>NC_024323.1:5232330-5251895 GCF_000523025.1 Cynoglossus semilaevis | reverse complement strand
CAAAACAAGTACAAATTCCTAATATAGATGGAATGCAAATCATAAAAGTATCTCTCCCTGGCTGGACATGTTGTTACTAAAATAGTTGTGGAGATGTTGCAGAAACATCTGCACTCTATTCAGAGCTGTGCAAAAATAAAATAATAAAAAAAATACCTCCATGAATCCTCATCCTGCCAGAGTGAAGTGGATGAAAACTGCGCCAGAGCAGCGAGTGGCCGGCCACTCCGAGCACCGCGACAGGGACCAAGAGTCTGTGTCCCAGTGAGGGTGTAGCACTGCTCCAGAGTGTGAGAACCAAGAGCCCACTGCCCTGGCCCCAACCCCGGGCGCCTTCGCCTCATCGTGTGCATGTGAGAAAGAGCCCGGGACCTTGATGTGTGTGTGCGTGAGAGATCCTCGGCAGGATTTAACCCCAAGCCCTCGCACAGCTGAACAAGCTCTCCGCGCTGCCTCTCCCCAACTACGCCGAGCCCATCTTCCAACTGGGACACATAAACACAGTGTCCTCGTCCACAGCTCTCCAGCTGTCAGGCAAACAGAGAGAAATCCATATATTTAAATCTACAGTCGACAGAGTCGGACAGACAGAGCAGCTCCGCGTTGGTCGACGACCAGACGCCGGTGGTCGGGGACAGACCTCTGCTCTCCTGGGTGCTGAGATTTTCATGCTCCATACCAGGTGTGACCGTCACGCATGATGCTGCAGTGCTGTGTGTGGCAGCAGCTCTGTGTGCAGCTTCAAGACACCCAGCAGTGAAATAAGGCCCACATAATGCCCGCCTGTCACCCAGGACACCAGCATTCCTCAGCCAAACAGGACACAAACACGGCTCTGTCAGTCGCAGAAAAGACCTCTGTCATACGCTGACCACCACTATCTGGACACAGCCCTCCCCACTCTTAAATCCTGGTGCATGCCACCACCCTGCCCCTGTCTCTTCTCATCGTGCCACAAACCCCTCACTGTCTTCCAGCCATAATGTCAATCCTCCACTGGTGCGTTCCATGGACGTCTCAGCCCGGCCTTACGCTCACCCACTGCCCGCCTGGACTAAATCGGACCCATTGTTCGCCTCTTGCTCGCTCACACGCTCATTCTGTGTCTCTTGGTACCAGGACGCCAGGCACATATAGAGACACACAAGGGCCATTCTCCGCTGGAACGATGTGCAGAGGTCGTCGACTTGATAACAGACCCCTTTTTTTTCCACACCAACCCATGACCCTCCTCCATCCCCCGCCCTCCCTAATGTAGAGGGAGAGAGAAAGAAATTAAGCGGTGGTATTATCCAAATGTGGAATGTGTGACTGTGCATTGCTGTCCTACTCGCTGCATTCTCAGAGAAGGTGGACACAGGACGAGTGGGTCGAGGGGATAATACACACAGAATATTGTTTTTACACACTGATCTGAATGCGTCGTGCCTCTGTGGTAAAGCTTCCACATAAACTCTTCAATTAAAGATCGGAGCTGATGGGTGAAACACAGGACTGTCCAGTCAGTGACCTGACGCCCGGCTCTTCATGCTTGGATTATCAACCAAACAATCTCTGCTTTTATACTGCGTGTTAAAGCTAGGCTCATTTTCAACGTACACTTTTGTTGGACTGAGAACACAGACATTGACGTACTTTGGGTTTAAACACAAAAAACTTCAGTCTGTATTGAAGAAGTCTTTTATTTTCTGACGTATAGTTTGGTAATTTCTTGTTGGACAATCGCAATAATTTTGCATTTGTTAGAAATGGTTCAATAGAAAAAACTCAATATAAAAAAATCTGTCCTTACAAATAACTATAACAGCATATTTTTGATAAAAAAAACTACTTTAAATACGTAAAGCAAATGTTTTGTTTGAAAATGTAATTATGTTTTAACCAACAAATTCTTGATGCATGTTTAAACGTTGTTGCATTTTTTTTGTGCTAAATTTGGAGCTAACTGTAAACACAAAAACTTCGCCCAGATGTTCATAAAAATCGCAAAAAGTAGCTAAAATATATATTTATACCAGTAACTAAAATTATGGTTAGCTAAATATTAATATTTCTCCATGACCTCCACCCAAATCACACTGCACCGCACTAGCCCTCGTGAACCTTCCTGCAGGTGGTGAATCCACTAGAAGGCGCCAACCGCCCTAACCAGGATTTGATCTTGCCCAGGAGGTGAACCCTGGGGTTCCACACCAATGACAGAGACATTGTCTCTGGGCCAAAGCGCCACGGGTAAAAGATTAATAAGCATTATTAAATAGAAGGCTAACCAATAGAAGGCTAACCATGGCTAAAAATACAATAAAGAAAATATAAAAAAAAAAAAGATTGTCAGAAATACCTGACTAAAAAAAAACATGAGAAACAGAAGAGTTGAGAGAGAAGAGATCAGTCAATGAATTCCAGGAATAATAATTAAGTGTCTTGTTGTCTGATAGAGTCGCCATGGAAATGATCCAGAAGGTGGTCAGGTATTATTTAACTGCATAAAATATTTCGTTTTAACCCAATTATTTGAGATGCAACCCCTGAGTGGTGGATCCCTTTTCTTCTTACTCTCCCATCATGTGGCCTCTCACTCCCAGGCCTCCAATATCTCACCCTGCAACACCTGGACCAATCATACGACGGGTATTTATGGAAGACGGAGGGGAGAGTAGTGATTGGCTGTGGGCCTGGGGCTGCCTCGTCCAATAATTACTGGAACTTGCATCCTGTGAGGCTGAGCCGCAGCTTGCCTCCCTTTTGGCTGAGCAAAGTGCAGCAGAGGCAAAAAAAGGCCAGAGTGACTCATGCGGGGACTGGTAACTACCAGGCACCAACACACGTACTTCAACGTTCTGCTTTCATCAGGCAGCAGAAACAAGCTGCAGTGTTAGCACTGACGCTCAGATTCTAAACAGTATTACTCGCGAATACCCAGTTGTTGATGAAGTACTTGTGATGCGTCAACGGGCTTTATGCAGTGGAGTTAAGTCCAATTATTTCCACACCACCAGGCTGTGCTAATCTGCCCAGTAATCCCAAATTATAAAATCCTTTATCCTGGCTTTTGGCGAGCAGCTCTGTCTCTGTTTAACATTTTCATGACCTTTTCATAGCATATGTCACACTGCATAACCACAGCTGTCTCTCCAATGCCTACGTTCATCTCCAATCCTGTCTTTTCTTGGTTACTGCCAATGAAAATCTTTTGTTTCAACCAAGAAGCTCAAGATGTCTTGTTTTATTTTAATTTGAATAGAATACATAAAAAATAATAGTAATACATTGTCCATGTCCTCTCTGTTACTGTATTGTACGGAATTTTAGGATTGTTGATTAATCTGAATTAATCATGATTAATCAAAAAAAATACTGTGCTTTTTGGTGGAAATTGCTGGTTTTTATAGTTTCATAAATGATGGAAAACTGCTTCCTAAACCGTCTGTAGTGATTGAAATAAACATTGAAAAAAGAGAAGGAAACAAAACAACGTAGAGCAGATTGTGAGTGGTGTGACGTGTTGACGGTGTTGGGTCTTACTGGATCTGCCCGGCTGCTTGGAGACTGGCAGTGAGACCTCAGTGAGGGGAAGGATGTAGACCTCAGGGCCATTCTGGGCGGTGGGCGAGGCCAGATCCGCCTGGTACTCCTCTCCCTCGTTGTTGTCAAACTCCTGGTGCAACGACACAAACTGAAATGACTTATCTAGTCCCGTCCACAGTGGGAGACAATGGCGTCGCTGTGTGGACATTGAGATGCACCGAGGCACACCCACTCGACCACGTACTGCAGCCGTGTACATTGTGTAGTAAATTGTGTGAGTCACTGCGTGGCTTCTGTAGGGTAACTATACACTAATGTGTGGCTATTCTCTATTCACATCTCAAATACAATGGTGGTCTTATCCACTATTTGTCTTTTCTTTACAGCCTGCACAAACCACAGCTCTATTTGTTTAATTTGAAAGCTGTATGACTCATTTATTAATAAAAAAGATAAATAATAAAATATATATAATATGAATAATAATAATATAGAAATAATAATATCTGTCAGCTCAATTCATCTTAAAGGTCTGTGGTCATAGCACCCCCTGCAGGAAAGGGGTGGGGAGTTACCTGTCCCAGAATTACCTGGAGAGTTTTCTCTCTTTTCATCCAGATGTTTGGTTTGTGAGACCAGATTAATGAAAACATGTCCTGGGTTTAATGAACCAAACAGAAGTCAGAGTGATGCAATTCCAATTCCAAGCTACGTTAAACCTGGGCACATGTCCTGCTGGGAGTGTTGTGTGTGTCAGCAAGTGACAGATCATAAAGGTGTATTACCCGCTGCAGTGACCCTTGAAAAGCACCAGCCTGAAGTGTGTTGAACAATATGGAGGGTCTTTGAATCCAGACCTGGATGAATGTGTGGCTTATAAGAAAGAGGCATTCTTCGATATCTAATTTTAACGTTGTTTTGTTGGTTTGTCCGGGAAGTCTGATGGCAGCATGCTATGTTTACAAGCCTTTTACCCATCTGTCTGTTCCACGGTCAGTGGACTGTTGCTCATAAAGAGACTATCTCCCACATGCAGGGAGAGAAAAGGAAAATGTGAGGAGAACGGCAGAAAAGCAAAACAGTGTGTTTCAGGCAGGGAATGTGACACATTTGCATAGTTCTTTGTGTACTGTGTGTGTATGTGTGTTTCCAGTCCATAGGTATGCATACAGACTTGTCTTTCATTCAGGGGAACCATCTGCCACTCTCCTCTGAGCGTGGAGTGTTAAAGCAGGCACCTGGCTGTGAGTCAGCACTGCATAGCTCCCCAGAGAGCTTTCATTTGGAAAGCACTTAATATCCAGCCTCACTACACACTCCAGTAAGAGCACCGTGATGGATAGGGATAATTGAGCTTTTTTTTTTTTTTTCCTAGGGTGCAGCGGTGCAGCTTTTCTGCCCCACATGAGTGTCCAGGTTACACGGTGAGGTGCTGAATAGTTGGGACAAACAGACTTGGACCATTTTATCATTTTTTTATGACTGCTGCCAAACAGAAAGGAGCAAGAGGAAGAATGGATGCAATTAAAGCTAATAGTCTGAAATGTATTGTAAAAAACTAGGGTGATACAGTGGCATTGTGGGTTTATGCTCCTGCCTTACAGCAAGAACTTCATAGATTCCATTGGGTTTCTGTAAGAAGTTTAACTATGGGTTTTCTATGCACATTTACAACATGAACAGCAGTGTTATTTTTTAAATGTACTTCTTCTATTTTATATGGAGAATAAACCTATTAGGTATTAAAATTGTACAAATGATAACTACAGTATATACTAGCTCAAAAAATGCTAAAGATTAGCCAAAGGCTATCAAACAAAGCTGATTTTAACTGACAAAAATATATATATATAGTTTCCCAGGACATAAGAAGTGTCAATGATTGGCCACAGCCTGGTTAGAGCCATTTCACCAGAGTTCAAAGCTTTGGGCTTCGTGACCAACACTGTTTGATTCACAGTATGGAGGGCAGTAACTGATGCCTGGAAACATCTCCACAAACCTCAGCTATTGATCAGCGGAGTGACCTCAGCAAAGCATGAGAGAGAAGGTGATTTTCTCAACAAAACCCTTTTGTCATGAAAAGAAATGATGAGTCATTAGTGTGACACTGGGCTGACTAAGCAGAAGTAATTGTTAAATTAAAAATGGAGACATTGGCGTCCACCATTTCCAAAGCTATTATAATGAGTTTACACTCATACATACTGTAATGATCCAAAGGGGGAATGATGTGAGGCCCACACGAACACAAGAAAATGTTAACGAGTGCATTTTGTGTTGTGTTCATTAGTCACCGTTATCCCTGCAGCATCGATTCACCGAGGGCTGCTCTCGCTGTTCAGTGTAAATGCTGGAGCATCGGTTCTAATTCTCACTCCTTACCTGAAGAACAGAGAACAAGGTGCTCTGTCTGCTCACACACTCTGTTCTACTCTGCCCTTTATTCCCTGCACATTTCTAATTAACAGACCGCCGGATAACATTTTTCTCCCCCTTGAATCATTTTTCCAGATGAGCAACATAAATGATTTTTAACAGACTCTGCTGTTCAGTAGCGCACACTCATTTGTCATTTTCTTTCCAAATTAGAACAGTTTAATATGGGAATGTATGAGACAGCAAAGGAGTGAGCAGCCTGCTAGTGTTAGCTTTTGATACAGCCTGGATGAGTCATACCCCTAGCTAAGGCAAAACACAGACAGTGTGTACCGAGCTGGAACAGGTGAGTTCTGTTCTGTTAAACATTAACAAACAAGGAAAACAACATTCACTCATCTGTAATATATTTTGTTTGATCAAAATTACAACACTTTTAAGTTAAAGTTATAAATCATTTTTAAAAGATGCAACAATAAATGTTGATGTGAGTTACCTGTAAATAGAGTGTACTGTAGTCACTGTTTGAATACACTTAGAACTTGTGGTTTGGAGTATTTTATCATTTCCTCTCTTTTTCTATGCTACCAGCAGGTGGCAGTCATGTGCTCACCTTGAAGCCTATGTCTCCCTTCTTGCAGCAGAGGCAGGCCAGCATGAGGAAGATGAAGGTGAAGAGGCCCGAGAAGGAGACAGCAACCACTGCCAGTGATGAGGGCCATGACAGCTCACTCAGTGGAGCTCCATCTGTTGGAATAGTAGGGAACAGCAGTGTTAAAACACAGGAGCAGCATGGTAACCAGACGACTAACCCAGGGAACACATTGTTGTTAAAACTCAGTGCAACAATAAGGCACGGTACGCTGTGCATGGCTGAAAAGGTCAAGCTGAGTATTTGATTGCTCTGTGTGGGCCCAGCGAGCAGCAGAGCAGACACATCATACATACATAAGCGTCATGATGGTGTATTATTATTCCTCCTTCGTTCCAGCTATTCTCAATCAGTCATTGTCTTCCAGGACGCCAGTAAACGTGGAGGATACTTTTGTCTTTCAGCAAGGAATGACCAGAGGACACGGTTTGGAGATCTTAAATTCAGTCTAATCTGTGCTATTAAAGCTTCTATCTGTTAGCACTGATGCTAATAACATGGAGGTGACTCTTTAACACGAAACAAAAACTGCTGTTTAAAAATTGCTCCAATTCCTCTCCTGTTGCGGTGATGAACACGTTACCAGCAGCTGACTGGTCTGTGCTGGGAGTGTGGCTGCTTCCAGCTTACTGACTCAAACCCACAACAGCTGTCCAGGCTGATTTGGCTGTGAGGAACACACACACTGTTCCAGACCTGACAGGTTTAACCCCGCAAACAGAACAGCTCCAGACAAGGCCTGGTCTCAGTGCTGCAGCAACAAAGACCGAGCTGAGCACGGCTGCACACACACGTGAAGGTAGATGGACAGACACTGGCACAAAATGCCTGCTTTTATTAACTGTAACTATCCATTCATAGTCTCTATGCTAGCTTTTAGCTTTCCTCTGATGACTTTTGATTTGATTTTTTTTTCAGATTAAAAACATTCCAGTTTGGAATCAAATCTTTTTTTAAGTTTAGTTCTTACATTCTGTTGGAATTTCACAGCCCTCTCTGAGGCCAGAGGTCAGCAGGTCGAAAGCTGTTAGAAGTGCAAAGGACTCAATCTTAAAAGAAATAGTTGATATTTATTTTAGAGCTGAGCGGCACTACTGTCCTGATTACGCAGACATCTGAACAGTTCAGTTGTTCTAGATTTGTCTATTTTTGTGTCTTATCTGATGTTGCAGTCTTTAAGGATTTTTATTGTATTTGTATTTTTTAATATATTCTATGAACGTCCACAATTGTTATCATAATGTTTTCATAATGTAGCTCAAGGCACATGGCAATATAAAACCCTGGAGAAAAATTCAAATCTGTCATAAGTCCAATATTATCATCTATGAGAATAGCAGGTGCAATATTTAAAGGATCCCTCTTAAGGCCGTGTGAGAAAAGTACCCCCCTGACCCTTACCCTCACCCCCGGGTCCTCCTCTCATAAATATTTGAGAGGAGCGCATGATTTCACCAGCTGCATGGCCAAATGAAAATAAAGCACTTTAAGCTAGGCTCATATTTGCTTTATTAAAAATACTGGTGGAGGACGGTAGAGGATGGGGGCGGAGGGCTGAAAAGTCACCCCACAACCTTCACAATTCAGTCTGGCAATCAGAGGAAGCAGTGAGCCAAAGAACGGGAAGAAGAGAGAAAAAAAGTTCAAACTTGGGAATAAGACAGTGAAGAATAACAGATGTAGTCGGAGAAACTGCAAACTTGTACACTGTACTTTGGTGTACGACTGTATACTAAACTACAGCATATTATGCTGTGGATCCACCGTCTTAAGCAGGATCATACAGGGGGTTTTTTGCGTTAAAGAAAAAGTCGCTCAATAATCTGCACATGAAAAAAAAGTTCCTGTAAATCCTGACTAAAATGGATGGAATATGAGTGAAACCTCTCCTTTGAACAGGTGAGTTGGCTCCACAAACGGACAACTAGATTTTATCTGTTTGATTACAAGCATTGTCTCTTTTCCTGACCGTTTTTGCAGTCACCCTGACAAATAAAGGTTTTTCTCAGGGCTTCCAGGACCAGAGTCAGCCCTGACTCCCACTATAAAACTAAACTTCTACACATTAGTCAAAATATATGGTGACTTTTCCTTGATGTATTTAAAGTATCTTTATTATATGCTGGTATTTTATGTGGCCCACCATAGCCATACTAATGTTTACTTTGTTGGTTAAATACACTGGTCAAATGTTTTTAATAAGAAAACCGTGTTCAAATTCAGTTTTTCTGCTGAGATCATTGTCAGCTCGAGACTTGAATTACTGTTGATCCTGATAGGCCTCCAGTGTAGACTGTGTTTTAATGTGCGGCCCGTTGAGTGATCTGAGTTTGACACCCCGGCAGTAGACCTTTAATTTCAGTTCATAAATAAAGCATGCATCATCCAGGTTGAGCACGAGGGCGGTTTGAAAACCTTGGCATTTTTACACCACAGGCATAAGAGTCAAAGCAGCTGCATATTATGCTAGAGCTCATCATGCATTTAAATCATTTGTCAGATGAAAAGGAGTCTGAAGCCAGAGTACACGCAGGGAAACGTGCCATAATGTGCACCGACACAGAAAACTCTGACAAGGTGCTGCCCTCAACTGCATAGGATAGATGATGGGTTTCCATGGTAACAGGAGACTACAGTATGGACTGTTGTTTGCAGCACCCTCTCCACAAATTGAAAAAAAAAAGGCTGTGACACTTCATACATTAAAGTACATCAAACACTTCAGGATTACAGTGTTTCTCTGATTTCTCACCTCTCCAACACCACTCTGTACTACAGTATATCCTGCTGCTGTGCACAAATGCACAGGCACACATCTGTTGTGTGTGTGTGTGTGGGGGGGGGGTTATTATTATTTAGGAGTGAGGGGCCGAGTGGTGACAGTGCTGCAGGGTGGGCTCTGAGCCAGACGACACACCACTGCAATCAAGCTGTCCTGAGACAGAGCGAGGTGGAGACCAGCGATACACAGTCAGATACACGTCCAACATACTCAACAGACGGGATGGACATTAGCCTAACACTGTGACCACTTTGAGGAATAGTCTGAATAATGATGCATGTGGTCAGTGGAGCAATTAAACACCAGCATGTGTGATTAGAGTGCAGTAAGGTCTACACACAGCGTGTATGTATGTATATATATGCATATATATGTATATATATATATATGCATCCTGGCTCTTCAGTTCTCCACTCAAGGGCATATCACAAATAAATGAGGATCAGTTTTCTGGTGAGGTTCCATCAGGCTGATTGGAAGGCGGGTGGCTGTAGCTCAGTGGGCAGACACTTTGTCTTCCACTCTTCAAGGCCTGGATGCTCCAGGTGGAAGCAAGCCAAAAAAAAAAACTGCATGGTTTTTCTACCCAGGCGTATCCTTGGCCAGCAGCAGAAAATGCTCCTTCGAAGACGGGGATATTTGTAGTACAGTGGCTCAAACTGTGACCCAGTGGTTGAAAGGTCCAATGCTGGAATCCCTTTGTCCAGAAATTAATAACCAGATTAGGTTAGAAACTACGTCGACTTTTGTAATAAATACAAATTTCCAAATCTACTTCCTGACTTATAATTAAATATATTGTCATCATTAAATGCTAAAAAAGAAATTGCCATCTCAGCAGAAGCGTGGGAGTTTTATTTGTATTTACAGTGGACGGCAACTCCACAATCCTAGTAGTAGTTTTGTCTAAATCCAGGTAATATATAATATAAATTCAGGGCAGTTGGCAGTAACCTGCCACGCTGCATATGAGTATTGATCATTTTCCGCCTTTGTGTCTGTGGTTATGAAGAACAGAAGGTCAGTCCTCGGCTCGTATCGGGTGTCGGGATGTGACTCGAGCATGTGTTTCGAAAAGACTGACTCAATGTCAAGGCAAACAGAAAGGTTATGGCGTACTTGTTTGACAGCCAGATCTTTTAGGTTACATTTCAAGTCAGTTTAACTCTGACGTAGGTTTGATTCCTAAGAAAGAGGAAAAAACCCAGCAGTATCTTTTTAAAGACTAAACATGTGAGTCACGACAGAGGTTGCAGGGCTTTAACATTTAAAGTCTGTAACTGTGACAAGCCAGAACAAACATGAAGTGACACACACACACACACACACACCGACACACACACACACAGATTCAGATGTAGAAGGGCTGACAGTGAAGGGAACAGCGTGACATGATTAATGACAGGTTACCATATCCTCCACAGATTTACATCCAGTCAGGCTCTGTGTGAATGACTGCAGATGGCAGTGGGACTCACAGGCCTGCTGAGAGCCATGATAACTGTCATTAACTGGGAGTGAGAGCCCAGGAGGACCACCATGGATCAGCCTTACAGAGCTGTCATGTCCGCCCTCTGACAGCAAGGCTACAGGAAAACTGCTGGAAACAGAGACAGCCCACTTGGACTTGGAGAGGGAATAGATATTAAAGTGAGAATAAAGGCGGAAACTGGGAGGACTAACTAGGCCTAAACATGACTGATTAGTTTATCCAGTGACACTGAATGGGTATTGTGTAACACACAGCTCATACCGGAGGAGTCTAGTGGCCTCTGTTGGCCCCTGCTGACCTGCAGCCTCCTTAACCCTGTAAGGCCTGACACAGCAGAGAATCTACATTTTTGAGACTGAGATATTTATTAAATGTTATCACAAAATAAAAATAGTTTTGTTTTTGAGATTTTTTTTAATATATCAGAAATATATATATTATCAGTATATCATCTTAACTCTAATTCACTAGGATATGTGTATCAGATCATATAGGAAATAATTCAATCATATTGATCAGATACAGACGGCAGATTCTTAGGTAGCAAATGGTTTGCTGGGGTTAAAATGCAACACAAAAATGAACCGATGAGCTAATGTTTTGCATAAATGCTGCCTGAACTCAAAATACTGCTCATTGTTTAAGACGTGGCAAACAGACTTCCAAATGAATGAATGGAATGGAAAGATTCTCTTCATCCTCTCGACTCAAGTGGAGCAGGAAGTTTGAGCGAGGTTCAGGAAAACTTCTCAGGACAGGAAGAAACACAGTTATTTTTGATAGAGAGCAGAACTAACTGTCCTGTAACAAAGAGAGTTCTACTGCTTTGGAACTCTAAAAACAGAGAGCGAGGTAGAGAGAGAGTGTGAAAAATCAAACAAATGAAAGTGAGTTATGAATGCAGCCAGCCAGTCTTTATTCTCTACCCTTTATCAGCTGCTACTAAATCGTATTTGATGCAGATGCAATGTTGTCTTCTCCTTCTTTTTAGTCCACATTTCCACTGCACATCTGCATGTCCTTCCACATTCTGCATTGCTAATATTAACATCATCTTAAAACACCACCCAAGGCTGTCACTGCATGTCAGCCTCGACTCTCAAACCAGGAAATATTTCCAGCCTTGACTGTCTTTTTTTTTTCTCCCATCCACAAGATTGACACCAGAAAACTCACATCATCCACATAATCCCTGAGAACACACACTTACACACGAGGCAGACTTGGATGTTTTCTTTCAAATTCACGTCATGCCTTTTCCCAGAGGCAGTCTTATGTAACTTAAGTGCTTGGTGTTTCACAGGGATAAATGAATAATCAAACAGTCAGCGGTGGTTGGTTGTAGCGTCCCGGTCAGTGGGAGGAGCTCTGAGAAGTGTCGCTGCTCCTTAAGTTGTGCTTTAGTGTTTTATTACTAGTCAGTAATTCAAAGCAGAATACCAAGCAAAACCATCAGAGAAATACTTTTTCCTGGGAGCATAAAATGATAAAACTCTCAGTTTTTAAGTGAAAATTTCTGCTGCATTTTATACATTTGTACATAGAAAACAACAACAACAGAAATGTTGGAGTTTGGAATTCATCAAGATAAAAAGAGACTTTGAATGTTTATGTTCTTTGATTGGCTGTACTTGGTACCCACTCTCTGGTATCTGTTGCACTGAAGGGGAACGCTCTGACCCTGATGGCTGAACTCTCCATGGTGCTGAAATGAGAGATTCTCAGGTGTTTCAGGCAGTTATGAGTGAGTGTCACTTTTGTAAACTTGTACTGTCAGCCAAACACTCAGTCAATGTCCTTCCTCACTTGATGGCAGCTAAATATGTAGTTATCTGTGACTGAATGACAAAGATAACATTAGTTGTTGCATTTAGTCTGTAAGGTCTGATTTCGTCATGGAAACAGCAGTGACAAATGAGGCTGAGAGCCAATCAGAGCTAGGTTTTCTTGCTAGAAGGAGCGACATCTAAACTTTTGCTTATGCTTTATTCGTCATGAAACAATAAATTGTTTTTTTTATGTTTTTAATACATCAATGTGTGACAACAGCACCACTGAAATCAATTGGTCACAATTACTGCTGTGTTTTGACTAAATATACTGTACATTATTTTGTTGTTTAGTTTGTTTTTACACATTCTAATATAAAATAATAAAGAGGAAATTAAACTTTGTAAGTAGAGGAGTCCCTGAACGACCTATTAACTCTGTTACTCATTTGCATTTCATTGGAAGAAATGAGTGTGTTTACAGTGTCTAGAAAATATAAAAAATATTTTGGTTCATCTTCCATTTAACAGGTAAAAACTAGAAAAAAATGTTAAACTGTCTTACATTGGGAACCATTTATTTTATTTCATTAAGACAAATAGCTATCATCACATTTTCATTTCAGTCCTATTCCTGGGAAACACCCAATATTCTGGTAATGTTGTTTGTAAATCCAAAATGGCAGAAAGAGCATGGTGACTTGTGTCTATGACATCATTTTTCACAATGTTTTGATAATGTTATTCTTGTAAACAATCATTGCTTTACTGTAAGGAGAACACACAGAACGCTGCTCCTCCCAGAGCTTCTCCTCCCCTTTAAGGAATTCCTGCATCTTCCTGTCCCCAGCAGTGGCCATGAGAATGATTGGTTCGTCTTCACACGCCCCCCTCTATCACCTAGGCAACATTGATTCCCAGTCCAATTACTGGGAAGCAAGGAAATCACTAGTGCGATGCCGCTCTTATGAGAAATTTAGATCATAACGACAGGCGTGTGTAAAGCCAGACCACCCCAGGTAAACCCCTTACCCAAAAACTAATTACTTCTATCGAACACGCTGCTCTGAAATGTTGCTGAGACTCTCGGTCCCTGAGAAATAAAGCATGAGAGCTTCACTGCCTCTTCCTCCGGGTCACATTTCTCAACCGTTGAGCTTCACCAGAACAAAATACCAAAACACTAATTTAGAAGACGCCTCAAAAAAGGCCACGGTGCTAACTGGATGTTAGCTGTTATTAACCTGGGATAATGTAATCTTACTTTGGATTAAAAGATCTCCCATGTGTTTGTTTGTATCATTTTTCACTGCACAGTAACAGAAGCAGCCAGCTCAGCACACGGCACACTGTCCAACCTGAAAACTGCTGTCAGAACAGTTTTCTTAAACATCTAAATCCCAAACTCATCTGTTTCTTTGTGCGGTATCTTCTCTCCGTGAAAATGTGTCCCACTGTCCGTGACACAAATTTGGCAAGAAAAAAACCCCATCTGCATTACAGTTAAAGGTCAGACTGAGGTTGACAGTCTTTTTTTTTTTCTTTCAGATTCAGATGATGTTGCAGCAACCAACCAGGACTTCTTGCTTGAAAATAACTTTCTTCTTGATCAGCAGATAATAGAGATACAGAAATAGACAACTGAGCAACGACATTCACTGTCATCTCACCTGGATACTCTTACAGTTCTGTGTAGTCTAATCACAGACGTATTTATAGGGCCATGTCTCCCTGCTAACTGCTATGGTAGCACTGCAGCAGCATCTGGACTCTCCTTTTTGCCAATCTCCAGGCAAAACCCAAAGGTTGATCAACGACTGCACACAACCAGGGGCAAGAGAACTGCAACCTCACACAGATCCCCGAGCCATCCATCAGCAGGTCACCTTTGTAATGTAATAGTCATAGACGGTAACACATGCACACAGTCAGCTGCAGTGATGTACACAGGACTATGCAGATTCACTGCAGTCACAACTTTTAACCCTCTTGTGACCATCAGTGTGTGAGGTTTGACTTGAGGGTAGTTGTGGTGATGTCGGTGAGACGATGATGATGATGATGATGATGATGAGGTTGCTGCGTGTGAGTCACAAAATGTCTTATAACACAGCATTACAGCAGCAGAAACACAGCGAATGGCGTTGAATGGAGACCATGAGAGGAGAGAGCAGAATCTGACAAATGGTGAAAATGACAACATTGACAGAGAGCTGAAGATGGACGAACGGCCTGATTCAAACCAGTGGTCAGATGTGTCCTTACCTGTGTCAAAGTGAGAGCTGAAGGCAAAGCTGGGGTTGAAAAATGCTGAAGACATGACAATCACATGTAGGGCAAAGAGCATCCTCCTCGCTGCAGGGCAGAAGACAGCAGAAGCCTACAGCACACACACACACACACGCACACACACACGCACACGCATAAATCCTAAATCAGGTGCATTTGGTGTCATGTAAGCTGCAGTATCGAGGCAAAAACATCACAGCAGAAACAGAGGAGCCAAAAATCCTGCTTCACCTTCAGCTCGACCAGATTTGAAGACAGATGTTGACAGTGTTTTCCATGTCAGCACATCTGTAGGTTGAACAGTTTGACAGCAGTCCAGATCGGGGGGAGGTAAGGGGGCGCGTATCCACTTATTTTAGAAGGACCGTCAAATCTGGGTAGGATTCCATTTGTGCCCAGTGGAGAAGAAACCTATGTGCGTTCCACATGGAATATCCCGGTGAGCAGTTACAGCAGCTGATTTGAGAAAAAAATCAGGAATGAAAAACAGAAGGAAAAGACGCGCAGGTTAACGATGCACGTTTGCGTCTCAGCTTTGGCTAAAGACTGCGCGACGTGTTGCACCAGTGGGAAGCTGATTTAAGGTTATTTTCTTGCACTTCCGTTTTGAAGCTTTCAAAGTAAAAACACACGCACTGGAAAAGCATTGGCTAAACTTTCCTTTGTTCAAATAATCATTCGGTGGAAATTACTCCTATAGCTGGTACATTTTGGTGGGTTGGAAATCGAAATGTACCTGTATGAAAAAAGAGATTATTACTAATTGATGAGTAGACAGTTTGTTGTAATAAATGCGTACATGCAACATAAATCAATTTGATCCTAAAGGTTTAACTTCGAATATTGATCTAAGAGGTGGTATATATATATAGCTTCAAAACGGAAGTGCAAGAAAATAACATTAAATCAGCTTCACACTGGTGCAAAACGTCGCGCAGTCTTTAGCCAAAGCTGAGACGCAAACGTGCATCGTTAACCTGCGCGTCTTTTCCTTCTGTTTTTCATTCCTGATTTTTTTTTCATATATATATACATATAATAAAAGACATCGCTGGTAGCTTTGTTTACCTTGAGATCGAACACAGCATCGTAGCAGCTCTCATAGTACGCATCATTCGTTGCTGTAAAGTTTGCGCTCTTGTGCTTGGTGAAAGTTGACCCTAATTTACCGCCCTATGGTGCCTCCTAAACGCTCTGCTCATCTTTTCAGGCTTCTGTTACTAAGTCCAAACGACTTTATTTCTTTACAATATTTTGGTCCCGGCTCCTACTGATGTTAGAAGAGGCTCACCTGCGTCACCACTCCTGCAGCTGAGCGCTAACCTCCGCTGCTTCGTGTATTTAATTTATTTGCGTAATATATATGTCTCACATTTCCATTATACAACTGTACTGTGCATATATTCCAAATGCTGATAAATGGTTGTAGTTGTGAAATCTTAATTATCCATTAAGATTCTTAATTATTATTATGCTCACTTTAAAAGCAGAGGTCACGTCGTTGTGTGCAGTGGTGTGCTGGGTCACAATGACAAATAATTCACTTTTACTTTACATACACGTGTATACACATTTAAATATTTATA
This sequence comes from Cynoglossus semilaevis, assembly GCF_000523025.1. Taxonomy (NCBI): domain Eukaryota; kingdom Metazoa; phylum Chordata; class Actinopteri; order Pleuronectiformes; family Cynoglossidae; genus Cynoglossus; species Cynoglossus semilaevis. The sequence goes on along the minus strand of NC_024323.1, from coordinate 5,235,418 downwards.
TAAACATATATATATAGACATACTCTTTTTCACTTCCTCTTCCTGTGGCCCTCTCCTCTCCAGGAAGCACCTGTTCATTTGAATTCTGAGGTTTCTGTATTGGACATCGTTCTAACATGTTAAAATACATGAATCATCAATCATGAATCATCAGCATCTAAAAAAAAGACCTACTTGTTGTTCTCTGGTTCTATGTTTTAATTTAAATTTTCATTTATCCAGGTCATTGCTCTGTAAACCTCTGCAGCCATTTGTAACCGCCACCAGTTACCATCTGGTTGTTAGCTTTACTAGGAGTCAGGATGACAGTCCTACAAAGTAGGTACACAAACAAATTATTCTGCACTGTACAACCTGAATTAAGATGTTCTAATGTGTAATGTTCTAATCTGTGTGTCTGTGCCTTCTGCAAAATCCAACCTCCTGTTGGCAGTGTCTACGGTTGAACCATTGATGGTTTCCCTCCTCTGTGTTTTCCCCAGCTGTCCACTTACACCCACAACATGTCTGTGGACATTCAAATTCACTCAAGACTATGTGGCCTAACCAACTCGCGTGGACTCTGCATTAAGATAAACGTTAATGTGCATGTTAGTCAAAACCACTTAAAATGTCATGTGAATAATTGGCCGCAAGATGGCAGTACTTACCAAAACAGTACGTTGAACGTTGTCCTTCGGCTGAAGCAGACGAGATAAACCCAGCCTTTTGTAGTCATGAATAATATTGTTTTATTCTGCGTGTACCCTGTAGAAAGTCAAGTACAATTATTTCAGTCTCTACAAAAACATTGAATTATGTAAAAAATGAATAATTAAAACCAGACTAGATCAGTCAAAACCGGTCCAGACAAGACCAGAAAGGATAAAGATGAGGATAAACATTTTTTTTTTAAATATAACATTATTTTGTAAGCTAAAAGAAAGTCAACCTTTAAACAGTCAATTGGTAATAAGTACTTAGACAACAAAAATAAATGCAAAATAAAATTAAAGTGATCATTTGAAACGTGTGAACATAATGTATATACAGAAATATATTCACTTGCTTAAAATACCACAGAATTGGAATTTGAGACCTAACTGCGCCCCCTTCTGTCCTCGTCCTCCTCCTCCTCCTCCTCCTCCTCCTCCTCTTCTTCATCGCCTCCCCTTGCCTCCCAGGACACTTTATGAGCTGGACTGTGCACAGGGAGGCAGGCGGGCGCTGGGGGGGGGGTGGGGGGCACTAAAAGATTAATAAGTGACAAAACAAAACCCTGGAAAGACAGACACGGACATTCAGATTAATCTGGATTATTGAACATTTAAACAAATGTTAATCTGTCAACATTACAGTTTATCAAGAAACTAATTCTTTTAAAAAAGAGATGTAGGATTAATTTAGTGGTGAAACAGTAACAGAAGGTCATTTTATGAGACCACCCTGCACCTCCTCCACCTCCTCCACCTCCTCCTCCTCCTCCCTCAGTGTCTTTATAAGCTTCAGTCTCCCTCTTCTCCTCACTCTCCTCACCCTGCTCACCTCTCTGTCACCACACACTGACAACATGCTGGGGATCCTCTGCACTCTCATCACTGCTCTCACATGTAAGACTTTCTTTTTTAGTCCTTTAGACTTCACTTTATTTTCAAACCCAAACCTGTGTCTCATGTCTTTTCTGTGTTTGTTGACAGATGTTGATGCAGCAAAAGTTCTGACCCAGACTCCTGCTGTTCATGCAGTCACTGCAGGACAACAGGTTGTTCTCAACTGTAACATTCAGAGGAATGATGGTAGTAGTGTCTGCTGGTATAAACAGGTTCCTGGTGGAGTTCCTCAGTATGTTATTAGATATTATGACAGTGATAATTCACCAAGATATGGATCAGGATTCTCCTCAGACAGATTCAACTCTAAACCCACATCAGACATTGATTATCAGTTCATTATTAAACAGACAGAGATAGGAGACTCTGCTCAGTATTTCTGTCAGACGTGGGATGACTCTGCTGCTGCAGCTGTATCACAGTGATTCAGACTGTGACAAAAACCTCAGAGAGAGACTCAGCAGAGATCTGCTGATTTCTGATCCACATCACAGTCTCAGTGAACCTGGACTGGTCAACCTAAAAACAAAATGTCAGTTGTAACACTGTAAATATTGACAATAGATTGTCATCTTTCATAGAATGGGTTCAAAAGGAGCAGATTGTGTTAGATTTGTTTAAATAAACAGACCACTTTTCTCTTCTACTGTCGCTTGTCTTCCTTGTCCCATTTTCTTCTTCTCCCAACAACATGCTCTACAGGTACACTGATTGGCTGTAACCTCTGCCCTCATTAGGGACCGTACACAAATCACAACACCATATCTCCCATTATGGGGCAGTTAACAAGTAAAAATAAAAAACAAAGTGCAACTGTTTAAATGACCAAATTATTAATTAGAATTAATATTAAATCATGTTTTAATGTATGTATTTCCTACTAATTTGTTTGTTTAAACTTGTATCAGTTTATTTAACTTTTTATTTATCTATTTAACTCTTTATTTATTTCTTTATGGTTATATTAACCTGGGTTACATCTGGACTGACTTTACAGTCTACTAGAGAAAACCAGATGTTTGGACAGTAGCAGCTGAGCTGTGTCAGTCTGGAAGATGACAGAAACACAACAGTAACTGGAAATACCTGCAGATATTTTTGAAGCTGTCTGAATAAACAAAATAAACACATCACAGAACATGAATTTATAATAAACTTGTATCTTATATTAAATCAAGTCATTAAATGAACTTACATTAATGATGGCGTCCACACGTACGACCTTTGACCTGTGTGTTTTTGTTGATCTGACTGGACTTTATAAACTCTACAGACAACAACAAGTGTTTAACACTAAAGACTGACGTTGATTTAATGACAAAATGTGAAAAAAGAAATAAAGTTTCATGTCAAAATACAGAGCAGAGTTGAAGCTCCCCCACCTCCTCCTCCTCCTCCTCCTCCTCATCCTCCTCCTCCTTCTCCACCTCCTGCACCTCCTCCTCCTCCTCCTCGTCCTTCTCCTCCTCCTCCTCCCCCTCCTCCTCCTCCTCCTCCTC
>NC_024323.1:5227609-5232000 GCF_000523025.1 Cynoglossus semilaevis | reverse complement strand
ACGTGGGATGACTCTGCTGATGTAGCTGTATCACAGTGATTCAGACTGTGACAAAAACCTCAGAGAGAGACTCAGCAGAGATCTGCTGATTTCTGATCCACATCACAGTCTCAGTGAACCTGGACTGGTCAACCTAAAGAGGTCAACAACATGAAAATAATCCTCTACAGACACAAGAATGTTGGGAATCAGTGCAGCAGTGTTGAGTTGAATAAACAGTGTGATTACAGGAATGAGATGTTGGCAGTGAAAGTTGGTCTCAGCAGGACGTTTCAGTTCCACTCCCCTCATCAGTGAGAGTGGGGAGGTTTTTGTACGGCCATGTGTATGAACTGAATCACTGTGGTATTCGGACAAGGCAGCAAGCTGATTGTCACAGGTAAGAACTTTTCTCTTCTCTCTTTGATCAAAGATTTTTCTGTGTTTCCAGTTGTAATATAGAAGTGGGATTTAAACGTTTTATTTAGTCAGGGTTTGGTGATAGAAATATTTGCTGTTTAGTTTTGTCCTGGCATCAAACTCTGTCGGTGATAAAAATGTATAAAATTAAAAAATGTTATTATATAATAATGTATGTTTAACTGTCTCAGAATACATTTGTTTTGGTCAAATCTGAAATTTATTTTACTGATAAAAACATTTTATATCATAGTAAAACAAACTACAAAGTTTATAATATAAATCTGTTTGGTTTCAGCTTGTTGTCTGTGTTGTTTAGTGAGTGATGGTTTGTTAAATAATTCATTTATTGGTTTTATGTTTTATGAATGGAATTATGTCTATCTGTCTCCAAAAAGTTTTTCTAAATTCTTCAAGTTATTAATGTGATAAAAAACTACAGTATTTCAAATATTTTAGACAATGAATTCTTTACACTATTTATTATTAGTCAATGATTTCAAAGTCTTTTTCTTTCTGTTTCTGTATCTCTGTGTTTCATGACTCCAAATATGTAAATGTGTCTTTTGCTGAAATCATATCTGTCATATTTTAAAGTTGTCCTAAAAAGTATTTGAATGGATTATCCTGATCTTAACCTTGTGATCTTTACTTGTGTTTGTCTTGTCCTGCATGTCTGTCCAGACTCCAGGCTCTCTCCTCCTGTCCTGACTGTCTTCCCTCCGTCCCGCTCTGAGCTCCAGTCCAAAGAAGTCACTCTGGTCTGTCTGTCCAGTCAGTCTGTGCCTTTTGCAGATGTGACCTGGTTGGTTGGTGGGACCACAGTGAACAGTGGCGTCTCCACCAGCACCGCCATTCAGCAACCGGACCAGAGCTTCAGAATCAGCAGCCATCTGACCATCCAGACGTCAGACTGGAACATGGACAAGCGTTACACATGTAAAGTGTCTCTGGGCTCCCAGACTTCAGAGAAAGACATCAACAAGTCCACCTGTGTCACTGAAGAATAACAGAGGAGCAGAACGACCATTGAAAAGCTGCTTCTTTCCTCTTTGTGCTGTTTCTCCTTCAGCTTCAATCTGCTTGGAAAACATGTTGTAGACGTTGGACAGAGCCGTTGGGTCAGATTTGTAGTTGCTGCATTGTATTCAATAAAAGCATTCTGATTAAAACATGGTCTCAGTTGATTTTTCAATACTGTCATATTAGTTACAAAAATAAAGGTTCTTAAAAATTAAGATTTTCATAGACATTTTATTCTACTGAAATATTTCCTACCTACATCGACACCAAATCAGTTATCACACAATTAGATTTGTTTATGTCTTTGTGATTTTTTTTGGTAGGAAGTACAATAAAATGTATAAATACACAATGGACTTCTTAGTGTCCTTTATTTTTTATTGTAACTTTAATCAATCATTTATCTTAAAGGTAAAATAATAATTGTTATTTTTTTATGTCTGGTTTTATTTGTGCCAAAATGTTCACATCATGTCAATCAGTCAGTGAAGCATCAACACTTTTTTTTGTCCAGGATGCACCTGCAGGTCTCCTCTCCTTATTTTTAGACTAATTTAAATAACGCAAGTTTCATCTACCAACTTCACTCTTAAATAAAAGGTACAGAATATGAGCTGTTAGATACCTTATTAAAAAGTAGTAGTCTAAAGAAAATGTCGACCTCTGCGCTATGTTAAATAATTAGTATCTGCATATCATATCATCAGGTTGTCTAATTACTAAGACAGTTTATTAAAACAGACATGGCCTTTAATTTAAATAACAACATGTTTTCTTACTGATTAAGTTTTAATTACATTGTTAAAATCCATCTTGTTGTTGCCACACCTTGTCTTTTCAATCATCTGTTTGTAATTTATATTAACTCTACTTTTATATCTTTGTCACATTTATTTGCCTCCAGATAAAAAAATAAGAAAAGACGTAAAAAGTAATTTTTCATTGTTGGCAGGGATCATTTCAATGATCTTCATCTTCTGACAAAGATGATGAGGTTTAAAAAACAGAAGCGCAGGTCAGATATCCACAGAATGAAGCTTTAATTAAACTGCTGTGTTCAAATTTACGTTATGTTCTTATGCTATAAAAATAAGGAGAGTGGACCTGCAGCTGCATCCTGTACTTAGTCAAATGTTGAGTAGAGACGCTTCACTGACAGAGGGTGAAAATCCTGTTTCTCATAATGTGATAATCTCAGTTTAAGACGAATACAGAAAGATTTAGAGACTTAGTTGTTCAGATATAATTTGATACTGGATATTATTATGTTAACAAAGAAATGTTTTATGTAATGTCACTGTGGTTCAAAATATTTCATCAAACATTTGATGGTTAAATTAAAGTACAAAATATCTTCACACAAACTACAATTAAGTACAAAATATTTCAGACTTTTTGTTTTAATCAGAATGCTTTTATTGAATACAATGCAGCAACTACAAATCTGACCCAACGGCTCTGTCCAACGTCTACAACATGTTTTCCAAGCAGATTGAAGCTGAAGGAGAAACAGCACAAAGAGGAAAGAAGCAGCTTTTCAATGGTCGTTCTGCTCCTCTGTTATTCTTCAGTGACACAGGTGGACTTGTTGATGTCTTTCTCTGAAGTCTGGGAGCCCAGAGACACTTTACATGTGTAACGCTTGTCCATGTTCCAGTCTGACGTCTGGATGGTCAGATGGCTGCTGATTCTGAAGCTCTGGTCCGGTTGCTGAATGGCGGTGCTGGTGGAGACGCCACTGTTCACTGTGGTCCCACCAACCAACCAGGTCACATCTGCAAAAGGCACAGACTGACTGGACAGACAGACCAGAGTGACTTCTTTGGACTGGAGCTCAGAGCGGGACGGAGGGAAGACAGTCAGGACAGGAGGAGAGAGCCTGGAGTCTGGACAGACATGCAGGACAAGACAAACACAAGTAAAGATCACAAGGTTAAGATCAGGATAATCCATTCAAATACTTTTTAGGACAACTTTAAAATATGACAGATATGATTTCAGCAAAAGACACATTTACATATTTGGAGTCATGAAACACAGAGATACAGAAACAGAAAGAAAAAGACTTTGAAATCATTGACTAATAATAAATAGTGTAAAGAATTCATTGTCTAAAATATTTGAAATACTGTAGTTTTTTATCACATTAATAACTTGAAGAATTTAGAAAAACTTTTTGGAGACAGATAGACATAATTCCATTCATAAAACATAAAACCAATAAATGAATTATTTAACAAACCATCACTCACTAAACAACACAGACAACAAGCTGAAACCAAACAGATTTATATTATAAACTTTGTAGTTTGTTTTACTATGATATAAAATGTTTTTATCAGTAAAATAAATTTCAGATTTGACCAAAACAAATGTATTCTGAGACAGTTAAACATACATTATTATATAATAACATTTTTTAATTTTATACATTTTTATCACCGACAGAGTTTGATGCCAGGACAAAACTAAACAGCAAATATTTCTATCACCAAACCCTGACTAAATAAAACGTTTAAATCCCACTTCTATATTACAACTGGAAACACAGAAAAATCTTTGATCAAAGAGAGAAGAGAAAAGTTCTTACCTGTGACAATCAGCTTGCTGCCTTGTCCGAATACCACAGTGATTCAGTTCATACACATGGCCGTACAAAAACCTCCCCACTCTCACTGATGAGGGGAGTGGAACTGAAACGTCCTGCTGAGACCAACTTTCACTGCCAACATCTCATTCCTGTAATCACACTGTTTATTCAACTCAACACTGCTGCACTGATTCCCAACATTCTTGTGTCTGTAGAGGATTATTTTCATGTTGTTGACCTCTTTAGGTTGACCAGTCCAGGTTCACTGAGACTGTGATGTGGATCAGAAATCAGCAGATCTCTGCTGAGTCTCTCTCTGAGGTTTTTGTCACAGTCTGAATCACTGTGATACAGCTACATCAGCAGAGTCATCCCACGT
>NC_024323.1:5188972-5225320 GCF_000523025.1 Cynoglossus semilaevis | reverse complement strand
AGGAGGAGGAGGATGAGGAGGAGGAGGAGGAGGAGGAGGTGGGGGAGCTTCAACTCTGCTCTGTATTTTGACATGAAACTTTATTTCTTTTTTTACATTTTGTCATTAAATCAACGTCAGTCTTTAGTGTTAAACACTTGTTGTTATCTGTAGAGTTTATAAAGGTCAGTCAGATCAACAAAAACACACAGGTCAAAGGTCGTACGTGTGGACGCCGTCATTAATGTAAGTTCATTTAATGATTTGATTTAATATAAGATACAAGTTTATTATAAATTCGTGTTCTGTGATGTGTGTGTTTATAACCAGACCAAACATTTCAGTGTGTAAACCACTGATCAGCACATTGGTAGAAACACTGACATTTACTGACTGTGACTGAATGATTATAGAGGACTGAATATGAAGCTGTGTTGTGTCCTGTTTGTCTCCTTCGTCTTATTGACATATTTGAACAACAGTGGCTCATGAAGGGCTGTTGTTCAAGGTGGCTGAATTAATTTGTTGATTGTTTTGAGCTTTACACATTTTGACACCTGTTAATAAAGCATTATTTTAAAAATCAAAATCTTCTGACAGATGAGGATTTTGTTCCTTCACTGATAAATCATTGAAATCTAAAAAATGTATGTGACGTTATTCAATTATTTTATTGTCCTGTCACTTGTTCTGTTCTGTCAGAGACGCTGAAAAGAGGAAGTACTCAGGGGTGAGGTTTTTGTCACAGTCTGAATCACTGTGATACATCCTCCTTAGCAGAGTCATCCCACGTCAGACAGAAATACTGAGCAGAGTCTCCTGTCTCTGTCTGTTTAATAATGAACTGATAATCAATGTCTGATGTGGGTTTAGAGTTGAATCTGTCTGAGGAGAATCCTGATCCATAGTGTTTTAGACTATCACTGTGACGATAGCCAAGAACCCACTGAGGAACTCCACCAGGAACCTGTTTATACCATCTGACATAATCATTATCATGTCTCTGAATGTTACAGTTGAGAACAACCTGTTGTCCTGCAGTGACTGCATGAACAGCAGGAGTCTGGGTCAGAACTTTTGCTGCATCAACATCTGTCAACAAACACAGAAAAGACATGAGACACAGGTTTGGGTTTGAAAATAAAGTGAAGTCTAAAGGACTAAAAAAGAAAGTCTTACATGTGAGAGCAGTGATGAGAGTGCAGAGGATCCCCAGCATGTTGTCAGTGTGTGGTGACAGAGAGGTGAGCAGGGTGAGGAGAGTGAGGAGAAGAGGGAGACTGAAGCTTATAAAGACACTGAGGGAGGAGGAGGAGGAGGTGGAGGAGGTGGAGGAGGTGCAGGGTGGTCTCATAAAATGACCTTCTGTTACTGTTTCACCACTAAATTAATCCTACATCTCTTTTTTAAAAGAATTAGTTTCTTGATAAACTGTAATGTTGACAGATTAACATTTGTTTAAATGTTCAATAATCCAGATTAATCTGAATGTCCGTGTCTGTCTTTCCAGGGTTTTGTTTTGTCACTTATTAATCTTTTAGCTGTGATTTTATTTTCTAATGAAACAGGATTCATGTAGTTAAACAAAATGTAAAGGGAAACATTTTAAAACATTTTTCAGGGCGGTATGTTCACAAATGTTCTCAGTACAAAACCAAAACAGACACAGAACAGTGGCACACTTCTTTTATTTCTAATTTAAACATAAAATGCTCCAGTAAACCAAAGACTTCCTGATGTTGGCCTTGATATTTCTACAACAGTGATGTTTACAACAGAGAAAACAAAAGTGTCCAGTGTTTTGGATTTCTTTTTTCTTTTCTTTTATTTCAGCTCAGAGGTGCAGTGGGTCAGTCTCCTCACAGGTCAGAGCAGTGATGAGAGAGCAGGCGGTCACCAACATGTTGTCAGTGTGAGCTGAGAGTTGTCCTGGGACTTGGAGGTGAGCTGACTGCTGACAGAGTAGAGGGTTTGGAGGAGGAGGAGGAGGAGGAGGAGGAGTTTTGCTAATGTCTGAGTGCTGTGCCATGTTTGAAGGTTTTTCAAAGCCAACTTACTAAAAGCCACCTTCATATGTGTATATCATATATAAACACAGAGGAGTTCAAAACAATAACATATGCTTTTTTTTAAACACAGTTAAAATGAAAAATAAAACGTGTGTTAGAGGAGGGAAAGTTTAAAAGTCTTATTTCCCACAAGTCTGAAACTAGACCAGTTTAATGACCTGAATCTAAAGGTCTTGTCATGAGGTGCAGCCTGCAGGTGCTTCCTGGAAACAGAAGAAGGTGACGCTTGATTGATGGAGGATGAAACCTGGGTTTCAGGTTCTTCTTGACTCATTTAACGTCCCGAATATTTAAATCTAACGAACCTACAGTTTGGGAAAAATGTGAAGAAAACTAGTGCAAATGTATTTCTTTTATTCATTATCTATTAATTTTAATATATTGATTAACCCATTAATACATCTATGTAAATTAATAGATAATAAATATTAGGGGCTTTAGCTTTTGTAAATAAACTAAATTCAAAACTCACTCTCAAAACAAGGTAATTACACGTAATTGTTTGAGGTTTTAATGATGCTTGAATACTAAGTTACTGGAATGTTTTCGAAATAAATAAAACAAAATGCAGAAGGTTTTTATTTCTAAATCTACTGATTTTTCATTAAGTCGAATTGTTTCAAACATTTTTGAAAGTTTTTTTTCTGCTACATTAACCGTTGTCTCTCTTCCATTCTATAAAACAGAAACTTGAGGTAAATGTTAATTTAAATGTCATGACTAAAATGGGCACAAAGAGCAGAGAAGTATTCATGATTGTTTATTTATTTATTTAATCTTTTTGTCATTGTAACACGGGGATACAACGAAATTTTAACCCAACACCAAGGTGAGCATTGGGCAGCTTAAAAAAAAGAACAATAAACGATAATAGACAAAGAAGAAGATTTATTTTTTATTTTTAAAGTAACACTTTATTAACAGTTGGTTGAAAACACAGTTATATAATGAAGACGTAATCAACAAATCAAGAAGAAAGAGCTCGTCAGCCGTTAGTCAAATTACACAGTATGGTATACGTGGGTAAATACTTCCACCTTGTGGTAAAAACAATTTGTGCAACCGGTGGCTACATTGTTCCAGATTTAAACACCCTAAGATCCTCCATCAAGGGTCACGTATTAAGAACGGAACGTGTTAAAAACAGAAGCTACTCACCATGTATGGCCCACTAAACATTCCATGTTGAACTGCTGGCCCACATTGAGTCTGTGCAGCCCAAGTAAACCCATGACGGGCCACACAAACATAAACATCGTCATAGGAACCACTGTTAAATTTTACTTGTTGAGAGTGACCGGTTTCTTATGTCCTCTCCTGTGCATTCTGGTCACTGACGGCTTGGTCATCGACGCTCTGTCAGGGTTTCTTAACTGAGCCAACTGTGGAAACCTCGGTCCAACCCTGGGGAGAAGCTTCAGTACGGGCCGCTGCGGTGGAGTTAGTATCTTTAGTCTGAGCTCATCAACAAAAGCCTCCATTCTGTCGAACTTTGCGCCCAACCTGCCGAGCTCCTCTTTGAGATTGTTGAACTGTCTGTAGAGGTCTCTGAGAGCTTCTGACAGAGGCTGGATCCTGACAGAGACAGTTGAGAGTGACAGCTAATGAGAAGAACGAAGGTTTGTGATGAGCCGTCAGTCTGTCAGATGTTGGATGCTTTTCAAATCGCACTCAAGATTCCCCTTCTCAAATTATCAAATGTATTCCCGTTGATTTCATTTCTGTTAAAATAAGTCAGCTATTCTGGTCAGAGCAGTCACAGATCATGTTCAACAACAAGGCTGTGAAAACACTTACATCATAGGGTCTTTGTTATTCTGCTGCCTATTTGACCTTTGACCTCTGCCTTGCTTAACTTTGAGATATTGTCTGTGCTGCTGAAGCCTGATGATACTTGTACCCACCTGTTGTATTCTGGAAGAACTGATGCATGGTCATTAATTAGCAGCTCTTTCACTTGATTTAAAATGGCAAATTTCCAGTTGTCCAGGACTTGAGTCAGGTTAGAACAGGTCCTGTTGTCAGGGTGTCCTGATGAGGAGACACAAACTATCCACTATCAGGGAAGTTAGACATCAAAATTCAGGGTCCAGGGAAAAGCTGGGAAAGGTCCAGGAAAGCGTACAAGAAACAATTTTTAGTTTTCTTCCTTTTTTGTAAGAAATAATGAGGAATAAAAGATAACAAAAATATATCATAAAAACTTAGCTTAAAAAAGCTTAAAAAATAAATAGCACAAAATAAAAATCATATAGAAAATAAAATGCAGGTAGGAAAACTGACTCAGTACAAACCTGCCAACCATCTAACTGATTTAATAACTAAGTAACTCATGTACTTACTATACTTACCTACTTACTATATTACTGTACTAGAGAGGGTTTAAAAGAAGGAAAGTGAACACCTTGTCATTGTGACATTGTGACACACATCACTGCACACAACCAAACGTGACCTCTGCATTTAACCCATCACTGAAGTGAACAGTGGGCAGCTTTTTTGAGCGCCCGGGGAGCAGTGTGTGGGGACGGTGCCATGCTCAGAGCACCTCAGTGGTTACTTGGCAGCTGGTGGACTCAAATCTGGAGCCTTCAGTACCCAAGTCCACTTCCTTAACCACTAAGCCACCACTGCACAAAGGAAACATGTATGAATATTGTTTCGAATGTACCTGAAATTCACAATAAAAAATAGTCTCTCTTACTGTAAATGATGTAGAGATGGCTAAAAGGCTTGTCTTTTATTTGAATCATATGGCTTTTTAACAAATTGTATATAATATTCTTACAGCAAGCCGTTAGGAGAAGAAGAAGAAGAAGAAGAAAGAGAAATCATTGGCCACATAAAAGTTGTCCAGTTGTTCCTGTGGAGCCATAAACTAAATTTAATTTAAAGATTGCAGAGTGAGGTCCCTGACCTTTAGTTGGCCACTGTGGAGTTTTCCATGTCTTGGCTGCACACACTGAAACCACACAGACCAGGACCAGAGCCTCCTTCATGATCGTCCACCTCACCAATCAACAAAAACCCATAAATACGACATAAAACACAAGCAGACATGAACGTAGGCAGTACTTGATACTACTATACCTTTCTGTGAAGTAGTTCCTCGGGAGAAAAAAAAACACCTTTGGAGATATGGATATATGGAGATATGTTCTTTCAACAGTAAAACAATAAACAGTTATTGCTGAGCACAACCTTTTATAGACAGATCCCACCACATGCCCCCTCCCACTTTACCAAAGCATGATGGTGTTGCTGCTGCTGTGTGGAAACACACACGTGGTTTCCACATGAGTCCGTTATCAAATGTGTGTTGCAGTCTCCACATCTGCAAAGTGAACAGGATGTCGTCATAATCCCTGATCAATGCTGCACGAGTCCATTAGCTTCTTTTCAGGGCTTGTGAGGTGACAGGGCTCTGATCCAGAGGTGTTAAATGCTGCAGGGTGGCTGCGGACCAGCATTCCTCCTGACTTTTGTCATAATATCTGCTCCACATCTGGGCTCTGTGACAAACTGGGCCAAAGACTCCAACTAACGGCCAGTGTCTCAGGAATGTGATGAGGAGAATCAGTTCATGCTGTTCCATGACTCTCTCTAAAAGTGACTGCATTATAACTTAAATAAAAGCTGAACAGATTGAATTTTATTTTATTGTATAATATTTTATTTTTTTATTATCATCCTACAAGTTTACATTTTGCAACAAAATTTAAATTAATTTACCTACAAATCTAAAACAAAGGGTTTTTGTTAATGATTCTTGGCTGCTAATAAAGGCTGTAGAAAAAAAAAGGTTTGGCAGTTGTTCATTTGAAGTCCAGATTTGAACAAAACCTTTAAAAGTATTTATGCTTCTCGACCCTAAATTGAAATGCCATTAGCAGAAAAAAACAGCAGCTTTGTTGATTGAATCCACACCAGCATGTTTGATATCTTTAGACTGACTGTGCCGCATCCTGTGCAGATGTGTGGAGTGTTGATATACGACCCAAGGAAACCCCTCTACTTCTGATCAGCAGTGAGGCTGGGCAGGCGCTCTCTGCATCTGCACTAATGTTGAACCCAAGCACGAGAAAAAAAAGGCAGACTGTCAGTAGTCAGAGTCCAGCATCTAAATAAAAGTTAAAAGATAGTGAGGAATATAAAGAAAGCATATAAAGATACTAAGCTTGCCAGACACAAAAAAGGTATATAAAAACATATTTCCAGAAGTAAACATAACGACATACAGGGTACATTGATGTTGAAAATGATTTTTTTTTCATTACAAACTAAACTAATGGAGATCCAATGGGGAGCAGGCCACATAAAAGCAGGCCGGACTTTGGTCTGTACTAAATGACGCATACATATCAGAATCTCCTTCCTTAAAATGAATAATCCTGGAAACTTTTATGGAAGGACACATTTCTGGAGTGCATTCCTTCCAGCCCAGAACAGCAAAGACAGGAAAGAATGACAGCAGTGAATGGTGTGAAGCCAGGCTTCTGTTTATGACTCACTCACTCACAGCAGCATCATACCACCTTATAGCTCCACAAACCAATGTGAGGGTTTGAAATATCTGAGTTATAGCTGAAAATTCTCAATGATGCAACTGGCCTGTCAAAGCCATGTGACCTGTGTCTGTGTGACCTATGGGGTTTGAGGTCACACAGTGATGTCATCAAGAACTTGACATTTCTGTCCCTCTTGATGTGTGGAAAAAGACACACCATAGGAAGACATAATGAGCATATGATATCAATGTCACAGAGCTAAGGCAACGCAGCCCATAATGAGCACAGAGACGAGAGAGAAAAAGGAGGTGGAGAGACCATGACTGGCCAAGATTATTGAGATGCTAATAGTACACTAGCAGTACTAAATACAGAAGGATAAATATATTGCTATTTTTTTTAAAATTTATTTTAAATAATGGAAATTTACACAACAAAAGTATTGGGTCTGGATGTGCAATACTGGGCATACAGTGCAATTATCTGCACATTATCTGAAGACTGGGAGACTAAAGCATGAACCAGGGAAAAGAGTGAGGACAGGGTTAATATTATTAACCAACTAATGTTAATGTGTATAAATCAATAAAGACAAGAAAGCAAGACAGAGAGAGAGAGAGAGAGAGAGAGAGAGAGAGAGAGCTCTGTGCACCATGGGAGTTCCCCAAGCAGTTCAGGCCTAAATGTTGTTGGATCCATTTTGTACTTGATAGAAGTAAGTCTAAAAACATTAACCTATAATGACCCCTCCACCCCCCACCCCAACGCCACCCCTGGTTATGGGGGTTTTGGTTGATAATACAATTTTTATTTTAATTTTAAGTCAAAACTGCACTGACAAATATTTGTTGTACAAGTAAAATTCACCTCAGTTAACGTGACTACGCTGTAGCATCAAAGGGTTAAAATAAACTAACTGTTTTTGCATAACAGGTTTACGTATTAGGAAAGAAAGGTCCTGGTGTTTAGCTCATGGGGGTCATGACCTCAGCTGTATATAGTTTCATACAACACACCAGTTTACAGGATGAAAATTTGCAGCTCCTGTTCTAGGAGAGTAAAAAAATATGAATATTATAGGAAGTACAAAAGAAGGTGATGGAACATGAGATACCAATGAAAAATTATATATTTTCAGTTGTATTATAAAATATAACAAATTAAAGTGCCAACAGCAATTTTTTCGTAGTTTTCCCGTTTTCTCTGCCATAGGAGCTGACATTTTTGCTCACAGTTCTGCTCCGTTTATGTGCTGTTAAAGTCGTTCCAGATCGCTGGAGTTCCACTCTAATGTGTGTGAATTTCCTTCACTGTGTAATCCCCACACTGTGACTCTCACATGATGACCAGATCTTACGTTTCAGAGCAGCCAGAGGCTGAACACTGGGTGGCTGCTCCACCACATCTCACATGCTCCCCTATTTGAATGCCCCCTCCTGTGAACCCCACCTCTCCTCCCATTAGTTTCACTCAGTGTGACCAGAGCTACACAAAGGGAGCACCATCTCCCAGTCATGGCAATGATGAAGAGATATTTGGGGATAAAAAGCTCTCCTTTCCTGTTGATCGGCAGAAACGGTTCGCAGGATGAGTCCACTCCCCTCATACCAAAGGTAAGGATCACAATATGTCACTGTTTTTTCCAGAACTCTGTTCTAACTGTATTCTTGTGTACTCAAAGGCAGGCTCTAGAGAAAGCGATACTGGGGAGTTTGACATTGTCTCTAAAGAGTATATGGAATCAGGGACAAACGGTGGACGGAACCACAGCCACACAGTATTTTCGAGGATCCAACGCTACTACAGCTATTCATGGATGGACTACTTCCTGAAATATTTCCTGTTTCTCTGCACTCTGCTTTTTACAGTCCTGGGCCTTTTAGTTCTGGGTCTAGGGATGTGGGGCTTAATCAGCAAAGAGTCGTTTGCCAAGGAGAAGGTGGGCAGTATTGGGACCGACCCAATGCTGTTGCTCGTGACATTGGGCTTGTTACTCACCATGCTCTGCCTGTCGGGCTGTGTGGGTGCACTGAGAGAAAACTCCTGTTTGTTAAAGCTCTTCTCAGCTGCTGTGCTGGTGCTCGTATCTGCCCAGGTGCTAGCTGCAATCCTGCTCTACAGTCTGCAGGACCAGCTTGGAGGCTACCTGCGGTCAGGAATTTTAACTGCAATGGCGCGTTACCAGGATGACTTGGATTTGAGATTCATCACAGATGAGATACAAACAAATCTGCAGTGCTGTGGGGCCGACAACTATCGTGACTGGGAAGTCAACATGTGAGTAAAGCAGGGGTCAGCAACTTTATCTGTCAAGGGCAGAGAATTTTTCTAGACAGACACCTTGGGATCCGTACACACAAATAAAATGAAATAAAAATACTATTTCTGTCTCACATTATTATTTGTTCATTTTGGAATCCAGTCACGGGCCATATTGGATGGTTGAGTGGGCTGGATTTGGCCCACGGGCCACCATGTGATAATCACTGGAGTAGAGTGTGAGCAACATGGATATGAAAAAAAAAGACTGATGAATATAACACATTCCTAAAAATTCAACTTTATGTGTTCATTTTTCCCACTTTCCCAGATATTACAACTGCTCAGCTCCAGGGGTCCTGGCCTGCGGCGTTCCTGCTACTTGTTGTGTAAACCCTTTGGAGAACGGCACAGTGTGGAACTCACAGTGTGGGGTGGGAGCACAGCTGCTTGATGAGTTTACGGCTCAAAGCGTCATCTTCCTGGGGGGCTGTCTGGGAGGAATTTCTCGGTGGGTTGAGCTGCACAACGGCGTGATCGGGACAGTCTGCATCGTTGTACTCGGCACCCAGATCCTGACTCTGTTCATCACAACATGGCTGCTAGAAACCATCCAGAGACATAGATTTTATAACTCGCTGACATATTGATAATTAATAGTAATCAGTGACAAAGGCAGTTTTATTGTCCTGGCCCATGTGTTGTTGTGATAAACATTATGGTATTATATTAATAACATCTGAATGCAGATCAGAGACACATGAACAATTTTAGATTTACAGGAAAATCCCTTCCTTCAAATAAGAAATACACATGGTGTGGACATGTTTGAAGAGGTGCTGAATCACAGCTCTGTTTGTCTGTTTTGTTTTTCGATTTTTTTTTTTTTTGTGTGTGTGTGTTTTTTTTTACAGAGCTGAGCGCCCACTGTTAGTGGAGCTGTAAACTCAGGGCCATTGCAACAAAAGCTACAATTGACATTAAGATAGAAATGTTTTAACACAACTGTACATTTTGACTGACAACATTTAAACTAATATGATTAAAAGCAGCTGTAAATGTTATTTATTTGATACAGATAAAATATTTTCTAAAACTCCTCTGGAACTCTTAAAAAATTAATACAGTATTTGATTTGTTTGGTTATGGAAATATGCGTTTGTGAATACTGGCAGAGAAAGGCAATGTCTGTCTATCTATCTATCTATCTATCTATCTATCTATCTATCTATCTATCTATCTATCTATCTATCTATCTATCTATCTATCTATTGATCTATCTATCTGTCTATCTATCTATCTATCCGTCAGCAACAACAATATAAAACATTCTACGTGCGATATAAACATCGTTAAAATGATCTCCCCAGTCTTTTCAGGCCAAAATCAATAACTTCAACCTGTTTTATGCAAATGAGCTGTTTTTACGCTGCTTTGTTATTGGTCAAATTATCATCGGTGTGCTGCCATCACGTGGTGAGAGCAGTACTTACATCTCGGGATTGAACAAAGATTGTCTATTACTTGTCATGCGCCGCTTCGCTCTGAGGTACTGAGCAAATTGACTACATTTACGTTTATGTTTTCTATGTACTCTTCAAACTTTGCCATTAAAATTGGTGTTACCTGGTGTGGTTGAAATAAAGTTACACCAGTGTGAGGCACAATAGATTTGCGAGAGCTTCAATGTTGAATCCATTGAAACGTTCAACAGACGCGCACTCAACAAAGAGGGAGAGTGAGACATCTGCACACAGAAATGTCATTCTGACGTCTACGGTGGAAGTTCAGAGTTCAGAGGTAGCACACGCTGCTCTACATGTGTTGTTGTTGTTGTCATGTTTTCATTCAAAAATTAAACGACAATGGCGAAAAATAACAAGAACAAACCCATCGGACCAGGAAAGAAAAGAGACAGGAGCAGACCACAATCGAGGTAACGTAGCAGCTCTATTGTGCCGAAGAAAAACAGTAACTGCATCGGGCCACAGCGCTAGGTGTTGTTAGCCCTGTAAATTAGCAGCTGTTAGCTGCATTAAACTTTTATAAAGTCTTGTAAAATGTTCTATGTCTTCTTTGAGTCTTCATTTGCCTTTGACTTGTTTACATGATGTTTTCTTGTTAAAGTAAACCCGCATTTAAAGTTCTTAACAATAAATCTCGTTTTAAACTTAAATGCATGGCTACGTTGACATTGTTGATGCACATCATTCGTAACAGCTTTTTTGGTAGTTCGTTTTTCACTCATAGATAAATGTTTATGTCTGAACTCCAGTGACCAGAAGACCAAACGAGATGGTAAACCAAAGAAAACCAAAGAAGTCGATCACCTGGATCACATTCCGTTTAAGCTTAGAGAGATAATGAAGAGCAAGGACAAAATTAAAAATGGAACTCTAGTATCCAAAAAACATAAGGGTGAGTATGAATTTAAAAGAGAAATGTCCCCGAAGGTCCTTGGTGTTGACTTTTCTTGTATACTTGGCTTTACTTGTAGAGACAGCGAATTTACTTATATCTGTCTCTTAGCTATCACTTCACGAAGAAAACCAGAGAAGTCCATGGACAGTGACATACCTGTGCCACATTTCAAGAGGCGAAAGAACGAAAGTGAAAAAGCTTATTTGAGGCGCATGAACAACGAAACCAATCATGTACGCTTCCTCACTAAAAATCAGATAGATAGAAAGCCAGAGTTGGATGCAGACAAACAGGAGAAGCCTGCGAAGAACAAATCTGATAAAAAGAAAGAGTAAGTTCCTCATGGTTAAGAACTTTTTTTCTTTTTAAAAACCCTCTATATAAACAGTTATAAACAGTGGTCTGAACTGCTGCTTCTGTTGAATGTTTACATGCAGTTGGAAAAGGCTTTTGGTGTTTAAGAAAGTCAGTTTGTATCCTGATGTCTAATGTTTTTTTTACAGGTTTGATAAAATGAAGTTACAGAAGCTACATCAGAAAAAGTTGAACAAGAAAGAAGCCAAAATGGAAAAGGAAATGTTTGTAGGTAGGTCCTGGTGCCTGACTTTAAGGATGGCAACTATTACGAGGCAAATGTGATATTGTTTAGTGTGAATATTGCTCTAAAGCACCAAACGATTGTTGAGCTCTCAGGTACGAAAAAACCAACACAGGTGTTTTTTTTAGGAGGAAGATGATTATTAAACCTATATTATTCAGGTTTACACAAACTGATTCTAGATGAGTGCGGAAGCTCTTGAAATCTGTGAAAACACAGTTTGTTGTAAACATTTGTGTTTGTGATTTTGTAGATCATGTTCCGTTTGGAGAGGTGAGCATGGCTCCACCAACGTTGAACATTAAACCCAGAAAAGCTCAGATCAAGTCCCAGGTAACTGTCACTTGAATAAATCACACTTGACTTGTGACTGTCTGAAGTTGTAGTTTGGGTAGATGGTGTCGATGTCATGGACGTGTCAATTACACATTCAAATTAGTTCACTCTGTTTATCTTCTTGGTTTCCATCTTTAGAATTCTACCAAAGACTTGCTCCTCAACTCTCTTCTTGGAAACACAGCGTCCTCCATGGCCAAGCCCTCCATGGCCCGACAGAGAATCATGGAAGAGGAGCGTCAGCGAGCAGTGGAGGCCTATCGTCATCTGAAGAAGCAGCAGCAGCAGCAGCAGCACGAGGCCAAGAATTTCAGTCAGGCCAAAAAGAGAACTATCAGTGATGTGTGACATCACTCAGTTTCAGGTTTAGCTTTTTTTGCACTGGACAGTAGAGTTGATGAGCTGCTGAATGTGAGGTAATCATCAGCAGCACAGATCCAGACTCAAACCCTGACTTGGACTCTGGATGTGATTTGACGAGGTGCAGCTTACCAAGTCAGGTGGCATCAGCAAACATTTGCATCCACGGGTCCAAGTTTGTGGTAAGATTAACGTCATCCTGTCATTTTCATAATTGTAGTTCAACAGAAGCTCCAGTATAATCATAAAAATACAGTCGACTGTTGTTGATACGTTTGTATAAAAACACACTTTTTGTGATTTAGATAAAGGACAATTAACACACAAAAGATGTTAAATTATGTACTCACACTAGATGGCAGTGTTCCAGCTTTTTTGAGCTGGTCTAACACATCCTAATGTGTTTTTCTTTTAATAAAATGTATTTTTCATCCATACATTCTCATAGTTTTATTTTAATTTGTATTTATTCTATTTAATGGTCTTTGTTTCATCAAAACCCAACTGTTTAAATGTAAATTTATAATATAAAAAGTAACAATGGTATGGAATTAAACTCTGGAGAACCTGGTGGGATATCCTGTGAGCTGCTCCAGAACAGGTGACAAATTGTTTATATAATAGATTTATTTTGATATCATCTTTATTTGTTAAATTGGCTGGGACCTTATATGGTAAAAATAAGTATTAGTCGTTTTCACTGACCCATCAATGTCAATTTAGGATAAAGAAAATGTACACAGCCGTGACACATTTCAAAATGTGGTGTATGTAAGTTTATATCATTAAGAGCTTGGGATACTCCCTTGGAGTATTGCTACAACTTGTAAAGAAGTTGTTCGGTTTTGGTTCTACTCTTCATTTGAAATGGCAGGCAGATGAAACTGTGCCTGTAGAACTAGGCTTTTTTTATGCATATCATCAGTGTAGAATTTTATTTTTTCAATTTTATTTATTTTTTGTCCTTTCTGGACATAAAATTATTACAAGCCAAACTGGTTTTCAGCAAACCTCTGGGTATGTCGCTCATGACCTATTGATTTTTGCGATCTAAAAAAATGTAGATGGAAGTTCATTGTAAATGAATGATGTTTTTGTTAAGCCCACTATGAATCTGGATCCTGGAACTAGTAGGCTGTCTTTACAAAGGGTCTGTTTAATGGTTTATCCATTTAAAAAATGGTCATTAAAAACACAAAAGCATCTTTTAACGTTTTTAAAATAAATAAACACATTTAAATCAGAGTATTATTGATCTACTATACTACCTTCTCTTCTACTATTACAAGTGACTGAGAGCTCTGTCTTTTCTGTTTGGTCAGCTTGACCAGCATTTTTTTTTCCAGTCCATTTGTCGTCTAAGGGTTGTCACAGTGACAAGGAAATGCATTAAGTGGGGACAGCTGCGTGTGATTGGTAGTGCTGACTTCCCGGTGCTGAGCCCAGCCACTAGTGGTCATTAAGTCGAGCCGTGTCCATGTGCACACGACAGCTTCTCATAATACCAAGGGATTCACGGTGGTTGACTGCCACAGCACAAGGTTGCTCAACATGTTGTGTTACTGATAAGGATTTAATGTAAAATACTTTTTTTTTTAAATAAAAAAACAGAGGAGAGGACTGTGTGTCTGGGATCCCACAGACAGTAGCCAAGTCAGAGTTTCTAAGAAAACATTGTCTCAGGTGTCATAGCTCTGGTTTGTTTATATTTGGATATGTTTTTCTAGCCGACAAGCAACACCCATTATCTACAGCTCTTTTTGACATTATACGTCATATTACTCAACATATCTGCTGTATGCTGGACTGACAATGGTGGTGTTACACATCAAATGCACTCTGATCTTTCTGATTCTCAGTTGGTAAAATGTTCATCCTGTCAACACAGGGTGGAGGCTCAGCCTGCTGCTAGGCAGCAGCAGTTCACTCACTTCACATGGCTCTGTGAGTATGTGTGCTCACGTCTCATTTTGTCTTAGTTTGATTCCATATAAAAGTGGATCTGTCTTCAATTATATTATCTTTATGAAGTGGTGAGTCAGACAATGGTGACGTTGGATGGATCAGAACTTTTATACACAAGGAATAAAAATATATATTATGGAAATCCAGCTTTTTATCATTTACATGCCATAACTTTACATATACAGTCACACAAAAACTGAAGCTATGGTTTGTCAAAACATTTGGCTTCCAGTGGTAATTTTCATAACCAGCACACAGTATCTGATTTTACTCACAGCCTACATTAAACTCCGGGTCTGTTAAGATGTTACACTGAGCCTAGCACCAGAGCAGTTTACAGAAGCAGGAACAGGTCACATCAACATCACTCCATCAGTGTTTCCAGATAATAAGTAAAAACAATGAACATCCACATCAACTATTGGGCTCCATTTTTGTTTTTACCACAGTTTCATGTTGAAAATATGAGAAAATGTGGCAAAAGAGTTGTGTTTGTGTCTTGGCCCCCAATAAAGTTTATTTTTTTTATCCTTATTTAATTAACTAAAATCCATTGACTGCTCTGGTAACAGTATAAAGGATACCAAACAAATCAGAAGACCTTTCCATACTGTTCTTCCTTTAACAACTGCTAAGTCCAGTGGACATTGGTCTTAAGGTAAAATCCATTAGAGCCACACGTCAGAACAGAAACCATTTACACTCCTATCAGAGCCACACTAAATGCACACACATTAGAACCACAAATGACAAAAACTGTCTGAACCAGGACTTAAACAGAGAACTACTAAACAACAACACAAAGGTATTAGTGTGACAGATGAAGTTTTGAGTCCTAATTTTCATGGCCTTGTTTGAATGGACATGACATAGAGAAGCCAAGCTGACAGCCTTTCCATATGAAAATGTTCGAATTGCCGAATAACACGTTAGTTTCTTTTTCGACACAGCGTTTTATTTTTGTTTACGAGTCTGAGCTCCTGTCGTACGCAATAATCGTTATGCAGACAGAAAATGTGCGACAACATTGGACGACTAAGTCAGTTTTGAGGGTAAATGCCAATCAGATTAGTGTCTTTTCCTAGGAAGAGACAGGTGAAGATTTACATTTGCTTTGCGCTGTGGAACTAGAGCAAACCCCCAGTTGACATTTGTTTGATAATTGTACCAAGTGGGTGTGCATCAAGTCTTCTCAACCTCGAGTTGGTTGAATGAGGGAGGGTACTGCTGCTCCCTGGACTCAGTCAAGGAGTGGTGGCCCGTGAGATCATGGCATCTTTTTCCACCTATAGAAACACGGAGTGTGTCGTAATTTAGGATTGATCGATAGCAGGAGTTTCATACTGTAAATGAGCTCACTCACCTGTGTCATGCCCTGGGAAATCAGAGCTAGTTCAGTGGGCTGGTACACTTTACTCCGTACCTGACCATTGTAAGCTGCATACGGAGATGTTGGCTTTGTCGCTGATGGTTAAAAAAGTGAAAAGGAACATTAACCGCAGATTAGGATAAGGAATCCGATGTAAAGCATAGATAGATAGATAGATTTATAGATAGATAGAGCAGCAGAAAGATAACTTAGATAGTTCCCTGATATGAATGAAAGTTAATTGGAAATAAATTCATTTTTTTAACATAAATAACTTTTTAAGTTAACAGTCTTCTTAGTGTTGGGTTTTCTCTTTCAATGTCTCAAGTCTCTAGAATCATTGTTGCAATTGCTAAAAATCTGGTTAGAATTTGCATAGACTTTCATAGACTTCCGTGAATGAACTTACTGTGTAGCTTGTTTCAGAACAAGTGTACAACATAAAAAATTATGTTACATCCTTTTTTGATTAACAAAAGCTAAACCAGGATACTAAGACATAGGTGGTGGTGCATCATGTCTTACCTGGAGTCTCATGCAGCTCAAAAGCTTTGTTGTCCAGGTACACATTCATGTGAGGCTTTTCTGGTACCTGGGTGTTGTCATAAACCAGATTCCGCGGAGTGTAGACGTGGTCTCCGTCATTAGGCTCTTCTATGTCTTGGTCTTGCTGAGTCAGCAAACAGACCTCTGGTACAGTGTAGAGGAAAAGGAACACCAAGGCGTTTGACACCACAGCTATAGCCAGAGTAGGATCGTTCCAACTGGCATTTCCGGACAATCTGTTCCCATCAATGTACATAATAATCCATGTGACCCAGATAGCTAGGGTGATGAGGCCTGTGATCAGGATGAAAACTCCATCTTTGTGCCACTGTTTCTGCCTAAGTGCTGTTGTGCGAATTGCTATAAATATCATAGCTAGCATCAGGAACAAGACGTAGATGAGTGCCATTACAAAGTCTTTGTTAGCTATGTTGCAGGCTGGGTCGAGGGTGATGTCACCTCCTGGTTGCCTGACCACAGTGATGATGAGCCACTCGGTGTTGATGATCACCTCAATGAGCCAGAGGCCCAGAGCTCCAAGGTAGATTTGCCAACCCTTGGGATCCCACTCCAATAAGGAAATCCAAAGCCCATGCATCATCAGGCAGATGAAACAGCCTGCAAAAAGTACTCCAAAGAGGAACCTGCGTACAGCACAGGTGACAGAGTTCTGCTCCACGATGAAGGCAAAAGTAAGTCCAAAGAGCCCCAGAGTGAAGAGTAAAAAAACAGCCTGCAGAGCAGCCATACTCTTCCTCTTTTTGTCTGTTATAAACGGTACGCAGGCCAAGAGGATGATGAAGAGGACCAAGGACGTCACCACCCCAGCAGCAGCAACAGCTTCCAACACGATACCCCACACTTTAGTCAGGTCACACAAGTTGTAATAATCTGATCTGATGCTCGAACCGCATCCTCTTGGGGCAGTGGTTGGGTCCATGACTTCAGTGTAGACGTCCTTATTGCTATTTAAAATATATATATACATATATATGAGTACATCATTTCACAATAAATATGATCATTCACATATTAGCAAAGAAATGAGCAAAAAGACACTATCCTATTTGACGTCATGAAGACGCTCTGTTACACCATGTACTTCAAATGGAATAAGCAGTTACTGCCAAAGCTGTATTTCTGATCACTTTTCAAAGTTCCAACTGTTAAATCCTACAGATACTGTACGTCTATTCTTGACAAACAGTCGCATGCTTCCAATACTACAATTTTACCTTTCCCCTTGTCTCTGTTTCCTGTCAGTCGTTAAAAATAAAATCATTTAAATAGATGATTCAGAAAGTGGAATGCTTTGCCTACCCTGCCTCTTATTATCACTCTGTGGTGAATTTAAATGATACACTAAACACGTAATTATAATGTCCAATAACGTGCACTAACATTTAATTTAAAGAGAGCGTCTTCGTGCATTTTATAATGACACCCAACAAACAGAGACATTTGACCTCGTCCACCAATTCTTCTCATACTGTTATTTGCAAAGATTTAAATGGGGCATTATCCACTTAAATACCTTTATTATCCCATTCATAGTTTTCCAAAATATTTGTACAAATACCAATCTGTAGTATTTTTACTTTTGACTTTTTTAACTGAAACGCATCGCGACACGAAGCTGACATTTTAAACGTAAAAACCATTCATTAAAACAGTTTAAGCCTGCCAGTGATTATTTTACCTGGAGTGATGAATACACAGGTGTTTCAGGAAGATATATATTCCGAGTTGAAAATTCGACCTCCGAATTTAAACTTGCTCTGGTCAATAATTCCTCTCTCCGTTTTTAAGGCGATGCGGTTGGTGCGTTCAAGGACCAGCTTAATCGCTTTGCGTTTCCTCTGCGGTTCCGATCACGAACAGGTCTTCCATCTACTGACTCTTATTTAATAACATGCTGTAGTAAACAAGTCGCCGACGAACACCAGCCCGTGTAATGGTGTTATTGCTCCTCTAAATATCAGTACTTTCTGCAGTTCGAAAAAAATTCTCCCTTGACCAGCCTCACTGGTGTTTGCAGCTTTGCATATTCTGTGAGATTAACATCTCAGGTGGTTTACAGTCAAACAATGGCTCTACTCACCTCACTCCACTGTCACTTCCACTTGTTAACGCTCTGTGGAAACCGAATGATCTCGATTCATTGCGTGGTTCAATTTCAATCACAGTAATGGCTAATGATTAATGGGTTCTTCACGGATTCACTGATTTGATCACTTCTGTGATTAAATTGGGTTACCACTTATTAAAATGCCCAAAGTCAGGCTCCCAGGCCAAATATGACACTTGCACGGTCTAAATATGGTTTTACTTTTTTCCTCTGAAATGTTGATTTTTTTTTTAAATACATTTTCAGCAATGATTAAACTTTGAGCTATCTTTGAGGAAGTATTGTTTATTTTTACATTCTACACAAATTACAGAAAATTAATTTCTACACAAATTAATTTTGATCAGCCCTAATGTTTGTCACATGAGAGAGCTACTTATGTTGTGTTACATTTATTTTCATAGCTCAACTCGAATATACAAACTCAATGAGCTTTCTTTGCCTAAACATTTACAATATGTCACTGTTGACATATTTTAACATCACCAAAGTATTAAACCGACTGCAATTGTTTTGCAATCGTCATGACGGATATACAATAACGAAACATATTTATTTTATTCATGTTCCACAAGGGTAGGGTAGCGAAGTGACACGTTTTATGATAGGATTTTATCAAGAAATGCGGTCGGTTGTTCGGTTTTAGCTCCGCCAACAACAAGTTCCAAAAGTTTGTCTGCACGTCAGGCCATTTAAGGGAGCAATTCCAATTGATGTGCCATTGCACTTCAACGATTGGATGATGATGAATGCAATTGAACCTTACAGACAGCAGAGGGCGAGATGAACAAACGTGAAGTATTAGCGGACGTGATAGAAAGCCCAGAGTCAGTTGGGTCTTCAATGACGTCCGTTACATACGTTTCATATTTGAAACTACTGCGTGCAACTGCACTCCTCAACATCCAATCGCTAATGTGCATTTGAATTCATCAACAACCAATCATTGATGTGCAATGGCACATTGCTACTTTTCGTCAACAGAAACAACACAAATCGTCAAAAACATGGAAGAAAAGAAAGAATGTGTAATATTCACAAAGTATCATATCTATGTGACAAAATGACACATAATATACTCCCATGTGTTAAACATCTTCTAACACCCCCCCACACACACACACGCACTTTAAACTTTATTGTACACAATGTACGTGTACAAATAACAAAAATAAATTAAAACAAAGTGACAAAATATAAAGAGTATTGTCTAATTGTTATTGACAACATTGTTCCTGAAATGACTGTTCCGTCTTCTTCTGTGCATAACCAGTTGGTGCCTTAGTTTTTGCCGTTTTTGGTCAGTAGGTTTTGACCTGTGTGTGTTCAGTAGCAGCGTCTGTGGAATCTCCTTGTTGGTTTGGAAACCTGTCACCATCATGACTACATCTCATCACTCATCACCACTGACTAATCAAGGTCGACAGCAAGTTTTGATTGATAGCTAAATGGCAAATAAACATTTTGTTTTGTACACTTGCCCCGGCAAGTGTACATTTTGATTGGATAACAATTAAAGCAGACTTTTAAAGCGACCAATTAAGTTTATAAATGTTTATTAGATTCATTAGCCTTTGGCGAACTACTTGGAAAAGGGCGGCGAGCTCCTGGTAACTCGCAAGTGACACGTTGGAGACCCCTGCTTTAAACCATCTTTAAAAAAGTATAAGCGGTGCAGGCTGTTTACAGTGCTACCTGGTGGTACAATTTTGTCATCGTAGGAGGATTTGTTTTTCACAAAGGTTACGCAGCAATAGAGGTTTTTACTCTTGATATTATGGAGGTCACCCAAAATTAAGAACATAAAATGTGCATCGACATGATGATAAATAAATACTGGGAAATGTTCAGTTGAAGCAGCTATTTTATTTTATTTGTTGCCTATGTGTTTGCTCTATACAGTTGGTGTGAACCAAGTGACGTTAACGCCAGTTACATTTTTAATTTAATAACATCAGGTCGAAGCTATATCATATTTCCCTTTTGTGCTTTAGTTGTAAAATCTCAGTCTTCCTACACAGTGGAGCACTTTAACCACAGGGG
The DNA here is from genome assembly GCF_000523025.1 of Cynoglossus semilaevis. Classification (NCBI taxonomy): domain Eukaryota; kingdom Metazoa; phylum Chordata; class Actinopteri; order Pleuronectiformes; family Cynoglossidae; genus Cynoglossus; species Cynoglossus semilaevis. The sequence goes on along the minus strand of NC_024323.1, from coordinate 5,204,739 downwards.
ATATATTTGAAATATTTACTTGAATACAAAAGGAAAAGCAAACAAACGCCACAGACATTAATTTAAAAAAAAAAATCACTGAGCGTGCTCAACCATGTCAACATACCCAACATACAATCGACTGTGTACTGACATGATTTCAGCTTTTGTTACATTTAGAGGACCGGACAAACTGGTGCGTTCCCCTGTGGCATCAGCAAACAGTAAGGTCAACCAGGACATTTTGTGGAAGCACATATTGGCATGTAGCCCAGAACAATAATGCTGTTTATGCTGTGCAATGGAACCCCCTCTGTGGTTCATCGATCCCTCAGCGGATTCAGTCCCCTGGGATATTATCTGCATTGAATTGCATTGCATTGTTGTCTGGTTAGCAGAGCCCTTGATAGGAGTTGATGTCAAGGTGAGAACAGTTTAACCTTAATGGGAGACAAACACAGAGAACGACATGAGGATTAATGCGACTCCAGTTCGAGTTGAACAACATTTGCACCCACAGGCTGACAAACAAACTACCAAATGAAGAGCAGGCAGGTAGAATATGACACTGCATATATTTCTTCTATGTTGTCAGGGTTGTTCTGTGACATCACGCTTCATTAGGACACCTCAGGACTGTTCCCTTCTACTATACAGGCCTGCCAGGTTATTCATAGCCACTGCTCAGGTTAAGGCTTGACAGGACGTCATATTTTCTCTGTTATTACAGCTTCAGCAACCAGACCTTCTGTGTCACCATTTCCTCATGTCTGTCTTACAAAATATTGAAAAAATATTTTAATATGAATATGCTAATATAAGTTTTCATTCAAAGCTCTTTTCTTCTTTCAAGCTGTTTTCATGGCTAACATTTAGCCTTTTTGTGCCATTTAACTCTGTTAACTATTTTTAATAGTTTTAGCTTCTTCTTACTTTTTTCTAATTTTATCCAATGCTCAGCCAAAATATACATTAGCCAATTGTTCCTCCTTTTTTCATTATTAGCTTTTTGGGCACATTTTGACCAATTCTTGTTAAGGCAAAAATATTTAGGTGGTTCTTCCGTTCCTTTCCCACTTAACTCACAGGTTTCACGATGGTTAAATAAGTAAATAAATAAACCAGCCTTGTAGGGTTTTTTTTGCCTGAATTTCTTTTGTCAACTTATTACAGAGCTCACATTAAGTCATCAAAGCATTTCACATTGATTATTGCTGCCAGCAACAAGACCTAATCCATCCCTAACTTTGACTTTATCATGCAAGCCTCTGTGAGATTGTTGCAGCTACAGCTTCCATCTGAAATAATTAAAATGCATATGAATAACTTCACTTATTTCTAATCTCAGTGATTTATTAGCGCCATCGTTAATTAAATCATTCCCCTTATTGGTTAAGAATGATGATTGTCTCAGTGGCATTCTTCATTAATAAACCTATAAAAAACGAATGGATTCTTACTGCACCTTTATCAAAAGCTAGTGTTCTTCGGAGTACTACTGCATTCTGTAACCTGTCAGGACATGAAAGTGTGTTGACACTGACTATTGCATAGTTTCTAAAGCAAAAATAGACTTTTAAACAAAAAATAAAAAAAAATCTTTAATCGATGCCATGATGCATCCAAAAGGGAGAAATTCAATATGAAAGCTGTCGCTATAGCAACGCCCCTGCTAGATTCCACCAATCGATGGAATCTGTGGGGTTGTGTGATGAGCCAGGGAAAGGCCAGTGTCCTACATAAAGGGTGCGGGACAGGGAGCCGGGAGCCACAAAACGGGCAGCGCACCTTTTACTGCGAGAACACGACAGAGAAGGAAGCGCTCGTGAAGGAACAAGAAGTGGACAGAAAAGAAGCAGGAAATAACTAAAAAGACATGGTACGCTTATATGAACAAGGGATCCCTGCGTGGTCCTATATGAGCACCCTGTTCATCTTTATCCTCTTCCACTCAGTCACAATTAGAGGAGGTAAGATAACAAATACCATAAATTATTTTTATTGTTGGACCTTAGGAAAAAACATTCTCAATTTTGTTTTTATTTGGTTATGTCCCGTACTGGAGGACGGAGCTTTTTCGGTTCTATTTCAGTGTATCTTCCCCCGTACTGTCAGTGGGTAGTAGTGCACACCGTGATTGTGTGACTCTGACTGAGCCTCGGGGTAGTGCATGGGTATTTTATCTATTTTCCTCTTCTTGTCCTCATCTATCTATTTCTGCTGGGGCAGAAAGGCAATACAGACAAGTGCACTTCCTACACTGCTTTGAGCTGTTTGAGTAACACAGTAAATCACAAAAGCAATGGATGAATCTGAGAAAATGTGTCTTTGACAGATGTTAGTCAGAATCCCTCTGCAGCTGCATTGGAGACACTCATTTCATCCTAGTTCTTTTAAGACTGGGTCTAAAATGTTTTTAATTTTTTGAATGTAAAATATCTTTCTGTGTGATGTGCTTTTTTGGTACAAAAATTAAACAACTGCGTGCTTCTGTTAATTGGGTCCGCTGTGCTCAACTTATTTGTCTAGAAACTCCCAATTAAGCTCGACTAAGTTAGCATGCTGGCTGGCTAATTGATAAAAGAAACTTTGAAGCAGGACCACTTATGATAAAGAAATAATATATAATATATAATATAATACCTCACCCCTACCCCCACTCCTGCTGCTCACTGCTGTCATGTCAGAGCATCTCGTCATGTTGGGTCTCTCTGGTATGGTGTGAACCATCAGTGTAAAAGGACCCTGAAAAGTGACGACAAGTCATTTTCTAGGTCAGCACCTGTAGTTTTGCTTTATTTGGAGCTAATATGTCGGCTTTTGCATCCTTTACACACACCACACATTTGTGATCAGTATTTGTTATATATATATATATATATATATATATATATATGAACAGTAATTTTCAGAGCCTGGAGTTTAACCCTTTGACCCTTGACCTTCGTTTGGGCAGTCTTCTCCCTCTACCTTTAGCTCTGCAGCTACTGTATGTAACTACTGCCCACAGTCTTGCTTTCTCCGTAGCTGCTCTGAAGCAAGAGGCGCCCCTGGACAGCGGTGCCACGTTGTTGAACCACTCCATGGCTTTAGTGCAGCGCATGGAGACGCTGCTGTCCACGGGGAATGGCAGTGACATCACTCTGCGTGTGCAAACCATTTACATGGACGAAGTGAAGGTGATCCAGGCCCACAGCCAGATTCTCACACTGCAAAGTGACGTGTTCGAAGACTTGCTGATCAGACGGAACGACAGCGTTGTGGTTTTAAGGGAGACATCAGACTGTGCAGCTGTTTTTGACAAGTTTGTCAGGTGAGGATGGATTTATCAGTTAAAATGGTTAAGTTGTTTGTTTTTATGAATACATTCTTACACTACTTTTTATTATAAATATAAATATAAATATAAATATAAATATAAATATAAATATAAATATAAATATAAATATAAATATAAATATAAATATAAATATAAATATAAATATAAATATAAATATAAATATAAATATAAATATAAATATAAATATAAATATAAATATAAATATAAAACATTTACTTTTCCTTGCAGATATCTATATTGCGGTGACGTCTCAGTGCGGCTTGATCAGGCTATTTCTCTGCATAAGTTGGCCAGTAAGTACCACGTGTTAGGCCTGCAGCATGGACTGACCCAGTATATGACCCAGCATCTTTCTAGTGATTCTCCCAACAGTCATGTGGTCAGCTGGTACAACTATGCTCTGAAAATTGGGGACACAGTCTTGAGGGACAGCTGCCTGCAGTACCTGTCGTGGAACCTGTCCTCTGTGATGCAGAGTGGAGAATGGAGCGCCGTCAGTGAGGACCTGCTCCTGTCTTTGCTCCAGCGATCTGACCTGATACTGCAGAGTGAGCTTGAGCTCTATGAAGCCCTAGAGGCCTGGATTAATCACAACCAGCCCGACGCTTCTACAGTAGAGAGTGCTCTCAGGGCCCTTCGATATGGCATGATCCCACCTCAGCACCTCTTCCGTCTTCAGAAGCAGTCTCTCCTCATGCTCAAGTACTATGAGTCCATTCGTGATCTCCTCTATTTAGCATTTCAGTTTCACTCTGCCTCACCCATACAACTGGCCAAGTACTTTGATGTGAACTGTAGTATTTTCACTCCACGTAACTACCTTTCCTCTTCCTGGGGATCCTCTTGGGTCATCAATAACCCGACACGTGATGACCGTAGTTTCAGTTTTCAGACTCAGCTCGGGCCCAGCGGTTACGACTCCGCTAAAAGAGTGACATGGAATGCTCTGTTCTCTCCACGCTGGCTCCCCCTCAATGCCAGGTCAACATATACTGAGCTGAGTGCTATGCAGCCCACCCGTACAGAGGGAGGTCGACCACGGATTATTGTAACACCAGCGACTTCTAGTCCAGACTTTGCGGGTGTTAGTTTCCAGAAGACGGTGATTGTAATGGCGAAACAACAAGGAAAAGTGGTGGTTCGCCATGTTTACAACTTCCACCAAAGCACGGAGGAGGCCGGGGATTTCCTGTTTGATGCTGACCTGCAGCGGCGTTCGTCTGAATACCTCATTGACAGCTCCCTCTATCTGCACATTATAATAAAACCTCTGTACCAAGCCCTTCTCATAGCCAGGAAATAAAGGCAGGAAGTTGGGATGACATCATCACTGGTTATCCAACCTCCACCCACACAATCACATGAATATACTCTAAAGTGCACTCATAGCACAGACTCACATGATAATGTGTCAAGTCTGTGACATCTCCATTGTTCTTTAGTTCATGGTTTGTTTGTTTTTTGCCTTCAAATTGTTTAGCGAGGAGTTGTTCCCTACAATAAATGACAAAACTTCAATTGAATACATTGGTGATAGAGAAGTATTCTGTTAGACCATACATAGATGATATGATAAAAACATATTTTGTTCTATTCATTAAAGTTTTTATACAGTTCTGTAGTTTTCAAATAATATTCCCTCATCCATCTTTTCATCTTCCTTTTTTTCACCAAGTATTTCAAATCCACCAAATCTGAACTGAGATTTAGAGGAAGGCATGCACCTATCAACCCTTAATAAACACATAAAAAAACAAATGTAATGTGAAACAAACAATTATTAAATTTTGACCTACATTCTCATGAAAACAACATTTAACAATCATACTGTATTGTCTCGGTTATTTGTTTAAAGTATTTTGTAATAGAATATGATTATATACTACATTAAAATATTAAATAAACTAGAGAGAACAAGGTCTGCCTTTTGTAGTGCCATGTCATGATAATTTAAATAAATTAATGTACAGCCACTAAGCACTGATATGGAGTTTCAACCATTCGTGGTTTTGTTTAAGTAACTTTTGAGAAGAAAGTTATTTTAAGTCAAAAGCCCCAGGCTGAATCTAGCATTAGATTATAATGTCTTCAATAGTTGTTCGTATTAAAAACACTTTTTATTGGCGAAACAGTGGAAAGATTAAACACTTAGGCGGTGCACACTCCACACCCCGTCATGCCTAGCGCAGGGCAGGAAGTACGTCACCACGTCCCTGGAACCTTCAGCTGTCAGACTTTGGCCACCCTAAAAGTACAGGTTTTGTTAGCAAACTAAACTCGAAGAGTTCGCGCAGCGCCGACTTGATTTAAACTCGTGCATTTGCTTGTTGATCGATCATTGGACGCTCCGTCCGCAGAGTGAAGCCCAAAGATTGCACCGAGGAGAAACGTCGTGTTTTAATCGCTGCTCGTTTTTGCACGACAAGCCAGCAGCGATCCTGAGCGGGTGTAAGGGTAGATGCAGGGAGGGAGTAAAAAAAAAGCAAAAGTCTTTGTGCTTCCCTTCCCCCTCATCAAAGCAAAGGGGAAATGTCTCTGTCTAAAGGAGGTAAGCGATACTTCTTTATCTTTTTGCTAACCTATTTGAAAACAACACACCTTCATTTTGTGCGGTTTCGCGAATTAGTTTGCGGAGAAATACTTTAGCTTGCTGGTGTTCAAAAATGTAACCTTGCCAGGTGGAAGGCTGCATGTGAGAGAGGTAGAGAGAGAAGACGCTGTAGCCAGCAGGTCTCTGCTCATTTCTATCTTAATACAGGGGCTCCTATGCGGCTGTGAAGTGGTGTAATTCAGCTTTTCACCGCACACTTTACTGAGAGCATCATTATTGTTAATACTGTTAGCTGAAGGCTAACTTGGCGCCGCTGCGCTTTTGAGGTGCTGCTTAGCTAAGATAGTTACGGTAATGAAATAGAAAGAGTTATCATGTCAAGCATCAGCCAACTTTACTGGGTGCTGGAAATTACCTCTCACGGATTAGTTTTTTTTTCACACCAGTCTCATTGGGTGAAGTGAAGCACACTGGGACCACAGGTGTTTGCGTTTTTCGGACTCATGACTCATCGATTGCTGCTGGTCTTTCTGATTTAACCCGGAGCTCTAATACCACCAATGTCTATATACATATCCTGTTTGCATGTTTAAAGTGTGTATTTTCACCACCGTCAGTATACCTTGTGTTTACGAAATGGCAGCCATTTCAAGGATTGTGAGATTGTGCTGAGTTACTGTACTCAATAAAACGTACACACACACACACACACATAGTTGCAAAAATCAAGGTCTGTGACACGCACACAACATACATTAATTCAGAAGCCCTAACAGGGTTGAACAAACTTTTCCCAATCAAATAGTACAGAAAAAATACCTTAATGTAATACGTGATGTCAGATTAGTGAATACAATTTGCAATTACAGAGGAAAAAAATGACAATGCTGCATGAATCTGAGGGCAATTACCACTTGGCATGAAGTCATTAATACAGTAGATTAATAAGTAATACATTGGCAATAGTGTTAATGATGTTAACAAAATCATCCCATTGAATCATTCCATCCATTGCACATGACATTCAGTCATATTTGCCCTCTGACTAAAACATCATTGTCTAGTCACCATCTTTTTTCCCTAAATGCATCATATCAGAAGAAATATAAGTAGAACATCCTATGTGTTCCATATCAAAAACAGCTAAAGCCACTGATTTCTAACAAGATGGCGATAATGCAGAAAATAACTCCAAAAGTAAAACTTGAATAGATGTCAATTGGTGTGACAAACAATGTATCATGCGTTTTTTAGTCACTGGGACAACTAGACAAAAGAGCAATTTAATTGTTGATTGCTTGAAAGACAGTACAGTAGATGACAAGTCTTATTGCACTTGTAAAGACAATAGCTGCAACACACCTTAGAAATGGAATTTCATACTTAGTATTTTCTGTCATGGTGCAAAATAATAATATACAGTCCACCATGATTGGCCCCAGAGACAGACTTTGGACACACTTGTCCCAGGACAAAACCACCTCATGCCTAACTCTAATCTGACCTAATGTGGTCCAGACTGTACCCATTACTGAAAGATGATGTTGGACTAATTATAAAGCTCCATAAGGGCAACGTGGCTTAATAAAGTCTGCTCATACGAGAATCAGTGCAAAAAACCAGAACTCAAACACAACATGCACCTTGGAAAAAAAAAATCAAGGCCTTCCCTCTGCGTCACACACAGGCTATTCTTGTTAGGCCACTGTATTAACTCCCATTCATTTGTACTGCTTAACCAAAGTCTAACATTAGCCAAATCAAAGTTCTAGTTAAACAAAAAGATCAGAAATTGTGTTCTCCTTCATCTGGAGTTGGTCTAATTACCCATTAGTGCTGCAGTTTGTTTTTTTTAATAGTGGCTATTTTGTACCAGAAACAGAATGCGTGCACACACACACACACACACACACAGTGCAGAATGATGATGTCAATTTACCTTTCACGTTCACCGCTGATGCTGTTACACAATCATACTAGCGTTACCATGGTGGGGAGTACACACTGCTTTGAGAGGGCCTGTGTAGATTGGCTGGGCGCTGCTCAGGCACTCACAGCCCTTGGCCTACCATGGCATGTTTTGACTTGCTGCACCAATACCTAGTGGAACGTCTCTTTGTTGACAATTCACTGGCTGCACGCAGATACTCCATGGCTGCTGCACAGGTTCTGTGCTGATAGTGTTATGGTGAGCACTAAAGCAGGCCAGAGGGGTTTGTTTGGAAGTGTTTTTTATTTGATTTTATTGTTTTATTATTTATTTCTTTTGTACGAAAGTACATTCTCTGCTCAAGGGTGGAGTGGGCCCGAGCACATTGCAATGCTGTTCATTGTATTGCTGAGGCATGTTTAGAGAATGGGTTCTCCCTAACCACACCAATTGGGCAGTGTGGAAGATAATCTGTGCATGAGTCATCAGCGTCTGTGTATGGGCCCACTCAGAGACTAGAGCTTCCTGATGGTGACTTGCCCCAGCTATTGACACTTTGATCCCGTGCACAATCCAGAAATTCTTGTTCCCCATTCCGAACATATTACAGCAAAGAGTCGTTTGGTTTAGTAGGAAGTGGAATTTTTACTGTAAATCGATTGCAGCGATTTGCAGCAAACATGGCTTAAAAATGTCCTCATACAAATAAGTAAATTGTCTGGGTTGATATCTTTTATGATATGCAACTCTTCCCACATTTTACTGACTGTTAAATAAAGCAGTCTCTATTTAGAAAAATTTAGAACAGTTTGTCTGAACGATTACTATAACGCTTCAGCTGAGTGGCAGGCAGATCTCGCAGCACAAAGCAGTTTCAAAGCTGTCCCGAAGAGGGGCAGTGAGCGCCATGCAGGCCTAGTGAAGTGACATCATATTTCCCAAAGGGTCCTGACAGTTGTTGTGTTTTCAACGGATGTGTCCAGTCTGACTGTCTGTGAGTCACATCCCAGCCCACATCGCTGGCTATGGGGTCACAGGACACTGCACGGCTTCCTGAGAAGGGCATTATAGTATTTCAATTCCATTAATGCTTCACAGAGAATACATCTGGTAATACCTCACAGTTAAATATACCACGCAGCCTGCAGTTTTCTGCAGCAGCACAAGGATTGTTAAACACGTCTTTCAGCTTGGATAAAATGCATGATGTTAAATGTTTGGCATGCGATATGCCTTTGAACTGCACCACAGTGTTTTATGTCCTCCTGTTCTGTTGCATAAACAAATGCTATCTTTTCTGCATGGTCCTGGAAGGGCTTTTTAGTGCTGCTGATTTATCCTACGCAGAGGAAATGCAAAATCTATTTTTGACTCAGCATGTGTGAGTAAATCACACTTCAATCTCCCCCGATTACATGACTCTGTCATGGTTTGTCCAGACACTAGAGGCTTGTTTTTGGGCACAAAATGGACCTGTCTGACATTTTAGTGGTTGTCTGAAGAATCTAAAATCTCAGTAAAACCTCACTTCCCTTCCAGCTTAATCGAGCAAAGAAGGGGGTTACCCAGTCACACTTCCTTCAGACTGTAGTGATCTGACTCATTCATTGGTGAATGCAACCCCACAAAAATAGACAAAAATAAACAAAAATATCTTCCTCATGCCTTCTGCATTGAATCGGTTTCTCTGACCCAGGGTGGAATCGGTACAATCGTCTGACCCAGTCTGCTGCAGGAACAGGAAACAACCTGTTGGGTTTATACTTTCGTCATCATATCCTGATGAGGGAAAATACCCAGTTCAGATCCTGGAAAATGGAGGGAAAAAATGTGTTTGTGACCTTGCAAAAACACAGTGAGCACAAGTGTCGCACGTCAAGAAGAGTTGAGTTGTTTTTCCTGTGTTGTTGCTTGTGAGCCCGGTAGCTGTGTCATTCTGGCAGAGTCTGGAAGCCCTGTGTGGGAAGTCCCAAAGGCTGCTGGTAAACCATGTTTATGAATGGACCGCTGTCACTGATCTAACACAGGAACGGCTACAACTGCACAATATCCAGCAGATATGGAAGACAAATAGATTTTGAACAGATAAATAACTGTGAGAATAAAAACATCGATAGTTGATTTTAACTGTGAGTGTAGCTGTTGTTCCTGTCAGCGTATTTTATCCTGACAGGAAGAACCCCTCCTCGACCCCCCTCTCTTTCCAGCCTTTGAGTCATCATACCAGTGTTGATTAGTCACTAAGTCCACCTTCCACTGTTGCTGGGCCTTTGCTTTCAGCACACCTAATCTCAGAGTCAGATAAGAGATCATTTGCTGTGGTTTACATCAATGGAAACTGCAAATGTATTGTTACCTGGAAAACATTCATTTTTTTCCACTCCAGAATGGAACAAGCTCTATGAAGAGACCACTGTGGTTGTGTAATATTTGAATGACGTCACGTTGCCTTCTTCAGAATTTGGCTCTTGTTTTAAATGTTAAACATGTTTTTACAAATATGTTGCAAATTGACTCATTGAAGTTGTGACATCCCATCAGCATTGATCTGAATTTGTGTCCCGCAGGGAAGAAGAAGAACCATGGGCTGAAACTGGACAAAGGAGCGTTTGCAGCTCCACCACCAGAAGCAGCAGCGTAAGATTTTTATTTTTACTAAAATTTTAGTAGTAAAATTAAAACAGATTTTAGTAGAGAGAAAAAAAGCAATTTTTTTTTGTCTTGGGTTTTTGGGGGGATTTTTTTAAAGTACATTTAACAGATTTACCATTTACCATTTTATGTATGACTTTTCTTTGATATATTGACACTAAAGAAAAGACAAACCTTTAGCACCTTCTTGCTTTGAGGTTTTTTGTCTGCTTTTTTCTGGGGATTATTTCCTTGATTTGCATTTTTTAAAACTTTTACCTGATTGTAAACATTTTAAGACTTGGGGATTCTGACATCTATATCTATATATCTTCATCTTCCTGCAGCCCCCCTCGAGATCTTGACTCCAAAGCCTGTGTTACTATCGGAGAGCAGGTAGGGCTGCGTCAGTGTTCCTCTGCAATGCACTGTTCCTGCTGCTACAGCATACATAACCACATCGTCTGCCTCCTCCTTTGCAGAATTTTGTGGTGAAGGCAGATGACTTGGAGCAGATTGAAGAACTTGGGAGGGGAGCGTACGGCGTGGTGGACAAGATGAGACACGTGCCCAGTCGTGTTATCATGGCTGTCAAGGTGAGGTAGGAGGCTTCCGCTCAGGTTACCTGATGCTGCATCTGTCTGCACAGGCCAGGCTTTTAAAAATCTAAACTGTATGCCATATATATGTTCTTGTGGTTAGTAGTGTTGATTTATTAACTGGAAATATTGCTGCACAGTTTGAGTGACTGGTGGGGTGGTTTTGTAGGAGAGAGTTTATCAATTGACATACACTATTGGCGGAAAAGCTCCGCTCACTTTCTGTTCAGCTGGCGAGTTCACTATGCAGAAAGTTTAATATAATTTTTATACTTATTATTTTTCATCTTTTGTTTTATTGACGTAAAGCAGATTGTTTTTGTCCGCTACAGCACTACTCCAGTTCCATTTTAAATTGAAATTGCCCTTTGAGCCAATCCAAAGGAGTATCATGGAAGTATCATTAGTACACAAATATAAATAACAGCAGCTCTAGTATGTCTGTCTGTTTGTTAAAAATGGTACCACAAAGACCCTAATAATAAGCCCATCATAAAGGAAATGGGATTGTATTGGTGTTCAGCCTTTGGCACATTTTAATGTTACCCGTTTTTATGTTTGCACCCCCCAGAGGATTCGTGCCACTGTCAACACCCTGGAGCAGAAGAGACTTCTGATGGACCTGGACATTTCTATGCGGACTGTAGACTGCTTCTACACTGTGACCTTCTACGGCGCCCTCTTCAGAGAGGTATAGCAGAATTCCCACATTGTAAACCCTGTTTGTCTCTGTGCGATCACCGTATCTCACCTTTGCAACATGTGTTTTTGTCAGGGTGATGTTTGGATCTGCATGGAGCTGATGGACACTTCTTTGGATAAGTTCTACAAGAAAGTTATTGAAAAAGGACAGACCATCCCCGAGGACATCCTGGGAAAAATCACAGTAGCTGTACGTCTCCACCTGCATGTTAGCCATGTCTCATTGTACACTCGTTTACATTACTTTTAAATAAGGAATAAAAAAAACCATTTTCCCTAGTAATTAAAATTCCCAACAACAGCCAGGAGCGAGGAGGTTTCCTGAGGCTTGTTATCATGCTGAGGTTGCCAGACAACCAGTAATGTGTGGATGATGTGCTGGGTGTATGGATTTACTGTAATTTACCAAGAAAGTGTCATCACCATGCCTTACCTAAACCCACAAAATTATATGCATTTTGTCTTGTGGCTCCAAGACGTATTCCCTAGATTTTTCTTTTTGTAAATTGCATTTACTTCATCTTTGTTATTAAATTGTAGTTAATGTGACTGTAGGTGAATTATGTCACTTTAGGAAGTCAGTTTTATCTTTCTTTTTTTTCTATTCACTCCACAGATTGTCAAGGCATTAGAGCATTTGCACAGTAACCTGTCAGTGATCCACCGAGGTAACCTGCTCATGTCATACCTGCACACACACACACACACACTGTTTATGTTCCCTCCCACAGACGTCTGAATGTTTTTTTTTCTTTCGTTGACTCTACTCCAGATGTGAAGCCCTCCAATGTCCTGATCAACACTCTGGGCCAAGTGAAAATGTGCGACTTTGGCATCAGCGGTCACCTGGTGGACTCTGTGGCCAAAACATTGGATGCTGGCTGCAAGCCCTACATGGCGGTAAGAAGGGGAAACATTTCTGGTACCGGCCTGCGAAGGGTTTGGGATAGATTTATTATTATAGTTATTTATTGAGGAACTGAGACACTTAAAGACGCCTGGCTGAAGGATCTGTCTCGTGTCTTTAAAACACTTGTCTGCTCTTTAAACACTTTGACCTTTGGATTCCACACTGGAAGTAGATTTTCCATTGGCTAACCTAAAAATTTTGTCTGGAAATGTTGGTTCAATCTGTGTCTCATATCGTCATTTACAGGTCTAAACAGATACACAGCTCATTATGCTAACCTTCGTATTCCTGGAAGAATCTTTAAAAAAATAGGAAAACATACATGGGAATGATTTGATATTCATGTCTCTGCTCATGATGTCTGTTTCAGCCTGAGCGAATCAACCCTGACCTCAACCAGAAAGGTTACAGTGTCAAATCAGACATCTGGAGTCTTGGTATCACAATGGTGAGTTCTGCTGCCAGTCATGACGGTTCATTTCAAGTAGAGTTACAGTTTATGGCTACATTCACACTGCAGTCTTAATGATGAATTCTGATTGCTTTTATTTTTTGCTAAGATTTGAATTTCAGAAAGGTTGTTTACTTTTGTAATTTAAATCCAATGCCATTAGACTTCAGTGTGAACGGTCTGTCATACAGATGAGACCCACATGCAGATGGCGGTGTGACACCACATGTGTTTACAGCAGAGTCTTTGGGCTTTATCCTGCTCTAAATATCCACACACCCAATAACCATGCTATATCTGCAACCAATTATGAATTTATTAGTAATGATTTAACTACTGTGGCAATGCAGGATATATATATTTTTTAAAACAAGCAAAAAAAAACCAAACATACAAACCCTTGTGGAGTTGAATCCAGCAAGGCGGCTTTCACTTACCTCGCACACACACACACACACACACACACACACACACACACACACACACAAACCCTACAGGTGTCTCCGATTTCTAAACAACACAGCACTAAAGCTGAGTCATGGTGACCTTTGGTAATGTTGATGTGTTTGCGGCAAATGACCGTAACAATACGTGATCTTTGGTTTATTTATAGCACAGCCGGAAGAGGCATTGTTATGTTTTAATGTTTAAATGATAACGTGTAATCATGTTTATTAAAAATGACTACAGGAAATAGCAAAACAATAATCCGGCCAATAATAATAATATATAATTTAACCTCAAACTGAATACAATCTGATTTCTCAAAAATCCATTTGAATGCATCGTCAACGTCAGACAAAATGTTTTGTTTTAGTTCATTTGAGTTTGTTAAAGCCATCTTACTGCACATTTTTCCAATCCATTTTTGCCAATCACAAAAACAAAGTGAAATAATTGACCTGACATCACATGATGCCAATGTGTGTTTGTGTTTTTGGAGAAAAAGCATGGTCATGGGAATCATGTCCAGCATGGAAATGCCAAAATGTCCACAGTTGTATATGACTCTGTTTAAATGAGATCAAACTTTTCTCTCTCTCTCTCTCTCTCTCTCTTCCTGTCTGCTAGATTGAACTGGCCATTTTGAAATTCCCCTACGACTCTTGGGGAACCCCGTTTCAGCAGCTCAAGCAGGTGGTGGATGAACCGTCTCCACAGCTGCCCGCTGACCGCTTCTCCCCGGACTTCGTAGATTTCATCTCCCAGTGGTGAGTCCCAGTCTTTTTCAACTATCTTTTAAGCTTCACTTTCGCCCAGCAGGGGTCAGTGTTCACTTTATTTCATCGATGGAGCTGATTAAATAAGATGTTTGCAAGTACTTAGTACTTATTACTCTTGTAATAAGTAATGTTTGATACAATAGTTAAACACCATAAAATTGAACTACACTTACGTTATAGTTGGGCACTAAAAGTTAGATTATTTTAATGAAAATGGAATGAGTGAAATGATTTATAAGCACCTGAAATATTACTATGTGAATGAGAACATAAGCATATTCATATTTCAATTGTTTATAGTAAGCACAGAAATGTTATATGCATATTAAAACATATTGATGCCTACTTGATATGTAGATGTGGTTGTTGTATAGTATGTCACATAACTGTCTGCACTGAAACTATCTTTTTGTTCAAGATTTATCACATCATATTTTTCCTCTAAATCTCCTGTGTTTACAGCTTAAGGAAGAAGCCAAGTGAGAGACCAGCTTATACTGAACTAATGGTGAGTTGTTTATACATAAATATAAATAAATATAAATATATATAAGTTGTTTATACATAAATATAAATATATATAAATATATACATAAAATCCTAAAGCCTTGCTCCTGTAAAATTCTTTTTCAACAACTTCTGTTTTTATCCACAAGAGGCCACTCTAACCCAACACACCCACTAGTTGTATCATTAGCTTCATTATAAATTCTTGATCGTGGTACTCACAAGTCCTATAAGTTATAGTGAATGTAAATTAAAAACATACTCACGAGTCTATTTTTTTCTTTCTGTTTTTGATGCAGCAACATCCATTTTTCACCGTGCATGACGCCAAAGAGACAGACGTGGCCAGTTTTGTCAAGGTCATCCTGGATGACTGATGTGCCCCCTCACCTCCCCAATCCTGGGTCTCCACCCCATTAGGGTAGGCGGGATGTCTCCGCAGAAGAACCAATCGCCTGCCTTAATTTTAAAACTCACTGGAATGACAGACTCTCACACCAACACACAACACACAGAGGGGGGAGGGCGACCCAGAGACTGACAGCAGCCCAGCAGCAGCAGCAGCACTGAAGTGGGAGAGTGGCAGTAATCTATGAACTTGTACGGTCAACTGGAGAGGTTTTAATTCACTCTTCCAAGGTCCCTGTGTGTGCGCAGTTATCTTGACATGACAAATATGAACTGATTAGTTGTTGTTTTCTCTGTCCCACCACCCCCGCCCCTCCTGCCCTCCTCTTTCCTCATATTCCCTTCATGTTCGGCGGAGCCAGCCGGTGCTTCATAGAATGAATAATTCAAATCTTTCTTTGTAAAAACCCTGAACAGTTGATGTGTAAGTTGATGCATATTGAAAGGTATATTTGCATATCTGTTAGTACAATTTGTCATTATACAGATTTTCGATAACTTTATGGTTTAAAAAAAAGAGTGAAATTTTCTAGATG
>NC_024323.1:5183545-5188923 GCF_000523025.1 Cynoglossus semilaevis | reverse complement strand
GGACCTGGTTTTGCCTGAAGGTGATCAGTCAGTGCAGAGGCAAGAAAAGTCAAAGCTCACACTCTAAGTTAAGGGAGATGCAAATCCTTCCTGGATGACTTGGTCGTGTGAGGCAGGAATATAACATAAAAAAAAATTCTAAGTGATTAGAGGCACAGCCTTTGGTGTGCAGTGACCTCTCAGTTGTCCTGCTCTACTTTTCCGTTTTTAAAGATTCTGCTCCAGTAATGACGTTGTTACTACCTGGAATAATTCGGGTTGCCTTACAGAGCTCACAGCTTTACCTTCTTTTGTGTGCCATTTTTTCGCAAATCATCTTTATGAATTATTGAATTATTTTTTTGTTTTTTTGGACTTTTGCTTTATTTAATTTTGGCAGCATTTACACTTATTTAACCCCCTTTTTTTTTTTTTTTTGGCTTATGATCTCAATCCTGGATTCGGCATCGTTTTTACCTACAGTATGAGGCACTTACTTGTTTTCTCTTCTTTTTGGAGACTTTCTGATGCCTTATGCAAACAGTGTGGTAAGGAAATAATTAGTGTTGAAGTTGTAAATACTATCTCTTTTTTAAGCATAACAGCACTGTCCTTAACTGGCAGTGTAGACGAACGGTAGGTATTTGTTAGTTTTAATGCAGTGTGACACACCAACACAAACACACACACACACACGTACTCAGAGGGCACGCTGACGGTCGTACTCCTATTTTGGGCTGTACAGGTTTTCTTTACTCTTCTTCACGTAGAGACAACCTCCTACTCAACTCCCTCCTTGGTGGGCTGGAGCCGGAGTCTTTCTTGGATCCAGCAGGAGGCAGTCATTATCTCTTCTGTCAGACCACGCTATGCAGAGCCCACTGGACTCATCAAAGAAGCCCTTGCCATGTGGCAGATTCCCCACTCCAAGTGTTCAGAGACTGTGATGATGATGATGGTGATGGTGGTGGTGGTGGTGGTGGCGGCCATAGTGATGATGCCTCTGGTTTACACTGTAGTGCAACCCATATCAAATGTCAGTGAGTGAGGAGTATTTATGATTGTGAATAATAAGGGAAAAGCTAGCAACACCACAAAGAAGCTGCTGTCTTGTCCATTGTTTTTTTTTTCTTTTTTTTTTTTTCTTTTTAATTTGCTTCTTTTTGTTCAATTGGCCTCCTTTGAAGGGCCGTTCCCTTGGTGTGTAAACAGAGTTTTACGCTGGTCACAATGAGAATGGAACACTTGCTCTACCTCTTACTCCTTCACTCTCTTTGACACCTTTTACTGAGTGGGACTGACAAACTTGAAGTATGGAAAGACAAAAAATAAAGGCTTTATTGTTCTGTACATGCATTTTCAGCATTTGTTTCGTGACTCCCAGGGAAAAACTTTTATCAAAATCTCCCTCGCAATATTTAATAGCATCGTACAACTTTTGAAGGTTTGTCACATGCGTGTTGGAGTGTGACTGAGGTCTTGTTATCCCAAACCAGCTTGGCCGAATCTGTCTTTTTGTGGGGTTAAACCATAGAGATGTTTGTGTAAAATTCTCTGTGGAGCACTATTGTTTAAAATACTAATGTCAGTCTGTAAACACTAATCACGTAACAGCACCAGATATGTAAGTGATGAGTGTTTCCAAAGAACCAGTAGGTGGCAGTAATGGAAATTAAATAGAGCTACAGTGCTGCTGTTAAAAAACCTAAAGCAAAAGAAGCAATCAAGAAGGTGTGTTTGCTGGATTAGCTTATCCTAGCTATATCTCAGAGAAAACAGACTATTGTAAGTATTAATCCTCAAATAAAAACATTTTTTATGTTGCAGTACTGATTGTTAACATCCTGGGAGTTGGATGCGTACGTTAAACGTTTTGAAAATGTTCTTGAAAGATTAACAGGATCAGATTCAACTTTGATGTTTTCCCACGTGTGTCATGAAAAGGTGCTTCACAACTTCATCCACAGCCTGACAGGAAGAGAAGCTTCGTGGTTTGAAGAAAAACAAAAATAAGGTGAGAAATGTTGAAATAATAGTTTATTTACTGTCATACAAATTTCATTGTTAGCAATATTTCAAGTTTAACTTTTTTTATTTTGGCAATTTTAAGGCAATTCTTTGAGTGAGTGAATTTTAATTGTTATTGGATAAAAACCTAAAAGCTAATTTTGTTTAGTGACTCAACATTGATGTCCTGTTCCATTCTTTGGGTATGACTGCACCAACTGTTCAAATTAGCATTCGTAAATGCTAGCTGAGATGACAGATACTGCTGCTGGTTGATCCCCGGCTTCGGCTCGTCGATTTACGCATGTCAGTTAGGCTGTTTTCCACCCGCTCACATGTGATACTGTAAAGACAGCATGATGTAATGAAAGACAAATTGAAGCAAGAGATGGAAATGCTACACCAGGCCTCGGTACATGCATATCATTCACATGGTAACCTAAACTCGCTCACTGGGAAAGTAGATCCTGCAGCTTCCACACTCTGAATTTGAATAATTACGCTGCCTTAATGTATGTCCAAGACAAACTGGTGCAGTTTAGGATCCAACGTGCAGTGTGTTGTTTGCCACCGTTTTTGTGGCGTCCTTTTGCAGAAACACTCATTATGTAAGTCAACACACACCTCTTAACATATCGTGATTCCTTTGGCTTTGCGTGGAACAGGAGAAAAGAGCTGAGTTTTGGTGGGTGTTTTTTTTTTGTTTTTTTCCAAGTGCGTGTCTGCTGTGATTGTCAACAACAGCAGTTTGATAAAAGCTCACTCTGAGTGTATCTGTCAAAGACCAATGACTTTATGCCAGGATGGGAAAACTCAAAAGCAGGGGTCTGCAGGCAGTGGTCCGGGGCTGAGTGTCTTATCAGCTACACTAAAAGACGCGCCATAAAGAGAGCTGCTCTTTCATAGGTGCTTATATAACCCCAGTGAAATGACCGTCAGGGAAGGAGAATACAGGCAGCTTCAAGTCACATCACAGTCACAGTACATTTCTGACTGGGCTGTAGTGAAGAAGAGAACAAAACAGAGTGTAGAGAGTGGTCACTGCTCACTCCTTACAGGAAGGTCACCAGTTTTACCACTCAGTGGTAAATGATGGTTTTCCTGTTCCATGTTCTCCCAACATGTGCGTAGTTAGGTTAGGTTAATTAGACACTTCACTTGGTGTGAATTTAAGTGTGAACGGTTGTTTGGCCTGTGATGGACTGGTGAACTGTCCAGGCTTTACTTGATAAATACTTTGCCCCATGATCATTGGGATTGGCTTCAGTGTGACCATAAAAATGACTCATCTGGAGAAAATGAATGATTAAACTACATGTAAATATTTTAGGAACATTTTGGCATGGCAATAAAACTAGAGTTTCAGATTCATGATTGTTTATTGTGTTCATTGAGATAAAGTGCAAATAGAGTAAAATGTTTTGTTGAAACTAAGGACAAATGGATTTGTTTAACCATTAAGTACACCACAAAATCAGTACATTTACACATCAGTACAAAAAGTACATTTTTAAAAGGAGTATTTGGAGTGTTTGTTTTCATATTAAACTTCAGGTTTTTGCATTACCAAATTGAGGGAACTTTTTTACATTGATAAGAGCAAAATATAGTAGCAGAATTTTTGATCAACAGATTTTTTATTTATTTTTTGCTAATACCCTGGAATTTTGTCTGCATCTTTTCTTCCAGCAGTCTCTCTAGTAGCGTTTGAATCCATGCCTATTTTTACCCATCGAAGTAAAGTTTGGGAACTGCTCCCCCAAGGGAGAGTACAGATGGACAGAGGAGTGCTAGGGAAGACATGGGAGGTACGCACACTCCATTTAGAATTATGTCCTTATCTCATGCCAAAATCTCACGATCTTCTGACCCGCCCCCGTCCTGGAGATGGAAATCCAGTGGCAGTGTTGTGCACACAGCACGTTAAGTCAATTTGGTGCTACACACACTGTCCTATACCCACCCAGCTGATGAGTGCTGAGCCAATTATAATAATTGTGCTTTGTGGCTTTTTTAAGTGGACGAACGAGAGTAATTGAAGGACGACATCCTTCATTAGTTCTCTCTGAATCCGAGCCTTGCCGTCCTCTTCCTGTGCCTCGCCAACCAAAGCACGGCCTTCACCGTGTCCTTAGATGGCAGATGTACAAGCAGCAAATGACGTGGTATAAGTTTACATGTCACAGGGTGAGTTTTTGTGATGGAAAGTGAGATTAGGGTCACTTTTTCAAGCAGGGTGGATTTATGCAGCCAGATCTTCTAACTTATGCGGCGTGCTGTGCTGTAGTGTAGATCGGCTCCTTTTTGCACCACCAGACCAGGTCTAAGTAGGGTGTCTCTTAGACTCTTTTTGGGACGAAATGTAATCTAAAATCTCAGATTACTCCAAACTACAGATTAAGGTTTTTCTTCGTTTCTTTAGAAAATAACCACTTCTCTTGTTTCCTATCTTCATTCATATGAAACTGAAGGAAGGAACGGTTAAATGGTCATGGTGGTGGAATCCTCAGTTTGTTGTCCTATGTTAGTGGTGAGCTATCAAAAGCCTCAAGGACAGTTCTGTGCTCTCTCGGCTCAAAGGACTGAATTACAAAGGAGACGCTGGTCCATGAATGCATCTCCTGCATTAAAGAAAATGCCTCAGAGAAATCCTTGCACTAAAAATGTTGTCCTTTGAGGCTTGGTCTCAGACTTTTTTTTTTACCTAGTAATGTCTATGACATGACGTGACATCGGACACACGGGCGAATCGCGGGATGGACTATTGGACAGAATCACTGAAGATCACAAGTGACTCCAGTACTAGACAGATTACTGACGGTTGGCTGAGAGTGGAAGACTGCGTGCCTCCTGTAAACGGCAACATATTCTTAGCTCACTGCAAACACTGGCCTCCTTCAATCTAGTGCAAGAACGTAACTGATGTGTGCTGATGCTGACACACAGACAGATCTGAGGGACTGGATTAAAGCAGAGCTGTGTCATCCACTGTGATGGGTTATATGGCCAGTGTGTGTGTGTGTGTGTGTGTGTGTGTGTGAGTGTGAGTGTAAGAAGAGACACCACCAGTTCAAATCACCACATCAACTCCACTAGTGAAATACATGTGTCATGTTGGGGGTAAAAAACACATATAGGTCACTGTGTAGTAGGGGAATACTTTTAAAGTGGATACACGCAGTACCAAATAAGACTAGTATTTACTGCACCATTCAGGACTTTTGGACTATTTTAAAACCTGAAACAGAGGTGTGGTGGTGTAATGATGAAGACGGAGGGAGCAGGTATCGTGTCCTATCAAACCACTGCTGAAAGAACATGCACACTGCTGCTGCTGCTGCTGCTGCTGCTGCCGCTGCTGGCGCTGCGCGGGGCGGCTGTGTGTCGTTTTT
>NC_024323.1:5166286-5183389 GCF_000523025.1 Cynoglossus semilaevis | reverse complement strand
CGCTTGCTGCTGCTGCTGCCGCTGCTGCTGCTGCTGCTGCTGCTGCTGCTCATTTTCTCATCCATGAGGTTTTAGTGATCGGCTAAAAACATTGGTTAAGCAGCCTCGGCTGTTGTCTTTTGTCCTGACGTTCTCTCGATTACGTAAAAGTCTTTTCATGTTTCCATTGATGACCCCCAACATGACTAACAAACATGTATTGATTCACCAGTTACACTGTAGTCGGCATCCTGGAAAATGAGTACACAGACCCCTGCCATTAAATTCTCTTTGAAAAAAAAAGCTGATATTCCTAGATATGAATAGAAACTCTATGAATAGAGTTGAATTGTGTAAAAATTCTGATGTATGATGTTGAATGCAGGTCTGAAAAGCAGAACACATGCTGTATGTAGGCTTGAAGTAAATCAAATCACTATTTATCAAGAAAACATGGTTAAAATATTGGATTTTAATCAAATGCGTTTGAAGTTAGCCGTTCTAATTATGGTCACACGGTATATACAGAGGGTTGAAATGGATTAATGTGTCATGAGCTTTGGATATTTAGTCTTAAAGTAAAAGTTTGAGTCAAGTCCGAGTCATCCAGTAAAGTTTGGGTCAGGTAAAAGTCAGGTCAGAAGTCACAAGTCTATCTCAGTAAATGAGGTTGACTCAAGCCCATCGAGTCAGTGGAGAAAGGAATCGAATCTAGTCCAAGAGAAGTTTAAAATGTGCGAGTATTCTGAGTCACTGAGGCTAAACTGAGTCAGAGCCCCAAGTCACCAAAGAAAAGTCATAAGTACAAAGTTTGGTTTACTTCTGAGGCAAGTCAAAAAATAAGATTGTCTCATGTAAATCTAGTCATTGTGAAACTCCAATTTCAAGTCACTAAGGAAAGGTTCGCAAAAAGTCACTAAAGAAAAGTTGAAGATGCCTTGTCCTGGAAGAAAAATCTAAGTTGAGCTCTGTCTGTCAGGGACCTGGATCATCAAGGTTCAGTGTTGACTTGTAGACCTGTTCAGTTGTGCACACATAGGCTGCAGAGAACCTGTAACCATGCAGTTGCTCGGATGTGGGCCAACTCTGTTGCATAGGTCAACCATCACCGTCTGCTGTTGACAAACTTCACGTCCAAGTGAGAAGATCCATCCTCAGGACAGATTACTTCACATCTAAACACCATTTCCATGGCCTCCTTACACCTGTCGCTGTTGACATTGCTGTGAGGTCAGCGTAGGAGTGTTGTCTTTGTTGCCATCACATGGCCCGTGTTCCGTTCTGGTGGGCGACAGAGGCTGGCAACAGACGACAGGAGAAACTGGAAGGCTGTGACCCCGCGAACCTTTACAGCTAAGGCTGTTGTCCTGAAGGAAAGTGGAAGTGTTTAGAGCCCAGCTGGTCTAATGGAAACACACGTGTCCCCTGTGACACTAAGTGTAGAGAGATGCTCCTCATCAACCAGACGAGCTGCATGTCTGTGCCTGTTAATGCAAAACAACCAGGACTAAAAACAGACCCCAAACCGCTGAGACTTCATTTTATATATAAACCTCTTGTGTTTTTTTCAGGCCTGATCTAATGGTGAACTTAAACCTCTCTTTTCCTCTGAGGATATAGAGTGTTTCTGTACAGCCACTGTTTCCATACTTTTGCCTGCGACTGTAACAGTGGATGCTGAGGACGCGTAAAAGTCTTTTTTATTCAATCGTAGGTCGAAATCCGCCTTAGACGATCAGGCTTGTTAGCAGAGGTCGCAGGTTCAGATGATCACATGACGGCTTTTAGGACACATTTAAAAAGTGTGTTGGAGCAGTTTAAACTTCGACTACATTACAGTTACTCACTGTTACTTACCCTTTCATCGGGCTAAGGTTGATACGAACAAAATCAATAGATAAAAAGTTGAAAGCATGTATTTTTGTTTTAATAATGCACATATATGAGACTAAGACAAGTGTACGCTGGATGCAGGGGACACTGCCCTCTGCCTGTATTTTTGTATATTTTGCACCTGAAAAAATGTTTTAAATAATCTTAAAACAGATGGTGTTATGTTCACCATATATATAAAAGTTATACATATACATAAAAGTATATATAAAAGACATTGGCTGCCTCACACAAGTGCTGTCTTAGTCAGTTTAGGTGTTTTGTTGTACTTCCATGGCTAATAGAAATGATTTACTTCTTGAATTAATTTAAATACTTTAGTTGGGTTATTATCCCAGGCTTGATCTCAGAAGCCTGTTTTTTAATTGCGTCCTCTTTTGTCCTGAGTGAGCAGGAAAGTCGGAAGATAAGGAGACAACATTGATTACCTGAGCCCTCAGGTGTAACACTGAGCCCTGTCTCTGATGCTCGGACCTTTTTAATTGGTGTGTCGCTCATCTCCTGTTACCCGTTTCCCTCTGTGGACATGGAAAACTTGCCCTCGTTTTTGGCCCGCGCTCTCTCAAAGTGTGGTGATGACTTCAATTCTAGTTAAAGTTCTCGTGCATCCCAGTAATTAAACTGCACGGGAAAATAATGAGTAGTTTAGTTGTGCGAGGAGCATGCGTAATTACAGTGCACGTATGTGTAACGATACACTCTTTATTATTGTAGCTCCTTTCATCATCATAAGACGATCAAACTTGACCAGGTTTTTCACTTTTGACCCCTCTCTCTGTGAGTGTCCATCCCTCTTTCTAATCAGAAGTCACATGTCGACTCCTGCAGAGCCTCCGCTCCATTGTTTTCCTTGCTGCTTAAACCAAGCATAAGCCACCTCCGTAATCTCAGGACAGGGCAGAAAATTGTGCTGTGACGTAAGAAATAATCTCCTTGTTAGGATAAAATTGCTTTCTGAGCTGGAGAAGGAGATCAGATGTTATTTATAGTAAAGGCAGTCTGCTTATTAACCCTAAAAAAACACTATTGATAGCAGCAATACTCAATTTGTATTTTGTCAACGTAGGGAAACTTCAGTATGAGATGTTTTGAATTGAATTTGTGAGAAACATTTAAAAATGAACCACCCCACACCAACCTGTACCTGAAGGAGACAGAGAGCATCTGCTCCCTCTGTGTGGGACTTGATTATTTCACTGCAGCACAGCAGAGCAATGAGGATGATTAGGTCTCCCTGGAGTCCCGTTCTGCTTGGTGCCAAGCTCCCTCTCACCGTTGATTTGATCCTCTTACCTTTCCCCATGAGAATTATTTCCAAAAGAGGTAGAATGAACAAACACATTTTGACTTATGTTCTAATTTTATGCGTCTGCTGATGCGTGTTTTCATGAACTCCTGCCTCCTGGTCCCCAGGACTGACAGCTATCCCAGCAGGCTAAGCGTGTGGCATGACTAAGCATTATTAAAATGGAACGTTAATGATGTACTTTTTTAACAATACAGCTAAACATTATCTGTGAAGTTGATGTGATTGATCCATTTGTCTAATTGGTTCCCTGTAAAATACTACGAGCCATATGTTAGAAATGCTTTTTTATCTCTGAGACAACTGATGAAATAACAAAATCTATAGAATTATATTTATTTTTATTTTATCTCAGTACTGTAACCTTCCCTCATTATGTTCGTTGCCTACATGAAACAAGTGATGTCTTCCTGTGGGCACTGAGGGAGAAGAGTGGGTTTACAAAAACCTCATGTCTCTGTCCTGGTCTTTACCCCTGAGGCCGCTGCTTACGTTGACTGGTTGCTCAGATATCGTTATAGTAACACTAACTGTTGTCCCATTATAGCTGTTTTAGGTGCCGTAGCTGCTTCGTCCTGAAGGAGCAGGTGTTTCAGACGTACAGTCTAACTGTCATTGTACAGTATATAAAGTGCCACCACCCATTAATATAGGATGAAACATTTATGCTGTACAGGCTGTAATCTGGAAGCTCTACTTTCTTTTGTGATTAAATATAGTTGTGTTCTAGATATTCTAGATTTACATATTTATTTAATATATCACCCATTTTTGCAAGTTTTTTGTGGAAATTAGAGAACTGGAAGAATTTCTCCTCAACAATGCAAAGCAAACATCTGGGTCGTGGACTGCCACTGGCGGTTGCTCTTTCTGTGTGGCAGCCAGGCTGCTGGACCTGTTCAGCCAGAGCAGAGGTCTTGTTTCCGCTCTCCGAGGAACCCCTCCACCCTCCCCCCACACCCCCTCCCGGACCTCCCTAGTGATAGCAACCAAGGACGTGCCTTGAGAGCCTAATTTGGATGGCTGATCTAACGTCCATTAATAAAAGATGTAAATATATACAGCTGCCTGAAACGTTTGCACATTTCTGTACGTGTGAAACAAGGAGGAGTGCCTCGCACTGAGCCGTAAACTCGGAGAAAACACTTTGATTAAGTTACATCCAGCACATGTCTGACAATGCTGTGCCTGTCTACAATGCCTGAACATAATGGCTGGCTGGCCGGACCAGTTTGGTGGTAACCTTTCTCTCTGAAGGGCTGGACACAGTTCAGACGTATCGATGTCTCCTCAGCTGTCCTGGTAAACAAGCCCCGCTCCAGTATCTCCTGTGACGAAAAAATCCTGCAATCTTGAAATGATTCATGAAAACACTTTTATATTGAAATATTACTTTGTAGTTGATGTCTGGGTTTTGGCAAAGGGCTCAGCGGCATTATCACAGACAGGACAAGAAGTGATCTCTTAGAGGAGTGGGAGATCAGGAGGCAGGAGAAAGCTCTCCGTGGTCCCACTCCATGTAACTTGGCAGGAGTTATAATGTTAAACTGTTTTCAAATGGATCGACAATACCAGCAGGGTGTGTTATGATGGTGTCAGGCGGCATAAATGGAAGTCAAGGATCAGTGCTGCACTGCACTTGCTGCTGGACCTCCATTATAGGCAACAGTGTGACACCACACCGAGCCAAATACCCTCACACTGAGCTGCCGCTGGCCCTGGGCCAACGACGGACATAAAGTGGGTATCACTTTTGTTTCCTGGCTCTGAATGCGTTTGTCAAGGTTAAAGGAGGCCGAGCCAGCAGCGTAAAGGTCAGCCGTGCGAAAAATGCACCAGGTATTTACCAGTAAACAACAGCGTGAGAGGAAAAGTATGAATGAATTCAACACTGATGTCATTTCCTTTCTTCTTCTTTTTTCAAATGCAGGAAAAAGAGAGAAATGAACCGACACCAAATCCAGTGAACACTGATGTAAATGCATGTGTAAGTAGCTATGTGCCAAATTCTTTGTTGTTGCAGCTTGGGTGACCAGACACGCCCGCCATGGATAAATATACATATTGTCTTTCAGCAGGCTCAGGGAATGGAAAAAGCCTGAATCCCATCCAACATATTGTACTTGCTGGATTCTGCCATTCCTCCCCCGAGTGTCATGAGACACTCAGCTGTCAAACATCAAGCCAAAATGAGTGTCAGAAGGTAGGTGTGTGTGTGTGTGTGTGTGTGTGTGTGTGTGTGTGTGTGTGTGTGTGTGTGTGTGTGCGTGTAAGAGAGTGTTGGTGTGAACGCGTAGTGTTAGTGTTCGTTCAAAACAATTGACAAACTCTACAGGACAAGGGTAAAAAAGAGAGTATGTGGCAGTACTGATGTAGAAAATTAAAATATTTTTTGTTGTCAGGTTATATAATTAAAGACTTAATGCACAGATATCCACCAATGGGTTTCACCTTATCACATCAGATCACTGATATGTTTCATATGACTCTGGCTGCACAGTGACATAGTGGTTCTCACTTTTGCCTCACTGCAAAAAAGTCATCAGTTTGAATCCCAGCTGGTATAATGTGATTTTTGTGAGTAGTTTGTGTGCAGTGCACCTGAGGTTTCACTGCGTCAAGTCAGAGATGATTAAACGGCAAAATGTTTTTAACTGACGTTTAATCCTGAGTGAAATGATTTTGGAGGTTTTTAGTAGATTACACATCTGGGCCAACATACGCTTTTCTTTTTAATTTATGCAGTTGCATTGCAAATACATGAATAGCTTTCATCACTCACCTATTCACATATAAATCACCACAGGCATTTGCAGTGAAATCTGCTGTTTACAACTTGGGAAGATGCTCCGTATTGTAATTTGGCTGAGTGTGAGGTGACAACAGGTGGGAGCAGTGATGATATTTCCTTTGTTATGATAAGATAAACATTAGGGTATTTGAGAGTACTGAAAAAACAATATTTACTTGAACCAAACATCTTCAGTAAGACTTTCCACTGCAGGAAATCAAGCAAAACAGAGTGCCCCGACACCCATTTGATAATATAAAATACATAAATATAAATATGTAAATATAAGTAAACCTTTTTGAATATAAATATAAATATTACAACATTATGTGTTCAGATGATTATAGCACCCCCCAGTTCAAATATCCTACCTGTGTGAACCATAGTGAACCAGAGACTCCCAGGAGCAGGGTCTGATATGGTCCAACACAGGTGGTCTTGTCCTGCTTAATGTTACAACATCATAATTATTTTAAAAGTTGAACGTCAAAGAGCAGGTCAAACCTTTTGAATATAAATAAAAATAATTACTGTAATACAGGAGAAACACCAGAGCACCTAGCTTCACTTGTTCTGTTATATGTAGTGCGAGGTGTCAGGGCTGTGAATAAAGACAGTAATCATTTCTGAAGTGACCTGAAATGATTAGATTCCAGGTTCGGACTATAGTTTAAAATACCAGACGTCCCTCAAATACATCATCATGTCCTGCAAACTTGGCTCATTCTCATCCCCAGAGGAAAGCTTTGAAAGTTTAGTTCAACTTCCAAAGACCATTAGTCACTTTGCCTGAACCGGTTACCGTCGGTGGACGTCATTGCTACTACAGCTACATTTTCCAGTCAGTAATATTGTACTAATTTCTTGGAAATCACAGAAAGCTGGAGAGGCTGCTTAAAACAGGAACCTCACATCTGTGATTTGGTGTACGAACTGTGCGTGAATATTTAGCCTGACTCATTTAAACACAAAGCTTGTCTTATGCCAGCAAACACTGCATAGTGGAAACAACAAGAGCTTCTTTGACGCAGGGCAGAATTGTGCTAATTGCCCAGTTGTTTGCAGAGTGTAATCCCAGAACATATATGAAAAGCAAACCTACAGGGATGGGTTGTTAGACCCCTCTTTTTGAACCTCTCAATGTACTCAACATGTTATTACAAGTGCTGTGCAACATTAACTTGTTTCTTTGAGGACACCACTTTGCATGTCTTTTTGTAAACTTTATAGGGATGTATCTAGTGTTTGCTCAGACAGTGACATACCCCTGTTTGTGTGTGTGTGTTTTTGACTGTGGTTAAGTCCTGCGTTGTAGTTGGGTCTTTGCTTTTATGGCTAATGTGACAACTTCGTTCACCGAGAGAAACAAACCAGGACTGTGGAAGAAGCTGAACACACTGCACTGCTACACTTAGGACATTTTCAGTGATTGCTCAACATTTCCTCCCAGTTGTTGACTCAGTCTGACTCTGGTCCTTCGATGCCAACTTCTTGGTGGAGTGATCCTAGTTCTTCATATTCTCTCACAACCGAGTTAACTGACTGAGGTCTCCAAGGACTGCAGATACTCCTCACCAAGTTACATTAGGTTGACGATTGCCGAGCCGAATAATATTTACGCCGAATAGGAACCATAAACCATGCAAACATGCATCTGTACACTGCT
The DNA here is from genome assembly GCF_000523025.1 of Cynoglossus semilaevis. Classification (NCBI taxonomy): domain Eukaryota; kingdom Metazoa; phylum Chordata; class Actinopteri; order Pleuronectiformes; family Cynoglossidae; genus Cynoglossus; species Cynoglossus semilaevis. The sequence continues at coordinate 5,175,754 of NC_024323.1, read as the reverse complement.
CTAATGTCAGTCATGCTGACAATGGTATTAAAGATGAACACATCATGACCCCAAAGTTACTCTTTGCCTCCTAAAAAAACCTGACAGGCCGCAATAAGAAGAGACATCGGAGACAGATCCCTGTTTCAGATATAAAACACTTTCTAAATATGTTCAGGAAAGATGGGAGAGACTTCCTCCTGAGCAATAAATGTGTCTGCGATTTTACACTCTCAAAAATTATGTGTATAAATCGGCTGTCAGCGACGGCGGCTGATATAAAACAGAGGAAAACTTGAGACGTTACACGGGGTAACAGAAGGACAAGTGCACTTGGGCTGCTTATATCTCCACTCTTTATCGGTTCACGCTGAGGTCTGAGGCGTGGATGACGTTTTATTTGCCCAACGTGACAGAAAACAGATTAATTAGAAACTGGTGTTGTCGCAGTAGGTTTGACTGGTTCTGTTTCACTTCATGCAGCTAATAAAGGAACCTGAAGGTCCAACAGGTTGACAAAGTTCAGGGAACCCACTTTGGGACAAAGGGGCTCAGTGGCCAAAGAAGCTGGTTGATATTTCACACAGCATCCATCCTAATACATCAACATAAATGCTGCAGATTGATGAAATTAATAAGTTGCTTTTTGGATGCTCAAATGTTAAGATTCTGTTGAACCAGACGCTGGTCATCATGTTTTAAAAACAGAAGGCAGTGAATTTAAATCATTTAGAGAATATCCCTTTTTTGAGTGCCTCTATTTTGAGCCTAACCCAGAGCTTTGTCCACATTTCATTGGCTAACATGGAAAAAGCCCAGGGGCAGCAGCAACTTCCTATAGAAGCGAATCACAGCGGCTCACTGGAACAGGTCTGATCAATAGGTTCCTGACTGTGTCTCTGGCTGAGAGAACACAGATGTGGATGAACACCAGCTGAACACGCTGACAGAGGTCTCATACTGTGTATAAAAACATATTGATCACGCTGGATTTTTATTATTATTTTTGCTTGGAGGAATTGGTTCTTTGTTTGCACTAGTGTCAGTTATTAATTATTCAATCCAAAGTTGTAGACGCCGTAAAACTATCCATTCCCACAGAGTCAGAGGAGGAAAGCCGGTTGTTTTAATTTGAAACAATTCACACTTCACAGATCAGAACGCCACTGCACACGTTTCTTTTCCACAATTTACAGTAAGAGATGAAGAACGTCAAGAATGTTTTTTCCACTGCTGTCATTTCCAGCTGTGTCAGCTGATACTGCAGTGTCTCCAAGGACTTTGTCGGAGTCTGAGTGAGTCAGTTTAAGATTCATTAAGTGATGACGTGAATGTTGACAGTCTGGAAAACCTTGAAGGAAAAAAGGAAAAAAATATCCGGCACAAAACACTGGATATAAAGTTTTTCAAACCTTTGACGCTTTTATCAAACAATAAATCGGTCAACATGTTGATGATTTCAAAGTTTTATTGAAAAACAAACATGACAATGTACATTATTTACATTAATATTCACAAAATAATAATAGTAATAATTTAAAAAAAAAACTGCACAGTGTGTACATGGCGTGTACAGGAAGTTAGGAAGACCTCGGTAGAAAAATAAAAATAGCGTAAATATTAGAGATCACCACCAGGGGAGAAGGACAGAATTATAGCTTTCACTGGTTGACCAAGCATGCAGGTGACAAAATACAGAAAGTGTTTGGTTTTTTTATAGTTAAGACTGAGGCCAGGTTTTTGATAATAAGTGAACAATAATAAGTGGAGCTCATCCTCAGTATGATGAGGAAAGAGAAAACTAACGTATTGGTGGAAAAGAAGTGAAGTAGTTGATATAACACATGTCCAAAGTTTGTCGTCAAGGCCAAGAAGACAACCTTTGTTTACAGATTATTTTTTTCCTGACTCCTGAAACTATGGATTCTCTAACGAAGTGATCGGCCACAACCCAACCTTAGCTGCAGAGACCAGTCTCATAACTAACTAAACATTACTAAATTAGAAAGCCTCCCAGAATGTCACCTGCTGTTTAACTTTGCCTTTGTCCAAACTTTTTTGTGTTGAACACATCCATTTATACATTTGTTTCTTCTTCTTGTTTTCAGGTTAAGAGTAAAACCAATCTCCAAACGTTAGCTTGTACAAAACCAACTTCAGCGTACCACCTTTTCTGGAAATGGGGTTTGTAGAATGTTCCAAAGCCAGCCCAGATTTTCATCCAACATGAGAGACATTTGGTTGAGATAAAAAAAAAAACAACAGCAACTCTGTACTGTATACCTATCATGGAAAGCTGGAGAAAAAGCTGTAAAAACACACTGACAGAATCATGCTCGCCTACGTCTATAAATAACTTTACAGTCTGCATTTGTAATTCTCAAAATAGATACTTTAAAAGACAAATAATACATTTTTGGCTCCTAGAGTTCTCTCTAAACTTACAACAGGTAACGTAGCAGCACTTATCTCAAACATTCAGTACCACGGCTCAGACTGGAGCCTCCCGTCACATTCTACCACTCACTGTATTGCACATTAGAACATGAAGACCTGCGAGACGTGGTAGCATACTGTACAGTGAGTCGTATATAATCGCCGTACTCTGTGGCAGCTAATACAGTGTGTGTTTGATTAAATCTGAACCTTCTCCATAGTGCCCCCATCAGGGCTGAGACGTTTCTACAATCACGTGCTGCGAAAGTTCCATACTTTAGAAAATGATAGGTTAAAGAATGTAGCAGCCTTTTGTTTCGCAAACTCACATCCAGAGCATGGAGTTGAAGAAGAATTTGACGTTCAGAGACCAGCTCATTAAAACAGTAGCCTTTTGGAGCTCTTTGTTTTTTTGTTTTTTTTTTAAAGTCACATGCGAGCGTGTTTTAAAACAATGTTCCTCAAATGGGGAAGTCCGAGTTTCGGTCCTTCAAGTCTAAGGGCTTGACCTGAGATCAAAGACCAATTTGCCCCCAAAAACTTTAACTTTAGAGCAAAAGGTTGTAGTCATTGCCAAATAGTACTTCGGTATTTAGTACTCATAGATGTTTTAGTCAAGTCTCCAAGGTTTCAAGTTAGACTTAAAGTCACAAAAGTATGTTTGGGCCAATTTAAATAGTTTTAAATCTAGGTTTTGGTGCTCAGGTTTTGTAATTATTAGTCTACATTTTTATTAAATCTGATTGTTTTTCTAGTCTAGTCTAGTCTTAAGGGTTTTTAAAATTTTAAGTTTTGAAAAATATCTTCAAGGTAAGACCTTAAACTTCAAATCTGAGTCTGTGAATCCGGTCTTAATCTATTCCATACTTTTGACTTCATCAAAATTGGTTTTTCACGAGTTTAAAGTGCTTGTAAATTGCAGGTGTAGATAATATTGTTAATATCAGTACTGACTAGTTCTGCCCTAAAACATTCTTTTTCTGGGTATTTTTTCAATAATATTTGCATTATCATGATTACTTGGACTATAATTATGGGTCTAAACCACTAGGGTAACCTGGGAACCACATTTGAGAACCACTGTTTCAAGACAAGCTCGACTTATTCATTAATTAAGTAATTAAAAATATATGTCTTTGGCATTTAAAATCTTCACATTTCCCCTTTAAATAAAATATATTCAGTTTCTTTAGAGACAATCTGTGTGATGCTGGGCTCACACAGCAGAAAAAAAACCTTTTACATGCAGGATGCTACACGCAAAAAGTAAAAAGTGAAATATAAATTTGAATAAATTAACAATACAGTCAATTCAATCAGCTAATCTACTTCTGTGGTTTGCAAATCATAACATAAACAGACTCCTTCAGTTTGTACCTGAAGGCGTCTCAATCTTTTTAGCTTCACGTAACAAGATCATCTGCAAAACCTGGACCTTAGATCAGACATTTTTCATGCATTTTTTTTCTAAACCCCCTCATGGTTAGAACCTTCCTTCTGTGCCGTTACATTTCTGATTCGGTTGTCAAACATCTGGAGTCTGTGGAGTCCAGATTGTATTCGGATTCTGACACTTCATCTAGGCCTGTGTTCTCGGGCGCCCCCACCTCTGCACCTCCAATCTGTGTTTCCACATCCTCCTCTAACTCTTCCTCCATCTCCACCTTCTCCAGAGCCACTTCATTCTCATAACAAAATGAGTTCCTCACGCTGGACGCGGCTGACTTCTTCTCAGCCAACTCCCTGGCGCTGCAGTCAGGGGTGCTGGGCACCGCGTAGGTGTTGTCGAAGCGGGAATAGTCCACTTTGTAGAAGCTCTTTTCTTCAAAGAGCACCGGCTCGAATCTGTGGCCCCACAAAATCTCGCTGGCCACGTACGAGCTGCGACACTGCGTGGTCATGGCGGTGGCCTCCACCATGCCTTCGAGAATCACAACAATCTCATAGTCTGACGACTCTATGTCTCGTCTGCTCATCTCGTAGAAGGGACTGTCCTCGTCTATCTCATGGACAATGGTGATGGGAGACACCAGGAATATTCTGTCAATGCCACTATCGAAGCCCACGTCTATGTCCACCTGGTCCAGAGGGATGAACTCTCCCTCTGCGGTGGTGCGGGACTTTAGCAGCTGAGCTCTCACATGGGCCTCCACCAGGTGGCTCTTTCTCAGGTTTCCCACACGCCACATCAGGCATAGTTTGCTGTCCCTCATGGCCACTGTGGCGTAGTGGCTGAACACCAGTGTCTCGTTTCTCTTCTTAGGCTTGGCCATCTTTGCCATAACGGCGCCGATGATGAAAGCGTCAATGATGCAGCCCAAAATACTTTGGAAGACCACCATGAAGACGGCGATGGGACACTCCTCTGTCACGTAGCGGTAGCCATAGCCAATTGTGGTTTGGGTTTCCACAGAGAACAGGAAGGCAGCGGTGAAGCTGTCCACATTGGAAACACACATTTGAGTCTCACTCTCCAGGTCCCCATAAGACAGGGCCACTAACCAGAAGACAAACCCAAAAAACAACCAGGAGACCAGAAAAGAGAGGGAGAATATGAGCAGCATCCAGCGCCAGCGGATGTCCACACAGGTGGTGAAGATATCTGCCAGGTACCGCTGGCCCTTCTCGCTCATGTTGATAAACTGCACATTGCAGTGACCGTCCTTCCTGACAAAGCGGCTCTGACGTTGGTGCGCCGCGTGCACCTTATTGATGTTGCCGTTCCCGTAGCCGTTCGGGACAGCGATAGTGGCCAGCTTCATGCCATCTTCCTCAGAGGACACAATGCTGTAGCGGTGGCTTCGCACACTCCCCATAACGTCCATCTGGGAGGGCTGGGCCGGTTCTGCTTTGGAAAACAGTCTCAGTTTTCGAAAGAAGCGTTGGAGAAACAGTTTTGAATGATCTAATGGACAAAGTCAGGCAGAAAACGTGAACGCCAGGTCGAGATCCTGCCGGCAACAGGCCAGGGAGGAGATGAGCTTAGCAAGCGCGTCGTTCACTCTTGGTGAGGACAGGTCACTGCTGACCAGGTCACGCTGACGACTGGCCTCATCAGTGAAGTGGGCTGTGGAAATTACAGACAGAGACAAAAACAGTTTTAAAGTAATTGGCAGGAGACGGAGCAAAGTTGGTGTGTGGTTACCTGCTGCTTGAATAATAGATTGTTACACTACACAAAAGTTGACAAATGTTATCTGTGTATGCACCGTCACACTTTATGCAACCAATTCAAAAAAAAGCAAAGGAAAATAATTTTTAAAAAACAACAGACACACCTTTTTTACTTATATTTGCCCCCTGTAATTGTAAGTAAGTATTACTTACAGTAGTACCCTGACAGTAATACACATGTCAGTCTGCACAAGGCTGAGTCAAATTACTGTTCAAGTTCACGTCAATCCTCTGAGCGGCTGGAACCAGTGTCAGTTCTGAGCAAACGTGTCGTTTACATCCAGGAGCTGAAGCTTAAAACTATTTACTTGTGTATTTGTTTTACTTTAAATATATATATATATATATCAGTGCTTATATTTTTAATTACATCTTAAAACTCTTATGTTATGTTTTTTTATCAATTATTAATGTAATAACCCAAAATACCAACAGTACAATTGTAGAATCTAGATTTGATTTTACATCATTAAAAAAAGACTGCTATTAGTGTAACTATTGGCCTGGAATTTGCTAAAATAAATAAACAGTGATAAAACAAATAATAATAAAAAAATTCCCAGAATAGGCCAAAAAGCAACAACAAAACATTTTTTTAAAAATCCAATAAATAAATAAATACAAGTCAGCCAAATGTTAGATGAGAAATACTTGAGTTGTTTGTTGTTGTAAGCAAGACCAGCTAAAAAGTAAAAAAAGATCTCTTGTGAAGTGCTGTAATACAGGCCATGTATTAACACAGTAAATGAACTGAAGTCGTTCACAGCCATTCTAATAAAATGTTTGGTTCGTGTTTGTCTGCTTCGCTCACGTGTTGTGAGTTGTGTTTTACTGTATAAAATGTTCCCCCGCTTTCACAACTGATGATGTCACAGCTATGTTGACTACAAATAGAATCCTTGGTCACACACCCTACTGGGAATATGCAGCTCCATTCACTCACACCTCTGGGGCGGCCAAAGATTTTAGATTTCTCAGATTGTAAAGTCTTTTAAGTGCTGCGATTTTGACATTGAACAACAGCGTCCACGAATGGCTGACATTTTCCTGTGGACACAGGAAGTCCAGACATGTCGGACATAAATATACTGCAAGCTATAGATTTTCCACTTATAGATCACTGGTTTCCTACTTGTAAGTTGCATTTATTTTCTCATGATAAGTAAAGAAAATTCAACAATGAGGTTAATTAAAATATTGGACTGCCTCTGAAATTCTTTCTTTTTAGATTTGCTCGTCTTCTAAATCTTTATTTCCTGAGTTATTTCTTCTTGTTTTGTTCATTATTTCACACCCGTGCTAATAGCACAAGTGGGTGCATGAAGACAGAGCTGCTTCCAGAGGCTGCACAACCTGCCATTGTTTGTTTTGCATGTGTTTTCAATCAGCTGCAACAGCTGAGGCAGTTGGAAACTGGTTACATAAAGCCGCTCTATTTTTTATTACAGAAATCAATGAGTATGGCCGGTCGTTTGGCAGATGAGTTCTTTGTCCCCAGCTTTTGCAGTATCACACTGCACTGCATGACGTGCACTTGATTGAGGATTTAATGCACATTTGTTTCTTTAGAAAAATATTTTCTAAACTGCTTTATTGTTTATAGAACTAATTTGAAATGACCTTATGCACAGATAAGTCAACGTTTGTTAAGAACACAAACATGAAGAAAACTTTTACTTACAGTGGTAACGTTGTTATTATTATTATTATTATTATTGATAGAAAAAATTAAAACATCAGCCATAATGATGCATTAACTGATATAATTCATGCATTTATAACACAAAACAATATGATCAACTATCAAATCTATTTGCATCTTGCTTGGATAGTCATTGCAGGTTGTTGCAACATCACCAAACTCATCTGTGCCGTAAATAAAACTTTCTCTTTCCACCTACCTGTTGGTCATCGCAGCGCGAATGTGCCGTTCTCTCCGTTCGTAAAGTTCCATGTGTTCCATATGTACAGACTTCCTCTCTCTGCTCGTTGCTCGTTTGTTATTTCCTCTCACTTTCTCGTCATCCGTTGTAAATTCTGCCATAACCGTCTCAGCAGCGGCAGCAGTGACGAACGTATTGGTGAAACACTGACTTTAGAAAACCACGTGTGTCTGAGCCCCGCCCCTCTGGCTGCTCTGACCAATGAGGAGCTGCAGCGCCTGTTCTCGCCTCCGAGCGCTTATGGAGGGTTTCTGTCGTGGTTGAATATCATCGGGTGTCAAAACATTGTACTGTATATGACATAGTACACCAGAGGGCAAACATCTTCACCTCTGATACTTGATCCCACGATTAGTAGTTTACAAATGAACAAGTTTTTTAAAAAAAATATTGTTTAACATGTAGTCTTTTACATTAGAGCAAAATAAAAAGCCACCACAGATGTCTACACAACATGGCGCGTTTTTAAATCACGGTCAATATTGGACTATTTACAAGACTCGTTCAAATGTGCTATATTTAAGGTAGGCTATACGTTATTTTACAACAGGCACCACTCTTTTCATGCTATAGTCGCTATCATAGATGTAAGCTGAGAATATGCTATCATTAAAGAAAACCACTTTTTGCTTGACCGTGGCCACAACGATATGACCGAAAGATGTTAGCAAAGAAAAGTTTAAGAGCAACAAATATATACGTGTTAGACAAGACAGTGTTTAGATAAATAGTAAAAGCAGAAGAAACACTTAAAAAGCTATAACTATTTTCCTGCAAATCAGTTATGAAAATTATGGTAACTAGAGGTTATACTATCATCAAATGTGAGTTAGTACATTTGTCTTATGGCCTATAGTTTAAAAAATAATAATTTATTAAAAGTTTACCAAATCACATCATTTGTAAGATATTTATGAAGTGTGTGTATCTGGTAAAAGTGCAGTTAATAAATAAAATATGCATATATTTTTACAAGAAATAAATTTAGCAAAAAATAAACATTTCTAGTGTGTGTATATAGTTATAAAATTATTGACTGGACTGTATTTAAAATCATTCCGTTAAGCGGTGCCCTAGAAAACCTTTACTGTAATTGTGAACTGTGGCCACAGTGTGGCAGCATACAGCTACACATTCAGGCCAGTGAAACGGATTTATATGGTTAAAAGAGGAAAGCGGAACATAACACATTTGAAAACGGTTGAATTTTAATTTGATTTAACTTCACCTTAATTCATTTGATGCAAATTAAATGTATATGACGTATTAATGACGTTACAGTCCATAAAGATTCGCATATGAACATATTTACATGAGCTCCTGCTCAGAGTCTAAACCTCAGCTGCAGCTACAGACAGGTCTGCTGTGCCACGTCTTCTGTGATGTCCAGATTCATCTGGAAAGTGTGTCCATTTCTTTTTACTGAGTTGTGCCGGGACAGTGCGGTCTCCTCTGGACGTCTCTCTCCGTCGTACTGCTCTGCACTGAGCAGTGGCACCAACACCCACGTGGTCTCATTGAACAGGGCGTAGTCCACCTTGTAGTGCCTTTTGCCCACCTTAAACATGTCCCTGAAGCGCTGGCCCCAGCAGATGTCTGCTGGTGTGTAGGACGTCCGTGTCTGATGGAGCATACCAGTAGAGTCTCCGGTGTAGGTGAAGGACACCACCAGCTCAAAGTTGTCTCTCTGCAGCTCCTCTGGGCCCAGACCGTAGAGTGGACTTCCTGGCTCCAGCCTGTGTATTAAAGTGATTGGTGTGACCAGGAGGATGTCCCTGTTCTGGATGTCCACGTCCTGACAGGACATCACAATAGCCCCGGATGGCTGTTTGACATAGCGTACCAACTGAGCCCTAGCTACTCCTTCCAGGATGTGATTACCTCGGAAGTCTCCGAGGCGCCAGGACAGACATAGCGTCCCGTCTCTCATGTTGAC
>NC_024323.1:5155098-5166216 GCF_000523025.1 Cynoglossus semilaevis | reverse complement strand
CAGACGCCATCTTGGCCACAACGGCGCCAATTACTATGGTGTCCAGCAGACAGCTAAACACGTCTTGAGCTGTCACCACAATAATGGCCACTATGCAGTTCTCCGACATCCCCCTGAAGCCGTAGCCGATGGTTGCCTGGGTTTCAACTGAAAACAGGAAGGCCGAGGTGAAGCCATGCACGTTGTACACACACGGTTCATTGTCTACTTCCTGCGTATCTCCGTGCACGTACGCAATGAGCCAGAAACAGAGGCCGAAAAAGAGCCAAGAGAGGACGTAGGAGAGGCAAAATATGAGGAGCATCACCCTCCAGCGTATTTCCACCAGGGTGGTGAAGATGTCCGTCAAGTATGAACTCCAGTCTCCAGGAACCTGGTGGAAAACCACAGGGAACCTGCCGTCTCTCTGCATGTAGCGGAGACGCCCGTCCTCCTTTCCATTTGTCCCACTCAGGTTGTGGACGGTGGTGCAGCTGGTGTCGACGACGACCTGCTCACAACTTTGTGTGCTCATTTCGACCGGGGTCAGAGGTCAGTGATGTGAAACTGTGAGACAGAAGATACAGATTATCATCACAGATGCATTTGAAGCTGTGGGTGACTTGTGTGGCCTCAAAACAAGACATGAGCTTTAGAAAGAGATCCTGCTGATGCTTTATGGCGAATTTAAACAATTTATTTAGTGTTTCTTCGCTACGTTGCAGCCCAACAACAATTGTGAAAACTCACACACATCATCTTTTAGACACGTGAGAAAATGTGTAATTGTCTGAAGGACCAGGATTGAACTCTGGATGAGACCAACACTACATATCTGCAAATATATATATATATATCTGCTTTGAATTGTGGAGGTTTGTCCTGCTTTAGTGCTCTTTCTAGGAACAGTGCACGGTCAGGTCAACACACGATAACTGACAGCTGAGGTTATCTATGACCATGTGGAGCCCTGTTTTTGAAGTTAACACGTCCACTGGAAGATGGATTAGCATTTTGCTAATTCTACGTGACAGAGTGTTAAACAGTTCTCAGCTGTCTGAGCTAACAGTCAGGGTCACGCTGAGCCTCAGGGTGTCATCCTCCAGCAGCTGCCATCGCTGGCTGCAGGACTACAACTCCCTTCTGGTTGATCATTTACCAGAATGTTCTATGCAGTCGGACACTGTCCAAATCAGTGTTGCCCTCAGTAAAAACCATTTCCTCTTTATCTCTTGGTGTCACAGAGTTCCACCTGTTTATAATAAAACAAGTCCAGGTCTGACTTTCAGATGATGATTAACATTCATTTTATTGAAATTTACTGATAATCTAAAGATCGTGAACGCACCCACAGATGAGATGCATTTATATAGTTTTACCGCAGACCATAAACAATTAGCTGGTCATATCTGCTGAGTCAGCATATAGGCTCCTGATCAGAGTGTGTGGCCCACGTATGACACTCGTTTTTACTCTGCTTTAATTCCTTTTCCCATTGTGTGATTAAAATAAAGCAGAGTAAATATTTTCACAAAGACTTCAAAGATCTCATATCTCTCATGTACAGAAAATAATAGCTTACAGAGACATCCCTCTGGTAAACACAACGACCAACAATTATTACCAAAACAGAGTTAAACTGCCTAGGAAAACATGCAAAATGTCCACTTCTAGATTATTTTTTTAGCAAAGTCTCATGCAAAACACGCTTTGTGCTTTTTAAAAAAGCCCATACTTCATATATTTGAAAGTTTTTAATGCAGTTTAAATATATTATTATTATTATGACAGAAAACTTGGTTTGTCAATTTTAATTGTTTCAATAGGTGTCACATGTTGGATTTTATATATATAAATATTTATGTAATATTTAAAAGATTTTTTTTACCTTAAATACCTGTTAAGACACGTGAATTTGAGTTATTTGTGTTATGGATACGTGAAGTTTGTCTTCACACCTCAGGCGTGTTATATGTTAAGAAGAAATTCCATCATACTTGACTTTGCTCTTGTATTGATCTCTGAAGTATTTGTAGGTTGAGCCATGTCGTCAGAAAAGGCTCTAAATCAGATCAGGTTAAACAAACATAGATTTAAAATAAAACCATTTAAAAACACATGAAAAGTTATTGCTATCAATCTCTTCATTCTAAGTTCACAGTGTGTTTCCTGGTTCATTAGGCACAAGCTCAGCAGTGTGTTCTGGATTATAAATCTTTTTTTTTGTCCCCGCCGTGTAAATAATTATCGTCCAACCTGGTCTGTGACAGCGTTCACCTCCAAACGTTACTGCGTATGTCAAACTTTAACCACGTGTCACATTGCTCTCGACAGCACATGACGTACACTACAGTCAGAACAGTTTTCCAAAACACTTTCTGATTCTTTGAAGTGTTATCTTAATGGTCATTAATGAAACACTTCTTATCCAGTTACTGTTGGAGCTGCAGATGTTCTCAGTGATCCATGACTGCTCCTACTTCCTTGCTGGAAAGATTTTGAGCTTTTATGACTTAATTATATCACGTGGTTGTTGTTTTCGATCCTTCAGTCTGTGATGACTGACTTCTGCAGCGCCATTTTTACAACCTTGATTTTATTGTCGGGGAGGGCACGCCGTTTCACTTGTTTTTACAAAGGCGTCAAAAACAAGATCCATAAAAAGGTATTTATATTTTATTATTGTTCCATTGAAATTCTGCAGCAGTGGAAGAACAGACGGCTCCACTGCACTTCCACCTATTTAACAACATATTTTTCATATATAGGTTCTTGTGTTATCTTTGGGGTCATTCTGACCCAAAGTATTGGCCCTCAGATCAAGGCAAGTTCAATTTGTATTACCCCAAGGACATTCTTTTTATTTATATATTTTGCTTAAAAGTTTGAAATACAGGTAAAAAAATACCCTGCTAATGGTTACACATACACACACACGCACACACACACACACACACAGGTGACCCTGCCTCAGGTCATAGGAAATGACTGAACCAGGTCACTGAGGTCCTGCAAGAATGTTGATTTGAACTTTTCAGATTTAGTCTGTTTTCCTGACTATTACAACAGAAATATAGAAAAGTACTGCCACCACTGCCCAACACAACTAAATGTGACCTCTGATTTAACCCATCATCAAAGTGAACAGTGGGCAGCTTTAAGCGCCCGGGGAGCAGTGTGTGGGGACGGTGCCATGCTCCGCTTCCAAGTCCGCTTCCTTAACCACTAAGCCACTACTGCCCCGATTTATACGACTCCTATAAGTAACTCAGTAAATCATTGGACGATTATTTTAAAATATAATATAATACTAATCCTGCTTGAGACTTCTATTCTATCTATATGTTCACATCTATACATATATTATATATTTATACATATATGTATAAATATGTTTATATATTGGATATATATATTTATATTTTTATAATTTCCTTGCTTGCTTAGTTCTTTTCTTAAAATATACACAAAATAAACTACTTACAATGTCAAATCCAATCACTAAAATCTCACAGAAAGCTAATATATAAATAGATAGACAGACAGACAGACAGACAGACAGACAGATAGATAGATAGATAGATATCATAAGGATCCACTTACCTTAATGTTAGGATATCAGCAGTGGCTCAAGCCCATTGGTTGGACCAGACATTCTTCTGAATAACCTCTGTCTTCACTCGGTCGCCCAGCTTTGTGTTTGACTTGGTTCGGAGGCAAAGTCTCATTTTGTTCTGATATTCCAGCAATCACCACTCTGTGAAATGCCATTGGACAACCAGCAAGAATTTATGACCTGTGGAGTATTTTTCCTCTGCTAGTTTCAGGTGATGAACCAACACTTCAAGCAGTCGTCCAACAGCAATAAGAGGCCGTGGCGTTCTGGTTCTGTGACAGATTTTCAATTTTAAGGCTTTATTTATTAGACAAAAGGTTGACCTTTGCCCCAGTGAGTAGATATGCTGTCATTGGCAGAGGGATTTCAGACGTCTTAATGATCCACACTTTGGTTCTGATAAGACAAAAAAGATCACAACTCTGCCGCCTTGACACACTAACTTTTAAAACGGCCTTTATTACGGCCATAAGAGCATCCGAAGCAGTTAGAGAGAGGTTGACAGCACCACACATATCTGCTGTTTTGATGTTTTTGGCTTGTCTTCTCATTGACACCTGCTGTGATTCAAAAGGTATTGTTTCCCCAGATCATGAAAGCAGAGATAAGAGACATTCCAATGAGCGATAACCAGAGGAACAGAACATTGACAGCCATATAAGAAATGAGGGGAAACAGTACTAATGTCAGTGGGTTCATAATAAATAAAGAAACATTGACATTTAAAGTCATTCAAAGTCAAGGTCACAGTCTTTATAATATAAGTTAGGGGGAAAAAAAGAAAAAGGCTGCATCTGTGTAGCTACAAGCTACAAGCTACACCCTATCTTGTTAGCTGGTACAACCAACCTGGATATTAATTTCAATAATAGTGAATAACAAGTAAACCTGGGGCTGTTATTTAGGTTAATTATTAATCAGAGTTTTTTCTTTTACACATTTTTAGTATACGTTTAGTATATACGAATGGCTGGACCACCTGTCACCAAGCTAACGCCAAACAGGCTGCAGCTTGTCTACAGACATTACTGCCAACTCCTTATCTCAGGTATTTAATTTTAGTAAATTTCAAGGTTACAAATGTATATACATTTTCAACTGATAAACGTTTTGTCGTTAATTACTACCAGTCCAAAAAAACAAACAAAAAAAAAGTTTGCTTTTTTTTTAAATTCTACGCAGTGTTTCCATTGAGAAGATCTGTCCCTGACCTGAACAAACAAGATCTCATTATGTCATACCACATGGTTGTGGGTAGATGCTGGTAGACGATAAGCCCAGTTCAAAGAGTTGGTTTAAATGAATGGAGCCATAAATGACAACAACACCTGAGCTCACAGAGCCGGAGCACGTCAGGAAATACCTGCTCCTCCTGATCTCCTAATGATTATTGTCTAATTGTTGAATAATTATTGTCTTTTTGGTCCCATTCTCCTTTCAGAGCCACGCAGCCATTGTCATTGTATTGCAGTGGACACAAAGAACGCCGCGAGGGAAAAGGAGCGGCTCCAGACGGAGTGCTTGCACCTTTGTTGTCACTGTTTACATGCTGGATTCGCCGAGGATCGTTTTTAAATACTAACAGCAATTAATCATGCAAGGGTTTTCTTACACACACTATTGTGGACTGTGCCTTTGTTGACCGTCCGTGGACCATAGCACGTTGTGAATGTAGCCTATTTAAATGTCATGTCAGATGCTGAAGGATGAGAAGAGCTCCTGTAGTCAATAGTGTGATTACCTGCAGTAATGGCTTCGCTAACAGTTTTCAACCACAGTCTAAAGAACTGTGTCCTTTGGTTTGTGTTGACTGGTAAGATGACATTTTAATTAATTGTTTGGTTTTTTTTTAATGTTCAGAACTATGTTTTATATTTTTCTCCCTTTTTTAGGGAGTGTTCTTCCTGCGTCCAGCTGCACCAGTCGGAGATGTCTGGCTGAGATGCTGATAAACAGAAATTATACATCACAGCCGCAGTATGAAAACTGCACCCACATCATTAAGGTGCCTCTGGTGGAGTACCAGACTCTGTCAGTTGTGAGTTCTGCATTATATTAAACTGTGAATTGCCATCTGTTGTATCTTTAATCAGATGTAAAGATGAAAAGACCTTTCTGCATTCTCATCTTCTAACCAAACTTCCTTAACATGTGAATTTAAGTCTTTTTCACCTATTATTCACCAGGACACAAGAAATCTCCTCTTGAATAGTCGACTGCAGGCGACACTTGTAAGTTTCCAGACACAAAGTTATTACAAAAAAAAAAAAAATGACCAAAAAAAAAAAAAGAAATTGAAATTTACACCACAGATGTGGACAGACCCTGGTTTGACATGGAACACATCCGTGTACCATTACGATCAAGTCGTCCTGCCCGTAGAAAAAGTCTGGACCCCAGAGATCCACGTGACCAACGGGTGAGTCTGAAAAAAAAAAAACAACTAATATTACAGTGGGGTTTTTTTTACTGCTGTTGATGAATCTGTTTTCTTTGATGTGATTAGAATACGGACCAGAATGCATCAGTACTCCAATGATCTGCTGCTGTTCAGTAATGGAACGCTGGTCCACACAGTGATCATTATGGCTGAGGTGAACTGTGAAGTCAATCTGTTCAACTATCCCTTTGCCGAGGATGCGTGTCCTGTTGCCATTCAAACCTGGGCTGTTGCAGGTTAGTTCAAAGAATCACAAAAATGAAGCAAATGTTAAATACAACCTTTTACTGATGCCGGTTTATTTTCTATTATATGATTTATTCCATATTCAGAGCTAAACTCATGGACCCTTTTAATATATGTTGTAATATTTATATTATGTGCTTTATTTGTATGTCATGGTGGTTGTTTTTTCTAAAATAACTTAAGATGTTATTTGATGTTTTGATCATAATTCATAATAAAATATGATGTTAATAGGTGTTAGTTCAATAAATCTAAAATGTAATTTGTCAGATTTTTTGGGGCCTGTACTGTATTTATTGCATGTTAATATATGTTTGTTTATGAATCCAAAACTCGAATATGAGTAAATGATCATTTCCCTCCGCAGGCTGTGGAACGTCCCTGAGACTGGGTAATCTCAAGATGATTGACAGCTCCCACGGAGACTGGGAGACCCTGGGGGTGTCCTTCGAGAAACAGAGTGAAGATCAGAATTACATCTGGGTCAGTGCTGTTACACAGGGTGAAGTTATTTGTAGATATTGCCAATTAAATAAAGAAGAATCTGAATCTTTTCCTTTTGCTCAGGTGTTGCTGAGAATAAAACATTTCAACCCCTTCATCACATTGATGTTTCCCACCATTCTGATCGTCCTGGCTGACGTGGTCAGCTTCTCCCTGCCTCTGGGAGGAGGTGAACGCAACACCTTCAAGGTCACGCTGGTCCTCAGCCACACCATGCTCCTCACCATCCTGAACGAGAAACTCCCTGGAGACAGCCAGTGTAGCCCCATCATCAGTTAGGAAACTTGTGCCTACAATTAAAACCAAAGACGGCTACAAATAGAAAGTGTCTAACAGCGTGTCTCCTCCGCAGGACTGCATTTCTGTATTTGTTTGGTGCTGCTGTTTCTGAGCATGCTGGTGTCGTTGGTGCTGACACGAGTGGCCAAAGAGGGCAGTATCATCTTCTGCTGCTGCCCCAAAAAGAATGCGACAAAGTCCACAGGGAACAAGAAAGAGGACACAGGTAAGGAGTAGAAGTAAAAGTAAAAAGTAAATTCTAAAATGACAGTAATTAGAAATCAAATTCAGCTCATCTTGTGTCAGGCATTGACATTATTTGTTGAAATAAAACACTAAATTTTATTTTTTATTGAATATTTTGTTCTTGTTATTGCATAAATCCCACAGAAGCCAAAGGTGACATCAGTGTTATCAAGTTAAATGGTCCAGAGGAAGAAAATCAAATGCTTCAAAGAGTGGTGAAAATCCTCCAAAGCTTTGAAAACAAGGAATTAGAAAATGAAAAATATCAGAATCGGGCCAATGCAATTGACAAGGCCTTTTTCTGGTTGTATTTCGTCTGTAGCACTTTGTACTTCTGTTCCATGTTAACGGTGATGAGAACTTATGAATGCACAGTCAACCACTTTAATTTCTGGGACTAATGTCAATGCTACTTTCCTGTACTGTACCTGCAGATGCTCTTCTATTCTGTTGTGTGTTAAAATTATAGAAATAATAAAAGCTAAATGTAATTGTGGAATCAATAAATCAAACTCTCTCACTGTGATTGAAACCATGAATATTTAACAACAAAATCATTTAGTAGATGTTTTTGTTGTCTTTAATATTCTTTGTTAGGAAACCCTACAGTGCAGTTTTGTAATGAACACAAACAAGCAGTTATGGTAACATTTTAAAACTGGTAAAATTCTGCGAAAATTAAAGTAACAATTTAACAAACATATCCATGGTTGTGAAAGGCTGTCATTGGTAAAGAAATATTTGAACACAGACCTTTGCACGCGTTGTGATGGCACCCGTGATCAGTCTTTGAATGTACTCTGCCTCCATCTAGTGGTTGACTGGTCTACTGTTTCACGGCTGATACACAAACCATCTCCGAGCCTTCTTTCAATACACTCTGTCATCGTTTGTCCTAATAATTGTCCTTCAGAATTTTCTTCAAAATCGTCATAGTCGTTAGAACATGTTGACCTGTGTGTCTACATGGCATAAGTTTTGCTCTCACTTCCCTGTTCCACATACACTACGCCAGCATAGCACATCTCACTGGTGTCTTGTAAACCTTTGCTTAATTCTAACTGCTTGTACCATCCAACTCTTGTCGTCCACCCTGCTCCCTCTCTCCTGTTATACAAATACACACAGCAGCTCCACAGTCTCATTATAAAGAGTAGCACTTTATTGCACCTACTGTAACAGAACAAGAACACAGAGCAGTAGCAGACCATTACCTTATACACAAAAATATTTGCACTATCAAAACATACACTGCTCCTAGAGAGTTCTGAAGGTCTACCACTCAGATTTGGTTCAAACGGACTCACATCCCATACAAAATCTGTTTAATACTCACATCCAATGTCTTCACCATGCATTTAAACATTTCAACTTCAAGACAAAAGGAGTAATTACCCAGAATATATCCCTTCATGTATGACCTCAAAGTCCAAGTAAGTCAACCGGAAACACATTTGTATGTAAACCTCTTCACAAAAAATCAAATATGTATTTGTATATATTTTCCTTCATTCTGTCTGTGATAAATTCATAAATGTTTTGCCCACAATAACCTCTGATTACTCTTGTTTGTTATGTTCCTTGACAATAATAATACTACTACAATACTACTACTACTACTGCTACAATAATACAACTACATCACCCTCTGTGACCTCACCTATATCACACACGTAAACCCAGGTTTACAAACCAAGTTTAAGTATGGTACTTGTCAAGCACTTTCAAGCTTCGTTCAGACGGCTGCCTTTTCATGTTGTACAGTGTGTATTTTCTCCACACGTGCACTCCAGCTTTACTCAGGCAATAGCATATGAAAAGGACAAAATAACTAGCCAACGTAGTGTTTTGTAATAAAAGTAGAACTAAAACTAAAGTACACAGGTTTTTAGGTTTCTAAATATGTGTTCTCTTTCTGAGTACTAAATTCTACAGTATGTGATTAACCTGGATTAACTTCAAATAAAAAACACACCAAGTCATTAAACCTCTTCAAATACAATACACAAATACCATTTGAATTAAAAGAGAAATGTTGGCACAAAGAACCAGGATAATATTGAAAATGAATATAATTTCATATAATCCGACCACCATTTCAACAGGAACAAAATAAATGCCCTGCTCTCCCAGTCCAGCTCCCATGACACGGGACGTGGTTTTTATTGATTCTCTTCAACTTCTGCACCTCTTCTCCTTAGTGCCTGTGATAAAGGGAACAATAATAAAAAACTGAAATGAAATCAAACGTTCTGTGTGTAAAACCAAGATAATGTGTATAAAGTTAGGAATACCTGTGTCAACATCTGGACACTGATGTAATTCTTTGCCATTGCCTTCAAGTTCGACTTCTCACCCATCTTGCATCGGACATAACCGTACAAGTTTGCAGACTGTAAAACCAGGCCCATCAACACAACAACCTGTGGGGAGAAGAGTAAAAAAATCCAAAGTGAACCCTGAATTAATTCTCACCGCTGTTTTCATAAATATATATATTTAATAGAGCATAGAACTGACAAGCCATTTAAACTTCAGGGAGAAGAAGGTGGTAAAAATCATAAAGATCCAGAAGATAGGGTACACAATAAGTCCAAGCCAGAAAATCCTTGACTCAGCACTGGATGTTTTGCGCTTCTGTAAATAAAAAAAAGCAGGAAATAGTACATTAGGTGCAGGTTACCAAATTAAACTCTCTCTTTTATCTGTGCTACCTATTTCCTACTTCTGATTATTTATGGCTAGCATCTGTTATCCCTGACGGCTCTTCTGTGTACCTTGTTTTGTTCAAACACCCAGTGACTCCTTCCACCTTCATCCACTTGATTCCACCATCTAAGGCCCACCAACAACCTTCCAGATATATTCTTTAAAAGAAGAAAGAAATGTAAACAAAAGTTTGAGATTCATAACAAAGCCAACACAAAGACACAACTTACAAAACAGAGCAAGGCAACAAAAGAAAAATATTATTATTTTTCCATTTAAAATATATAAAGATATATAAAATAAACCGTTTTTCTATTAATAAATTGGATTTGAATGACGCCTTGTATTCAGAACAGTAGTTCTCATCTTTTTTTCTGAAATAAGTTTTAATTTACATATTTTTGAATAATTGGTAAGAAATGATAAACGCAAATGCAAAACAAAAAGCTCGAACTTTATCAATCGCATTTTCATGTCTTAAACAATTGGTGAAAGACTCACTTTTACAGTCCAGAAATCACATGACAGCAGGAGGATAATGCTGACCATGCAGGCGATAAATCGACCGCTGATGACGTCACACAACAGGTAAACCAAAATGGCACTTGTTCGGAAGAAGAGGTGAAAGAATGAAGCCACAGGATGCCTGAAAACCAGATGACACTTTAATTCATTACCATTCATTTCTTAATCATTATCGAACAAGCAACATTCAGAGCGTTTGTCACCTAATTTTAGACTTTCTCCGCTTGTTTTCGTCATGTTCCTCACCAAAGAGAGGAGTTTCCTGAGATTCCTAAAAACATACGACGTGAGACGTGTTTCAGCAAGTTACGATGTGTACTTACAAACAACTAAATGTTTATATTTTAAAATATAAACTTATATATAATAATAATAATATAATAATATAATATAAAAAAAACTGTTTTCTCTGGACTGAAAGAATATCTAATCAGAAGTCGGTTACCTGTCGCAGCATATTCAACCTGGCCCAATACACGTCATGTACTTCCTGGTGACGTGGTTGTCAACAAAACCGTGTGCTCAGGGCCACAGAAGATGGTGGCCTCCCATGTGCCTGTTTAAAAAGGTAAAC
>NC_024323.1:5148212-5155008 GCF_000523025.1 Cynoglossus semilaevis | reverse complement strand
TATATAAATATATATATATTTATATAAATATATATATAAATATATATATATATAAATATATATGTATATTATATATATATATATATATATATATAACACGGGGATACAACGAAATTGAGCCTCTGCTTTTAACCGATCACCAAGGTGAGCAGTGGGCAGTTTTGGGCGCCAGGGGAGCAGTGTGTGGGGACAGTGCCATGCTCAGAGCACCTCAGTGGTAACTTGGCAGCTGATGGATTTGAACCTGAAACCTTCCAGAATGTAATTTAAAAATATATTCAAATGAAAATAAAAAGTAAATCACTTGTATCACTGAATTCAGACAATCTGTTTATTTCTTGATTCAGTAAAGTTGTCTGTCAATTTGCCAACGTTATCTTGAAAAATGTGACCCTTAACACCAAGCACATTTATGTTTTATGTAACTTGAACAATACACTCAACCAAATAAATTGAATGAATGTTAGAATGTTTGTTTGGTTTCGTTATGTGGGCAAGGCAAAATGGTCAAGACTCCCAAAACCTGGAGGACTGCCTGCAAATTTGGTACACATGTAAATATGAGTAAAACATTGTAAAATGTCAGTGCTACACAAATATGTTATGTATTCATAGAGGTTTGATGTGATAGGAAGGTTTTTCCTCATTTAGATGATATACAACATTAAAATAAAGAGAAATGTGTAAGTGACTGATCATGGTCATATCAGGTAAATGTGCAAAAGCACCTTCTAAGAACACTTTTTTCATTGTGAGGTTGCGATGGAATAAAGAATAAAAGGTACTTTTATTTTTGTGCATTATTTGATGCCTCATATGTTCATACACTGCACCAAACACCAAAATAATGAATAATTAACATTAGTGAACAATTTCTATTGTCAAATGTACAGGCTATACAAAGGAACAGTAACAGCAGCAGGTGGTGAGTGTTGACAGTCAGTGTGAGGACAAATAGCTTAATTGACTTCATTTGAAAGGATACCAAAAAAAGTACAATGAAAACAATGTACAATTTATACAAAATAGTCACGTTTTGAAAACATCAATGCTATGACATCATAAACACTTCAAACAGACTGGCGACTGAATGCATGCGATAGAAGATTCCAAAGGGAAGTCCCACATTAACAACAGCAGCCCATGTTTTGAAGTTGTAAAATTCAGATTCAGTGTCGTGGTCAAACTGAGGCCGAGCCCCAAAGGCCGGCATGATCCAAAGCTGTTGAGGAAAAACAAAGGAACAGGATGAAAAAAATGAATCAAAAGTTTTTAAAGAAACAGCTTATGAAGCGGTGAGGAGGAAATTACTCACTATAATGTTGCCCATCACCAGAAAGGCGCAAACGTCTTTCAACACTCGCCTCTTCCATGAAAGACCGGACTGGTGCCCATCTGTGTGGCTGTGCAGGCTGCTCTCTGTGAGTTCTGGAGAAGGCTTTTTCTCCATGTCTGAGTCATCAAGGCTGCTGATACTCAGCTCTTTGCCCAGCTGCAGCACATATGGATTTGACAGCACAGTGACAGGCGGTGCCTCGTGGAAGGGCTCTCGATGCAAACCTTCAATTATGAAGAAGTTCTGCAGGCCCAGTTCGATGACCATCAGGAAAGCCCAAGCCAGATTTAACTTGTTTAAGGTGCCTTTGACTTTAGTTGCAATCATGGCTACAATTGTGAAATAGTTGATGACGATCTGCCCCAGTGACGCTCCAACCAGCAGCCCAACATCTAAGCTACGTGTGGGGTTCTTGTCAGAATTAAGGTCTCTCTGGTCTAACCTATACACTGCGCTTCCAATCATACAGGCAATTGACATGGTGGTTACTATGACTATGTTCATGATGAAATGCATCATCACGACATGGTCTGTCTTTTCCTCCTCACCCTTTATGATGGTCATCTCATACACTATAAACGTTGCCAGGCCTGCGATTGCCAAGAGAACCCCAAGTACAGGACCGATGAACGAGTCCCTCACCCTAAATTTGAGGTCGTGATGGGCGTGATCGTCCGCTACACGACCAACATTCTTCCACATGACATAGGCCATTGCTGAGGCAAAGAGACTGTACTCAATATTGAAGGGATAGAGGTAGTAATAGGCCTCCTTAAAGATGCTGCAGGATGAATGGCTGCACTTGCATTTACTGTCTCCATAACCAGCTGTGTGACAAACAAGAACACAGCATGAAGAGCTGTTTAAATTTTTGTTCTTTAGTTTTAACGTTGATTTGTCTGCATGGCTAACATATATTACCTTTTTGGATGTACAAATTCCGTCCGGTGAGTTTAGTGTAATTGCTTTTGTCATCTGGAATAATTGTCTGGTGAACTGACTCCTCGGTGACTGCTGTCATCCACACAACTAAGTTTGTGGAGAGGGTGAGCATCAAGCCGCAGCTAAAAAAAGAAGAAGATGCAACAAAAATACACAATGAAGAAATTTAAAAAGAACAACGGCTGCAAGCTAAATTTTGCTAAGATGAGAAATGTCAAAGCTTGATGCCACAGTTTCCCAAAAGCCTGTGGGAAACACTGTTGTGTGATGGTGTTTAATCATAATTGAAAATTGGAAATAATTGAAGATTAATAATTAGTTGAAGAAATATTGTTATCAGTATTTTTTATTATATTTATATATTTTTTTTAATGAATTGCTAGACTGTTCAGGTATGAAGTTCCGACCCCAACGTTTAAAAACACTGATATAATGTGACAGCTGTGTGGCGCTGTGACAGTGGAACTGGTTTGTAGTGTTTGCATAAATGTGTCGTCATGCCTGGACACACCTTGACTGTCCTTTGACATGTTGGTGTGCTAAGTCATCATGAAGAGATGTTGAAAGGGTTAAGGGCCACAACACAGTGGAAGTGTTAATATTTTTAATGACTTAGACCAAATAGAATGAGCCCAAGTGAGGGGCAAATAAGGTCCAAATAAATTGACACAAAACTCAACATAACTAGATGTCTTTTGTGTGTTAACCTCATTTATTTTATTTATTTTTTGTATCATGTATAATGTATCTTAAACCTTCTGCTATTTACTTTGATTTTTATTTTAAAGCCAATGCAGAGGAAATATGAACATATGTGAATATATTTATGTATTTTTTCAATATTACACCCGCCATGCCCGAATTGACAATAAGTGGTGAAAAAAACTTCCACTTACCGTGTGATATTCTTTTGAATCTGCATACAGTCTTTTGAATGGATCCAGAAAAAGTAGGTCTGCAAAAAGATTTGGTAGTGTTCATTATTTCATCCATGGCCAAAGACAAAGGCTTTTACTTTTTTTTTTTAGATTTGTCCATTACCTGTACAACTAAGAAGACAAGTTGGACCACAGGGAATGCAACCTTAACACCAGAGTCACAGTGAAGGTAGCCCACATAGCTGGCTATCTTGAAAATATCCATGATAATACTCAACAGTCCAAACAGAACCATTGCACCTGGGAACAAAGAAGGACACGTCTTTTAAACTAAATAAAAATCTAACAGTGAAGACAGTGAGAAACTGGAGGACGTCACTTACCCCTGAGCCAAACTGGTCCGGCATGAGCATCCTGATAGACAACGGCGTTATCGTTCCTCAGCGTGAAGATGGAGTAATAAATCATCCAGATGGTGGTGAGGAGGAGAAGAATGATGAGGTAAATTTGTAAGTCTGAAGTTTTGATTTTGATGTTGTCATCAGCCATGCCACTGGACAAGGCACAGCCCAGCATCAAGACGTTCACACAGATGATCCCGGACACCACCCATCCCCAGTTCCGACGCCTCTCCTTCCCCTCCGTTATGGAAGCGATAGGTGGGTCGTGCTCAAAGGTGTTGATTGCTGAGCTGATGTTACTGGGTATGGGGACACCTTCTGACTCCGTCTCCTTGGCCGTCATCCTACATGGTTCACAGGGATTGCCCTCGGTCAGACAGCAGCAGGGATGACCTGTGTTCAAACACATGGTTTTTCTGCCTCAGATCTAGTCACAAATGAGTAGTTGCTCACATCTGACTGCATATAAAGACATTACAGGTTTTGCAACTACTCCCACTTAAATCACTGATCCCGCCCAAGTGAAACTTTTCCAGGAACTTAGAATCAGCATAATTGTCACCCTGTAACTGCTGGACAAAAGAGCAATTTACAATAAAGAAATGGTACTTGAATTTCTTGTTGTTCTTGTGGAGTTTATCTAGCAAGGAATGTGTGTTTATTGAGTTTGCATTCACTTATCTCTGTGTGGATCAGTAGTTTGAGAGGAAACTCACAAACCTGAGATCTCTATCTTTGGCAAAATCATAAATAATACTAGTATGAATAAAACAGATTAGATAAACCGACCAATTTGCTCTGAAGAAATGGCCCAAACCTGGCATTTCAACAAAGCTGACTGCCCTTTTTTAAATGAATAATGGTATCAGGATACCTGTAAACCTACCTGATGTGGTGTGAGCCTAACATGCAGTCTGGGGAAACCCTGGCTTTTATACTCCTTCAAAAACATGTTAGTGTTAGTCCATAGAGTCGTAAATGTCAATAAATCTGTAATGTACAACACAGTTTTATCACCAAACACGGTTTGTTGTGCACAAAATATCCATGGACAGTTCAAAAGATCTTTCCAAGAAGATCAATTTCCCCAACGTCAAATACATCAAAGAACCGGTTCTTTTTTTTTTTTTTTTTACAAACTGCAGGTCTTTGATTTTTGTACAAATAGATTTTAAATGTCAACTACTTTTTAGTGACATTTTGTGACGTGCCCAAAACAAGTGACAAAGTTGATAGACATCACTCATCTAAAATACTGCTGGGTAGGAGTTTTTTTTTTTTTTCATGCAGAAGTGCAGAAGTTCTTTCATTTGACCCTCTGTTTTGACCGAGGGTCCATGGACAGTACAGCCACATTTAGATAGAAATAATGTCAGTCATGCGAAGCAGTGAAGCGGACACTGGTTGTTTTTACCAGACACAAAATCCCTACTTATATTCTCTCAGTACACAGTACCTGAGGTGTAGTACATGCACTAAATGCCTGACCATTGCCTTTGCCTATTGTTATGCGAGTATCACCTCAGTGTAAGAGCTACTGGTTTAGATTTGCCCACAGGGTAAATTGGCAGCCTCGCTTAAATAACAGCCATCCACATTAGCTCCTTGTTTGTTTACTTTAAATTCTTACCAGAAAAAAGCTTGAGGTGAGTACAATGGTTTATTGATGCACATGAGTCTGTCATTCCAGGAATAATCTTTCTTCTTGAAATGTTACGTCATTATTTCCTCCTGCAACTGTAACCTTGTGTGGGATGGTTTACTTATTAACGCATCTTATACTTTATCATCTCTGGGGAAGAAAGGAGCATTGTTTCCCTATAACGTTTTGTTGATTAAGAGTCATCGACAACTCACCTTCCGCCAGGGTTGCCATAGAGGATTCTGTGTGGTATAATGTTGTTGGAATCATCTACTTCAACCGGGCAAATAACCATCACATCAGCTGTCTGGGAAATTTTATACAACTTTGGGGTTGAACATCTTGCCAAAAAACACATAGGTAGAGTCAAACCTGTGCGTACAGTGTAGTGTAGTTCAAAGGGAGAAAGCAAGGGAGAAAAAATGTCCCACGGCCAAAAGCTCTTTTAGCTTTAAAGTTAAAATAGATAACAGGTTCTCAAGAAGAACCACAAGAACAACATTTTTAAAGAGCCACCAGAAGTGTATGATGGGGGTTGATCTCAAAGGGTGGTCCCCAACAACAAACCAGTAACAAGTAAATATTAAAACTGAGGTTAAGTTGTCCTGCTGTTCCCTTAAGGGGTGAACCGCCCCCCAGTTTGAGAAACATTGATCCATAACACCGTTTCCCTGTTCCAATATTTTCTACAATTCCCCCTTTTTGCAAATAATTACGAACGTAACGGATTACCACTATTGAGACTTAGAATACTATGTGTCATTAAAACCACACCATTGTATCTAAGTCTAACACATCTTAACATCTTAACACTATGTACCACCTGTAATTAATGCAGCACATCTACAGTTTATCCTAACAGAAATATTACAAAAATTCAAAATTAAAAAAAGTCAAATAAAGAACGTGTGTTCTTTAAGTCTTTAAGACATTTAGATTTCATATATTTATATATATACATTTATTATATAATTTTTTTCTGTCTGTTATTTGATGTTTTTGACAATAAGGTAAAGAGGAAACGGGCGACTAATGCGTTTGCTGTGCTCTGCCACCCTTATCAAATAATAAAGAGGAAACGGGCGACTAATGCATTTGCTGTGCTCTGCCACCCTTATCAAATTGACCTCTATTTGTGTTAAAGCGAGGTACAAAGCTGCCATTGTCTTCTGAGCCATTTGTCTGTTTCTGATCCCAAAAACAGAGGTGGATTCCAGCCCCAAACACAACTGGCTCAGTCCAAACAATGGTACTGTAGCATCAGCATTTTCAAAAATCGTGCTGAACGTCAATCTTTCCTCTCTTTGTGTTGAACTTGCACCTCACTGTGAATACATTTTTTAGATACGACATTCCAACCACCAGCAGCATCCATTTCTTTTATTATAATTGTTTTTTGCTAGTCAAAAAGGAGACATCAGACACATGAACACATCTAAAATATCCCGTATGAAAGTCAGATAAATTAAGATAAATTAATGTTGTTTTCATGTTGTTTACTGAATCTAAACTATATTTTGACTTCTTGACTTGGGGCACCCAATCCTGACTCGGGCGACAGAACAGCTAGAGCCGGCCCTGTGTCCATGGATACCAG
>NC_024323.1:5111468-5148182 GCF_000523025.1 Cynoglossus semilaevis | reverse complement strand
TTACCGACGAGTGTTCGGTAACTCGGCGGAGCACAGGGGCACTCCATCCGGTCTGAGTCCACCACTGACCCACATGCAGAGCATAATGATGCTGGTGGTGGAGTCGGTGGAGTCGATGAAGAGCGGACTGAGCCTGATCCTGATCCTCAACCATGAATGACAGATACCACAAGGCAGCCAGGGACGGATACCTGGACCTGCTGAAGGAGGCCACTAGGAAGGACCTCAACGCCCCGGATGAAGATGGCATGACACCGACGTTATGGGCCGCTTACCACGGCAACCTGGAGGCGCTGAGGCTAATCGTGGCCAGAGGGTGCGTAAAAGAATTTATGACCGCTGTCTAATTATGAGCGCAAAGGTTTCCAGAGGCAGACCCAAGCCTCACCCACGTCCTGCAGGTCCATCTTTACTTTGGGAACGGGACTGCTGACAGTTTTAGACTAGAAGACCACAGTTTTATTACTTCCCTAAATATTTATAGTTGGGTTAGATTTGGGAGATTGATAAAAGCCGTATTTTTAAAATTTGGTTTTAAGTTATTCATTAAAATTATAATATTGGAGACTTGCTTGACCACAAAGTGCAGTATTTTTCTTAACAAAAATGTGAATTTTAAGAAGATCCTTTGATGAACAATATTGGTCAAAAATGACCCGACTGTGCTTTAATTTGCTTTAATATAGTTGTAATAAATTAATTTAATCATTCAGTATTCCAGCTAATCCTCCATTAAGTTCAAACGTCAAAAACGACCCTTATTGATTCCCTATGTTATTTGATGCATACCTGGGTGTCTATGCAATATCTATAGTCATTATAGATTATCATTAAATAATCCAAATATTAAGTGAATATTCTTTTTACCTAGTGCAGTACATCAAGTTCAGACGTGGGTTAGCACTAAAAAAAATCGTGACCCACGTGATTTTTTTCCGTGCTTGGATAGAAACATATGTAGTTTGTCCATGTCTGCAGGATTTGTATTTACTGGAAATAGCTATTTGCCTGTCATACAAACAACATTAAAATCTTGTTTTACCGTTCATACATTTTCAAAGAAGATATGTGACCGCAGTTCAAAGATAACTGTGTATACTAATTAATTTGTTTAAATCTAGCATCAAATTAAGTGTATTACCTCAGAAAGGGAAATAACGTTATCCCGCTAGCTTTGGACATATTATCTTCTCCCTAGCTAAGTTAACTTGGATAAAAATCAAACTACAGGACAACTGCAAGGTCAAAATCAGACAGAGGCAGATTTTGCGTTTTGGATTTCTCTTTGCAGAGTTGTACGTAGCATTACGATCAAGCAAAATGTAAAAATATAGGTGGTACATATCAACTTACGTCGTCTTGTTAGTCGATCACAGTTTGTATGAAATGCTGGTAAACAGCTTAATTCTTTAGCTTTTAAACACGCAATGGCAGAATATGGGGAAGCAACATTTGGTGCAATGTGAGAGAACTAAGTTGGCAATTTCCCAGGGTTTGAGTGCAGATGGCATAACATAGACTTCTGATTGACACAAAGTACTAAAGCAAAACTTTAACAGCTGCTGTAATGTTTTACAGAGACACCAGACTCATAATAGCTGGGGATATATTGAAGAGAGGTTTAATGCTGCTTCATATCATATCCTGGGAAAGATGCCATTCAGGTCTATTTTGTCAAAATATATTGTATTGTCTGACCTGCAGTAACATCAAGCTGTCAAAGGAGGTGAAGATGCTAACAGCTCATAATATGATAAAAAGCAGGCGAGGGTTATGTGAGCAGAAGTACCGCAGCCATGATTAGAATTTTACTGGGACTTAGATAAATTACGACACATAAAACTATCACGTATTGTCTCTGGATGATGACAAACGTATTGTATAATCTTTATTTGGTTTGGTTTGTAAAATTTGTTTATCTTGTCTTTGCAGTTTATGGCATTTTTATCTTCCTTCATCTCCAGACATGTTATCCTTTTGTTTAAACACTGTTTTATTATGACTTTCTGGGCTTGGCGCCACCAGTCTGTCATATGCTCTAACAACAGGGATATCTCTTACCCAGGACACCTTTTTACCTTTCTAGAGACATTTTTGTAACTCAGTGCTGTTACAACGATAATAAAGGTTTTTCTATTCTAAGCTGAATGGAGGCAAAGAAATCAGTTTAATGCTGGTATTGTTGTCCTGCTTGGTTTTGGCCAAGCTGACACACATTCCTTGTGTGAAAACACCACAACATGATCCATTAATAATGAATTGGCACTACAACAGCAGCTTCATGTCCATCCCATCAAATATTTAGCAGTCTTTATGTGACAACGCCGAAAGAAAGCTGGAGTCAGAACACAACACTTTTTAAAAACATAGTGTAGCACTGAGCTAAAATAATAAAAAAGAAATCTATTAAAATATACATTAAACACTTTCACACAGCGGTCTGGCAAAAAGTTAGCTAAATATTGGGAAAAATGCCCAAAACGAAAATATCCAAACGTTAAATAGTATTTCCCAAGAAATAACAGAGAAATAAAAGTAAATGCTGCAAGCTGGTTAAGTAAAGCTAAGGTATTGCCAACATTTTTAAATTAGCCAAATATTAGGGAAAAGTACCTTAGATTGGTTAGCATTATCAAACAGGTGACTAAGTTAGCCTGCTATTTCTTATTTTAGTACTGCAAAGTATCAATACAATAGCTAACTGAAGTAACTCAGGAAAACATAAAATGGCCATGCACTAAATATAAATTAGCATTAGCTGAAAGATAGCAAACAGAATTGTATTTGGACAGGGGTAAAAAAAAAGTATGTTCTTGGTTAAAACATTGTCAGTTAGAAGATTCATTTTTTAATTAGTGAAAGCGCTATAGGATATAGATTTTAGGGTCTGTTAAAGAAAACAAGTAGAAAACCTGTACACGTGCGTTGTAATACGGGCAGTGGTGGCTTAGTGGTTAAGGAAGCAGACTTGGGTGCGGAAGGCTTCAGGTTTGAGTCCACCAGCTGCCAAGTTAGGTGAGGTGAAGCGCTCTGAGCAAGGCACCGTCCCCACATACTGCTCCCCGGGCGCTTAAAGCTGCCCACTGTTTACTTTGGTGATGGGTTAAAGGCAGATTGTGTTTGTGGTTGTGTTTGTCACGGCGTGAATGACAAATAATTCTCTTTCCTTAATACTTAATGTTCAGACTCAAGGAATTCACTGTGTCATCACAGCCTGTGCACCATTGTGCTTTGTGAGTCAGGTGTAACAAACTCAACCTCCCCTGAAATAAGATCCAGCTTGTTTAGCAGAGGTGCTGGTAGGACTGTACTCATATTACAGGTCTGCAGTATAGAGGTAACCCTGAGGTCCTGGGTTGTAATGCAAGGCAAAATGTTGCCTATGTGTTTGGATCGCGGCGTTGTATTAGTAAAGTCAGTTTTGGGCCTGTCTTTTAAATCATGTCAGCCATATTTGAAAGCATGCACTAATGTTTTTGTGTGGTGCCTTGTTTTGGTGGACCTAAGACATGGTGGTGCATGGTGGTAGTGCAGTACGTTTTAAAAAGGTCTCATTATCTTCCCACTCATGCCAATGTGTTTGTTGGTTTCAAATGCTCAGTCATGACCTGGTTGTCAGTGGTAGGGCTAACTGTTAAGTCATTATTTTTAGGGATTGAATACCAACCTATGAATGATTGATTACATTATAGCAGTGGTTCTCAATTATTTTCTGTCATGCCCCCCTGTTGGGGACAGAAATCTGTACAAACCATTGTATGAGTTGCTGCCACCTAGTGACTGGAGGCTTGTTATCATTCAAGCATTACAGCAGTGGAAAACGTTTCTGCACCCTCAACCAAGAGGGGCCCGCCTGCAGTACTGCATTATAGGAACCTGTGTCATTCCAGTAATGCTTTTTTTTATACTGCAACCAACATCATTCAGAGTTAGCCTTTCAAAAGGCTTGGATTGTACAAACCATTGTACCATCTGTATCAGAGTTAGCCTTTCAAAAGGCTTGGAGAAGACACCCATCTTTTAATGTCATCAAACTGAAGACAAACCTTTGAAACTCTCACCAAATCCAACAAACAATAACATGTTTTTTATTCTGTCAGTTAGCAATAGGCGTAGAAAATGGCTTTTTGGGTGCTAACCTGAAAATATGGTGTTTTAATTTGGACATTCACGATTTGAACTGCCGCTGTCACGACCCCTGATGAAGGGTCAAGTCAAAAGTCATTCAAAGCCTAATTTATTTTACAATTTGAAGAAGCTAAAATGTTAAAAGAAATGTAAAAAGAAGATGTTAAATAAAGTCTGTTAGAATTTCAGTTGTATCTCGTGTGTTTTTCATGGCTCACAGAGGAAACCCTGACAAGTGTGACATATGGGGTAACACACCGCTCCACCTGGCGGCTGCCAACGGTCACATGAACTGCCTCTTCTTCCTGGTGTCTTTCGGTGCCAACATATGGTGCCTGGACAACGACTACCACACGCCGTTGGACATGGCCGCCACAAAAAACCACATGGATTGCGTCCGCTACCTGGACTCCATCGCAGCCAAGCAGACTAGCCTGAACACCAAGCTGGTCAGCAAGCTAAAGGATCGGGCCTTTCGAGAAGCCGAACGGCGAATCAAGGAGTGCATGAAGATGCAGAAGAAACACCGCAAACGAATGGAGAAGAAGCATCACAGGGAGGTCTCCGAAGCTTCTGCATCTGATGTCATGAGTTTTTCTAGTTACACTGGCAGCTCTGTTAGCCACAAGCTGCGCCATTACAATGCTGCTACTGTCAGCGTGCCATATTCACAGGTCAGGAGATTTCATTCTACTCTAGTCACATAATTACATCTTTATATTAACAACCACGTTGGCTCCTTTATGATGGAACTGTGTTTTCTCCCTGTTCTGTTAGGCTACTCTCCATGCCACAAATCGAGGGAAGACTAAAATTCAGAAGAAGCTGGAGAAGAGAAAACAAGGAGATGGGACTTTTAAAATCTATGAGGACGGAAGAAAAAGTGTGCGCTCGCTCTCTGGGCTTCAGCTGGGCAATGACGTCATGTTTGTCAAGCAGGGGACGTATGTGAATCCGAGAGAGCGAGGACGCCGCAACATTCGGGACATGTTCCCCCGAGACAATGACGATGCCATTTCACGTGCCATGAGCGAGCCGGACTTCCATGGGCCTGACATTGACTTTTCTGAGATCAGCACCGACTCTGGGCACGATTCCTTGTTCAACCGGCCTGGTCTGGGCACCATGGTATTTAGGAGGAACTATGTGAGCGGGGGCATGTTTGACCTTGGTCACAGGGATGAGGCCGGGACCAGCCATTCTGGTAATAATGTGCGTTTACGTAGCCGTCTACAGCCATATCCGAGTGCAGACGAAGATAGCATCGGCAGTGCACGCAGTCTACAGGAGAGGAATGTAGAGGAACTGCCCTGGGACGAGGTAGAACTGGGACTGGATGATGATGACGAACCTGAAACGAGTCCTCTAGAAGTGTTCCTGGCCACCCAGAGCATGGTGGAGTTTTACTCCATCTTCAGGAGAGAGAAGATTGACCTTGAAGCGTTGCTGCTCTGCTCCGACCTTGACCTTAAAAGTATCCACATTCCCCTAGGACCACGGAAAAAGATCTTGGACGCCTGCAAGAGACGACTGGAGACAATAGAAGACCCAGACTGTATAGAGGACACAGAACTATGACTTTGGAGACACACTTTACTTTTTTATGTTTGGAACCTGATTTAGCAAGGACGTATTGTTTATTATTGTTTTCTCTTTACACCAGCACGGTGGACTTAATGTAAAACAATGATTTAAAGGAGTGCCAACTTAGGTTTGATGGTTTAAAGGAATTTTACTCCAAAAGAAGTACAAATGATGAACAAACTTTGTTCATGTTTAAAAGTGCGACAAGTACAGGTGGAAGTTACTCGGATCAAATATCCAAACTGAATAGTGCACAAACAGACTTGAACCGTAACAAACCTTTGACATTGAAAGACAAGGCTGGATGTGTCTTGAAATTAGGTGAATGGATGGTATTGAGACCTGCTATGACCGAGTTACTGTTGTTCAATCCAGACTTCAAACTTTTTTTTTCCATTTTTTTAACAACAGGTTATGATGTCATGCTATAGCCAAACGTAACAGGCATGATACTGACAGACGCCAAAAAACGTCTTTTACGTTAAGGACGTATAGTGGTGTTTCCTCAGGAACTGGTTCTTGCTGCATAGCACTTGGCTTGACTTTGTTTTTAAAAATCCTGCATTTACAAATAGGTAAGACAAATAAAACAAATTAGTCACTCAATAACAGGCCAGATTTTCTCTTAAAACCAAACTTGCTTTTCCTCTTGTTTTTTTCCTTTCTAACCTCTGTTACACTGGCATGTTGTTCAGCTCGAGTCCCCAGCACTACAGGGTTGAACAATCAATCAGAAAGACTACTGCAGAATGCAGTACTGTGGCCTGGGATTGTACAGTACTTTATGCCTCGTGGCATAACAGACAAAGAGTTGATTGTAGGGTTTGTTTCCCTGAAGCTTGTTTGCCACCATGGGGCAAAACCCTACTGTTCTAAGTGCCTGCACAGCCTGATTTTTTGAATTTTAAACTGTCACTAGAAATGTAGAAAGGTTTTCAAATACAACACTGAGAGCTTGTTTTTCACACTGACGTCTGCAGACGTTTACATTCAGCAGGCTTCACTGCTTCTGCTCAGGTCAACTGCACTGAGATTATGTTTGGGTCAGAAACAGTGTTACATAATTTAAAGAACAGGACATTTGGAACAAGTTAAGTATTACAAACAAATTACAAATTAAGATGTTTGCTCCGTTGTTTCTTGTGTTGAGTGTTGTAAAAAACCTGATCAAAGAAAACTCAATCAAAGATTGTTGAAACGTGTCCTGACAAGTTATAGTTATTGAAATCAAACATCTGACGTTTTCCTGGTACTGTAGCTGTGTTTAATGGGTTTCTTTGTTAAAAATTTTAGCATTATTTTCCCTAAACAAAGTGACGACTCAGGCGTGATTCCAACCACACAGGTCTGTTTGGAGCCATAATTTTACTGCTTTTAAGACTTTGTTGTGTCTGAGTGTCAAAAATGTTTTGGCATCATCACATCCTCGGCTCTGCAGTTAACCCTTCTTTGTCACCAACAGAGGTTCACTGCCTTCTTATGTAAGGTCTGCCAGTGAAGGAAAGCTGCGTTGTGTAAGCCTTGGGATTTTTACAAAGAAATGTTGTCATGAGCCGCCAACGTCTATGGCGCTCTGGGCATCGTAACAACTGATAAAACGTCCAAAAGACCAAAGTGAGAACATTTTAGACTTCAACAGTGTATTTAATATCAACGCGGACCTGCCGGTTCAGCTTATTTGATCAGAGTTTTCACTCAACGATACCTGATCCTCTGTTTGTCCTTGTTTTTGTTGTAGGAATTGGCAGAGATTGAGATGGATGGGTTTTTAACCTGTTTTTTTGTCCTGCAGTTGTAGAGTAAAGGCCACAAACATCCACAGACAAATTCACAATTATTTTCAGAAAGTGGCTAACATTGACTGTACTATATAGTAATATACATGAACACTACAGTACATCATTGTCAGGAAATCCAACATAGATCCTAAAACTTCCCTTCAGCATGAATTTTGATAGTTCCCATGACGTTTTTGTTTTTTTAACATGCACTATGTTTTTTATGTTTCCCAGTTTTATGAATTAAAAATTAAATAAAAAAATCTGAAAATATAGCTAAATTATTTAAAAGTAACCAAATCTTAAATAAGGTTAAAGTCAGCTTAATTTAACAAATTAACCGTTTAGTTCAATCGATAGTTTGTAATGTCTTTAAGCTAGGCAAGTAGAAGCTTACATCAGAGAAACATATAATTAGTAATTTGGCAAATTAGTCAGAAAAAACACATTGCAAAAACAAAAATCCAAAAAAACGAAGGAAGGAAGGAAAGTGAACTATCTGTCATTGTGACACACAACAAAATGTGACCTCTGCATTTAACCCATCACCAAAGTGAGCAGTGGGCAGCAGTGTGTGGGGACGGTGCCTTGCTCAGAGCACCTCAGTGGTGGCAGCTGGTGGATTCGCACCTGCAACCTTCCAGACCCAAATCCACTTCCTTAACCACTAAGCCACCACTGCCCCAGGCAAGTTTTTAAAAATCTATACTTTTTTTTTTTATCGTCGTACTGATGTTGGTCACAGCATCTTACAGAATAAGAAATGCCCTACTTTGGTGGCACGCCATAAACACTATTATGAAGACATAAGTCATAGGTCCCGTGTTGTTCTTTGGGCCACACTTTGGACATGATTACTCAGCTGTTTAATAGGTGTCAGTACTTTGCATGTCAGTAAGAAAATGTATTTAAATCCCAGTTAATTTTCGCAAAGGCTGCAAAAAAGATTGTTCTTCCACTAATTCAGCTTTTATGAATGTCAAAAATTACCGCCATCTAGTGGCCACTTTGCAACATGAACACATTAACCCGTTTTTACTGCAGCTTTATTGTGAACATACTCTTCTGAAATGTGACATAAATCAAGAGAAACGTGCATTTTTATTTGTTTAACAAGTCCCTTCAGGAAATAGGAAGTCTACTGGGACTCCACAGGTAATGCCTCCTGGTAATGCTGTAGGATTGTCTCATACAATCGTCAAGGAAATCATTAACAGTAATGTGATTGTAGCTTCAGGCATTAAAATCTGTCTCATTCTCATCATAAGCTGGATTCACAAAGTAAACACCACCTGCCTGAGTGAATGCAATTGAATCGGTTGTGCCATTGCCTTGCAGGCCGGGAAGATCAGGCAACATGTTTAGGTTGTCAAACATTGGGTTGTCAAAGCCATGGTCTAATGGACCCCCGAGTTCACCGACATCACTGTTTCTCTTCAGTTTGCTGAGAGAAACCTGCCAAGACACTGAGGGCATTTGAATGATGCCCTTGTGCACCAAAGCAAACACAGTGACAATGAATGCGATCAAAACCAAACCTCCAATCACAGCCCCGACCACCACCCCAGTACTGTCTGCAGATTGATCGCTGCTGTTGCCAGAAGAGGCCTGAAATTCAGCCGCAGTGATTCCAAAGCTGGAGCCGTGAGTGCGGACATCCTTCAGTATGTCCCTGGCCAGAGCCTCTGCCTGAAGGCCTCCCTGTCCGTCTACAAGAACCACCTGGATCTCAGGTGAGGAGCCGAAAGGGATGACCCCCATCAAACGCTGCGACCTGGAGACCTTAGACATGGCCAGCTGAATGGATTTGTATTTTGGTAAGATGAGGAAGAGGTGGTGAATGCGTTGCCTGTACGTCTGCAGGTTGAAACCGGCGGTGAAATGGATGGTGACCAAGGCCCCGCACACGTGGCAGCAGTGTCCGACAGCTAAGAGGGGCTTCTTGCAGCTCAAAGCGGTGCATTTCACACGTGCACAGATCAGCTGATGGTTCACGGAGTTTCCGCACTCACACCCAGAAGGATCTCCACAGCCTGGACTTCCCACAGTGACCGCAGAGGATCCGTGGAACTGCAGCCGACCTGACCGTGAGTTGAGATACTGTGAAAACTCCGATCCACTTTCAAACTTCTTCCCCAGCACAGATACAGATTTAACAGGGATGGCAGACAGGCTGGAGCTAGTGTCCACTTTGAAGGAGGACAGGTCCTTGAAAACCACATCATCATACCGGCAGGGAACACTCTCCTCATGGACTGAGAACAAGAAGTTTTCACGCTGTAGATCATCGACAGTCACAGCTCCCTGCCACAGAGCTGGATCCAACCACTTCAGAGAGTCTGAGTCTTTGAATTTGGTCATGACACCTTGTCCACAACCTGGGTCTTGTCCTGCCATGACGTAAAACCCAGCTCCAGAATTCAGGATGAACTCTCCGTCCATTGGCAACCTCATCTCCTGCACGGCGTGTGTCGTTTTTACAAACACAGAGACTTTTCTTTGGGCTGAAAACCAAACTTTGTCACTGCCACATGGAACGTCGCCCTTGTCCCAGTTTGTCTTGTTCTCATAGTTGGTGTCAGGAATCCACTGCTTGTACAGGGCACCAGCTGCCCCCGTTAGACAGGAGAGAAGCAGCAGGTCTGTTGTTGTCATCATCCTGAATGTTTGTGAGACAGACTGGGAGGAAGTTCCATGACCTTTGTTTCCAACATCGTGACAAACACGAGTGGATGTAAACTGAAATTAGTGAGGCAGGTGGTCTGTAAAAGATTAACATCACCTGAAGGGACATTTCTATGTAGGCATTTCTTTCAGTTGTCAGTGGTTTCCTAATTCAAAGTTACATAATTTACCTTTACTCACTGCTAATAATATAAAAATATGAACGTGTCATCAAAAAGCTAATCCTAAAATACTTAAATAAAAATGGAGAAAATCATGTTGTAATTTGTCAAAACCTTAAGTAGATAATCATTTTCAAATGGTATCTGAAAACTGTGAGGCATTGTGAGTTTAATTTGGAATCATTTCCACACATTCAATCACAAAGGGGGCGGGGTCACACATGACCCCACCCTATTAGCCTAAACTAACAACACCTGTGGGCCATCAGTGATGAAGTTCTGTGAAGCTCCTGCAGGTAGAAGGAGCAGCTTGGGTGATTTTCTTTTGCTTTGTTTTTCTTCTTAATTATTGTTTTTTTTTAGTCAAAATATATGAACTCCTGGTTCCTAGCATTTCGCCTGTGACATTATAGTGTTCTGCCATATCTGTTTGGACATGATGAAGACCAAAGCTCATCAGATGTTTAGGACCAGCAACAAACTTTTGTCGAGGTAAACTTAGTCAATGAGCTGCTGCCTTCTGCTCTGGGACCATTTCCCTCCTTCAGCTATTGTTCCTAAAGAAGAGAAATGAGGAGTTATTCAATTAATTAAGTGTTTAAACCAAATAATTAATACATTTCAAGTACCAACAGGTTGAAACTAATAACAGATGATTTATTTTTTATTTATTTATTTTTTTTAATTTTGCTGCAGAAAAACACCTAATGACGTTGTGGAGGCCCACCCATCCAACATCGAAACTGCAGCACAGCTGGAGAACATCCAACAAGTTTCCTCTCCTTCCCCTTCTCCCAGTGTTGAAGTGGTGAGACAGCACAGCCACCACGTGGAGGCGGTGGTGGAGAGAGCTCACCACGGTGGTGGATGGCTCCTGTCCGGCATCATCTGCCTGAACGTGTTGATCCTGGGCTGTGCTTTTGTCGCCGGCAGTGCCATGAGCGGCGTCATCACGGGTGTGCACCTGCAGATCTTCCTCATCGTCCTCATCCTCCTCACAATGCTGTGGATGGTCTTCCACATGGTGGTCACCTCCCGAAAGGACCAGGGAGCGTTGTTCAAAGACAGCCACGCAGGACCTGTGTGGCTGAGAGGTCAGAGCTGATTTGTGTCTGAGTTTTATGAAAACTCAGCTAGCCAAACTTTAAGATACAGTTTCCAGAGGCAGCAGCTAGGCTAGGCTAATTAGAACAAATATAGCCTGAGGTTGACCAAACGTTAGCTAAAATAAGTCAAGCAGGAAATGCTAACGTTTGGACAAAGATATAATCTTCCAACTTTGTC
This sequence comes from Cynoglossus semilaevis, assembly GCF_000523025.1. Taxonomy (NCBI): domain Eukaryota; kingdom Metazoa; phylum Chordata; class Actinopteri; order Pleuronectiformes; family Cynoglossidae; genus Cynoglossus; species Cynoglossus semilaevis. The sequence goes on along the minus strand of NC_024323.1, from coordinate 5,136,562 downwards.
CAGCTGTGGGGAAATGTTCACAAGACAGCTAAAAGTCAAACCCACTTAACTTAGTGCTGCACAAGCTAACATGTAGGGATACTAAATGTAATGGCCTCAGACACACACAAATATGGTTGTTTTTTTTTCCACCAGTGCAAACATAGATGTGACTGTAATTTTGTTTGTAGTTTTACTTCATAACGTCTTTGAACGTCCACAGTGGGACTGGTGCTGTTCGGTTTCCTCAGCCTCCTCATGGACGTCTTCAAGATCGTCAACTACGTGGGTTACCTTCATTGTGACTCTGCAGTAAAAGTGGCTTTCCCAGTCGTGCAGGCTGTGTTTTTGTTTCTCCAGGTTATTACAGTCATGCAATTAAAAAAAACACGCCCAACCCTAATGGCACCTTTAACCATTTACAAAAGGTCAAATAACAATAACTGATTCTTCTTTTAGACCTACTTCCTTTGGACTCATGCAAAGGATTGTGTGCAGCTGCACACAAACATTACCAGGTGTGTTGTTCCTCATGCCAGTTATCTCTTCGCCTAATGTTATTACAGCATGACATAATATGACATGACTGAAACCTGGCTGCAGCAGGTAATTATGTCAGTCAACAAAACCGCTCCTCTGGTTTTGCTTGGATTTCCCATGATTCAGGTCAGTGACTGTTGGGTTATGTAACTGGAAGATTCTCCGTGTTTCTGTTAGACTGCATTTTGCTTCTATACGGTTTTAGATGTTAGTATCAGAATATCCAGAAGTTCCATCAAACTCTTATCTCTTAAGAAATAAGAGAAAATACTATTAGAAAATACTGAGAAAGGAATATATATATTATTTTGGTGTTGGTTGCTGCTGACTTTAAAGCTCAGAATAAAACCCCTGTGGTAGATGCTTTTACACACAAAAAATACCAACATTTTTTTCATGCGGGTTTTTCTGAGTTTTTTTCATTTTGCTGATTAAACCCAAACCTGAAAAGCATCAGGCCATGAATGTTGTTTACGTCTCCATGTGATGTCATTAGGGAGAACGATTAACTGAGTTGCGCTGCTGATGCCAAAGTATTCTGGTATTTACAAAAGTGACCGACGGCCCAAATATACACAAAATATTGCTTTAAGGTATCACACGTCAGTCACACGTTAGTAAAAGTGCAGTGTAAACCTTTGTCAGCCGCTTCTAGATTACATGATCACTGGCTTGTTTGAATTGATTGTAATCAGTGTGTACATTTCAGGTGTGGTCTGACCCTGACTCTCTCCACTAACCTGGTGTTGTGGATGGCGGCCGTGACGGAGGAGTCTCTGCACCAAACTGAAATTCCCGACTTAAATACCAGCGTGTCACACAAGATGTACAGAGGTATCGGGTTTAACCTGCTTAAAATGAATATATATTGAATAAGTCAAGTGTTGCTTAAACCTTATCCTTACTTCAGCGAGTTATGATTACGGTAAGGTGAAGAAGTGTCAGTGCAGCCACTCGGCGTGCGACACCTTCAAAGAGGCCTTCTACTACATGTACCCCTTCAACATCGAGTACAGCCTCTTTGCTTCCACCATGGCCTACGTCATGTGGAAAAACGTGGGCCGCCTCGTGGAACATCACAACCACCACAACGTCAAGTTTCGGCCCAAGGACATTTGCGTGGGACCCCTGACAGGAGTGCTCATGGCGGTGGCGGGACTCGTGACGTTCGTCCTGTACGAGCTGTACATTCTACAAGAGGAGAAGGAGAAGAGAAACAGAGCTCTACTCATTCACTTCATCTCCAATATCGTGATCGTGAGCCTGATGTCCATCTCTACTGCCATCGGCTGCATCATCTACCGGCTGGACCGCAGGGAGCACGTATCTGAGAAGAACCCGACCCGTACTCTGGATATGGGGCTGCTGGTGGGGGCGTCAATGGGACAGTTCATCATTAGCTACTTCTCCATCGTGGCTCTGGTGGCGTTGGGGGCCAAAGGTCACCTCAACGCCCTGAACCTCTCGTGGGCCGTGCTTGTCGTGCTGGAGCTCGGACTCCAGAACTACTTCATCATCGAGGGCCTGCATCGCGAGCCCTTTCATGTCATGCAGGAAGCTGCTCTGCACACAAACGCGCACACTTTTCAAGAACACGCAGAGAGCGTCGAGCGCGAGAGAGGTAAGAAGAACTACTTCCTGAATTCTTACGCTGATAAGCTGAGCTGGAAACGAAGAATCTTGAAGGAAGTTTGCGCCTTTTTACTGTTTGGAAATGTCATCGTAAGTTGTCCTGCCTCTTTGTGATTGATTTATCTGAAATCAAACCCATTCTTAGTAATGAATTCTCCTGTTGACAGCTTTGGATCATGCCTGCATTTGGTGCACGTCCCCAGTTTGATCACACCACAGAGATCAAATTCTACAAATTCACAATGTGGGCGGCGATCGTAAATGTTGGACTTCCTTTTGGAATCTTCTACCGCATGCACTCCATCGCTAGTCTGTGTGAGGTCTATTTAACCTCGTAGGTGAACCAGCTCAGTTATCTGTCAGTATGTCATGTAAATATTCTAATTAAATAATTGTATCAATAAACTGTTTTTAAACAAATGTAGGTTGTCATTTAGCATTCATGGCTTTGTTTTATGCATTATTTAAACACATTTGCATGTAGTAGCTGATGAGGGTAATGTTTTATTGATCTAAACAAACATTTAAAAAAAAAAGAGCATGTTTTATAAAAATACAAATAATTAATTTGGCATAATTTGCTAAAAATCTGGTTTATTCATTTAAGCTGTGCTGTGTTAATATTGACATTTGCTGAATGATGCTGGAGTGAGAACTCAACTGTGAACCTAATATGGAACTTGGGAGAGTTGTTGTATGGCCCACGACTGTGCAACTACGTTTTCCAATGTAGAGGAAAACTATATCTGTGCCGATGTGTTTCTGAACTGTGGAACCATTTTTGGATATTTTATTATGCTTAAAATATCCAATTTTATTTAACAAATGCTTGTTATGTATATGACTTTGATGTCAGGCTTTTTTATGTCAGTTGTTTTGATGTTCTTGTTGAACATTTTTAGCTATTCCTGGATTAGGGTAAGCTAACAATATTTTAAGCTAATGATTGGGCTAGCAATGTTTCCTCAGAGCTCTGTATTTTTTTACATTGTTGACAAATTATACCTAATTTTAAATAAATTATATATATATGTTTATATAGGCACTGACTTATACCTGAGTTTATTATTAGATATAGTTTATTCATCTAAGAAGCAATTATTTATTTTTCACCTGACAAATAAAAAACATCAGTGCATCTATATATATACATATATATATATATATATATATATATATATATATATATATATATATATTCAGTAAAGGTAAAGTCCCAGTAAAATACAGTGTAACATTGAGCATTATAAGTATAATCAGCCATTTCTAAACATAAATCTGTTCATATACAGCACATAAAAACATCTGTCTCCAAACGTCTGTTACATTATCACATTACATAGTAACAAGATGGTCTCTTGATGAAGAATGCAAGTTCACTTTAAAGCACACGGCAGGTACAACAACAAAAAACACCAACATCGTGCAATCCAGGATACAGACGTGTGTTACTGTACAGGCCCCGATGGAAAGCCCAACACCTTCCATAACAAGTCTGATTGAGAAGCTGAAGCAACGCTTCCTCCTTCTTTGTGATTGTGTCAAAGAAGTATTGGCTTTTAGGAATCTGGTCGATCCGCTCAGTAGTGTGACAAACATTCAGTGGTCTCCAGGTCTGACGATCTGCTTTAAAAGGAATAAAAATATTGAAATGATCCGTCCTTATTATGAGAGTAATCTGCATTCATTTGAGTGACTCTCCTACTGCACTGAACAGTGTATGTGAGGTCAGCGGGCATTATGAGGATGTATATAGGCTAATTAAACACAGTGAGGTTCACTGGTAAACCAGGAAGTAATGGAAGAGGAGGAGGAGGAGGAGGAGGAGGTTAGGGTGGTGTCTACATCCTCTGAATCTCAAAGAGTCTGACGTCGGTGTCATACCAGATGGGAGGATCCACATTACTACAAGGAAAAAAAATAAAAATATCAGTTCAGTTACTGTTGCAAGATTTTCCTTTCCACTTTCATTTGAATATTGGCATAAAGCTCAGACTCACTGACTCACCGTAAATACACCACACCCCACATGTAAGTGCGAAACCACATGGCGGTGCCTGCGTTGGCCTGGTACTTTCTGATAAGAATGGGGTGAGGAACAGGCAGCAGGCCCACTAACGTGCCATGCTGCAGAAACTTCAGGATCTCTGATTCATCCGTCAGGCCTCTGCAGGGTAAAATGTCATTACATTAAAAGTTGTGATGAAAAATGTCCAACTGTGAATTCAACAGAGGATACTGTGAGTCGTCGTACTTGTCGATGCAGATCTTCTCCACCTGAGGAACTAAGACTTGCAGCAGACGCATGATAGTCTGCAAGGGGAGCTTACACTTCCAGGAGAGCACCTGTAAGGTCGAAGTGGGCAACATGCATCGAGTTGGTAATGTCTCAAGTGTCCAACACAAAATGATAGAATAGCATTTTTTTTTCCTCACCCAGTCAGGTGTAGGAGCCCAGAACGATGATGTAGAAGCACTCGACAGACGTCTTTTCTCCATTTCTGCTTCCGTGTAGAAAACATCCTAGTAGTTAAAAGTAAAATAGTCAAAGGTTTGAATACTAGGGAACAGCTACTGTACAAATACACACATATACACACACGTACCTCATTTTCTCTGCCCGAATTTGACTCTGTATCACTGGCTGCGCTGGCTGCACAGTGTTCCGTTTGGACAGCGTGTGAAGAATCTGTCTTTGGGATGGACACCATGGTGCCGTCCTCTGACACCTGGGACTTTTCAGTGAGTTTATCAATGCCTACAGGAAAACAGCAATCACATGAAGACAGCATTTGATAAAAGTAGCATTGAGTCCACTCAAAAGTTCATGTTCAATTTCAATCATTATACATTCAAAGAAACCTGCTGTCTGTGTTTTTCTGTTCATATTCATGCTTCATTAATGGTGATCATGAAAACATAGCCTTCGGTGACTGCAATTACGGTAATGACCTCAGAGCTATACATGTTAACGTGAGTCACATTTACATAACTCCCCATCCATGTCCATAGTCCACAACACTAAATTGCTAAAGTCCTACCTGGCATGGCAACCAGACTGGCCTTCAGGGTACCAGGTTCTGCTGGCACAGCAGGGCGAGAGCCTTCCATGGAGACAGTTTCCTGTGAGCTGGTTCGCGAAATCATATCTGGTGACTTCCTCTTCCTCTGCAAAGCCTTTTGAATGGAAGAAGGGTCAGATGGCAGGTTGGCCAGCTGGTGGAACACGTTACGTTTGCGAATGATGGCGTACACCAGGTTACAGTTTCCTAAAGGTGAAGAAATAAATGAATGGACACTTTTTAACTAAGTAATGCTTTCAAAAATGTGGAGTTCAAACAATACTAGTATTCAGATGTTCATAAAACAAATACCATCAAACTGGTACTGGATGAGGTTGTTGAATGCCTCCAGGAGGAAGAATGCAAGATGATGGTTCTGTGCAGCAGAGAAGAGGAACCAGCTGGTGGAAAAGGCTTCCAACAGGTGGAGCAGTTTATTAGCCGCGACCATGGACAAGCTCTTCAAGTATGGAGAGACTGCAAAAAAAGCAAAAAAGTGGCATAACAAAACATTTTAATAGCGCATGTAGCAGACATTTTTATTGTCCAGCAGATGTCAGCAAAGCCTACCATTGACAACGATAGTGAGCAGGCAGTCAAACAAAGGCTGCAAACGCTGGTGACCTGTGGTGATGATCTTGTGAAACACCTACAAAACAAACACGGTGACAGCTGTGAGCACAGGCTGTTTCCATGGAGTCAGAGACACAGGAGCAGACCTTTAGGTAATGAAACAAAGGGGAAGTCTCACCACTATCAGCAGGTCAGCATGAGTCCCTGTAAACACGGGGATGTCCATGGGAACATGGAGAGAGTAGGGTTTATTCAAACGCACTCCAAAGTTTCTCTCCCCGCTCAACAGCAGCAGAATGAACACGCCGATGTGCATTAGTCCAACGCGGGCTGCGTTCAACGGGCAAACACAGATTCATGTGTGAAGGTGAGACTCGTTAGCATAGCAGCAACTGTAAACATAGCAACGGTAGAATGAGGCTTACACTGGTCAGCTCTGGCATCATTTAGGTAGAAGAGGATTGGAACCAGAATATCCAGCACATCGCTGCTCTTCAGCACAAGAAACAGGAACTTCTGCAGAGGAAAAAAGAAAATCCCCTTCTTATATTTAATAATTTATTCCAGTCATTTTCCTGAGAACATTTTCTCTTCTGTTTTATAAAAAATATTTCACGATAGCTGCCATCCGTGCTAATGTGCTAATTGTGTAATTTTGTTTAGCTATTTCGTACCTTGTTGAAGTCACAGAGCTTCCAGAAGAGAACCAGCAGTTCTTGGTGGAACTGGATCTTCTTTGTGGAGTTGGGCAGATAAGTCTGTGTCAGAGGGTTGGTCAGCAGACGAGCCAGGCCCTTCAGTATGAAGTCAAAGTCCTGCACGTTGTAGGAAGATAAAAAAAAAGTATTAGCTGGGTAACAACGTTTGAAAAACCAAGAGTGTTTTATTAAAGTGTTCATGTTTCTACCTCCTCTCTGTGGATCCTTGACAAGTAATTCACAAACAGGTTTTCAGGTCCTGTGTACTGAAAAAATGTCCACATTCAGACATGTGTCTTCTCCTCCGATTGATTGATTTTTCTTTTTTTCTGTGGTTTCAGTTTCTTACCTCTTGTTCCACCATGCTGGATGGCGAGGGGGGGCGGTGAAGGACACCTCCATCGTGCTCAAGTGTCGCAATAAGGATCTGTGCAGCCTGTTCCACCAGCTGCTCCCGGTAGTCAGAGAAGAGCAGGTGGTTGTAGGGGATACCGTAGCCCACTGGGTCATAGGCACACACCACGGTCAGCAGGGAGGTGAACAGAGGCAACGCATGTCTGGGAGACAAAGACGCGTAAGTCAGTTTACCTGTATTTCTTTAATGACAGAACATGGATGTATACACGATACTGTAGTAACCTGTTTTCTGTGGAACAGAAGAAAGTCACCCAGGGGTTGAGGACAGTGTTGTCTGTCGAAGGGGGCAGGTACATGGCCTCAGAAAAGCAGGTGATCAACAGTCTCAGCAGCTCAGTCCTGGAGAAGGTCAGACGTAAAAGTCACCGAGGTGGAGATTAAAATAAATCTGTTACACCTGGATCAATAACCACAGGTAGACTTGACCAACAGACTCACCTGTTCAGGTCATGGATGTAGTTGAGTGGGGGAGACTGAGCGAAACCCACGCCTGCCTCCCAGATGTATTCACAGCTGTCTATGGACTGCATGTTCTCCACTGAGTCCTGCGCGGAGCAAGAGCAACAATAATCTCACAACAATAACATATTATATATACATATTTTTCCGAGGCAATTTGCAATCCTTTAGCAAACTTTCTTTTTTCTATCTAAGCTATTTTGCTTTTATTGCTCATTGTATAGTTTTTTGGTGGGCAAATTGTCTGGTCTATGGGATGTAAATTAGGGCTCGTGTGGAAATACTTCCCTTTTTTTTTTTACTTGCTTGTAGTCAGTAGTTCACAAAAAATATTTTAGTATGAAAAAAATGGTTATCTTATGAGAAATCTCAAGTCAGTAAAAGAGCTGCAGGGTTTATTCAGCCTAAATATTTGCTAACTCTTATCTAATCCACAATCCTACAGCACTCGAATGACGGGTTCCTTTACACCAGGAAGAAGAAAACAGTTCTTTAAATATGGTTAGCTTTAAAAAGGTCAAGAAGAAAAGGTCGAGAAGAAAGGCAGTTTTTCTTTGTGTTTCCTAAAAAGTAACAACTTGATGAGAACAGACTCCTCTGTCTGTATACTGACTGGGCCTCTCCTATGGCTGTGCACAGTGAAGTCAGGGCAGAAAAGCAAATCAGCGATGGCAAGGAGCAATGACTCAGCCAGTGGTCGGGCTCCATCATCCTCATCCAGCTCATCACTCTGGAAAGAGCAGAGACACAATTCAGAACAAATCAAGCAGCATCATTTTTCGCTGTTGTGAAGAATAATGGAGAGGAAGCTATTAATATCCCTGACTGCTGGAGTTTGTTTTATCCTTTTATTTTTCTACCAACCATCAACACCCCTCATCGGTGCCCACTCACCCCAGCTCGTCCTGCACCTGGCACTGTGGACCAGAAGAATCCTCTCCAGTCTTGATCCTCAAAGATGTAGGGAAGGATGCGAGTCAGGATTCGAGAGCAGTTGAGCACCACCTGCTTCTCGCGCTCTGTGGGGCAGCCTGACTCTGCACCCTGCACCAGCTTCTCCACAGCCTGAGGAGGCAGGGAACGGGATCTTTAGTAACACTCATGCTAATTTAGATTTGGCTAAAAAGGTTGTAAATGTGCAGTGCAGATGGTAAATGTTCTGTACTCAAACCACCTTCGCTCCAAGAGCAGCGAGAAGTGGCTTATAACCTACTAAGCCTGGAGTCCAACCCACAACCCTGTGGCTGTGTACTGAGCTACAGCCGTCCTGAACAAATACCAAATACCAAAACGACCTGAGCTGCAGCTTTTATCATTGATAAACACAAAGAACCCTGCATTTTAATTATTTATTATGTTTTGTTTATTATTAGGTAGTCTTGAAGCCAAAAAAAGAAAATATATATTTGAACAGTTTGGCCTGCAGGTGTACACACCCTTATATTGATGATGTCATCTCTAGCCAAACTGTGGATTGGCTGCTGAGAATAAAGCATTTTGCACATTTAATAAGCCTCTGTCTAAGGTATGTGAACAAACACTCCCTGGTCAGCTCAGTTCCTTTGACTTCCTCCTCTTTATTTAATTAAACTCCAGGCAGAGTGGCTGTTATTTTCCTGAAGCTTCCAGTGAAAACACTGAGCCGTAGACAGGAAGTGAGGAGAAAGGAAGGGCAGTTGACTCACTTGTTCCCCCTCTTCAAATCAGCGTCTTGCTGACAGACACTGTACCAAATTCTAACAAACAAAAATCCGTTGACACCTACATCTCTGCACAGTCAAGCTGGGAATATATACTCCACATACAGCATGAAAAGATGAGGCTTTTAGTTGCTACCTTATAGCAGAGTGTTGCTAAATTCGAGGGCGATTCTTCTCGAACAGCTCTTATCTCCGCTGCTGGCACCAGCGCAAAAACATCCTGGACTGTGGTGGTGGTGTCGGCCCAGAACTGGTCCCAGAAGGCATCATCTGTGGCCTCCACTGGCTGTGGAACATGTATATGTGTATGAATAAATTCAGTGTGTCATAAAGTGTGTGGAACACAATTTAATAATAGTTACTTATCAGGTTAAAGAAGAAACATCAAAAATACTTGGTATTTGCATGTGTGTTTGTTAAATATAAACTAAATCAAGGGAACATGCTACAGACTAATACAGTTGAGGAAGATTACCACAGGGTAACTTCATTTGGTCCTTATATTTACAGTTTCTGGGAACAAAGAAGAGTCATTGTTGTGGTTCTTGCGATGGAATTCCTGGTTTATTCTCACTGTATAAACATATTTTAGCTGCTCAACTATCAGTGACCTCCTTTGTTGGATTCTCCTCTTCATTATTATATTTAGAATATGTGGTTTACATCGTATTATTAGTACCAGTGTACCAATACTTCTATACATGGGGTTTGCGTCATCGAATGTCTGGTCCTGTATCTCACTGCCTACCATTTAAAAGCTGCTGTTTGCTCATTTTTTTTCATTTGGTTGTTTAGTGTTGTGTTACACGACTCACCCATCCACACAGGCCTGGTTAATGGCAATGTAAACACGCGCGTTCTTATCAGGAGCGTTTATCTCAGCACCTGCCTCTTCTGCAAATGTGGTCGTTTCATGACAGACGTGCGTCACCAGCGTACATTTACCAAATCTGTATTTATTGTTATTGTCAGGAGTGGTGTCGTAGCCTAAACGCTGGACGTGGCACAATAAGCGACGCGCAAACAGTCGCATGTAATCAATGTTTACGACAAAAACAAACAATCCTCTCGGGTATTTCAGTGTTTTATACACTCTGGATATTTATATCATGTCGGAAATAAATATTATGTTAAGGAAGAACGACGTGTTCAACGTCAGACGTGATTTTTGTCTGCCATATGTTTCAGTTAAAGCGTCATCACATCTCCTCGGTGATGCTGCGTGTCCTCCTCTGCTCCTCCTGCCGCCGCTGCTTCGCTCATCTTCCTCCTCTGTCTCCGCACAAACACCATCTATAAGGAGGAGCAGGTACCTGTGTTTTGGTTGTCAGCTGAATCACGGCTTTCCTGAAGTTCAGTTTGGAGTCGGTGCTACCCATGGCGATGTTTTTCCTGCACAAAGCCACACCGTCACCGTCCGTAAGCACCGCTGCGGCTCAGGATCCCAGATAAGCTCACCTCACACTCCTCAGCTTGACTCATTGGCGGAGGCGTATTTTCGCATGATTGGCTGTCTGGACAGCCGAGGAAGAGATGGACTGCAGTCGCAGTCACAGTGTAGAACACGCCCCCTGTCGAGTAAAACACGTCTTTACTATAATGTTATCCTCAGCCCTTATTTCTAACGTTATTCCAATCTTGCCTTCTTTGAGTAATTCTTACATTCGCATAGGGACGGTTGTTTGAATCATAGTGGGCGTGTCTATTGTGGAGGGGGTGTGGTTTACCTTGCGCGAAACGTCAATATGGATGTGATCTTATTCCTAATTTCACCAATATTTACGAGAGTACAAATGAAACTTTCACATGGAATTATTAAGTACAGATATTTGTTAACAATATAAATACATTTTAATGAAATTCTCGATACATTGATTTATAAAATTTATAAAATATGAATTTTATTTCAATTTAACTTTCCAATAACTAAAGAAACCTAATTCTTGTTTAAGGAAGGCTACAATTCGATTATATACATACATGAAGCAGCGGCTTCTTCTGTGGGGAAATTTCAATCTTTAGCTGCTCAAGTAAGAAAAGAAACATGTCAAGTGTTTTTTTTTTTTGTTTGTTTGTTTGTTTGTTTTTGTTTTTTGGTCACGGAAATGCAACTTTTGGACAGCAATTACAGGGTGTTGTGAAATGTTTACAGGACATTGGGGCTGGAAAGGGCAAATACTACTAACAATTTTTAAACCGGTAAGTTTGTTTTACTCTGAGTGCGAGTTTTTTTCTTCCTAACTTCTCTGTGGACTAGTTTGTTTTGTTTTTTGTATTTTAGTATTATTACAAGCTATTCATTTATTTTGTCATTTTGTATTTTTGACAACAATATGGCCGCACCTGCTCTCGTGTTGCCTTCATGAGCTGCTTGTAACCTCTTAATTTTAATTCTGCTTACTAAGAATGATTTACAGTTTAAGTTGCGCACCTCGAACGCACGATATAACCAACGACTTACCACATATTACAAACAAAACCTTGTGTTTTATTTTGACTGAAAATGCATAAAGTAGTGGACATTGTTCGTCTGTAGTTAACCGACGTGTAGAGAAAAACTTTCCGTCGGCACTTAAAGCAACCCGGCCGCTACGCGCAGCCGCAGTGCCATGTAAACAAAGCTACGGCTTCCTGTGGTTATACTTTAGGTTAACGTCTCTAAAAGAAACAAGCTAAAAGAGATGTACTTAAATTCGTGCTTTTTAACAGGGAATTTTCCTCATTGCTAAAAAGACACTAATTACTTTAACATTTAGTGGTCGGCGAAATATTTAAGGTCAAGTTAAGATAGCTTAGCTAGCGGTGTTGTTAGCATTAGCTTTTGCTCAATGATAAAGCGATTCAGGTTGGTTCATTTACAAACAAGGTTATCGACGGACGACCTCTTGTTTTACTGAGTCTACGTGTCACCAGGCCTACAGTTTTTCTGGTTTGACAGAATGACCAATCCCACCACGTCACTTTTAAAAGTCGTCGACTAAACGCAGCGGTTTAGTTCGGATAACTGAGGCGACAGGCCATCGACAGGCTGTTGTTTTTCAGTTAACAACAGCCGTTTTACTTTGTTTCCTCTGAAGATATCGATAACGCTGATATAACTGTCATCATATGTTGACTGACAACAGGTGAGTTTTAAATGCATTGTGCTTTTTGTCAGTCACGTTTAGCTATATTAATGTCACTTTATCGTGCTGAAATGTATTTAGTGTTAATAATAAATCAGTGGTCATTATGAAATAAAATGTATTATTACTATTATTAGTATGGACGGTAGTTTTTGCTTTGTTTCTTTGACTACACCAGGCTTTTTGATACCTAATATGGTCCTTTTCAATGTGCTATATTTCTTTGTACACACATTGGGAAAACATACATTAAGCATATTAAGTGTATATATGTCCTGGGTGACTTAGTAATATTTAAGTGTTTCTTTATCTAAATAATTTATTTATTATATTTTGGTATTGAGTAACAAGCAACAAAAGAACATCTGTACATTAAAATAAAGTTTGAGGTAGGTACTATATGTTACATTGTGTTGTATGCATGCTCTATGATACTATTCTACAATACTACTATGATTCTATTTAAAATCATTTTATTGTTTAATGGTATCTTACCTTAATATTTAAGGTATAAGTTTGATATAGTAAGTATTATTGTAATTGATAAACGTTTGTGGCCATGCAGGAAACGACAGCGCAGCGGGGGTGATGGTGAAGAGGAAGTTAGCCACCTGGTGCCCCATGCCAAAAGGCAAAGCAGAGCTCACCCTCTGTCTCCTGAGCCGGGCCGCGATGCATGGGACTCTGAGGTACAAAATTACATTGAGCTAAAGAAGTAGAAATGAACCAGACAATAGTTGACATCCAGGTTGTTCCATACCCTCACTCCATAACTGATGTGCGCCAAGAAGGATTAAGTAATAGAAGAGGAATTAATTATTGAATACATACATTTACATTGAAAATATTTTTTTATCTTTTTTATACCTGTTGGTGCAGTATCTGAGTACATACACTTGTGCTTTATGTTCATCTTGCATACATTTAATATTCTATTTTGTCCTGAAATGGTTTGTGTTGAAGGGAATTTTACTCTAAAAAGATCTAGTTATGACAAATAATTCTGGTTTTATATGATGTACCAAGTTTAGAAGGAGACACTCACGTTGATATGTGCATTACAGTCATCCAACAGTGAGAGCAGCAGCAGCTTCAGCACTCCAGAGTTTACAGATGGAAGCTCCAGCAGTCGTTGCACTGCGGGGCCCTGCAGTCCTCTCTGCTCCGGCTCAGAACCGGCCTTCCCGACAAATGGGAAGTCCTACCTGCAGATAAACCGCATCCTGAAGGAGGCCCACTTTCAGAGCCTGCAGTGCCGGGGCCACCTCAGAGATACATGATGAGACCAAAGTGCGTTGGAGCTTTACTAGCTGAATCTCTTCACTCAGCCCTTCCTCACTCATCTCCAGTTACTGTGAAATCTCAAAGCTCTGCTCATCTGTTGATGGAGATCAGCACCTGGTCAGGTATCTACTGAGTGTTTATTATTTTATATTAATTGATAATCACATCAGCAATAATTAGTGTGTGATCCACTCAAGCAAAGGTTTTACAGTGGCTGACTGATGATAGGTTGTGTGTTTTTGAATGTGGTTTGACATAGAAGGCACGCGACACAGTTGTAGGTCAGGTAGTTTAACTCATGTAGTCTCCTTTAGAGTTGAGTGACCTGGTAGAATATGTACTTGGACCAGTCTCAGGGAGGATTTGCACTTGTCTTAGGCTGCTCACTTGTTTTCATATTTAGTAGACTTATTTTCACAGAGCTGTGAAAAGCCACAGCCCTAGAACGTTGTTCTTTTCCCACATTTAGTTTATTAGTGACAATAGAAGTGGAGTTTGAAATAATTGATTATACCACAGGACAAAAACAAACATTACTGCCAAATGACTGAGTGAAATAACTGGATTTTTCCTTAGTGTTGTTGAGGGAACAAAGAAACTATAATAATCTTCACAGTAAGTGATGGTGCTCCTGTTCTAGTCATTGGCTGATTAACAATGCACTGACCATGTACTCAAAAGCAATACTTCAAAAAACAACAAAAAAAGATTTGTGTTTTGCTTTATGAGTGAATGGATGACTGGATACTTAATCAAACTCCATTTTACTCCAATCTATTTAAAAAATAAATCTCGCCATCACTGTTGTGATCACAACAGAACAGCTGTAATGTGATCAAAAGTCAACTGGGACCATGAAATACGACATTCCTCAGGCCTTGTTTGCAACACTGCTGAAGTTTCCAGTTGCTGTTTTAACAGACCCTTGTGTTTGTGCATCACCACCCGCTGGTCAATGACCACATGTACTAAACATCCAGGTCCAAGCACTGACTGACTGACCGCAGGGCGATGCACACCTTTGTTTTGTTTTGTTGATGTCGAGTCACTCCTGGTACCTTTCAGGCCTGAACTCGGCTGTTTTTTTTATTATTATTATTATTATTTGGCTCCTGCTCCAGGAACTGTTTAAGTAGATCTGTTTTAATGTGTATATATATTTGTGATATTTTTGTATTTTGTAATGCACATGACATTAACTTGCCATGTTCATTTTTCATCATTTCATAAATAAAACTTAATGTTTTTGGACAAATGCTGTGTCTCAGATTTGAAGGTTTTGATTCATTGCTCTTATGCTAACTTCCCTCCATTTCCCTTTTTCAAGCAGTTCAAGGTACAGTATCATTTAGCAGTGAGCCCGTATGCACAGCGCTAGTGTTGAATTTTAACTGCCTCTGTGTGTGAACTAAAAGCATGTTTAGGATGTCACGGCACAACTCGCTGCACAACTCGCTGCAATTTTTATTTGCTTTCGCCATAAATATTGCCATTGTGTTGACCAACTTTATTTCATTAGAATCGTTGTGCATTCAAGAGGGCAGCGAGAGCTGCTCTGATGTAGCTCTTTACTGTCAACATAACTCTGTTTATCGCACATAAACTAATTCAGCTCGCACCTGCAACACACTCGCATATGAAACAGAGGAGTGTTTATGTCTGGATCACAGCATTTTATCATTAATTATGTGTGTACTGATTTTCTTTTCTTTTTTACAGTAAATGGTACGAGCAGTATGATGCT
Source organism: Cynoglossus semilaevis (assembly GCF_000523025.1). NCBI lineage: Eukaryota > Metazoa > Chordata > Actinopteri > Pleuronectiformes > Cynoglossidae > Cynoglossus > Cynoglossus semilaevis. Next base: position 5,121,349 of record NC_024323.1, on the reverse strand, counting down.
GCTCAGGAGTCCATGTTCACTGTTGTCTGATTCTCCTCTCCATTAATTTTCCTCAGGGGGTCGATCTGGTCAAGCAACAACCACTAAAGTCACAATTTGTATTTTGTGCAGAATAAAGCTTGACGTTGAACTGCTGAGAAATCTATTTTCTACTGGGGTTACATGTTTTGATCGGGGGGGTCGCTTAAAATTACATTAAGGCTACGTTCACACAGCAGCTCTTTATGTTCAATTTTTATTGTTCGCTTTGTTTGCTGTTTTCATGTTTTAATTTATGCAATCATGCAGCATCGAACCCGTTACAAGTTATAACAAATATTATATAAATACCAAGTGGTAAAACTTAAGGCTGAGACATTGAGTTCCAGATGACATGGGAAAAAAAAGGTATTATTCTTGGGTAATGAAAGCAACAGTGTGTGTGTGTACACCTATAACCTCATGTTACGTCCTGGCAGTAGTGTCAAAAGTGTGTGGATATCAAGGACGATGTACAGTATGATAAAAGGAGTGTGTGTCGACAGTAGGTTTGTTGTATATACGACTGTGAGTGGTCATCAAGATGAGGACAGCGTTATATAAATACAGGTCACTTAGCATTACAAGAGGACAGAATGTCAAGGGGAAATTTGAAATTGTAATAACGGTGTATGATGGCTGTCAGGCATCCAGCTGAGGTGCTGTACAGTGTGTGAAAATACAGTGAGAAATTATATATATTTTTCCTCTTGAAATGAGCAGAAAAAACTGACTGGATAATGAGATATGACCTGAGTCTAAGGGAGGAGCAGTGAAAGGTTTCTTTAATTAGCTCACCACACGTCCTTGTCTGCTCTCAGACACAGTAACAGATTACATACATTAAAGCCCTGCTCGTTACCTCGCCGGCTACTAGGCCTCCTCATTACCTGCCTCCTTTGATACCCTTGCTCCACCTCTGCTTATAGTTAGAGATGACAAATGGGCCAATGATAATTCAGGATTAACCACATTTCTGCTCCCTGACAACATACAGTAGCTCTGCCTCTCAGGTATGTGCCTCGTGTTATGAAAGACTGCTGCCAAACAACAGCACCAGGATGTGAGCAATTAGAGAGGAATGTTTGTCTTTTACCATTACTTTAGCTCTTCCTCCATGTGAAATGGGGGGGTTGGGGGGTTATATTCTAGCTAAACCTGTACATATACGTAATATTTTAATTAATATTATTTAACTACTTTTAGACTAACTTAGAATTATATTTATACATTATTTTTTGTTGTTTGTTATAATTATAATAATTGATATTATTATATATATGGGTGGGACACTCGAGTCGAATCGAGTGATTATTTCAGAAATAAAAAAAACTGTTAATCAAAAGATCAGCGAAACAAAGAGTTTGTATCCATTAAAAGAACAGTAGAGGGCAGCAAAGTCTCATTCCTAGTAGGATTAAAACCATTAAAGTTTGAATTTAATAACCGTTTGGGAGAATTTCCATAGGAAGAACATTAGTGGGACATTTGTATATTTTTTCCATAAGCTTCTCCTCTTCTTCATACACACACACATACACACACTGTCCTTTCCACGCAGATATGAAGGTGGGTGGTGATGAATGGCTCACATCAGTTGAGTGGAGAGGCAGGAGAGAGTTAAATGAACTGTCCTTGTTCTCAGGTCTATGTATGCGCATACATTGTTATATTTTACCATGGCCAGCAGAAAAGAGAGAGTGAAAAAATAGAAAAAAGGGGAAAAAGCCACACACACACACACAAAAAGAATTGGGTTAGTTGAGATTTTATATGAAAATTGCTCTTATTGTAATTAAAAGGGGATTAAGCAAATGTACGTTTGGTAATGATAATTGCCCTAGAGTAAAAAACTGAAAAATGAATAAAATATAACTTAATTTGAGCCCCAAATTGCGAAGAGGAAATCTATATACATATAGCAAAAAAGTGTGCCAAAAATAACAATTAAGCAATACAATGGTCAGCAGACACCATTCTGTACAAAATACCAAAAATACAATTAAAAAATGTTTAATTACAATTAGTGATGAAGGGTTATGATTTGATAAGAATTAAATATTGTATTGTTAAGAGACACCACAACAAAAATAACTATAAGACAAAAGTTCTAAAAATAGACTGAAGTCATAAAAATATCTAAGTCATTGACAACTAACCAGATACCTGGAAGCACTAAGAACAGTGAAAGTTAGCCGAAAGCACCTGCTTTCCTTTCATTTTACATTTAGTGACCAAATCACCTTGAGCGCTGTACTTTCTAATTATAATCTGAATAATCTCTGGCGTGAAATTACGCAGTCAGAGACAGTCCTTCAAGCGAATGCTTTTAAACAGTTTTTAAAATGTCACTTTAAAGCCGATCTGGTCACCTCTGATTCTCTCTGCCAGACTTTGGCGTAGTTGTGTTTGGGCAGCTGTTGCCTGGCATGAGACCGTGATTGGCCTGCCGTCAAGTCCGCTGCTTTTCTCCAGCAGCCAACACAAACATCTGCTTTGCCGCCCACCACCATTTTTGACCCAATATCAAACAACAAAGCCTCGCCCGCGCCACTGCCCCATAGCCATCCGAAGAATTAATGACCCACCAAGCACATTAGCGGTGCCCTAACGCCCTGGCTCGGCTGGAGCAGGGAAATAGGGAGTGCTATGGCAAGTGAACAAGGAGAGTGAAGGGGGTTAGTGGGTCGGAATGATGAAGTACTTCGCAGGTCAGGAATTGCGAGGGCTAAACTGATATTTGGATGAAATTGGGTTCCACGTTTATCCAGACTTCCTATTTGTTAAATTGCCACCTATCGACTTACCTGTCCGCCAGATTACAATTACTGCACATCTTAACGATGCCTTATGTTGAATGATGGTCTAACAGCTTTGTCTGTTTGATACGGTCGGTTCAAACTTTAAATGTACAGTACTTTTTTAATTGTTTGATCAGTTAGACACAGCCAGCTGATGACACAGTTTGATAATGAAATGAATGCTAAAAGGCTTTGATGCTTTGATGCCACCAATGTGACTAACAGACCGAGGCCAGAGAGTGAGATGGTTAGCGGCTAACCTGCTGCTTCAGTCGTATATTTGGGTTAAAAACTGAGAGAACGCACTGGAATTTCAGTCAGGGTCACAATAAATATTCACATATTGGAGAAAGTCAACAATAATCTGCCTTATCAGGCATTTTCATGTAAACACACTGGTGGGTTCAGGGTGCAGCCTTGACAATAAGGGTGAGATCACAGACTGCAAAATGTAAAAGAAAAATGGACAGAGCCATCTGTAGCCCTCGGGGGAGCCCTGAAAAAAGACTGGGAGTGTTCTGCTGCTCCGCTTTCACAAGTGACTCTGTGTGTACATATACAAGTCAATGAGAAAGGAGGCTACGTCTCACTCGATTAATAATGTCTGTAAAGATTTCCCTGACAGTCCTATTGTTTAATCTGCTAGTTTGGGGTCATTTCCGGTAGGACATGATGTCCACATCGTAAACCATAAAAACATCAAGAGAAAAATGGACTGCAGACATCAAGACGGGCAGCAGGGATTACGGAGGGAGGAGCCTGGACGTTTTTGCGACATTTGCTGACATTTGGTGTTCCGTCAATGATCTTATTAAAACGCTCTTATGGGACGATCCATCCGTCCACTCCTCTCATTTATGGATTATTTTTTCCCTGAAAGTGACGGTGATTTACACAATTGACATCATTTCCTGAAGCATAATAATAGAAAAATAGCAATTGACACATGGGACTGGGGTTGGACTGTGGGACACAGAGTCACCTGATAAACTGATACAGCAGGTCAGGTCTTTATTGACTTTTTTCTTGATCCATTTGTATGATGTCCAACAGATGAATGATGTTCTCATAACTTAACTACAGTTTACGACCAACAGCAGAGGCGGTGCTGGTTTGTGAAACAATGGTTTTAGGACCTGTTTTTAAATATGAGTTCTGCTCTTTAACACTTGTCACTAGATGACAGAAAAAAACTAGTTAAGGGGAGAAATGTATTTTTAGCCTAATTATTCTATGGATGTTTGACAGTTTGTCTGAGAGACAACTGGTGAATTCCAACTGATTCTGCCTGTTTTAATATAAAGTATATGGATATAAAGGCAGAGCGCTCAGTCCCTGACGACCTGCCCTTTAGAAGAAGAAAACTTTGAGAAGGAGCTCCCTCCCACTCCTCCCTGGTTTGGTCTACGCTGCTCTTGTTAATACCCAATGTTTGCACCAGTGTTACTGTGAGAGACTGCGTTGTCTCTAAACACACGCCTCGTCGTAGCTGAGAAACAATCGTCATTTCCTTCGAGCGACAGCGGGGAGTTTGTCCGTCCTCTGTAGAGCTGACTGCAGTTTTAATGCTTCAGCCGCACTGAGCGCAGCAGCGAGATAACCGACAAGCTCGACATGCTTGGGTCACTGTCTGCAGTTCCACTTTATGGCCTCACTATTCAATTTCACACAATGTGCTCCAGAGACAATGTACAGTAGAGTGTTTTCATTGCACAGCAAAGTTACAGTCAAGGCCGCAATTAATCACAATAAACGTTCAGTCGGAAAGAGAGAAAGGGAGGCTGGGAGCTGTTTGTTGTCCCACACACACACACACACACACACCACGGCCGTTCCTCCTTTTACGACGGCTTCAGAGAACATCCCCAGCACCGTGTCCTGTATTTGTGAAAACATTAAGTATATACATGGTTCAGCGTACTCTACCTCAGCTGCTCAGCTGTCAACAGTAGCCAACAATGCCAGGCTGCAGGAGAGCCCGCTAAGTGGAACTGTTTAGGGTTGGCCGAGTACAGCGTGCACTCGGTGTAGCAACAACATATACCACTGTTCTCTAAATGGTCCCTATTAGGCGAAGGAACACGGGCTGCACCCGATGCCGAGCTGTTAGCACAGCCCGGTGTTGTCTGCACAGGGCTGACCTGCCACGCTGACATGTTTCATAACCAGAGGATGGCCACGGCGCCGCTCCCTCACCCACCGAGGTGCAATTTGTTGCATTTGGACTATAACTGTCAGGAAGAGATATACTCTCACTTAAATAGCTGCCCATAATCTGCTCATCTCCTTGTATTATTGTAATTGAACCCATGGGCAGCCGACGCCATCAATAGCTGAGCTCATCTACAAATTAATAAAACATGGGCCCTCACCAAATCGACGCTCTGAGCTACTCAGGCCAGAGGAGGGCATTTGTGATTGTTATTTGCGAAAAGAGGAAGCACTACTAAAATGCCATGGGATGGGCATCAGTGTTAATGGATCCCAAAGTCCTACCTGTGTACAAACTCCCTTTTGTAGAGTTGTTTTGTTGTTTTTTTCTTTTCAATAATTGCATTTACATAAAGTAGCATTTAAAAAATTAAAACATTTTTATACTTTTTTTAATTTGTGGTTGCACGCAGGTGTCACCTCTGAGCCAGCCTCAGAGCCTGAGAGGAAAAAAAACAAAAACAGTAAGAGTGTTACAGCAGGTTTTGTTTTGTTACTTTACATCCACATGAAAATGTAAAGAATCTGAGGATGAAGATGAAGAAGTTGGGAATCATTTGTCCGCTCACTCTTCAGAGTCCTCCACCATCTTCAAACAAGGCCTTAATTGCAGGAAATTGCTGACGTCTCACTTACTCATGAACAATAACGCTAGCGTATGATCTACAGAGAGATGATGTCAATTTATTCCTCGTTGCCAGAAAACATGACAACATCGTTGCATTCCACCCCTTAATGGCCTGATGTTGAGAAGCTGTCGAGCAAATTTGGTGTAAAAGATTGATCTCTTCCCTTGTAAACTGTGTTGTTGACAGTTGTCTTGTAAAACCCTCCTGTCGACTTGTCTACGACGCATCGATGTGAAGCTTTTTGCTTTTATTTTTTGAAAGGTGATCAACTCCTAAGTTTCTGTTGTTTTCTCCTTAATGCTGACTCCTGTGAAGCCGCAGCTTCCTGGGTCGCGGCTCAGACACACTGGCACCGTCAACAAGTGCCACGTCAGCAGAGGATTAGGAGGTCTTTTGGCTTTATGTTTATTTTGACTGCCTGGACTGACGCCCAGCGCGGTGTGGGAGCTGGTGGAGGAGCTGGTCATCGTAATAAGACGTAGATCTTAATAACAACAAATCCTGGATGACACTAAAAAAGCAGCCCGGGTTATTAAAGCCATCTATCATGTCTGTCAGGCCACCGGTCACTCAGTCACCAACGCTTACTCCTCCACCTCCTCCTCGTCATGATCACTCCTCTGTTGAACATGAATCCAAGGCCATGGCGATCAAACTTTCTTCTCATTTCTCCCCTTCATTTTCTCCCCCACATTGCAGTCTCTTGTGTAGCACAAAACCCTTTGTTTTTGCACCTATAAAATCCACGGCCGACTCTCAAGCACCGAGGCTTCCTATTGTGCCGAACCCAACATGGCTTCACACTAACGGGAAAGAAAGAGTGAATCCGGCAACTCCAACACGAGGTACCTGGCCTTGAATTCACCTCCAAGCTTTTGGTCTATTCATTGACTTATTTTACGGCTCAGTCGGTGTGCACCGAGAGAAAAATTCTCCGGGGACGTAAAGAAAGGAATGCTGTAAAAGCTGGAATGCCATGACAACTTGATGAGCCATCGAGGGTGTCTGTGAACAGCCTGAAACATGCAGGGAAAAGGCTGACATTACAACATCACAGAGCTCCAATACATGGACTCAGGGTGATGTAGAAAAATAGGCAAACTCCAAAGAAAATGGTCGGTGATTCACTCAGATTCACTAAAACACTTCAGTGGAACGACGGCAGTTCAGTGTGTGGGGGTGTAAGACGTGAGAAATGATTAAACAGGAGCAGGGACAAGTTCTCAGGGACATAGAGGTTAAACATATGTTTAGAATAAATTGTTCACAAAACATTGTTAGATTTTGATTGAAATGACTTTTAAAATATTAAGTTTTGACATTCAGTGACTGGATTTCTGTTTTACTGCCATGTGAAACAAATCGGACAAGCCAAAGAGGTTGTAAAGTTGCAGATATGATATGTGGTAACTGCTTAAATGTAAGAAACTAACAGTTGTCAAAAAGATTTAATGATTTAGTTTTAGGGAATTTGAAAAGATACATGACAGATTTACATTCAAATCCAATCACTGAGGAAAATTCAGAGGAAGAAAGGAAATTAAAATCTCTGAAGCTACCGAAAACAGCTAAATATATATTATATTATATTAGGAGCCCGAAGGACATTGAGACATTGCCTCTGGGCCAAAGCGCCACTATATTATATTATATTATATTATATTACATTACATTACATTACATTACATTACATTACATTATATTATATTACATTACATTACATTACATTATATTATATTATATTATATTATATCATGCACCACAGAAAGGATTTTTCATATTGCCCCCCAACAAAAACTGCCCTCGTTTCAGAGTTGTGTTGTAGTACATGCATTGATGCATTCAGATGTACAGGAGTTTCCCTCGGTTGCCTGGCAACTGCTTGGAGTCAAGATATCTGAATTGTCAATATGACAATTTGTGAGACAAACGTAGATTTAATTTGATAAGAAATCGTATTAAAAACAATGGTACGGCTTCATTTACTAAGTTTCCTCTGCCTCACTGGCAGCCACGTGTTGCTGTAGATTTAATGGACACACATAAGAAGGACATCATTCTTGAAAATGAGCACACGCCCCGATATAAATTAATGGAATGCACGCGCATGGTCGGAGCTAGGAGGACTGAATGGCAGAGTTTGACCAACTACATTAAAATATTCCCGTCAGCTTTCTGCATTAATTATTTACCATGGTGAAAAGGACCATTCTTCACCAAGAGTGCTGTTAGGAATTTGATGCATGTGCAGCATATTTCACTGCTTATAGACCGGGAGGACGTCTTTTGTCACGTTCTTCCTGAAGCTGTCAAAATAGATGTAATTTTTAAAAACTAAATCTCAAACTGGTGACACCACGAGGAAACTGGCATGCATATGTTTATGTATTTATATGTATATAAATATATATATGTGAAAATAATCTGATTAAAACACTTGTTGTTGCTCTTATTCACAGTCAGTACACATGTTGTCGGTTACACTACTCACTGTGGGAAGAGGTTTTCATTTCACCAAAGCACATTGAACTTAAAATACCATCTCAACCCTAGCATGTGTTTGTGGAGACTTGAACTTCAGGTCAGACGCCCAGCCTGAGTTCAGGGCAGTGAGTGGGTCTACGCCTGACTCTTCTGACTGTGGCAAATGTCAAATGCATCACGAGGGACTGGTGCACAGTAATGACTGAGATTTACCAACTAACTGATTAATTCTAATAAATTATGCTCATGATTAATATAATATATATATCTGTGTGTGTGTGTGTCTGTGAATGTCATTTTTATGTAAAGATTTACGGATTCAAAACTTCAGTGGAAACATAATGTTTTACGTCTCTGAGAAACTCCTGTGTTTCAATGTCGACTTTCATTACTTGAATGGGAATTTTTGGGTAAACCTTGGAGTTTGTCCAAGGTTTCTTTTTTTTTTTTTTTTTGAACATTTTTCTGTGTTTGTTAACATTTGTTTCAAAGAAGCCACTCACCGTCATTGTCACTACTCATAAAAAGTGGAGCCCGAAGGACATTAAGTGGAGGATTTATGGCCGCCATATATTTGAGTGGTGAGCTGCTTAAACCATACGAAGTCTCTCTTGGCGCTGGAAGGTTTTGCTTTCTCTGTCTCGCTCTGTTGGGTTTTTTTCCTGTTACTTCAGAGTGCTTACAGTTTCCCTCTCTTTATTTTCATTGGCCTTTAAAGAGCACAGGGCTCTGCTGAAAGTAGTCGCTCAATGGCAAGTTTTTCAACCCACATGTACAAAGAAATGCATTAGAGTACTAATGAAACGCACACACAAAGAAAGCAGCCGTGAACACCCCGAGAGTGGACCCTGACTCTTCAATGTTCAATGTCATCAGATGTTGGAACCCGGCAAGTTTTGGGTCTGAAAGCGTTTCTCCTTCCTGCCCTTGCCACTCATTGTTGGGGGGGGGGGGGGGGGGGGGGGTGGGGGGGGGTTCATTAATTGATTGGCTCGGTTTCTGCTGCCTTTTGTGAAGTGGTTTTAGTGCTGGTTTTTATGAAGGTTGCTGAAATCTATTCAGACCATTCTCTCTGCCTGGCGGAGCAGGGCACCGCGGCGCAGCTAGCGTTCTGTTGATGGAAATCGCACAGTTTAATCTGGTGTCTACTGGGGTCTCGTAGAGCTTACACCTTTTACTATTAGTTTTATATTTGAGAATCACACCAAAACGTGTGCTTCTTTTTAATCCCAGAGCTTTGGGGCTAACAGCCAGTTTCTTGTAGTTCTCAGATGTTTTAGCTACCTGTAAACTACAAGACTGTTGACAGAGTCCAAATACAGAAATGTACTGCATATGTACTCATGCTAACTCATGCTAACGTGACTGTGGGAATACGTGAGTCAATTTGGAACTACAGATTAAAAATTTATTTTTAATTTTTAATTTTTGTGTCTGTGTTTAGACAAGAAGTTACAGTATATGGATAGTACTTGATAAAATAATGATATTCTATTTTTAGTATCTAAGTGAATTCACCTACAGCTAAAAACTGTATTATCAAAAGAGATGGAATCCAAACATGTTAGGCTGTTCACTCTGACCCGTGTGAGCTGCAGCCTTCTCTCTGTGTGTGTGTTTGACGGAGCAGCTCATACAGTTGGTTCTGCATCCACATCTGGCAACAGCTGGAGTTATGAGCACATCTGTTCAGTCCTGGGTGGAACAGAGAGGCTGCTTCTGCTGCTGCTGCTGCTGC
>NC_024323.1:5110528-5111437 GCF_000523025.1 Cynoglossus semilaevis | reverse complement strand
CCCCCCGCTCTCCGGCCCCCCCTGCTGCCGCCGCTGCTGCTGCTGCTGCTGCTGCTGCTGTAATGCTGACCTTCCCTTACATATACTGTACACTGAGTCCACTGTGGAACCACAGCAGCCAAAAGTCCTTCACCAGCTGGGTTCTCTCTCTTTGCCCCGATCTGGACAGTATAGGCCACGATGGTCAGACATTAAGGGTCAAAGGTCAGCTGAAATCACATTGTTTACTGTGTTTAGCCTTTTTTATTTGAGTTTTGATCATTACTATCTTCATTACCATCTGTTTTTCTGACTTAACTTTAATTTTTTATTTAATCTGTTACACATCTAACTTGGTTGTAGTTTTTTTTTTTGTTGCTTTTTTGTCAAGAAAGGCACATAAAGACTCTCAGAGCAATCTTATATATGAAACAGGCAAATCTGACTATTCTTACATTATCTTCTTCAAATTACGGCTAGACCTGGTATCTGTTTGTTTTCTGTGGCTAATCAAAAGGTATTTTGTTGTTTGGACAGAGAATCTTTTTTCTTCTATTGACCCATCTGTTTTTTGTTTTTTGTTTTTTACATAGACTCTCCTGAACGAAACAGACTGAGAAATAACGTAGTTGTGAAAACTTGAGTCCAGGACACATGACCTGTCTCCTACTTCTTTAATTTCACTTTCTCATTCTTCTTGCTGGAGATTCATAAGAACTATTTCCTACCTCCTCCATCACCTTCTACTTCAACATCTTACATTTCACTCGCCCCATTTTCCAATCAATCTCATGTTCGTCTTATCTAATGAGCTCATTAGAGTGTCGTAAGCAATGGTGATTGATAATAATGGCTGAGAAATGTCCCATTGATCTGCTTCTATATCAGGCCTGTAAAGTAAAGAGCCCACTACATTACAATCAGTGGAGT
>NC_024323.1:5095923-5110506 GCF_000523025.1 Cynoglossus semilaevis | reverse complement strand
TCTTCTTCTTCAGCTGTGAGACAAGTCCTGGGATTTTTGACGTGAACACCACTGTTTCCGCTGCACTTTACGCCGAGTGGAACGTTAGCTGAGACATCTGCTACATCCAGAAGAGTTAGTCTCCAGAGCGCAAAGATGCACCAAAAAATATGTAATGTAGTTTTCAGATTGAAATGTTATAACGGAAAAAGAGGACAAAAGATCATGGCAGGGGAAACGGGAATGCGCCTGGCTTTAAAACCTTTCATCGTCACTTTTTTCAGAAATGTCCATCAACTGACGAGGTTCATCGTCTAATGAAAATAATTACCACAAAACACAGTTTGAGGCTGCAATACGAAAATGCTTCTTGGCCAATTTTGAGAAGAAGATCTTCCAAAGCTGTTTTATGATAGTTCACGTTTCACCTTGTGATTGTCTGTCCTGTGTGCAGTCATCAGAGTGTTGAACTGGCCTGCCTGCAGTCCAGGTCGGTCTCTTGAAAATAAACCTGCCTGTTACATTATGAAGGGAATGAGAGGACAACAGTGACAGTGAATTTTTAATATGTGTCCACTGGGTGGGGGTTGGGGGGGGGGGGTTGCCGGTTTGAAGTTCAAATAGACTCCGTTTGGTCTGTGAAATCACCGAAAGTCTTTTTTCTTGTGTGTAGTCCATTTGCCTGATAAATGAAGGGATCTGGGCTACATGGATGTGGGCTGCTGCTCTAAGTGCGAGAACGCATTGACGCCTGCAGTGCGTTTTACTTAAGCAGCCAAACAAATGGCTATTTTAACATATTTACAGAGGCCAGCGAGAGAAAGCGGCTGTTAGCAGTGGACATCATATTATTCCAGCCAATCAAAACAAAGGAGACGTGCTACAGTTGGTCAGTTTGCTGGAAGTCTTTAATTTTTATGGCCGGGCTTTTTTAACAGCCATGACTGATAGAGACATTTGGCTTTAAGAGCTGCTCTGAGAGCTGCTGTTTGTAATGCAGAGAAGTACGCGAGGCCATTTTGTAATATGTCTGCGGACAAACTGCAGCCTTTTGTGTTCAGATCGTATGTTTAAATGTGTCTGAGTCTGAGTGGGAGAGGATCAGAGAGGCAGGCATGCAAAAGGAAAGAAGGGAGGTGTGGGGGGGCCGGGAGGGTGGCTGTTAATGTTAATACGAAAGGGTGTGGGTGTGTGACAAATTTCACACCCACATTATTATGGTACAGTCAGCACGCGAGCTCACATCACTTCAACAGTCTCACATCAACCGATTTTAATGGCACAGCGCAGGGCCGCTGAAGATTTGATTCCAAATCCTGTCCATAATCTAATGCCCTTTGAAAGTCTGCCACTTCCACCCCTGGCTGACAGGTTGTGCGTTTGGTTTTAATTGAATCCATTTACATCCTGCTCAAATGGAAAGCACATGGAGGCCTACACACCTGGTTCTGATCAGCTACTGAGCTTGGAGAACCACGCTCCTCGGAGCACGCCCAGAGCCAGCCGGGGAGAGTGAAGTGAAAGGAGAAACCGTGCAGGAAGAGGAAACACGTTTTGGTATTACTCTTGGCACAAATTGAATCCAGTCGGAGTTGCCCTCTTCACCTTTTTTTGTCCATGTCTTCTCTGCCAGACCGTCTTTCTTCTTTTTTTTAGCTGTATGATTTTGTTTTTACCACAAGGGGGCGTCGGCTGTGTACTCATGTGGACCTGCAAACATTTATCCACAACAGAGAGGAGATGAATTGCTTTGCAATTTAGATTAAGTGTCTTCAAGGTACAGCCTGATTCAATTCAGTTCACTTAAATTCAATTCTGTTTGTTCTGTGCTAACGTACGGCGCTTCACCTCCAGGCAGTTTACATCAGGACCAAGACCTTACAATATTATAGGGAGCGAGCCAGCAGTTCCATTAACAGCCTTTCTTGAAAGTCATCAATACAAATAAACACATTTTTGTCAACACTAACATGTGAGTGCGACATGAACTAAGAGCGTTAGTCCGGAGCATCAGTCAGAGAAGAGCTGTGGAAACAACAACACCTGGGAGACGACGTCAACGTAAAGAAACCATTATTATGTCTTTTACCCATGGTCCACGGAAACCTCACAAAATCTGCCTGCATTTAAACCCCAATATATTTACATTAATATGTTTGGGGGGAAAACCTTGAAGTTTGAAATGACAGTCACGTTCTTCGCAGTTTGAACAATAATAATAATAATCTCCTCATGGAAACAGCCCTGGTGTTTTCATTTAAGTTCTATGGAAATCTGGGTCCAGATTCTGTCTGTAATTCTTGGTTACCGTCTTTCGTACTTGATACTACGTCAAGTCCTTTGTACTGACCCCAGTACCAAGAGCAGTACCACTAACCTTCCTGGTACTGGTACCTTTAGTGATCAGTATTGCCTCTCAATTTTTTTGTGGTACTCTCCTCAGTTGTTGGTACTGTCTTAAGTTGTTGGTTCTGATCCCAGTTCTTAGTACTGTCTCTTTAGTTCTTGATTCTGACTGTAGTACCTGGTGTTGATCCTGGTACTGTCTGTAGTCCTTGGTACTCACTGTGGTTGCTGGTACTGTACCTAGTTCTTCCTGCTCCTAGCCGCTGTAACCTTCTCTAGTTGTTGGTACTGTCTCTAGCTCCAGGTACTGACCCTAGCTGCTGTCTGATCTTGTTGGTACTGTCTGTTACTGTTTTGTTCATAGTCGTAGTTCCTGATGCTAAGCTAATCCCAGAAGCTGATTAGCTTTCAAGGGTGAAAACTTAAATTATTAGTTTTTGTTTTGAATAATCCAGACGACACACACGAACATCCTTTACTGTTCAATCCCAGGGAGAAGCTAATGCTAACTAGCTGCCGGTGAGACTTTATGGTCCGTATTAAAGATATCAAGGCCTGGAAATATTTGACAGGCTCACATTCATTTTCTCAGTAAAATATTTTTTGCAGTATTTTAGTATTTAGTACGTTGACTTTGAGATTTATCTACAGCGTCGTTAAATCTCTAAGGTCAGAGTCCACACTGTGAGTCAATGTCCCTGAATGTTTCTACCACAGTCACAGGAAAATACGCATTAGAATTCACCGTCCACGACACGACTGCATGCCTGCAGGTAAATATAGTTAATGGTGGCAGTGGGTAACGTCGTGACCTTCAACAGGTCTCACTTGTGGTCCATCCCAGGCACCACCTCACGCCACATCTGGTTTGACCATCTCCACTCCCAAACCCCTGCCAGCCACCCCTGCCTGCACCTCATCAATCCTCTGCGTCTTCATTGCCGCACTTTCGGCTACTGCCAAAGTAAGCCTTAACACAAGGATGTGGAAATGATGAATGGACTTTTCCAGACAGTGATGGTTGGAGGAGACACCCCGCCCTCGCTGATCTTTTTGATCCATTTTTCACTTTCTTCCATCTGCCATGTCTTCCTGTTGTCTAGCCTCTATGACTCAGTAGGAACCTGAATCACATTCCTGAGTAGGTGAGCACAATAAACGAACCTCGCGATGACATTTTTCCCCCTCTGGCCTGACATAAATAATCATGTTATATTTTTTCATTCAATATTTTTCCCTTTTAATTTTAAAAATCCAATGCACCGCTGTGCATCTCTCTGCAACTGGTGTAGCCCTGACACCAGGGGACTACAGTGACGTTTCTGTAGCGTCCATTGTTGTGTCTGCCTACCCATAGCATGTCCATTCACTGTGGGACAATAATGCCCATTAACTATTATAAGAGCAGCTGTAGTTTTATTGGATGTTGATGTGAATAGAAGTCCCACTGTGCTCCACAACACACATTATCAGGCTCCATCACCATAACTATTGGCTTGAGCTCAGAGGATTCCGTCCAGCACTTCTGTCTTGTCCCTGGATGCTGTAGTGTTGGTGAGAATGGCTCCTGACTCAGATATCCAGCGCAAATGTTGGTCATCCACGGTTATTGCGTTTATAAATTGTAGTAATCTATTTCTTTTGTATGTCATGTGATTTCGGCATCGGTGTCAGGGCATGGCCGAAGGCTGCAGGGCCGTGTTTTCCAACAGAAAATCCCTACATCGTCATCCCATGTCACGAACTCCAGCTTCCAATATCAGAGCAAAGAAACACTGCCTTGTTTCTTTGCTCCCTCAGGGCGAAGTGACACTGGTTTATATTTAAGAGATGTAAGCCTCTCTTGTTTAGGGCATGTATGTCCACAGGGTGGTCCAGGGCCTGGTAGTAGCCCATTGGAAATATGGTATGTGGCCCATGACTCTTCACTCCAGATGAGCAATTTTTTTAAATATGCACTTGTTTTTATATTTCCTTTGAACTGTTATAAAATTAATATTCCTTTTACTTGTCTGATCATTTTCAGTTATTTTGTACATAGCATTCATCTAGCATCTAAGCTAACTTTTACATTTGGTCCATTATCCAATGTTTTTTTTTTTTCTTAAATCGTCCGCATTTTTGGTATAATTTTTTTATATATATGTTTATATACCTTATATATAGTTAATCGTGGCAGTGTTTGTGTTTAAAGTATATACTAGCATATAGCAAATGACATTTTATATAAAACACAGTCCAAGTGACATGGAACTGCAGCAGGGTTCCCATATGTTTTAGTTAAAGTATATTGTTTTTATGTGAAATTAATTCAACTATACTGCAAAAAAAAGTCTGTACATTGACACAGCATTAGCATGAAGTACAATATACATCACGACAGTGTCCTGTTCATCATCTCGACTGTCCATCACGTCTGCGATGTGACAGAGTTTTGTTTCCATCACAGCAGTAATGAATAAAACATCCATCGGTGTTAAATACAAGTTTCCTCCGGACCATTTGTTTTCTGAGCCTTTCAGAAGAATTCTCCACAGAGTTGCACAGTCTGTGTGACATCAATCATTTTAAACAAGACAAACGGCTCTTGTTAAAGCGCCTGTACGCAGCAGGACGGAGGAGAATATTCAATACAACTGCAGCCTCGACACTCCCTAAAGTCCAGGGTTTTTGTTGCTTGTCATAAATTTCTTGATGAGACATATAGACACTTATATTTCTTTCTGTGTATTTCACTGTGAATATGTTCACCGGCTCCCTTTCAAGTTACTAGATTGGTGGACCCATCGCCCAGACCTCACTCATCTGATTTTATCGACAGGAAAAACAATTAAGCCGTACATGTCAGCTATCAAGGAGACAACACACCAAAGCTTAGGCTAACAGATATAACACACACACACACACACACAGACACACACAGACACACACAGACACACACAGACACACACAGACACACACAGACACACACAGACACACACAGACACACACAGACACACACAGACACACACAGACACACACAGACACACACAGACACACACAGACACACACAGACACACACAGACACACACAGACACACACAGACACACACAGACACACACAGACACACACAGACACACACAGACACACACAGACACACACAGACACACACAGACACACACAGACACACACAGACACACACAGACACACACAGACACACACAGACACACACAGACACACACAGACACACACAGACACACACAGACACAGACACACTGTAACACTGTACGCACACACAAGTCTCATTTAATCCTTTATGATGTGCCTTGAATTTATAATGATTGTAATTAGGAAAGATGCAATAGAAGTCTTCTCCATGGCAATGCTGACACTCCGGGGTGCCTGGAGCCAATTAAAAATATGTGCTGATCAAACAGCCTGCCCTCGCCGTGCACGACGATCCTCTGGAGCCTGAGCTGCAGCAGAGGGACGGCCAGACTCGGGGCCTTTTGCTCCCACCCGACAGATTGCAGAGAAGCTACACGGATGGGCTCAACCCCACGCCATACTCACCCAGTCTCAGCTGTGCGCTATGGTGGCCAACTGTACAGTAGAGCTCAGCTGTTAGTGGAAGAGAGGAGGCTGGTTTTTGTTGGGTTTTTTTGGGGGGGGCGGGGGGTTGATTTTTTTTATGGAACCTATTTGATTCTGACAGAGATTCTTTGTTTCCACAGGGGAACAGACGCCACATTGTTTCAGCCCATACTCTGGGTGAGAACGGTACATTCAATAATGATGATAATGACAATTTAGAGTGACACGTGATTCCACTGCTCCCTTTTTTCACCTGCAGCCATGTTGCCAAGACACTGAATGTCCAAAACAGAACGAATCTAAAAGCATCTTCCACGGTGCGTCCCAAATGTTAATATTCTTGCCAAATCCTTCATCTCTGTCACATCCCTCTTCCTCCTCCCTCTGTGAAGTGCTTGGTCCCTCTATCATTAAGCATCTCTGTCTCTGGTGATTAATGAAACTAATGAGCATGTGCAGCCACTCTCTCTCTCTTCTGCACTATTCTGTCTCTCGGTCCGAGCCGTGTGTCACATTCTCCTGAGGACAGAGCACAGTTCCCTGGTCAAACAGTGATATTAAGCTGATGAGATGGTCAGTGATGCAGATGCACATATAAATATACATGTACCTTCATTTGAAGTCAATACAACAATAAAACATTTCTCATAATGAAAACAATCAAGAATCTTGATAAAAAAACAATAATTGCATATTTATTGTCGTAACTTTCTACTATCTCCCTGCACAGTAAAGGAATGTTCCCCAAAATCTTTTCATGTACTCTCAGCTGTAGCCTTACACTTCCCTTGAAATGTGTTAATTAATGAATCTTTGATTTTCTCGACTGACTCTGACTGTTTCCACTACTGTCTCTTCTTTTCTTTTTTTCTTTTCTTTTCTCACTTCAGCGTTGCATGCCAAGATCTGGCATTGTTAAACTTTTATCTCTGCCAGATGTTGCAGGCATGTCAGGTGGGCAATGACAGTGTTAACTGCAAATTTGAAAATCTATAAAAGGAGGCCCATATATTTGGGGATCCCATCAGCCGAGACGCTGAAATATGGCTGATCACTTTTATGTGGGAACCACAATCAGCCGTTGGGATGTGAAATTAATATGACAGGAAGACCACCTGCCATTAGCCCAATAGTAACCAGGAAAAACAGTTCCAGGCCTCACGGAGGACATTTTTAATTGGACACTTCACGAGAAAAGCATATACATGTCATATAAACTGATTTGTTAGAATGATGGCTGAGCTTGGATTTATGGCAGTGAGCAGACAGACGGGTGGAGAGGCAGAGATACCGAGAGGAGGAAGAGAAGAGGAGCGAGAAAGCTGAGGCGGAACACCGTGTTCCACATCAGAGAGGTTGTTAGTCAGTTGTCATACAACTGGAATCTGTGCTTGATATTCTAATTGTTGGTGGAGGTTAAAATCTTGGACTCGGCCTAACATTATCAGTTTTTGCATGGAGACATGGACTAGAACAGAATAGAATAATCAAATACTATATAAAACGAACTATATAAACATCACAATTTACCAGAACCATACACATATGCTCCATAGAGCTACATATTAAAAACTATTAATAAAAAGTGTTTTATTGCAGGTTTGTATATATAGATTGCACCATTCAAATATTAAGCCATATCAGGACTACATGCCAGAAACCCAATTACTACTGCACATTTTTTATATTACACTTTTGAATATTAAAATGTGTCAGTTGCCACGGAGGATTAAAGAGCAAAGATTAAAATCCATGTTTTCATTGCACATCTCTGTATTTATTTTACATGCAAATAATATTTTGTTTGAAGAGTCGTCCTTGCATCACTTCCCACAGTTGCACATTGTTGGCGTTCGTGATAATGTGATCACTGTCTCTGAAATCATCCGCATATGCAGATGACTAACCGCTCATTGCAGTCATGCTCCACAGCATAGCATGGAGGAAACGCAGGGACCTGCAGAGCTTCTCTGCTTCCCTTCACAGCCAGATCACTTGTCTTTTCTTTTGTTTTTATTTCTCCATGAACCTGACAAGTCAGAGAGTCCTAACAGACTGACTCCTAAAAGGATTCAGATAGTTCTGAGAGGATAAAGCACGAGCTGTGTGCAATGATTGCATAGACCCTGTGAATAAAAAAAGAATATAGTGGAGGGAGAACCCAGAGGGCTGAGCGGGATTATTCAAGCCCTCAGCTGATCTCTGCCCAGTTCGGCCTTGTGACGTGTCTGCAATGCTCCTCCAACCTGCAGCTGGGGAAGAAATCAATCACACCACAAACCTCCTTTTCTTCTCCTTAAAACAAGAGCTTTTCATGACAACCGCCATCTTGGTCACGTGACCATGAAAGCATCATTCCACTCCCCCGAGCTGCCCGGCATATCCTGGGTGACAGCGCAGTTGATGAGCTTCAATGTGGGAGCAAAATGTTTGTCTCCTGTGTAGTTAAAGCAAAGTCAGCCCAGGTGGCGCTGCCATGACTGGATACAGTAATGGATACAGTAACAGGGAGCTGGGTTGGACTGTAACCCTGAGACTGTTAGTTTATCAGAACATTATGACAAACAGGTTTCATGACAAGTACTATTTTGAAAAATGCTGCCGTTAAGTAATAAAAGTCTGAGGTAATAAGGGTTTTAAACTATGACATCAGACTGCTCTGCAGGTGAACTACAGTATTTCAAGGAAATTAAGCCGATTTTACAAACCGTGTCTGCAAAAGTACCCAAATGTGGCTGATAAAGTGATTCCTTTATATGTTTTCATATATATATGTATATATATATTATAAATTTAAATATAAAAATATGTAATGAACATGTAATAAATTATACATAAAATTAAATGTAACGATCATATGCAGTGCATTTATCTTATCACTGAATACTGCAGTAGGTCAAAAAGGTCAGATGGAGGGGGACAGCAGATGTACTACTGCATTCTATTACTGTAATTGCTACGACAATGAGGGTTATTTTATTCCATTCTATTCTATAAAAAGTTCTATATAAATAAATAGATAAATAATGTTCTACATTATAATCACCTTCTACTAGTTTTGTTAAAAGAAAAAACATGTTGAAATTTCTAATCAATCTTACTGGTTATCTTTAGATCAAAATTATTATTTGAGATTATTTGTACGGTGCACCATATTAAAAAAGATCTATTGAATTCTCAACCAAAAATAATTATTACCTTTAATTTTTTTTCTTTTTATTTGTTTCATAATTATTTTATATTCAGTACTTCAAAAATACTTTTGAGAATACTACTTGGTTTTAAACCTTCCTTACCTGCATGTGTGTCTGTGCGTGTGTGCTTGTGTAATGTATCTCCCAGCTCTGTGCGTTGTCCATTTCAACTTCTCACTGTAGATACTCAGCTTTCAGTAATCTTTTTCAGTTACAGGAAGTGACAGGATGCACTTCATGGAAATTCCTTTTTGGAACCTTATATCAAAAGTACATTTATGAGAAAACGTACACACAAAAATAAAATAGATCTTTTCTTTTTATTACAGTGGTGGGATCGGGGGTTCTCTGCCTGACAGTCAAGTGTTTAGGGCACATTTGTCATACACACACAGAAACACATCTGTTTGTGAAATTCTTTCAACAGCTTTGCACTGACTTTCATTCTTTTTTTTTATTATAAATGGACCATAAAATCATTAAATCTTTCAATTAGGCTGTGAGTATTACCACGTCTGCTCCCTGTCATTATCTATGACTAACAAAAAACAGCAACAATACCAGACATAGTTATAAAATAGGTACATCTCGATTGTAAAATATTAAGCATTACATTCATGTCCAGTTTTCTGAAGCAAATAGCTGTTTAGAGTTATTCAACTTCATTCTCCAGGAGGTATTTATTAGATTAAGAAAAACCTTCAAAATCACTGCAAATATTTGCAGAACATGTCGTCGGGTATCACTGTCAGATGTTCCAGATGATCGACCATGCTTATGGTACTGCGGAGTATTTAACATATGTGAAAAATAAACACACACGGGGACACGAGTTTGTCTGTTTTTAATATCCCAGAGTCCTTTTCTTCCACTGTAGACGTGGGTGGGAGGTGCAGACTGTCAGTCATCAATGCTTCATTGATCAGGGACAATCCTTGTCGTAAAACTGGTCTTTTCCTCACAGAAATCACTCACTCTGCATTAATTCTCTCTCTCTCTCTCTCTTTGTGCCCTAGATGTGTGTATGTCTGTGGGTGTGTGTGCGTCTGACCCCCTCTTTAACTATCCTACATGACGTCACAACAGCATGAGCAATATCCATCTACTTGTCTAAAAAAAGACCAGGCTTCACATGAGTGCTAAAATCCTTTTGCACTGAGAAATTATATATTCTAATACAAATTATTGTGTTAAAGTAAAAGAGAGAAAAAATGGCAGTATTTACCCTTTGACATGATAAAAATGTATGTCCTACTATCACTATCTTTACATTTCCATATGATCTATTATTAAATATTTCCCAAAAGGTTTTGCAAAACACGATTTTACTTTTTTTTTATGAATTATCTTTTTCAAATGGAGTGATGCAACCCAAACTTGGTCCTTTTTTATTAGAAATACCACAGTTTTTTATTGGGGTTCACTGATAATAAAACATTATGTCAGTTCTGATAACATTTTTTACAGCTTGCTTGTCGTGATGATATAATAATACCTTTGTGTATATTTCTGTAGTTTGTAAATGTAATGCCTTAACCTTTTGTTACCTATACCTTTATGTTATTATTTATTCATTAACATTGTGCCAACATTTCTCTTCAGCATTGTTTACTTGTACCACAGCTGTTCATGGGTGAACAGTGCATTAATCGCACCCACACCCTGACAACAAGGCCCAATATATGCCAGTGCTTAATTGACCTGTAGTGGTGCAACCCCTTATTGTCAATTGTTATTATAAGGGATATATGATATGGATTTTTTTTTCCAATGATAATCACCTGGACTTTTATAAACATTTTTTGTATTTTTCTTTTTTAATTCAGAGAGAAAATCTTATCTGACATTTTATTTATGTCGACCTAAAGGTAATAAATGCTGACCTGTAGGTCTGATCAAAAGAAAAACTAATGTTTCTGACTAATTACAGCAATCTGTTTACTTAAAGATTTTTTTATTTAAAGGACCTGTGCCAATCATTTCTTTTACAGTCGAAATTACAATGTTCTTCATTGTTTTTTTTCAACCTTATTCTAGTCTTTAAGGTTAATGTTATGAGACACATAAATTTAGGTTAGTCTTTAGTCTTTCTAGTTCTTTCTTTTTACATTTCACTAGTTAAAATGTGTCTATTTTTATTTTTACATTTCACTAGTTAAAATGTGTAATTTAAATCACTCGTTGTACTTGGACTGGACCATTTTAGAAAACCGGGGGTTAAAAAATTAGATAGCATATGACAAAATAAATAAATATCTAGAAACTGTATATATTGCAAGTTCGTTATTTTTGGACTTCATTTTTTTATTTTTAAAATTGTAAACTAAGGCAGAAACTCACAGGTATTTGTTCAGGCGGCTGTACGTTTGGCTCCTTGCAGGATAGTTTAACGCCCTCCTCTGAAATATCCAGCTTACAGCCAAACCGCAAAGACCAACACACTTTCCCATAATATAATACAAAAATCACACAATTTAACGCGTTCCTTCCTAATATCCTGTAACCACAAAAACCTCACACGGACAAACCTTCTGCAGAAACAAATTAACACACGGTGAAAGATTCGGCGTAGTTTTTCTCCATGTTCATGAAGCCAGCAACCTCCGCCGTTCGAGGCTCGTTACACTCGTATACTGAACTTTCCTCTGAGTATAAGCCTCGCTGGTTCGCATTTGTCCGAAAACTAACCTCGGTTATTTTAAATATCCAACACATCCCCCCTCTCTCCGCAGTATTTATTCCCTTTGATTCACGCTTGACTCATATGGCTTCAGGGCCAACGGGGGTCCGCCTTTGGGTGCCTTGAAACTGCCTCCTTCTCTCTGTCTCTCTCTTTTTAAACGCCTTTCATCATCTAACCCGGGCCGCCTTGAAACCATAGGACCAGTTATTGCCTATTTTTTCAGGCCGTCCAATGCGGACTGGCCAACAGCCAATCAGAGTCTTGTTTACACTCTGTGACTGACAATGCTCTGGCTCAGTGCCAGCCAATCAGAGACCAGAACACTATGTGGTGGTGGCTCATTTGTAAACATTTAGCGTAACGTAATAACTGAACTCCATTGTATAAACGTGAGGACATATCACCTACGTTGTATATGATACTTTATTAAAATTTTAATTTTGAACGTTTGATAGCAAAAACTTCCTCACTTTAGGAAAAATAGTGAGTATTCAATATTTGAAGTGGACTAAACTTCTTGAATTTGAAAACCACAAGCTTCTGATCTATAACCAAACGTGTTATTATTTTTATTACGTGGGTTTTTAAACGGGACACCATTAGTTGAATGATTAAATACATGTAAGGGGATTTTGTGAATAACATTTCTGTCTAATATTATTTTAAATACGTAGTTAATACCTTTTTTCGCAAGATGTTTGAATGTCATCTGTGAGTTAGGTTTCCTGGATTCACACTTTCCTATTAACATTTTTATAGTTCATTTGAAATAAGGCAGTGGTCCTTGTATTATTCATTTTGGTGACCCACCAAATTTAGAATCTTGACCCAATTTTGGGCCATGCCCAGCATTTTAGAAAAAGGGTGTATTCAGACAAAGGTCACAAAAAGCCACATAACTTCTTGATTTAAATATAACAGGGTCGATAGAACAGCCTCATCTAAAAGGCTATTATCCAGTAGGATTTTAAACAGAGCAGCACTGAGCTCAATTGTGTGTTTGTTTTTTATTGCCCATTCCGTGCTTTAAATCTGGCGCTTTCTCTTCCTTTTGGCATCTCCAGTCACCGCACTTTTGGGCTGTCCTGACAGCCAATCAGAGCCGTTTGTCTTCTTTTGGTGGGCGGAACTAGCTCATTACCAATGCAGGCGTTCCACCAATGAAAGGGCGTGTTTACCCTGCCCCTGGAGAAGCGAGGTACGCAGTTGCACCAGGAGAGAAAACGCTGCTCGAAGATCCGAGCCTCGATCCAACCAGGCCGGAAGCCCGAGTCCCACAGCTTCTTCCAAACAGTGAAGCAGCAGCAGCATTAGCAGAAGCAGCTACAGATGGAGACACTGTAGGATTTTTTTCACTGCAGCCACACATGCTTTATTTCACATTCTGACTTTTAAATGGGAGTCACATTTGGCCTTGCACCGTCCCTCCCTGTGTTTTGTGATTTTCTAATTTATTGTTATGCAAGGATATAATATACCAGTAAGTACTTATTTTCATATATTTAGTCCATATATGATTTGTTTTTCTAATAAACAAATTAAAGCCAGTTTCCTTGTCTTTCAGGTACTATTTAGATCATTATACTTTCAGTTATTATGTCCTCTATTACAAAGGACATACTTTATTTTTACTTTTTTCTCTGTTAGTGTTGGTTTTTATATGGAATAAACTGGGAATTGCTAGAGCGAATATATTATTATTATTGATATACGTATTGCTATTATTACGTTGTTTTCTTGTTGTTATTGCTACTAAAATGTAGTTTACATTTAGGGAAATTTCTTTTATTTCTTAACATGTTCTCAACACCTTAGTACATGTCCGCCTTCATTATTATACTTTTTTAACGCGTACGTTATAGTTTATTTTTTGTGTCCATGTACTGTCAGCATACTTGCTTTCGATACAATGTTATTTTACACTACATTTTGTTTTATTTTTTATTATTTGTTGGTCGCGTACAAATTGATTTTATAATACGACTATTGCTCAAAATCTCGCCGAAATTACAGAGGCAGCAGTGTTTCACTCTCGCCGGCCGAGGTGCACTCGCTGTCGGTTAAGATCAGCCGCGATATCTGCCTGTTACGGAGCTCGATCCGAGCATACGACATGTACATTTTAATTTTACCCGTGCATTTCTTCAATGGCCTGGATCATGCAATACAATTAATCGTATCACAAAAGACATAATCTCTTACAGTTATTATTATTTCTTTTGGTGATTATACCGTTTATACGGTGAGTAGATTTACGCAACCCGATCTTATATGAATCGAACTCGCTTTTTTAAACAATTAAAAATATATTATACATTTTGTACATTTCTTGCAAAACACTGACATCAAGTTACAGATTTATTGCTGGTCTGAGCATGGGTAGGTAAGAAAAGGGAAATTAATGCAGCAAAAGCATGGCGAAGGGAAGGCAATGGCTGACTGGTGGAGACAAAGGCAGTCAGTGAGTCCTCCATTCACCTTGGATGTCGAAACTCGGTACTAGGAGGAAATGGGATTCTGTGATGTTTTTCGCACAGGAACCAACAGAAACCCACACACATGTATTCAGGGGGACTTGGTTAAGGAACTATTTTGTTTTAGTGTCATTTGTTTAAAAGTGTTTAGGGAAAAACAGTTAAATGTTTCTGGACTGTTGCTGCATCTGCACGAGGAGGGAGATGCATGTTAGTTACCCAGTCTAAATAATAGTGGGAATTATTTGTTAATTTGCACTGCATATTATAGAATTTGACTATTAATTAATCAATAATTGTAGCTTAATTTTGTTTCATTTTATTTATTTATTTT
>NC_024323.1:5052736-5095843 GCF_000523025.1 Cynoglossus semilaevis | reverse complement strand
CAAGCATGCATGATTTATTTATTTGAACTGTGGACATGAACTGCCTTTTATTGTAGCTTACACTGTATTTGATTCATATTATGAGCAAAATTGATACTCATGCCTAAGTGGTTGCTGTAAAAGAAAGGAAATATATATATATTTTCTTAAATTACCCCAAGATTTATTTCAAGTCTTGTTTTTCTAACCACCCCCAACTCTGAATAATGACACTTTTTGTAGCATGGCAGAATAGGACATAGCCTAATGTATTTATTACTCCATTTGATTACCTGACCTGAAATGGGTCAGGACAGATGATGAGAGTGCAGTTATTTACACACACACGTACACACACACAAAGAGAAATAGCTTGGTATTTGTAATTATATTATATGGGTAATTTAATACTTGTTTTTTTTTATTCCTTGGTGCAGATTCCTTGTGACCTGTGTATAATACAAACTGTTTCATGCAGTGTGCATGAAACAGCAATTTCCTTAATTCAATTAGCCAGATCTGCTAACAAGTCCTGGGTTGATTTTTGCCATTTTTTGCAGATGGTGCACACACAACTTATGTAGGCTGTTAGATGTGTGAGATCACATATGAAAAACTCGCCTGAGGTGTGAGGAGGAGAGTTAGTGGGAAGAGAAGAGAAAGGGAGAGGAGGGGAAAGAGCCTTGCATGTATCAATCTGGAACAATAGCACAAGAAGGCATCAGTTGTTCACCTTGAAATGCACAGAACGTCGAGGCTTCTTATCATTTCAGTGCACCCCCATTAGCAGACCCAGAGATCTAGATCTCTTTTTCTATTTTTTTGAACTAACAGTTCTGCAAATAACATATTGGTGATGGACTGCAAGTTAAAATGCTTTAAATATATATTTATACATATAAATATAATGCTTTAAATATATATGTATACATATAAATATATAAATGTTAATAAGAATTGGAAAATAGAGATGCACATGTGATGTGTCAGTGTGGTGTTGTGCATGGATCTATGGAATACCAAGTGCTGCCCTCCATATGATGCACATTAGGCCTTTAATCCCAGGCTGATCAATAGAGCTGGGGCTGAGGCTGGATGTTGCTCAGTGGGCTTGTGGTTGCCTCACTGCTCGTTTGTGTCAGCAGTGACTTTCCAGCATCAGTATTTTGAAACGTCTCATTTCAGCCTTGTGTAAAATAAACCATAATACAACCGCGTTCACTGAAGCGGCACTAACTGTGTTTTTTTCTCTTTCTGACGTTTTTTCATGGCTTTACTGCAATGTCTGGGCTTTCATTGTTGTTTTTGAAGACCTGATCATGATTTGGATTTTGATTTGCATTTCTCTGTTGGCAGAAAAGATGATCGGAGGCTCCGTTTTTGGCTTACCCAAAAGCCTGCAGCAGCGCTCGCCTGAGAGCAACACATAGATCTGTCGAAAAAGGGGATTATTATATGGGTTGCATTTGATTTCTCTGACCTGCCCTATCCGGAATTGGGATTATTTCAACATTCCTCGGAATGGAAGGACGGGATTTCGCCGCTCCGGCGCACCTCCTGTCAGAGCGGGGCGCCCTGGTGCACCGAGCCGCCTCTCGGATCGCTCCCTCGGGCCATAGCTCTGTGCAGCATGCCGGTCACTTCCCGCCGGGGAAATACTATCCCTCTCACATACCGATGGCTCCTCACTCAGGTTAGTGCATCATCTACGGCGTTGCTTTTGTTTTGTCAAACACGAATGGACCTGCATTTATCTGACGCAAAGCCGAGGCTGTTTCATATAAACACCGAGCAATAATAAGCAGCGATAGTATGACACCTAGGCAGATTTATGCACCCTAAAAATAAAATAAAACAAATGGTTTCTTAGGTGTGGCCTATTGACACTGTTCTCTAGTCAAATATCAACTAATAAATTTTCCTGACATTATGGACCCGAGACGAATTTCTGTTTACCCCGATTCAACATTTCAAGCTTACATATCTCCGAAGGCAATGCAGGCATCTTTGTTGAACAAACAGCCATTTGATGAGACAGGTAAATGCCAGGCTTTTTTGAAAATGGCATTTAATATCTGGGATAGTGTAGGAGCCGTGCAGGAGCACGCTGGCACACTTCGCTTTGCCACTGGCTCTATGTATGGAGCTGAATCTACAATGAGATATTGTCACTTCATGTTAAAATGATACGTGTCACATTGATGCCATCACTTACCCCCTCCAACCTGGGGCCTTACCCAGAGCCATAAGCAATCAAATGGAATGAGTTGGACGAACAGGTCTGCAAGGATGTCTTTGTGTGTGTGTGCGTGTGTGTGTGTGTGTATAGAGCTCTGTAGTATATGTATTGCAGCAGTAAAAGTCAATTCGCCTATATCAAACGTGCTTTGGAAGTGTGTGTGTGTGTGTGTGTTCGTGCGTGGGTGCGTGAAAAATGTGGTCACAGTGCATTTGTCAGGTTTAACAAGTGACTTGTGAATATTGTGTTTCCTAAATGTGCATATTTACAAATACGATTGCATACGTTTATGTCCACCAAATGCAAGAAGTGGGTTTCATTTTGACATGAAAGAAACTCAGAAACACTTGGAAAACAAATAAGGAACCATACAGTCCATACAGATGAAATCTGCTGATAATTCAATACACACCAATAAGAAGTTTTGATTATTTGCTTGGTGTTTGTGGGACTGTGGTAGTAATACCTAATACTGCATTGTCTCATTGTGAGCACATGTGAATGCAAACGTACAATTTTATGAAATTCTGTAAGAACTTTGTTTTTGGAAAATTCTCTTTTCTAAACAAATACCAACAACAGCAGCCTATCACAGTGGCCAATTCTGTCTTAGTCCTCAATAATCCAGTGTTGGTCAGGAAGTACAATATTGGCTGATGCACACACTGCTGGGCCGGAGTATTGGCACATACATAATTAAGAAGGAATACCAGAAAGTCACAATGCACCTTTTATTTATTTATAAAAATAACATCTTAGAAAAAAAAATGCACATATTTTAAGAATTGGATCACAATGCGTTTTTGTCAGCAAACCTAAAACAAAACAGGATTTTAGTATAAAGTATAAAGACACCGGTGGCATATTGAGTGCATCAAACACTTACACCTCTGGAACAATTCCCTTTGAAAATATGTAAATGTCACTTCTTGCTACGTGTTTATGATGCAGGAGCAGCGATCTGCCATCACGTGGATAGCAAAGGGAATGAAGCTGTTTAAGTGAAATCAGCTAAAGTCATAAATTAATTCTGTGCAAGGGCTGGCGGTGGGTGCTGTCCTATAAACAGGCAATTGTTTTTTGTTTTGTTTTTTTACTCCGGTATTGCATTTTATTTATTGGGGCATTTGCTTTCAAAATCCTATGAAAGTAACCACAGCAGTGTGGCTGCTCCTTCAAAGATATTTTTAAATGTGTGTGTGTTTTTTTTTTTGAGGATTCTGAATTTGTTTGTAAAATGGTGCTGAACATGAGGTATAATTAGTCATTCAGGAGAATTCATGGGCGTTGTTCACCATTCATCTCTTACCATTCATGTTTGCTTTTGTCAGTACTCTCTCTCTCTCTCTCTCTCTCTCTCTCTCTCTCACACACACACACACACACACACACTGCATCTGTACGGTTCTTATCATTGTTTTGTCGAGTGTGTGAAGGCTAATGCTGGCTATAAGGTACAGGTGCTTACTCGACAAGATTTGGTGTTTCTTTTGTAGCACGGCGCGGCACCGACACGTATACATGCACTGCAAATGTCAACACTGTTCAATGAGCAGCACAGGTGGGTTATTGTTCTCCCCTGTCTCACTGCTCACACGTGGGTGTGACTGGAGAGGAGTCTGACTAATATCCTCAAGATCTGGATGAATGAGGAACAGTGAGTCACTACTTTTCAGGTTACCTGACCTGGAAACTAGGAGAATAAGTTGACACGAGATTGAAATCATTCCCGACAATAACACAGTTTGAACTGACAGTTAAAGTTTATTTTCATTACCAGATAATTTGATTTTGGTTTTTGGTTTTTGGAGTCGACAGGTTGTTTTGCCAATAAAATAACAGAAAAAATTTCATTGCTGTGTCTGAGACTTGATACAGTTATGACATCATAAAATGTTTTTTCCAAAACAACAGTCGTAGACTACTGTCGCAATAACCAAAACACACCCACTGTGGATTTCTGTGAAATTTAATTTTCTAAATATTTTTCAGAAATTAATTAGTAGTAAATCACATAGGCTTTAAAAAAGTGGAGGATAATTGAACACAAACAGAATTGTTTCAAAATCCTTTTCCAAGTTTGGTTGTGTGTGCAAATTTAATTTATTGCACTAATATATTGTTAATTCATTCTTTGACTATTTTTGGATGATTGACAGATCATTTAGTCCACAAAGTGACAGCAAATGAAAACTAACATCTACATCTGTTCCCAACACCCGCACCTTAAATGTTTAGTTTTTGTTGAGAAACCAAACGTGTAGTTAACTGTCACACAGGATTAAAAAAAACCCCAAAACAATAAGCATATTAAAAAGTTATAAGAATTTGTGTGATGAGTGATGATTATTATTTAATTAAATGTCACTCAGAACCCGAACAAATGTTGCAGAAGTGCTTTTTTCAACTAATTTAGTTTTAATTGCCTTTGGTTTATTTTTAATGTTTTATTTTGCTCACGGTTGAATATATATTTATATTTCGACAAAAATCAAAGCCAAAGCTAATTCCTATTTGTGATTTATTACTAAAATGATTTTTTAAAAATGTATTAGTTTAAATGTTCAAACTTTATGACCAGGAAATGTCAAACATCTTGTTTCAGTCACTGATCAAATATTCACAATTTAGTAACACGAAGAAGAAAAATGACTGGAACGGAGTCACACTTATTCTCATTGACAACTGGTGACTCATTTAGTCTTTGCATTTAGATTATTTACTTTGCAATTCTAGAAGAACATTTAATTCAGGATTATATTTTTTCTGAAAGCTGCTCTGCATACCACTTCAGTTACATTTTTCTTAAATTTTGATTTAGAAATTTTTAAGCAGACGGAAAAATCTTTTTGTGGCAGATACTTTAACATGACAATTGTTATAATCTGTGTATTTAACATTTTTCTGTTTTGACAAAACCTTTGGTTTGAATTAAATGGATATAAATAAATACAAGTCCAACTCAGTCTGCGTGTGTGGAGAAAACTGTCAAATGTCTGTGGGTCATCTGACCAAACTGGCCACAGACTGTTGTTCATCTCGACAGGGTGGGTCATTAGAATCCCTTCAAGTGTCCCGTCTGCCATCTACACAAGTGAGCATATTGTTTGCTGGGAGTATAGGATCTCTTCACTTCCTCTGCACATTCTCCCTGGGGACTAACCTTCCACACAGGTTGATATGAATATTTCAGGCTTGATATAAAAGTGCACCCAGAGACACGTTTGTGATGTGGCTCTTGAAAGAACGTCTTTGACTTTGTGGAGGTATTTATTGTTAACGTATCCTTCACCCTCGCTCCTGAAAATTGTTGCGGCGGTTGTGACACCCTGCCTTGCCATTGTTCCTTGCGGGGTTTACAGAGTTTCAAATGAAATTTTCTCCTTATTCTCACAGATGTGTGAGGTTGTTTATAATCAGGAAAACAAAGGAAACCCACATGCAGTACATCCCCGTCTGTCCTGATGCTGAGAAACTGGCGGAGTTTCTGTCCGTGTGCATTTGCCCCTGTCTGTCTTCACCTACGGCAAGTCAGTCATTTGTAATGCACGTCAGGTGGTCGATTTATAGTTTGCACTCGCTCCGCGTCCTGGGAATGTGACATTGGAGTAACGTGTGTGTGTGTTCTCGCTGAAACACTGAGACAGGCCTGTTAACACATCTAATGCTTTTTAATAGAGCCAATTCATTTACAAGGACTTTGAAATAGTAATTTTATCTTCTGCTGGCTCGGGTTGGAGACAATCTCCACTTGGCTGCCAGGCCCTGGATTCAGATGTTGGCCGGTGTCAGAGCAGGAGACACAGGTCTTTACTGTTGGCATTTATGGCTGGGGCTCATCTTTCAGCCATATTGTTCTGATCAGCGTGTTCAGGCCGAGGTGTGGCTGCGTGAAAACGGCTGGAGGGCCTCAGCGGCTCGTCCGCATCCTGAGCTCTAAACACCCCACGTAATCGAAGGTCATATTTGAGTCATCTCGCTCGCTCGGCCTCTCCTTCCTTCACATCTCCTCTGCCTCCCTTCGCCATAAGCTACGCTATCTCTCCTCCCTTCTTCCTCTCCATCTCCTTTCTTTCCAGCAGGAAGATCCTTGTGTCTGGGAAGCAGTGGTCTTCCTGCCACTTCTGTTTTAGCCGCCCTCCCTTGCCCCAGGCCATTGTTGCAGACCCCAGCTTTGTGTGTTTTTTACGGCTGCTGTTAAAGATAAAAAACAATCCCTTCCACCCCCTTTATTGTTTTCTGGTAGGATGTCCCTGGCATTCCCTTGGTTTTTTTATGGATATCCAAGTTGTTTCTCCCTTCAAAGGTTAGCAGTGTTGTCTGCCTTCTCCTGTTTTATTTCCTCCAAAGGGGGAACAAATAACTTTACGGTGAGTTTTATTGAACATGTCATTGCTGGAACGTCCCGTAGGGTTTGTGGTCGTTGAGAAGACGCTTCAAAGACAAACACAGGTGTTTGGCAGAGTTCGAAAAGGGTTGGTTACAATCGTGGTCTTTAAAAGAATAAACCTCATTGAGTTGGTGAGGGTTGTTTGTGGGAAGAGAGGCTTCTTCTGCTGGGCCTTGGAGCTCAGTCACAGTTCGTACCCTGCCGAACTTTTCTCCCACCCCGAGCTTCATTGATTGCAGCAGTGTGGAGACATGCTCGGTGCAATAATTCAGGGAGCAGACCGCCTGGATGAATTGAAAACAAATCTTTTCTTTCTCAATGAGAGTGTTTACATGACATTCAGGGATAACCAGATTATTGCTTCATGCACAAATCAAACTAAATAGTCAATTTGGATATAGTTTAATCAGACAACAATCAAACTTCAGGATCTGCTGCCACAAAAAAATCAATTGGTACATCATGTGGCGCGTGTCAGGTCAAAAGTCAAGGCTGGGATGGGTGAGAGTGTTACTCTAAATGTATTTTTTGCACAACATTGCTATCAGTGAGGACTCTTTAGCTTGATAAAGTATTTATAATTTTGTATGTATTTTTCTTCTTCGATGTTTCCCACAAAATGTCATCAAATTTAAATCAACTCAAATCCAACGAGTAAGACATGTTATTAGTTATCACTAGCTGGTTATCAGTAGTTACAATAATTCTCCCTATGCTACTATTAGAAGATCGTTGTCCAATTTAGCCGTTAGCATTATCTAAATGCTCACTTAACATGAAACCTAAAAAAAGTCTAGTTAGAAAAATTCAGTATGTTTGACCTTCGAAATGCAAAGAATCCTGGCATATTTAGCCACCTCTCACATATATATAACATTAAGAAACCATTTGGGAGCCATCATGTTGGAAGGAGAGTGACATCACATGGGTATTAAGCCAAGTTCCAGGGGGCTCTGGCCTGTTGCGCCCCCTCCCTCCAGCTCTCTACACAGCAAGGTGAAGGCTTTTGGCCTGTTGTTGGGCTCATTTGTGGATTGTTGTGAGATGACACAGTTCAGACGCAATGTCACAGGAGTCCAGCCAAACGGCGGAGGTGTTGCTTGGCCTCGTACACCTGGGTGAAATAGCACCTTGCCGGGTGCTGCTGCCATCTGTCACCCTTCCCTGACTCCCCCAAATTACTTGTTGGTGAAAGGTCAGCTGTCTTATAAAGGGTAAGACCTTTGCGTGTTTGCAAATACTTTTGGTGACAAGGGTAACATCCACTTAACCGTTTCAGCCCAGTTCAGCCATTTCATCCTTCAAACTTGAGCAATCCACGAGTTTTGGTCTCATTATTTACCATTACCATTAGATCACTGTGCCAGATGTTAAATCATCTCTAAAAATGATAAAGAGCATCTCTAATTTGGGTTGAATTAACTAAAAAGACAAATGTCGCTTCAAATTCAATCACTTTGCTTACTTCTCGTTTTGACGCCAATCAGCTAAACAGTCCACAGTAGAAGAAGCTTAACTTAAAAAGTAAAAAAAAAAAAAAGAGAGAGAGAGTAAGAAATAGCATTCTGCTCCGCAAGAGGACCTTGGTCAGCCATTGGTCGTATCGTGTCAGGGACGGCCTCTTCAAATACACAGCCTCCCACACTTCACTGTATGGCATGGTGCCACGGAGCCCTTGCCTTGAGCACGGGGCGTGTACGCAGGACGAACACAAAGGAGACCCACGGGTGAGAGCGACGGGCAGGATGATACCTTCCCATATCAGATTTCAAAGACTTGGATCTCAAAACCTTCCCATTTATTTTTACCTTCAACACCAGGAAGACTGAATGTGCATTAAGAATGTACTATAACATGGCTAAAGTGTTTTGGTGCAGTGTAAGATAAACAAACCTGTGCACTCCAGAGGGCCGGGCTGAAAAACATGATGTTGCCAGATTGAGTAGGCTGATACATTGGCCCGGAGTCGACCACTGCTGTTTTGTTTGTGATTCGGATCTTTCCTTCTGGCTTACGCTCCTCTCTCTCTCTCACTTTCTGTCTTTCCTCCCCCTTGTCCTCCCTCCCTCTCCCTATATCAGGCTGCTTCTCATCAAGCAGCCCCAGGCCCACCTCAGCGCATGGCTGTATTGCATGTGACAGCTGTTCGACATTATTAACGGCTCAAGCAGAAAATCCAGATTATTTGTTTTTTTAATTTCAGTTTTATTATTGTAATTGCTCAATGAAAAGAACAAAAATGGGCCATTGCCCCATTGTTGTGAACAGATTTATGGTGAGTGACACGGGCGTATGCACGCATGTGTACGAGCGTATGTTTTTGTTTCTTTTCTTTTTTTTTTTTTTTTGAATGGATGAATGTGTGTGAATCCAGGGGTGTGTTCTCCAGACAACACCCTGCGCTGCAGCCGAGGCACCCTGCGGTTGGCAAGAAGCCGAGACAGGTGTCCTTTGTTAACCCTTAAATGTCTGGACCTATATCCAAGGTATTTAATTTTTAAAAAATGCAAATAAGTTATTTTAGGCCATTGTTTTTTATTCCCCTTTTTCATCCACTATTTGAATGAACATTACACGACAGTTGAGGCGCATCAGTAAAGATACCTGAAGAAACACACAAACATAAGCTTCAGGACACAGAGGTTTGTCTAGTTGGTCAGGGATTGCTAACAGCAAACAAACCACCAAACTGCAAACTACCGTAGTCCGGATGCACAGAACATCACCTTTGCTGATCGCCTTGTATCACTTGACTGTTTGTACTGCATATGACTCCAATGTCAGCTAACACCGTCCGGAGAAAATCTTTTATCTGAACAATAAGCAACAGCACCTGACTGTAGTGACATTTCAGCTGCACATGTGACACAAGTCAGTGGACAGGGTTTCAAAGTAAACACAGAGCTGGGCTGCACGGTTCGGACTGCGATTGTTTTCATTTGGGACGGCTGTTTAGCATAAAATTGTATCTTCTTGGATGTGGCTTCGGTTTCTTCTTCATGTATCTGCCCTGAATTTTTACACAGTATGTTGACTAAACAAAATCACAAAACCCCACAACAGCCCACTCTGAGGGTATTTGTTTGTCAGAGGAGTTGCTGGTCCATGTCTGAAAAATACTTTTTTTTTTTAAAAAAAAGGAAGGTTTTTGTTTTTTTTCTCTGACACGTTATTAAGGCTCAGGATTCACTTTGTGAAGAGAAACAATTACACAACCCGGCAGTTGTTCCCGTGCACCACTTCCTTTCTGCTCCTGTTTGTTTATCGTCACTGCATATCTTCTCTATTCTAGTTTCCACCTTTAATGCGGCCGACTATGATCCATGAATGTTAGATGCGACGGTGCTGGAGAGCCCACAGCCAAAGTAGATAAACTCAAATAATGGGCCACGATTCGGTGACTGTCAGCGGTGCAGTGGGTGGCAGTGACACACGGTCCTAGCAAACAATGAGGTGTGCTAAATATATGCAGAGGATTGTCATTAAATATACATGCCGTATGCCTCTCAAGAATGTGTCAGGTCTTTTGTGAGAAAACAAAGATTAGCATCAGGGATTCCATTTTAATAAGTCTCCAGAGACCAACCAACCAACCAGCCAACCAACCAACCAACCAACCAACCAGCTGCCTGTTTCTCAATCCAATAGGGACTTGTTGCTCTCTTTCTTATTTTACTCCTCTCCCGTACATACATTTCCCGGACATTTCCTCCCGTCGATTATAATGTAAACTCGTCCTCTTTTGCCTTTTTGCCAACTCTCTTGTTCCACACCAATTCTTCCATGTCTACTTGTTCTCCCTTTGGTGATCCATGTCTGATCTCTGCCTACACTCATTCCCCTTCCCTTCTACACATGTATTGTCTTCTTTGCCCCATTACCCTGCTACTTCAATCTGCATTTTCCTTTGCTCCCATCTGCCTTCTCTGACCACTAGGCTACACTGCCTCCTCTCTCTCTGATGCTGTGTAAGTGTCCTGAGGATCTAGGGCAAATGACTGGCTCCTTCAGCAACAGATGTGGGTTTGTCTGCCGCTGCTGCATGCATTAGCTGTCTCTGCTCCTCGTGCACAGCCACTGACCTGCCCTCTGCTGAGTGTGGGGGAGGGGACCAGCAGCCGGCCTGTGTGTTGCACAATGGGAAAGTCAGACAAACAGAAAGAGAGGACGATCAAATTTACATTAGGTTCACACGTGTCACATGCTGTCATACACGCAATTGATGCATCGCAAAAATATACAATACAACCACACGCACACAGACACACACACACACACATACTGTACATCACACATCTTGTTTCCCAGGAGGCTATGGGGCCAGTGGGACGGAGCAGTCTTGATCGTCTGGTTCATCTGTTTACATCTAATTATAGAAACAGGACTATTTTTTGCCACCGCTACTCCTGCTTCTTTATTTATACTCTTACGAGAGAGACCGCGAGGGCAGGAGAGACAGAGAGAACGGAGAGTGAGGAGAGAAAAAAAAACAAAAAACAAAGCTCTGACAGCCCTTTCTCACAATGGTGAGCGGTTATCTCATCCCCTCAGCACTGCTACAGTCTGCAGCATCACAGTACAGTAGAACAGGAGACAGTGGGGGAGGGGGAGAGAGAGAGGGAGAGTGTGGTCTTGTATTGTGAGCTCCCTCGCTCATCCTCTGTGTAACATGAATGTGCAAATTTACGAGAAGCAGCAGAACCAGTTTGGCAAATAAGGCGATGGCCCCCTCCACCCCCGCCCCCATTAGTCTACCTGATACATAAAGAAGACATTGTCCCTGATGAAAAGGAAATTATTTCCGTCCACTGGCTCCTTTCACAACGGGGCGGAAATTACCGTCCATCAAGACAGTCAAAACAAAAGGAAGTAGGAGTGAATATTTGGGATTAGAGCGGTATAAAAACATATCTAGTATTAAAAAAACACACACACACACAGAGAGGACTAGTGCACTGGTTAATCCTCCTGCTTGGCGGCTGATATCCAGTAGGGCTGCTGTTGTCAGGCAGGGTGGCCTGGAGCAGGACTCTGTCAATGGGATTTTGAGCTGCGTGTGACGGCCAGGTGGGAGCTAGAGGCTGAAACGTAGGGTCTGGGACAAACTGTACAGGTTGCAGCCTCTTGCAGGTGTTTAAATAGGGATTTCCTAAGGCCACATCCTGCAACGCCTGCTGGATGCAGTCGGAGCCAGGTGCTTCCCATGCCCCACTAAAAATAAGGAAAGTACTACATAAAGGCAGCGTGATTGCAGCCCATTCTAAAAGATGGCAGGTAAATTAATTGGCCGTGAGTACGTAACGCACATACCGAGATAAAGGTGCGCTGTCTGGCCGAGGCGTAGTGTAACGGCTGTAATGATGGCTCTATTGTACTGATGTTGAGGGGGGTAGTTAGAGGCACAGCCCGCGGGGCCCTCGCTGGAGGGCGGGATTGCTTCTGATTAATAGAGGAGAAAGCTTTGAAGTGACACACAAGTGCACCGGCTCACGGGCTAATGGCAATACCATCAGTATAGCTCCCTCTTCCTCAGTCCTCATTAACTAATGTTTCCCCAGAGCTACCTTACTGCCCCCCCCACTCATGCCTCAACTGCATTTGGGGCTTCTCCATTTTTTTGTGAAAGATATTTTAATGGTTCATGATTTGGCTGTAACTTCTCACAGTCATGATTTTTAAAAGGGTGATTCAATGGAGTTAACGTTTTGACCAAAGTAAAAAAAAAGGTTAGTTAAAGTGAATGGGGACATCACTAGCGCCATACGTTGGACAGAAAAAGCATTAATAATATTAATATATATATATATATATACAGAACGATGACCGATCTGTCAAAATTGACATGTAAATCATCATAATTAATTTGCGAAATTAACAATGCATGTTCAGAATAGTGTGCACTGTATATGGTAGTAAACCCACTGTCCTTTCTTTTTTAGTCGCTCTAAGCCACAGTCGATACACATGAGTGAGGGAAAAGTTTTAGTTTCACTGCCTCCACGTCAGCTTAAAATACATACAATATCATGTTGGAGTTTGACTTTTACATAACTTTGTTCACAAAATTGAAATGAAAGTTTGTTGAGCCAATATAACACCCACGTCTATGTATTTGACGCAATCGATAATAAAAGTACTACAACTGGGTCATTTCCTGGTGGTGGTTAAAAAAAAAGCGAGGACATACTTTGCTCCTTCAAAAGAAGCCGAGAGGAAAGAACCGGCAGCCGGAGGAGGCCTTCAGTCACACAGGTCCCTGCGCAGGTGAACTGTGGCAGCGGCTAAGGACTCATGGGATTGATGTGGCACAAGTGGGACATGACAGGGAACTATTCCCAGGATTCATTTTGATCTCCCAAACTGACAGACGGGCTGCAGCTGCAAGAGTGTGTGTGTGTGTGTAAGAGAGAGAGTTTAGGAAGACGAGGTGAGACGGCAGAGTTGAGTCTGTCAGCTGTTGCAGTAAAGTAAACTATTAGTGCTGGGAGAAGGCAGAGTTACCAGTGAAGAATTAGAACCACTTCTAATTGCAGTGAGGTTGGGCTATGATTACATGCTGGCTAATGCACTGACAGACCTCGCACTTGGCTGGCTCTCAGAATGCTGCTGAAATGGCTGAATGCCTTTTGGTTATACAGCATAATGGGCTGTGTGCATGTGTGTTTCAGTGCGCGCGCATGTGTGTGTATGTTTGTGATTACACTTGGTTTTTACATCATTTTGTTGGTGGGTCTGTGTGCGTGTGTGCGTGTTTGTTTTCCTCGCGTTAACCGTGATTGTTTGTGGAGTGCTTGTCATTATTTGCTGTGAAAACAACTTTTTCTGCCCGAATCAAAAATCAGCTGGCAAATCTGAACAGTATGGGATAAGTGTCCTTGTGTGAGTTCTGGGTTTTTGTGTACAGTGTGTGTGTGCGCTCGTGCACGTGCGTCTGTGAACATTCACAGGAAAGAGCAATCAAAGGAGCTGTGTTGTGGGGAGATTGTATAAAAGCAGTGAAAGCGGAAACAAGAGTGGCAGGCAGCTGAGAGGGCAGCGTGTGGGGGTGGACGCGGAGCCTGGTGCAGGTGCATATTTCTACCTCAGCTCGATGCATTTTATATTCCTCCCCTTTCTCTCTGCCCTACACCAGCACCAGGCTGCCAGTGAAGTGGTAAATGCAGTCTCCAACTCAAACGCCAATACATCCATGACAGCAATCAGAATAATAACACACAACAATGGCATTATACTGAGTTATGCTGGAAGTCGGTTGCATAAATAAGCAGGTGAGGGATTTAAGAAGCCCTGCTCATTTTTCACCCCCATAATTTCGCCGGCAGAACAGCCTGTTCTCAGGTGTGCTAGTGCCTCCAGTTTGCGAGGAGTTCGTGGTTCACTGTTTCGCAGTAAATCACACCACATTCCCGGTGTAAGAGGTGACGGTTTATGAGCTGTTTTTCCTATCAGGTGGTTTCTAACTAGGCAGATGCCTTAAAGCTGCAGTTTGTGTTTTCCCGAAGGTCAAAGTTTAGAGGCAGTTTTAAAATGTTAACAAGAGTATTGTTGTGTTGATTTCATCCCAGGTTAGTCATGGGTCATGAATGATCTAGATGGTTTTCTTAAGTGAAATTCATTCTAAAGGGCCTTTGGTGGTCTGCTCTGGACCAATAATGGGGAAGTCTGTCGACATCTAACACACACTGCTGTTGTTGGTTGGTCAGTGTTATCCAGATAACATGGCCATATTTGTTCTTGTTGCTGTTGGGGTTGACTGATAGAATGTGTCTCTCTTTTGTCCTCTGAACATATTAGTCATGTCCAACAGTGGTTCCAGCCTGTGCTGCTCCTGTCCCATGTCTCTGTCGTACATACAGCTTTGACATAAGGAGAATAGTGTCTCGCTTAATGAGCTAAGGGTGAAGAAAGACATGACGCTAAAAAGAGTACGCTAAACAACACATGCCACGCGTCAGGTTTGACGATGTTAGGTTCTTCTCGGTAGCAGCTGGGTTCTGTTTGCAAACAATAACAAGCGGAGCATCATCTTCTGTTGAAAAAGGATAGTGTTTGTTCTCAGAGGATGGATCAGTGTGTTGAATCAAAGAGTTGATGGATTTGCTTTGTTCTTTCTTTCTTGAACATTGTGATAGACTGTTGAGCATTGGTCATTTCGGTTGCAGGTCTTCACCAGTCCAGACTCGTCTGCTCCAGTAAAAACAGTGAGACTAGATCAATACACCTGGTGGTGTGGTATACTGTGCAGCT
Source organism: Cynoglossus semilaevis (assembly GCF_000523025.1). Classification (NCBI taxonomy): domain Eukaryota; kingdom Metazoa; phylum Chordata; class Actinopteri; order Pleuronectiformes; family Cynoglossidae; genus Cynoglossus; species Cynoglossus semilaevis. Next base: position 5,080,988 of record NC_024323.1, on the reverse strand, counting down.
TTGTAGGACAGGGTGGTTGGATATACTGGAACAGCTGCACATGACTGTTATGTTGGGAAAAAAAATATAGGATCTTCAATGTATTAATGTCATGTTTTTTTCTGTATCTGTGCATAAATGCGTGTATCCCCATTTGACAGATCGTCTTTCAGAAAGTGGAGCTGCTCTGAGGATCAATACTGACACACTGTCTGCACAGATACACACATCCAACACACCTACATCCACACAAACGCACACTTTTCTTCTTACTGTCTCATCTGTCATTTGACAGAGTTTTCTCCAGCTTCGTAGGTTCTCTTTCCAGCCAAGCAGATGGCGACCATTCAGAATGAAAGCAGATCCTAAGTCTTTTTGGATCTCCATCAATCCTCCAGTCTCTGGGACCAGCCCACATGGGGCTCAGGTTTCTCAGCACTGACTGAGCCATGCCGGCTCGACAACCAGTCACCTCCTCCCCTATATACAGCGCACATATGTCTTGTCTTACGGCGGTGCTATTTAATCTCCTATCTAACAATGGCGCACGTATAACAATTCAGGAGGGAAAAACAAATGGTGGCGCACAGTTGTTCCCATTGCTCATTTATTTGTGTCCCCACGAGTGAAGCACATACGTCCATACCCTCCAGAACCCAGCAGGTTGCCCCTGCTGTCCCACATCTTTACCCCCATGCGTGGCACCCCTCCGCGAGCACGCAGCAATTGCAGTGGAGTGCTCATTTCCCCTCATCTCTCCTCATCTTACTTCCCTGCTTTACCTGAAGTAGCAGCTGCGCCTCACGCAGCTCTCCATTTTTTGTTTTGAATTTAAGATGACAGAATGAGCAAAATTAGTCGTACGAGCGGTTACGCACTCATCTAACTATTCTCGAGACACCCAGCGTGAGCAGGAGCTATGCCATTCCAGCACACACCATCTGGGGGAGCGTGTGTATGCTGTGTATGTTTGTGCTGCTGCGTGATTGAGAGCATGTAAAGGGAGAAGGGTGATTAGTGCTGGCCATAAAAGCAAATGAAAGAAAAGGTTTGGCTTTTTTTTGTTTTTTGTTGAGGGGGGGGGGGGGGGGGGTGGACTCACACTGCCTTGGCTGTGTCTGCAGATTTATAGGCTTGAGAAGGAAATCTCTCATTTGTCACTTTTCATCTCTTTTTCTGCACATCACTTTTTTCTCAGTCTGTCTCTCTCTGTGGAATTTTCCCTAAATCTCTTTTTGCTCGGAAGAGGTAAGGCAGGAGTGGAGGACACCCCTGGAGAAAAGAGAAATGTGTTGTTTTTTTGTGTGTCAAGTTAAAGCCTGTTGAAAAAAAGAGAAATGTGTTGGTTTTTTTTGTGTCAAGCCTGTTGAAAAAAAAGACTGTTTTTTTATCCTGGGTTGTGACTAATGTGATGGATAAATCTAGTAGTTTGTGTCTGAATAGAGCCATTAATACCAATAATGTTTGTTGCAAATGTTTTCCATAAATCATATCCTGCAGCAGGGTCGATACAATTTCCAATAAATTAAGCTTTTAGGACTAGAAATTGACCAGTGGATCTAAGAGACTCACTGGTGGTGGATCACAGCAGGACAGGTCAATATAAACCACACATGCTGTGTAATTTCACTATAATACTACATAAACTGTATTTAATTACACATTATTGCCACACGCTGTGGTCCTGAAGGACAGACCTGAAGACACTGCTTCCATTCACCACACAAGGCCGGTCTGTGCTAACCGCTAACTTAAGTAAAGGGACTTGTGCTAGGATGGGAGCTAATAACTGCTAGCCTTAGCACACATTAGCACACAGAGGTCACAGTCAGGTCAACTGTGTGTTAATGTATAACAGTCTGCCCCTCACTCACTCAGATGCTAACTGTAAATCACAAGAGGATCAGTTGGGGTCTCACTTTTTTCCTTTAAGTGGAGCAGAGAGAGATGGTTAGGCGTTAGAGATGGAAGAGATATAAATGAGGGAGGGTCCTTAATGAGTGCCCTGGCTCAGATGATTATGGGATTGGCTGATAGAAATCAGGATCTCTCTCAAAGAGGTCAATTAAACCCCTCCTTCTTCCCTAATTATGCACAGATCGCTCTGCTGACTCTTTCCTGATTGGGCTGCTCAGCACAGCTGTATGTGCGGACTAATGCTAGCTGGCAAAGCAGCACAGTTCAACAAATAAGGTTAGCAGCTCTGGCAGAGATGCCAGAATATTCCAGTTGCGGGCCGGAGTAGACGGTTCAGTAGGCTGGCCCGTGAGCCGCCAGTTAATAATCACTGGCTTAGAGTGTTCTCTTCATCTTCTGGGCATACGTTGATTGTGTAGTAGTTGTTAGCTGTAGTGAGGAGGTAGTGTTTCTGTTGGAGACTGAAAGGCAGTTTTTGAACATTGAGTCCAATCTTGAGTTAATTTACCTTAAGATGAAATACTGAGGTAATTTTCTAGTAACAGAAGAGAATATTATGGAATGAGTTCATCAACAGTGAGTAGGTCCCCTCTGAGTTAAGCATGTGAAGCACAACTCTAAAAATGTAGCATTAATTGAGCCATGATCCTATAATACAATGGCCAGGATAAAAAAAAAGACAAAAAGATGATTAAAGGACACATGATTAAGAGGACACTGTGTCTACTGGAAAAGAGGCCTACAGAACTACAACCTTATTATAACGTAGGGCTGATAGAGAATCTGGTGGGGAAAATGGAATGTCACTTTAAATTTCTCTCTTTATTCCAGACAACAGCAGGACAGGAGGAGAAGGATTACCTATGAACACATCTCAAATCCATTAAAACCAGTCTAACTTTGAAGGTACACTGGGTAGATTTAAAATTAATCTTAATGTCAGTTTCACATGCCTGAAATTTAAATGAAGCTGGAGAATTACGCCGTGTCACCATCAAACACAGTGTCTTTTACTGGACCTTCACAACTTGTAATCTGCAGGATTAGTGCTTTGACAATATCACTCTACTTAATAATCAAATGTTGCTTTGTTTGCAAAGTCAAAACGACTTACAGTTAAACAGCAATGACGTGATGGAACCCTGGCCCAGGAAGGGAAGCTTGTTGTTTTTAAAGACAACTTCTGATCCTGGAAAATCTCTTTCAGAAGTCACGATAAACTATAGCGAATAATATTGTATTTCAGAACACTTTCACCTGAAATACGCCTACAGTCACGCAACTCGGTCATTCAATTCTCCCCCAAGATGGACTGTTTAGCTTGCTTGCCAACAGCTAAAAAATATGCCAGCTTCTTCTCATGTGTCTCCTGAAGCGGTCAGCAGTCAGAGTTATTTGTCTGTGACCCCAGTGCTGTATCCCAGTCTGTGGGACTGGGATACAGATGATGATTCCCAAAGCACACAGGCGTTTAATGTCAGGATGTGCTCAAAGCACCCCCTGCTGGAGTGTGTGGTGTTTGACAGTTCAAAGTTTTAGCATTACGGCCGTACATGTATTAGTTTAGTAAATACGAGTGTCGAGCCTGAAAAGAAAATAGTGTACAGAGTAAAAAAGTATTGATCATTAGTGAGTCAGAGGCTACATGACGGCTTGACCCTGTGGTCAGAGTAAATTAGCGGAGATATGGAATGTCAACATGAGCAGGCGGCTCCTTCACAGCAGCCACTGTTGACATATCTGCTCTCTTATCAAAGGAGTGCAAAGCCCGGCCCATGGAGCGCTTGCCAAAGCAAATACAGTATTGAGATAGAAACCACACACACATACACACACACACACACACAGACACACGAGAAGTATCAGATGCCAACATATACAGTATATCACACAAAGCGGCTGATAATGCTACTGTGTACAGTAGTACTGTGTTATTTATTAACCCCATTATGAGTCCCACTGTAGGCTAATAGTGATAACGTCGCTTTTATAGTATTCACACTGACTATTCATAACAATTATGGGATGCCAAGGATCATATTTAGCTCCACAGGGAAATGACCTGAATTCAACTAGTAACAATGAAGACCAGTGTGATAGTGATGCCGTTTGGACGTCAGAGGAAGTCAGCGATCAGTTTGTGGAAGTCACACTTTCCGTGTGCATGAGTGCGAGAGCTTGTGACTCAAACTAAGCAGAGAGACAGAAGGATAACCAGAGAGAAATCAACGGAGAGAGAGGGAGAGAGAGATCTCCACAATTTGCCTTTCCAAACCTCTTTGTTTAAGTACCTTTGTCACATTTGCTATTTTTCTGTGTCAAAACATTTCACCAGAGCCATCTTCCCCTCATTGCATTACATCACCATAATAACTCCTCTTTATTTCCCTTCCCTGTCTCCCCCTGTCCCCCTTACTTCCTCCTCCCGTGCGCTGCTTTATGGCCTTTGCCAGGTCTGGATTGTACTTGGCCTCCAACGTGATAACCTGCTGAAAGCTGTTGCACTCCCGTGGTTATGTAGACACCCAGCTGGGGTGTCTCTGTGCTTCATCTTCCTCTCCAAGCCTCAGCGACCGTGGCTCGCTGTCTCCCTACTGAAGCTTCCTCCCAAATCATTTCACTGGTCACGTAGCTCCAGCCTCTTTGGCCCAAAGCAGAGGTGCTGACGTGTTTTATGGCCTGCGCGGCAAAGCATATATTAAAGAAAAATAAGAAAACCCAACATGTGCTTTCATAGCCACTCTGCCGACAGCTGATTTAGTGGTTACTTCAGGAGCAAGAGTCTTTTTTTGAAGCCCACCACTGCCAGTAGTGCTTTTGAATTTTGCTGCTTAGAAATATGACTTTAATTTTCAGCCTCTCCATGTGTACACAGGATGTTTCTGTGTTTTTGTGAAGTGTTTTGCTTCTTTAAAAAAATGTTCTTGTTGTGTAAACAATTAAGAAGACGGACCACATGGTTGGAGAACGCTCAGTGTTCTTGCCTTATACTAAGGAAGTCAACAGTTTGATCCTGATGGTCACTGATGGTCCAGTGACTGTTTAGAGCAGCCTAGAACTCATATTATTAATGTCGCTGAAAGAAGGAAGAATTTCTTTTGGCTTGACCTTTCATCCGGGGGTCACCACAGCACAGTGGTTCGGAGGTGTTTCTATTTAGATACCTTTCCTGCAACCAGAGCTCCAACTGGAGACTAGGCGGGATTGATCTTTACGCTGCACCACTCTAGCTACATGTGAAAGTGATTATAAATTCTTTTGCTTTTGCATCAGGACTAATTTTTAATCCTCAATAAACGTAGAAACTTAAGAATTTATGAGAGTCTGTGAATCATGTTTTTTTATTCTTTAGTGTTTTAAACCAGAGAGTATTTTCAGGCGTCTTCAAACAGCCTCGTGTTTTTGTTCAATGTTTTCTTGGTTTTCTTTCTTCCAAAATTTCCACATGTCAATTTGACTTAAAAATATTGAGTGACATGAACTTAGTTTGCTAGCCTACAGGCTGTTAGTCACAGGATGCCTGGCTTTGCATTGTGATTTAGGTTAAAGATCAAACTTTGCTTTGACTTTTTTAATTAATGGCATTACATCCAGAATCCCAGCCATAATGAATGTGTGAGAATAGTTGTGTCTTTAAGGATGTGCTGTGGCTGTGCAGCGAGCAGCTGCAGCACATCTGTTGAGTCCAGTCAGATGTTCCAAACCTCCAGTGGAACTCCAGTGTGAACTCCTACTCGTCCACATTCTCATCTCCAATCCTGACCAGCAGAAAAGAACATATAAGGTTATGAGTGTAACCTGTTTGCATAGTACATGTGATTACAGCAGAAGGTGATGGAAAACTGCTTATTTCATAATGCAGCCAACCAATAGGCAATGGGTCAAGATATTACAGCCCCCCCATCCTGCCCCCAGTCTCTCTGGTTTGACCTTGAATCGTGCCCCTTTCTGCTCAACCAGTAAAGCGTAGCGACTCCTCTGTGACTGCCCTGCTCTGTGTTACACTTCATCTGCTACATTGTACGGCGATGACCTTCTTTCCTCTGTGAAGATTGCAGGAAATGCTCCTAATTTTACTCATCTTTGTGTGACTGCTCCAGATGTTGAGCAGACTCAGGCAGAACCATTCCATGGATGACCAGTGTCAGCTGTCAGCCAGTATAACTCAACTTTAATGCTCAGTTTGCCAGATTCACATCCATACTTTAAGAAAAACATGAGTGTCTGTGTGGATCGTTGCCCGTACGGCTCAGACTGTTTGAAGCAAATAAAAAGTAACATGTTTATCATTAGGGCCTTGGGACGTGTCCTCCACCGCCATGATTTCAGGTTATCAGAACAAAACACTTACACTTGTCCTGGTTAACATTTAAGAAACTCAAGCCTTTTGTACTTCTTGTGAAGCAGTGAGAAATCATATCCAGGGCTGCAGGAAGACCTTGGAATGGCGGCTCTCGCCACCGTTATCTGCTCTGTTCTGTCTCTGCCTCACTGACAGGGTTTGTCAAACAGAAAGAAGCCAGAGCTTAAAGCCTGTGTTTCTGTGTTTTCTCACACACATCATTTCAGGACTTTATCATATTAATGGCTGGTCTGAAGAAAGAATAAGGACAAGAGTCTGCAGTCGGGTTTAAACAGGCCAGTCAAGTTCAAGATTTGCTCAGCATGACCTCACAGGCATGTCTTAGGTGGAAGAGTCTGTCAGCGTCTATGCTTTAGAATATTGGGAAAAGATTTAGGGGTCAGAGAAAACCCCTGTGCCTAAAGCTAAAGTAGAAGCTACAGCTGCTAAATGTGTCTGACCTTCCGCTCTGTAGGTACTATTTTTTTATAAAAGATATAGAGATAGATAGAGAAAGATAATATTTATAGATTTAGTGTTTATTACAATTTTTTTACATTTTTTAAAAATGTACCAGCTATTCTAAAAGTGAGGCTTGTAGAAGGTCCTGGAAGGGCTCATCAGCCTCTGAGGTTCCAATTATACAAATGAATGATGAAGAGTAGAGAAGCAGAGATGATGTGGGAGGGAACTTCTATTTAAAAAAAACAACAAAAAACAGCACACTGTACTTTCACATCAAAACATGAGGACGACGGCAGCTGAATAAGAGAGTGAGGTGAAGAGAGAAGACAAAAATACGAAGCTAGAACGAGAGGGAAGGAGAGATGATGGAGAGGGTGTGAGCATGGAAAAGGGAAACTGAGATGGGGAATGACTGATGGGGCTTGAAGAAGGAGGAGAGGGGATGAAAGTGAAACCAGGAAGACAGCAGGCACTATTTGCCCCAAAGAAGGGGGCAGCCTGTAGATTTATGCGGTGTTTTGGGTCGTTATATTTCCCAAGGAGATGGAGAAACTTAAGACATGTGACGCCTGTGGGGTTTATCTGTGTGTTTATCTGTGTATGTAGGCTAATGCAGCCTGTTTTTTTATTCTCCCATTTTTGTACTGCTCGTGTCTCCTCCAAGGCAAACTTACTTCTTAGTTCAACGGAGCACGCTCTCCCGTGGTGAGGTAACATCCACCCACATCCACACTCCAGTTTTCCAAAGCCAATCTCTAGCACCACCGGTTTAGAGGAGAGAGGTTTAGACCACCCAGGAATGGGTAGTCAAAGAGGCGCTTTGATGTGGCACAAGCATATGTGCCGTGCACGGATACAATCTCTACAAAAACACACTCACAAAACCGTTTTACTGCCTCCTGTGCAGCATCATTACTCCTCGTCACTGGAGCAGTGGGATGCTCGAAAGGAGAGCGAGGGAGTGGCAGCCGCCTCCTGTGCCAGGCTGAAAAACTGGAGCCGTATGGTCACCCTGAGGGAGGGAAAACCTGCCTGGTCTAACCACATCTCAATTAACCAATTAAGTTCAAAAGTTAACAGGGGACTAATTAGACAGAATAGTGCTGAGCTCTTGTTTTAATCTGCCTCTTTCTTGACAGCCAGGTCCGTCTGTGTCTGTGTCTGTGACCTGGCTGTCTCAGCCTTGGCTGTGTCGGCTGAAACACACAAGACGCAAAGACTTCTTTCTCACCCATCCGTCCTTTTGGCCAGGATATAAAACCACTGGCTTCAGACAGATCAGTCATCAGATGTTCTGTAAAGCGAACCAGATCCAGAACATTCCATGTGATGTGTTCAGTGGAACTGGAGAACCATGCAAATCTCCCAGATTAGGAAACCTGTAAAAGATCCTTCAAATATGGCAGACAGTTTATAGATGCATCTAATGTGGCCATAGTTGGTCCTACAGGCCAGTTTCCACATTGGAGGTTTGGGGTCTAACTCTTGTTTTGCTGGAGTCTCGCTTTTTTTAACAGTTATTACGAATGACGTGGGTTTAGGACTGGAGGCTTCAACGTGTGACTCTCTTTGACAAAATGCCTCGGGCAGCAGTTGTTTATAACTTATCACCAAAAGTAAAAATTTTATCCCCATGTTCAGCAGCCAGAGTGGGGGAAGGGGACCATGTTGTCTGCTATAAAAGAAATGTGGGCTGTACGACACAGTTGTAGTGGAGCTGCTTTGAGCCCCGCAGCTAAAAGCAGTGTGTTTGAAAACAGGCTGACAGCTAGATGGAGGGAGAGAGGTGAGAAATCCCTCTTTGACTCCACTCATTCTTTTGAAGGGATTTCTTTATGCCTTGATTTTTTTGGGGGGGAGGGTGGCGTGGGGGGATTATTTGTAGACTGTGAAAGTTTAAGTTCTTGGTTGATAAGTGGGAAAGGGAGACAAAGAGAAGTCCTGGATGTCAGGATGCAGTTTGAGGGGTGAAGGACTCCCCTGTTTTATACAGGACCCTGGAGGATACCCTCCCCCTTCCTCCTCTCTTCCTCCCTTACATTCATCTCTTCCTCTGTGAGATTCACAATGCTGGGAATAAATGTGTCATTAACAGGGGAGACCAAAATAATGTTTATGGGCTCAAGCAGCACTGGAATCATTTTCCATATCAGTGCAACTGCATGGGCCCTGTGGGGGAGTAAATCTGATTTTCTCCTCTCTGTGCCAATGGGAAACATCATGGGAAAGAGAACAGATTGGATTGTAATAGGGATGGCCTGACGCAGCTGTGGGCGGGTCCTCCTGTGTTTGGGTGTGTTATGTGCGTGTGTGCTTACATGAGACATCAAGTGGGAAGAAGTAGAAAAAATATAGAAACATAAAACTGTAAAATGAGAATATTTGGCGTGCGTGTGTCATGAGGATGAGATGGACGAGCCCCACTACAGTAATCACAATTTCATGCCTCGGGATTAAAAAGTTAGGAAACAACAAATGGCTTTGCGATCCTTGCATCGAACAATGGGTCAGTTAACAAGAACACTCCCTAAAGTTTGGACACATAACAAATGGTTCTCCTCAAGGAGTGCGAGACAAACAAAATGCCTCTAGCTCTGTGAGTTTGCATGGAAATTTCAAGCTTCTCGTGTTTATTCTTTGCATCTAGTTCTTCTGGTCAAAATCTCCCCAACACCTACTGACATCCGCTATTTTTTCCCCCTGCAATAGAAATGGATACAATCAGCAGTCACTCCTGAGGCAGCTTACGTTTCAGTAAATATTGTTTTTTTAACAGCAGTGTAGGAAACTTGACACTCAGATGATTTTACTTATGTCTTTTCCAGTCTAGGTGGCGCCAAGGTTGAAAGAGAAAATATATTTATTGCATAGTTATGTCGAGCTACAGTTACAGCTTAACTTGACCATTTGACTGGAACATTGTTCCTGTATCTGTTTTGAAAGGACTGGAGATAATCAGTATATATGCAGTGGTTTTGATAAAAGGTGTTTTTATGTTTCTTCTCAGGCACTTTTTATTGGTTCCTTTAAGGCTAACCTTTTAGCTGTTAGCAAGTAAGAAACCAGCAAAGAAATATTTATTTATATTAGTTATTTTGGGATATCTTCTGGTTCTGGACTGACAGATTGAAGCATGCTGAGCAGTTAGCTTCACTTTGACAAACACTTGAAACATATTCCCATAGAGATTTCTCCAACAGTGTTAGGATGTTGAGCTTCGAGTGACACTGTAGTGGACTTGCCAGGATTAACACCTGCTGTGTACAACGTTCCCAGTTTATTCCATTCAAATCCCAAGGTTATGTTGCCTCAGTGTAAAACTAGTGCCATATGACTATGCAGACCCCCGCTGGGATGACCTTCGACGAAGAGCGCTCTGTCGCTCTAACTCAAGCTTCCATTAATGCTCACTAGCAACAGGAACCATTTGATTTCTACAGTTCAGACTTTTATAATATTCATGACATTTTGTAATTTTTTTTTAAGTATTATTTCTGATTATTGAATTTGTGGAAAGTTAAAAGAAGCTGGACTTTCCTTGCTGTGATTAAGCATTGCCCACCATTCAACCGGAGCTAGCACTTGATTCAAGTGAATGCAGTGGAAAATCAATAGGCAGAGCTCGGGGAAAAGGCTCGACAGTCGCTGGTTCCGTGTGACTTGCTCATACTGTTGCATCATTAACAAGTTCTCAGGAAGAGACAGAACAGAAAAGACAGAATCTGTGAACAGGGTCAAGTTATTTTGAAATGTGACTTGGCTTTTCTTGTGTGTGCTGTTAAATGTGTGTTGTGGGTGTAGTGGAGAATGTGAGTGAGCATGTGTGGGTGGGAGTAAAGGGAGGTAATGGGCCTTGAGCTCATTTTTACTGGCCCGGTCCCGTTGCTGTTTGGCTGTTTCAAATCCATCCTCCCACCTCCATGTCCTTGCCTGGAGATGCCTGCACGTTCTCCACAGATGAGGCCTGTGACTCAGCACACTGCTGCACTTTCCCATGGATCACAGCTACAGCGACTGAACGAGTCCAATAGCCATTTGTCTTGCTATTAACGTCTCAGTGATTTCACGTCTACTTTCCCATCACTTACATGAACCTGAGTCATGGGCTCTGCATTGTATTTACCTTGTACCTCCTCCCCCGCACCCTCAGCCTGACCCTCACCCCTCACTACTTCTTACCCATGGCCAGTTTGAACTGCTGAGGAGAAAGAGCTCAAATAAGTTTGATTTTTCTAATTATCTCCTGAACAATACTTTTCACTGCATTTCTTGGATAGGAGCCTGGTGACAATTACACTATTATCAACCGTTAATGTTTTCAACCGTGATCGTTGCTGTGACTTGTTGATTGCTGATAGATTTCTTTTATTCAGCCTATGCTATTATTGTGCCTGTCTGCTAAAAGTTGAACCTGCTCCACTCTGGGGTTTTATGAACAATATAGCTGTGAATATCTTTCTTTATTTAAAAAAAAAAAAGTTGGCTCATGGAAGTCCCAGTCTCTGTTGATCCATTGTTATTTTCAGGCTCTCTGTGGTGTTGGACTAATTTGTTTAGGATTGGAATCTCCTATCTCCCTCATGCTAACTTGTATATTGTATAAACAGCTGGGTGAAGTGGGCGTTGTGCTCCAGCTGACCTCCCAGAGCCATTTATTTGCATAGCACTTAGCACACAGCACATCAGTGTGAAAAAATTCCCAGATCCACTTTCCCCTTACCCTGCAATCGCTTCAATCCCGGGCAAGTGGCTGACCACAAAGCCACTCAGCAAACACAGGCTGGCAACTTCAGCGAGACCACCGCCATACTCACACACAATCGCATACACACTGAGGCTGACATATGCTCAGCAACGCACCCTCCCACACACTCTCTTTCACTCTCAAAGTTTCTCACAGTTCCTCACACCCTTATCTTCACTTCTTGACCAAACTCTCGCCCCCTTACCCCTCCTCTGGATGTTGCCTTGTAGCGCAGCCAGTCCTTCTCACTCACTTCCTGCATCCAACCCTCCAACTGCTTCCCTTGGTCCCTTTGCACTTCACCCACCCCCTTGCTGACCGCAACTTCTAAACTCACTCCGCAGGCACGCAGTGTGGAGAGTGTCAGAGGCGTGCGCTGCTGGCACTTTCCCCCACCCCTGCAGTGGGCTCGGTTCCAGGACTGGACCGCCTGCTTGCTTGTTTTTCTTTTTTTTTCTCACTGCAGTCTGCTGCAGATCAGGGCAGCTTCCTACTGGAGACCATGTAGAGGGGGCCCTGATCCTTCAGTTAACCACCAGTGACCCAAAAAGATAAAGTCTGGGAAGAGAGAGTTTTGAAAGCAGGGGGCGAGCCATCAAACCAAAACAAAGAAAAAAGAATCTCTCAATGGTTATTTCCAAATGAGGAGGAATTTGGCTACCAGTGGCTCTAATGTTTTCAAGATGACTTTGACTGTTTAAAGGAAATCCCCCCTACTTTAGTAGCCATTTGAAATTCCTTGTGTTTTATTGTGAGGAAGTAGGCGCTGGGTTAGTCAGCGGCCCTCCAGGGTAACTCATTCAGTCTGTCTGTGTCCGGCCGTGTGCACGGTTACCCAGTCCAATCCAGTTTCCCCGATGGTGCTTTGAGGAGTTGAAGTTGTTGAGATTATGATTGAGTGTTTGTGTGGACAGTCAGGCCTGCGTCGCAACAGCAATCTGAAATCGCAAGTAGAACATGGAGCTTTAAGATTAGGAAAGATTGATGAGAACTGAAGTAGGAGTGGAACTATCACAGCCAGAACCATTCTGCTCAGTATGTTTCTACTCGGTGAGTAAGCGTTCGCGTTCCTTTTGTTCGTCTTCACTGGCTACTTCCTGTGTTTAGTCTTTTTTTTACAAGAGTCCATCCATAAAAATTTCCAGCTCTCACCAGCGGCTTCAATAATCTGTAATCCAAGTTTAGTCTGCCAACAATACATTAGTCGGTGAATTTATAACTTAAAATTTCCAAGAAATAGGTTTAAACAAACGGAGACACACACTGATGGTGTATGTTCGGTTGTTTATTTGCCACAGAGCGTGAAATCATTCTTGGAACTTGGAGTCCTGATTCCACCTGGCACGGATCGTTCAAATCGCAGCTGCCTTTCCTCATCTGCTGCACGTATATCTATGTCTCTAACATCACATCTCTGCTCTTTTTTTTTCTTTCTTTTTTTTCTTCTTGCCTCTCCTTTTCTGCTGCCTGCTGATAACTGAGCTGTGGAAAACAGGTTGATGCAGTCACACCTGCAATTTTCTCTCTGTCTTTCCTTTTCTCTTGTCACCATCACTCTGATCTGCCGTTGTCTGTCTGGTGTCCTTGTCTAGACAACACTTCCATCTCCCCCCTTTGAGCTGCTGTCTCGGGATAAGACAAGAGAGCCGAGACTACCTTGGCTCATTTTTCAAGAGCAGACAGGGGAAATATGATGCACACAGAAATAATTGTACTTTGTCTTCTTTTAGACAAAAGGTATAGCTGTGGAACGCTCTCTCTCTCTCTCCCTCTCTCTCACTCTCTCTCTCTGTCTTTCTCTCGCTCTTTCTTGCAGTCTCTCTGTGCATGCACAGCACACTCATGTGAGTGCATTTACATAGGTGTGTATTTTCCAGGATGTGAAATTTTAGATCTAATACCCGGCATTGAAAAGAACAGCGTATTGTGGGCGGGTGCCTGTTTTCGTTGCTTTGTTTTCCTTGGCTCACACCTCGATGAATCAGTGTTAAACTTGGCAGCGCATTTCAATTTAGCCAAAGTTGTCTGACTAAAATGTTTTTCGGTTTCAGCCATTATTGGGCTTAAATATTTAAGTTCTAAGTTTTAGATGAGTTTTTTGTTGTTGTTGTTGTTACTATAAAATATACAATGGATTCAGATGTGAGTTTTTTATGAGCATGTTTAAGAAAACTGACACAAATGAAAGCAAATGTCAGTTTAGTAGATTATGGTCCTGTAGTCATTAATGCTCACATGGTGTAACTGACAGCTGGACTGACCAATTGGAGCTTTGCTATATGACAAATCTATTGAGACATTTATTCAATTAATGATGACATTAAACAGGTCATCAAATAGATATAATAGCTGCTGCCATTGTGTCTATTCTGATTTCAACTATTTCACTATTATTAGCATTATTAATGTTAGCATGCTAATGTTGCTCTTCTTGGGTTTGACCTTTTTTTGGCCTTTCGATTCACGCTGCCCAGATGGTGATTCTCATCAGTGTTGCCCTGCACCAGATTCTCATACTGTATATTATTTGTATATTATGTGTATATATGTGTGTATATATGAAAAAAATGACGCACAGTGGTCAAAGCAGTAGACTGGGCGTGGACTGCTGTTCCTGGGCATCACCGCTGCGACTGTCCATCACTGCTGTAGCGGTGATCACTCAGCCTTCAGCCTGGAGTGCTGTTTCTCTTTTATTACCATGACAACACGGCCTCCTTCTGCCTGTTCTGCCTCTCTGCTGGCAGCTCATTCACGGGGGCTTCTTCATTGTGTTTGTCTGTCCGTGTGTGTGTGTGTGTGTGTGTGTGTGTGTGTGCACGCTGCTATGCGTGGGCGTGTGCACTTGTGTTGTTGTTGTGTGGAAACGGGACTCTTTGCCCCACACACCCACACTGGAATGAAACATTAGGACTGGTTAACGCCTCCACCCTCACCTACACTGGTTCTGCAGGATTTGTCCAATTTTATACTCTATAGTTTAAAGTCTGTCAGTTGTTCTTAATTGAGGTCTTTAGCTACCAGTATTTGCCAAAGTACATGAAACGAACATTTTACTGGCAGTTCAGTCAGTTGCTTAAAAATACAACATTTCCTAGTTACTTGGTCCCAGAGCAGGGGTGTGCAACCTGTGGCTCCCAAGCCACACGCGTCTCTTCGGCATCTTTGCATTGACACGCTGCAGGACTGTGTTTGACTGCTGCATCAAATGGAGCATTATCATAAGAAGGCGGCAGATAAAAGGAGGCTGTGAATCTTTTACAGAAATTAAGTTAACACCAATTTTATGTTTGACACTAAATGTTTAGCTTTTCTTGCTAACAGTAACATTTGTCCAAATTTTAAATATTTTTTGTGGGCTCTAGACACAAGCAAATCAGATTTGTAATCTCATTTGACAGGGAAAAACAGGAGAATAGTTGCTTCAACCAGGTAATTTGAACATATCTGTACTCATGGAGTGTGAGTAATAAATCTTCACTCATGCAGTTTTGTGAAATTGTGCTTTAACTGGTTAAAATAGATTGAAAATATCACTGTGCAGGATTTTCAGCTCATCATCAGAATCCAGATTCTTTTTTTAAAAACCTCCAGTGCAGCATTATTACACCCTGAAAAGGATTAAACTGTAGAGATTTAATAGAAATGAACCCATTCATATTCAATAGGAGACTGCATTTTTCTCCCACTTGTCCTCTGAGGTAACAACACTGTAAATGTTCACGTCCGACCATCTCAGCTGCCACGTCTCCACAGGCTTGGAGTTTCATTTGTGGTGACTTTTGGTCACAGGGCACTTCTCCTGATATTACTGCTGCTCTTATTGGCTTCTTATTTGAAGTAGGTCTAAATGTCAACCTGTTTTGTTGCTGCCTTGTTCTTTCATGCTCACCATTATCTCATGCCCTGCAGCCACAGCACTTAAGTGCATATAGCTATGTTTATTATGTGAGGAATTTCATTACACCACACAACGATGAGTCCTGACATTGAAGAAGGGAGATTTATATGAATCTAGTGGATGAAAAAGAGACGTTTCATGTATTTTTCCATCATTTTTTTAAACATTCAGATAATGTAAATGTTGGTGTTGGTATTGATGTGATGCCTTCAAACACACAGTGACCAGATAATCTGTGGCAGCTTCTCACTACGACCAGCTGTTCAGCAGTCAGTCAGTGTTCAGCTCAGTGTCTCGTTTCCCTCATGGTTTGTTTATTTGAGTAGATCAACAATGTCCGCAGTTTGGAGGAATTTTAACATCAGGGGCAAAGACTGGAGCCCGACTGTAATATTGGTTCTGTTTTGACATAGAGGAATTTAATAAAAATAACTGAAGACTTTTTTTGCCAAATCGAAAAGTTGTGGGAATTTCTTAAATGAAACATGAAAATGCGTACTACTCAGTGACACTGTTCCTGACAGCAAAGGCACTGTGTGTTAAACACATTGTGTTAAATGAAAGCTCTGCTCACTTTCTGTTCAGCTAAAAGTTGATTTTTATATCTTTAACTTTCAACATGTTTTTTATAAATGTTTTTCATATATATTGTTATTATTACATATTTTATATAATAACAGTGTCAGTTTAAAGACTCTTTAATGAAGAACATTTTGTTTCCGTTTTTGAAGAAAATAATAACTGGCTGTTGCTAATGGTAACTGTACTCTGTACGCAATTAAAAATGCTCGCATTGGTTTGTAAAATGTGTCATTGAGGCATCCCTATTAGTGAGAAAGGTTGAGTAGAACTAGTGGGAAAAAAACAGTTCAAAGGATGTTATAGATGAAGCTGCCTGCTAAGTTTGACATCAATTCATCGCAGGTGAAGGGTGTTGAAGTGGGAGTTTATTTTTGTCAGACACAATCGCGGGGTTCCATCATCACAGTACAGTATCACTCTTTTTTTTAATTCTCTAATAGGATCAGTCTTCATCACTGTCACAGATCTGTGTTAATGAAGTGATTAGGATAGCACACGTCATCTCATACCAATGCACACCTGGCAACTGGAGAAGAATGCACGCAAAGAAAACACACAACTTTCAGTAACTGCATAAATGGTCTCACTGCACCCGATTGGCTGTCTAATAAACCATTAAAGTCAGTCTAGAATCACGCCTCAGACCTCTGACCTTTGACCCTCAGCATGGCTCTGATTGTCACCTTGACTTTAAGTGCTGTTGCACAGCAGGAGTTTGAGCCACAGTTAAAAGCTGTCATCTCTCTTCAAACCATCATATTTCTAACAGTTTTTCTACCACACTCATATTAACCTGGGATAAATGAAGCAGGATCGTGGTATTTTTACTGAGTAAAGAGATGAGATGAGTTGTTTTTTTTGTTGTTTGTTTTTTTGTGTGTAACCACATTACCATGTATTTTTTTCATCAGCAGCCAAGCTTCATCACAGTGGTGGGTGGGGTGGGGGGTCATTTGTGTGAGTGATGGTTTAAGGAGTCAGCAAATAGTCAGTGTAAAAGGTGAAGGTCACTGTTGTTTACAAGGCCCGTTTAGAAATGTGCCGTGAACACTGTGTGGGTCAGATAAAGTCCAAACAGCAGGAGATTGTCCAGAACCTTCAGGCCAGAGGTGCAGGCCTGGCTGCATGAGTCATCCACAGTATCTGGAGGCTCCATCTCCTGGACAGAGTGCTGAGTTCAAATTGCACTCTAATAGGCCGGAAATGTAGGCTTAGCTTAGCTTAGACAACACAATGCATCAGGAGTTCTGTTGTTAATGTTCTGCCCACATGTCTAGTACTTGAATATAGAACATAGGGATACTACAGTATGTGCAGTATTTATATATATTACATTGGAACTCAGACTGAAGGAGACCTCTGATGTAGAATTATTCAATAATACATGACAACTGAGATGCGTTAACTACAGATCGCGACAGAAGAGAATATTGTGATAACAGCAGCAAATTCACGCTAGCCTTGCCTCGTGGTCATCTCCAAGGTGGAAAGGTTGCTGGAGCTAATCCCCAAAGTAATGGGGTGACGGTCGAGGGCCACATGTAGTAAAAACAACCATCCACACTCACATTCAATCAATTTAGCGTCTAGTAACCCAGTCTGGCAGGCGTGCACTGTTTGAGGGAACCAGAGTGTGTGGGAAGAACCCACGCAGCTCGGAGAACTGGGTTCTGGGGGAATGGGTATTGAACCAACAAACTGGTGGCATTCATCAGGCCTAGGACCAGCACTAACCACTTCCCACAACTTAAAAATAGCTTCTGTAAAACGACCCATTGTTCTGTCATTCTCTCTTTCTCTTTTTACCAACCCAAATTTTAAAGACCCATCTAGACTTCCCATTTTTACCAATCGTCACCCTCCCACTCACGACACATCTCCTCCTTTTTATTCCACTGTATTCCTGGCTATAAATTCCTTCTCCTCTTGGTTTGTGGAGAGGGGTTTTTAAGCCAATCCCTGCCACTCTCTATGACTCTCTCCCTCTTTCTCTCTCCCTCTCTCTCGGGCCAGGCTGTTAATAATGCAGGGGTATTAACAGATTTATGTGAGTTAGGGTTCCTGGAGGCGACAGAGAGGGTGATGAGCAGCTGATGAGCGAGCGTTGTGAAGAGCAGTGGCATACAGAAGCCCGTTGGCATCTGGATGATGGCGGCTGGAGGAGTGCCCACAGAGCATGTTGACTGGAACCTCCAGCAGCGCTTCTCAAGAGCAGGGACAGGGTGATGGGGGTGGGGGGTTGGGGGGGTGGCAGTTCAGATTTAAGGTGGAGAAGACAGTTAGATTGGATTAATTCACCAAAACAAAGCAACAAGATGCCCCGTGACTCCAGAGGGACAGCTGAGTAGAATTTTTAAAAACTTTTAAAATGAGATACAAACATGATGACCTGCTGGAGACTCATGAAAACGTGGCAGTTGGACAAATTCACCCAAGCTGAGGAATAGGAATTTTGACTTAAGTGGACGTTCGTGTTGCAGCCTCCAGCTCATGACTGAGGAACGTTGTTGGGAGGAGGAATGGAAAACACACTCATCCATGGTGAAATGTCTTTTTTAAAAACTGCTTCCTCATTTGAAACATCTTGTGGAGAAAAAATTCCTCAGACACCGTGACACTGTTTGGTAACAAATTATTTCATTTCATTTTTTTATTTTTTTTTACTAATAAACCATTAGTAGTTAATGTTCTTCTCAGTTAGTAATAGACAAATGTGTAGTTAAACACACAAGCGCAGACACACACACACAGTTTTTTCTTTAACTAATGAGGGAGGGCGCTGTAAAATTTGGGATTGTGGGGGATTTCCATCTGTCTGGGACTTGGTATAAAAGTGTGACAGGAGTGTGTCAGTATTTGTGTGTGTGTGTGTGTGTGTGTGTGAAGGCACATTAATGCCCATTCTGGCCGTGAGCTGTAGCCTCTTTGGTTCTGGAGAGAGCAGCAGACTGATGGGTTTATCCTCGCTGTCGGCCCAGAGGATGTGCTCGCTCACTGCCCGGTTGATCAGAACGTCCATGTGGTCGGTATTACACTCGTGGAAAAGGAGGGATTCAGAGAGAGTTACCTTGGATTGGCCTGTCACAAAAGGTCAAACGTTAGTTTATATCACATGACTTGCTTCTATGTCTTTTTTCAGCAGGGTCACTTTGAGGAAATGAATGTGCGATGATTCAGGGTGCAAACTGGGAAAAGCAGTTCAAGCATTGGTTAATCAGTGTGTTTTCTCCAGTTTAGTCAGTAATAGACAATCAGTACCAAAGTCACACAGGAGTTGCTGACAGTCAATTACTCATCACGGCCGTGTTGAACACACAGGTCTGCCATTCGTTAACTGATTGTTCTGCTAGTTGTTATGATTGGAGATGAAGCAAAGCAGTGCCATAGATCAGAAAAATCAGTAAGACACAGAGAGAGAGAGAGAGAGAGAGAGGTGTGTGTTGTGTTTTTGTTGGATTAGAACGCCTAGTTGGACATTTGACCCTGTACTTACAAGGAAAAGTCAAAAAGTTCTTCGACATGTGTAATATCACATCTGTTTTTAAAAGGGGCCACATTTGTCCTAAAATTGAACAGGGGGGTCGGGTCAGGAGGAGATAGATGGAGTGTTCGTGTGAACTAAGATAAATGACCTGTGAAAGTCATGCATAAAGGCTAAAATGCTAAAATGCTTTTATCATTTCCTTCACCATCTATTGGGGAAATGTGGGTATTGCAGGGAAAAGGCAGAAGTATAATAATAATATAAATAAATTATATTATTTGGAAAAGTTTGGAAGGCCGGATTAAAAAGCTGAACGGGCCAAATCCGGCCTCCGAGCCTTAGTTTGGCCATGCCTGATCTAACGCCATCTGACTCTATTTTTCTAACCCTGAAAAAAAACATCTAAAAGGAAAAATATTAGTTGGTTATATGGCTTCCCTCCATCTGTAAGCACTGAGACATTTTCAATTATAATGTTGGCTGTTAGCAAGTTAGTTGACAAAAATTTAAATAATCTTTGCTGGTACTGCCTGGAGACAGTTGTGGAGCAGAGTGGTTTGAGGCCAATCCTAGCACCCATGATCGCTGGTCCATCACAGGGCCACCACATATAGAGACTGAAAAATTAAAACACCAAATTGATGACTTTGCTGTAAGGCAGTTACGCTAACAGCTTTGTCTCCCGTGAGGCCCTGCCTTGATATGATACGTAATAATGGTCTTTTTTTTCTTCAGACCAACACAATAGTTTATTTTCCTCCGCTGACTTGTAAACATAGAGAACAGACCACTACAACAAAGCAGGTGACCAAAACAAAAACCCAACAACAATATGGAGTCCTGTATGTGGAGTGTGTGTGTGAGTGTGAAAGAGAGACGGAGAGGAGGTGAAATGGAGCAGAGCAATGAGAGAGAGCGAGGACATGAAAGCAAGAGATGGAAAAGCATAAGATAATGGAGGGAGGGAGAGAAATTGAGAAAGGGACACTGGGGAGTGGGAGCAAAAGTGTGTGAGAGCGAGACAGAGAGAGCCTGAGAAAGTGTGTACTCAGCTGTGAGATGAGACCTCAGTCTGCCCATGGGGAGAGAAGGCGAGGGAGAGGACTGTGCTGTCACAGAGGGGGAGGAGAGTCTCACACTCATTTGCTCTTTTACTCCCTCTCTCTCTCTCTCTCTCTCTCTCTTTCTCCCACACACACACACACACAGACACACACACATCGAACACCCTTACCTTCTGCAGCAATCAAATTTGCTTGGTTTAATGGTTTCACCTGAAGGGCCAGTGGGTGTCATCCTTTTACATCTACATGTAAATCTGCTGTTTCTTTTTTTAATCTTCTTGTCTTCTCCTCCTGATCTGGGTCCGTGTGTAAATCCGTAATTCTAACCGTGATTCTCTCCTTACCTTTTGTCCCTGTGGGTTTACAGGCAGTGGATTGATGGGCAATTCCTCCGCATCCTTCATGGGCACCTTCCTGGCCAGCAGCCTGGGTTCACCTCCCTCCCACCCACCTCACCCTTCCAGACCACCCTCCTCACCCTCCTCACCTTCCTTCCGGGGCGGACCCCACTCCAGCGCCTCCCAAATCTGGTTTCCCCATTCACATGAAGGTACCTAAAATCACACCCTGTGTTCTTACCCCACATCTAGATCACACTCTTAGGTGTATCGTTACTCTGATATTGTGTATTTCATGGAGTTGAGGTTGTGGTTTCCACTCATTTTTTTCAAGAGCGCCCAGTTCCCACCTATTTATTTGTGAACCAGTTTAGGCCCAGATCCAACATTTATTGTTAGAATTCTGGATAGGAATACACAGTGGAATGTTGTACAAAGGAATCTTGCAGTGTTCCATTCACATCAGTGTGTGTGTGTGTGTGTGTGTGTCCTCTGAAGCGACTGTTGCTGTACTTTCAGATCCGGCCTCCATTACAGTTTTTCTCTGCTGGTTCCCAACCTGAAAAATCTCATGGAACAGACATGTCCAAGTCCAGTCTGTGTGGGTTTAATGCTAGCTCTGGGCTAATTGTAGGCTTGTAGTTTCCATGAAGCTAACTTTATGCTGTTCTTCTCTATGCTCCACCATAATATTCAAACAATGGATTTACCTGCTAGCAATATTTGACTTAGCATGTAATGTGATGACCATCTCTGTGGAGGATCACAGCCTTATTGGACAGGACCTACGTTGGACCATCACCCTATGGTTCATTTATAGAGGTTTTTGTTTTCTCCTTTGGATGCTTCGTGCCTTTTCCATTCTCGGGTAAAAAGACAGCGTTATGGGCTGGACGCTAAGGGACAAAAATGTGTCCAAACACAAACACAAAAAGTGTAGATTTGAATTTCAGCTCAAGCTTCACCTCAGCCAGGAACACTTTTTCTTCAACCTGACTTTATTGTTACCTTAGAGAATAGTTTCAAGGTTTTATTGTCAGACTTTATTCTTGTGGAAAAATAGAATAATATTAATAAGAGTGATGATGATAAAGCCAGGCCTAATAAAAGTAATGGAGGTGATTATGACTGGGATTATTACTCAGTTGGCAGTGTAGGCCATTATCTCTATTGCAGTTTAATTGCATATAACACACTAAGAGCATGATTGAATCCAGACTGTTCATCAACCACATTCAGCTGTTCCCTCCTCAAGATAATTGCATATTGTCTTTTTCCTGTTTTGCATAAAAAGCAAGTCATCAAAATGAGCGGCACAATTACCCAGCCTCTCGCCTCCTCTCTCCGGGTGTCAGCAGAACCCCGGCAGCAGCAGCAGCAGCAGCAGCAGCAGAGCAGCCACTGACTCGTGCATGTGTGTTTGGTGTCGTACTCTCACTTGCGTCCTTTAAGTTTTTTTTCATTGGCAAAACTGTTTGCATGCAAAAGCAGGAGCGTGATCTTGAAATCCACATGACATATAACTCTTAGCGAGCAGATTTTCTACAGACTGAAGAACTAAAGCCTGCCATGTGTCAGGCAGTCATTAACAGCTACCATAAAGAAGTGCTGTTTAAAGACTCTGTGTTAGACATTCAACGCTTCATACAAAAACACAAATTACAGTGCTTTGTTCAAGTCCTGTGAAGAGACAATAATATTGTTAATCTGTTACAGTCTAATCAAATCTGTAGTTAGATTACACACTTGTATTACACAGTAAATAAAGACATTTTCACTCCTATGTTAACTCGCTTATATATATATATATATATATATATATATATATATATATATATATATATGATTTTATAATTAAATTCATAAAAAATCAAAAAGAACATATCTAACACCATTTAGTTTGAGTAAATTTATGCTACTTTCCCAAAACATGAGATACAGACTTGGAACCCTCCTACCACTGGGCTGCCCTTCAGTGTTCGTAGACTTACAGTAAAATAAGTATATGTTTTAATTCCCATCTTCACATGCACATTTTCCATTCAAATAGATCGAATTTTTGTGTGAAAGTTTTTTTTTTTCTTTTAAATGCAAACTGTCACTTCACAGTCCAGTGCCAAGCTGGCTTCTGTCCAACAGACTCCTATCACTGTGCCAAAAAAACTAAAAAAAAAAAAAAAAAATGCATTCTCATATCTCTGTCGACACATATCAAATAGACACATGCATGCATGCACACACCTGTCTAATTCACTCCTGTTTGATACGCCTTTCCAGGCCTATCTTCACTTGTCCATCTCTCATCCATGTTCTTTTCTTTTGTTGGATTTAAGCTGCCCCCTCGCCCCCATTTTTCTTCCCTTATGTGCTGATGCCATTTTCAATTTCTCTCTCTCTCTCTCTCTCTTTTGCCAGTCTGCATCCCTTCCTTTCAATTAGTTAAATCTGAGAAGATCCACCGCAGCACCTCCTGCCCCTCCTCCTCCACTAAACACCTCCTGTCTTCTCTTTGCTTTTGCTTCTCCCTTTTCGTCATCTTGATGGCTCTGTTGCTTTTTCTCAATTAGCAGAGCTGACAGGCGGCTCAGCCTTTTCCTCTCCTCCTCCTCTTCCTCTGTCTATCTCTCAATTTCTGAAATGCTGCATCCATTTATCAAGAGGTAGAGTTCAATTTAGTTATTTTTCCATTTGGAGAAGATATGAAATCCTTCAATAACGTGGACAGATGTCTCCAGACTAGTGGACAGAAGAATGGCCCCGGAATACTTTCTTGTCTAATTTGCACTCAACATACTGTTGAGAGAAAAATGGGTGTGAACAGCTGATGAATGAGGAAAATATACAGGAATATACAGAAGTAACATTGTGCATGGAAGCCAAGGAACCCATCTACACCGTCAACTAAATGTTATGGTTTTTAATCTCTAACGTTACTGTTGCTGTATGCGAGTTGCATTTTTATAAAATCCATTTTTATGTGTTGGACGTCTTGTGCTTGAGTTGTTGGGAGTAGAAAACAATGGTCAGTCACACCTGAAGTGGACACTGATTGGCTGTCATTGTGTTTAGCATACCACATCAACGCAAAAGCACCCAGTGCGAGTGCAACCACTGCCAACGTTAGCAGCGAAGAAGTTGGCAATTTAGCAACCCATAGCAAAGCTCAAACTAAACTCGAGGAAAACATCCCACGTATGAGCATGTCAGCGACCGACAGACTGGCAAATATTCTAGCCAAGTGGATAGCGATGAACAGCAGGCCGATAAACATAGTGCAAGACGACAATTAAAATTTAAAAATCGAAATATTTTCAGAAGGTCTAGGTCGGCTTGTGGAACATACCAAGTGTTGTCTTGAAAACCTGAAGTGAGGCGAAGCTTTAGCCGTCTCCAATATTAATCTGTCTGCACACAGTCTATTTGCCAGTTTTGTCAGTCGGTTTGTCAGCTGGAGACTCACTCACTGCCATGTACTCATCAGCTGTCGGACCAGAAGTTGAAGCTTCTACAAACACATGTTGAGATGGTATGTTAAGACTGAGGTGATTCATGAAAAAATGCAAATGAAAATGTGTCAAAATGTTCTTCTCTGTCCCCTAACAGTACATGTAACAAACCCATCCACTTCCTCTCATATGAGTTAGCTGGTTTAGATTTCGTCCACTTTACTTTTCTTCATTTCATCCATAAATATATAAAATCACAGTTGACTATTAGGATCAGAATCAACATATGATTGGCCTCTGCCTGTAGTTCTAGCTGCTGCAGCTCTTATATATCCAGACCTGTCCTTTGTCCTCCTCCTCCTCGGCCTCCTCTCTCTCATTCTTCCATGCTGTGACACATATCTTTCTAACTGTGTGAATGAGCATTTTCTCCTCTGCCATTCGTTCTCCAATGTTTGTGTGTATCTTGCACTAAGAGAGAATGAGGCTGCTGTGCAGTCAGCAGATGCACTAAGACCCTGCTTACTCTGCCTGCAGCAGAAGCAGCAGCTTCCTTGTCCCGGGCAGATTAATGGCCGAACGGGCTTCGCCATGCCCAGCGGTCCCCTGCTTGCCACACCAATGGAGGGCATGCTGAAACTGAGTAGGCTGGCATTATCGGGCAGAGCCATACCACGCTGTGAAAAGGGATTACGCTGTCAAGCGTCACGCTCACAGACAACACGCTGCTGCAGAAGAAAGCCCATCTCCCAGCTTGGATAAAGACTGCCAGCCAGCTCTCTACTCTATAAATCAGACTGAGAAAAAACATCTCGCTGTAACTACAGATCCACCCATCGTTCCTTCTCCATCTCTGGATGGATTGGCATATACGACAATAACCATAACAGCTAAGAAAGAGTTAAAAAAATAGATGATAACGAAAGAGGAGGAGAATCGTGAGGGTATGCAGTAATCACCCCATTGCCCCCTTTAAAAAGCTGCACCTCCTGTGTTATTGCAGGGCTGTTGGCCCTCTCTTCCCCTTTCATTAATTAGAATTGGAGGATACAGGGGCCGCTCGGAGACGGGGTCATTAAGCCCACCATAACACTCCTCCCTCCAGAGAGCTGGTCTCACAGCACCGGCCCCATTGTTCCCCTGGCTGAAAGTGAGACATTTGACACTTGGAGCTGATGTATTGAAAGAAAAAAACACACCACCATGCTGCATATACACAAACACACTGCATCTGTGCGTTACAGGATCAGGTTGTGTGCTTGCCAACACAAATACATCTGTCCTTCATTTAGCTCCCAGAGCTGTGTGTTGCTTTATTTCATTCTCCTCCTCCTCTTTTCTTCACTCCATCTGTGAGTGTGAGGCTAAGGTTGGAACAGGTGCAGGGACAAGGAGGATTGAAGCTTCTGGCCTTCTTTATAGCAATTCAGGGTCATGAAGATTATTGTTTTGTATGTGGTGATTGTTCAGAGTAGAGTACACGTCTGTGAAAAAGACTCTCGCATTAAGAGATAAACAAAAAACAAGGCTCCTGTTCTCTCCTAATGAAGGTCAGTTTTTTCTCTTCCAAATACTTGTCATTTTGTTTGGCTCCTTTCCTCTATTCTTGCAGTATTTCATTTATTTTATAGTGATAATTCATATTTTTACAGGAGGAGGTGTTGACCCTGTCTAGTTTTACATTATAAAATCAGTCGACCCCAGCATGGGTTTAAAACCACAGAGAGAATGACACAGACAAGAATGACCCTTACACTAAAATAAAGTTCAATTATTTTATTACTGTAATTTTTTTTTGTGCTGATATTTTGTCCTTTTTTTATTTCCACAATTGTTACCAAAATTACCGTTACAAAAACTCATCTCTGGTTGTGGTGTGCATGTTCCTCTTATAAGCTGGTTTTAATGAGCCTGGGTCCGTGACCTTTTACCAATGATGAAGGTCAGTAAAGGTCAGGCATGTGGTGCTCATCCCACAGCAAACACAACCTCTTCAGATGAATAAACGTGATAGTGGCCTTTCTTAGACAGCGAGAGAGATGAACAAGGAGCTCCATGTGTGTTAAAGACTAATTTCATACATCACGGCAAATCCCAAGCGCGTCTTGTATTGTTTACATTTGAAATTCAGGCATGAAAGGCAAACATGACGGGCAGGGCCACTGCCTATTTGCGTATGAACACCACCAGCTGCATTGGACTTGAAGGATTATACTGGGCTGCTACGGATAACTGAATCTTGGCCCTTATTGTCCCTGTCTTATCAATTCCGTTCTCTCCTCTCTCCACTATCTTATTTCAGCAGCTCCAGGGTATCCTCGGTTTTCAGGAAGCCTGGCCCACACTTTCCTTCCCATGAGCCACTTGGATCACCATGCCAACACTGGTGTTCTCTATGGGCAGCACCGTTTCTATGACACCCAAAAAGGTTAGCCGTGAGATTATTAATTTCCATCTGACTCAAAAACTTGTTTAAATCTAATTTGCACAGCATAGTGTGGTTTTATTTGATGTTGATTTAAAAATTCGTAGCGGGGTTTTTTTTAATATATATATATATGTAATTGCTTTTGTCTTCCTTCCATCACAGAGAACTTTTACCTTCGAGGTCTCCCATCCCAGTCTGCACTTATCCCTGCCAATCACAGTTTGCCACCAATGTCAAGGACAGGTTCAGGCCACTCTCAGGGGTCCTGCAGCAGAGACAGAGATGCTGGGGTTGGGGTGGGTCTACATAAGGGTCTTAAAGAGGGGTCTCTGGAAAGAGGAGTGGTGTCTGTCAAGGACAAGGAAAGATCCAATGGCAAACACGAGGCAAAGGAAAGACAGCAGCAGCAACAGCACCACAATCAACAGCCACCCCAGCCCACACACCACCGACATTCCCACTCCCATCAGCACCACCCACACTATCCACAGCACCCATTACCTTTGGAAGAGGTCAGTAGTCAGTCCCTGGAGAGGCACAAAACGTCACTTACAATGGAGTACGGCAAAGAGCACCCACAGAGCATGAGCAAACCTCTCAGTGCCTGCTTACATAATGGCAAGATCCAGAATGGAGATGCAGGACATGGAACAGTGGCTAAGCCCAGCATGTCCAGCTGTGGGGGCGAGGGCCTTCCAGGTATGGGAGTGGTGGGGAACAGTCAGGGAAGACACATGGGGACCAATGGGAGCAGTCGCTGCACCAAAGAGGGAGTGAGTGGAGAGATGCGAATCAGTGAACACTCAGATTGTCTAGAAAGGGGTCAGGCACCCCTTCACCACTCTCTTCCTTACTCCGTTCCTCCACCATTACACATGGGTTCAGTTCCTGGAGCTGCTCACACTCATCCACACACTCATGCACACCCCCATACACATCCTCACCCAGGGGGCTTTCATTGCCTTCAACTCCACCCTGGACATCCACACCACCCACACCATTCCCACCATACACATCATCACCCAGAGATTTTCTGTCCTCCCCCATCTGCTCCAATAGCAAACCCTGTTTCACATGAGAGTGGATCAGCCAATGTGGGACGAGATCCTAAGGTCACCGGACCTACGTATGTTCCATCTGTGGCAGACTTGGGGGAAAAAACTAACGGGCCATTCCATGTTCTCGTAAACCCTGACTGTCAGGGGGTTAGCAACGGAGGAGGCAGTAATGCTAAAGAAAAGGGAATAGAAAAGCATGGTGCTAATGGTCACCATAGTAGCTGGCACAGAAAACAGCAGCAGCAGCAGCAGCAACAACAACAACACCAACAACAACAACAGCAGCAGCAGCAGCACCAATACAGAAAGACTGAAAAGGCTCCAGATTGGATGCAGTCCCACCACCAGCATCTCCAGGCCTCACAGCTCCCTCCACCGCCCCAGCAACAACAGCCACCTCATTCTCAACAGCAGCACCAGGTGGTACGTTCGCGCAGTGCCGAGTGTATCAACAACGGTGTGGACATTGAGGTCTTCAGATCTTCACTGCCCCAGGGCCCCAAG
>NC_024323.1:5048020-5052701 GCF_000523025.1 Cynoglossus semilaevis | reverse complement strand
CAGAGATTGTTCTCATTCTCGACCTCCACCTAACTCCTCCCCACTTGCTAATAAAGGCTTGAGTCAACACAATGGGACAGGACCAGCCCATGGCCCCAGTCCTGGAGCGAGCTGCTCCCTACAGAGAGATGGTCAAAAGGTAGCCAGGATACGCCACCAGCAACATGGCCGACCTGGCCCAGACGCTTCTTCTCCTGCTGCACTAAACCAGGGGAATACTCAGGAGTTAAAAAGAAGGACAGACATATCTCCTTATAGTTACAACAACAACAACAACAACAGTGGGCAGCACCACCACCAGCCTGCCGTACCACCCTGGACCATGAGGCCTCCCCATCACATAGGTCAAGCAGAAGAGGAGCAAAGGAAGTCCTACATGGAGTTAGGAGGTAGTAGTGTGCAACACTCACAGCAGCAGCAGCAGCAGCAGCGATCAGCTATGACTCTGCAGCCTTCCCACCCACTGCCGCCGTCATCTCTCAGTCAGCAACAACAACAACCACAGCAGCCGCAGCCTGAACCACAGCGTCCAACACAGGGCGAGAGCAGTGCCATGAAAAGCCTACTAAAGTACAGCAACCAGCAGCAGCCACTGCTCCTCTCACAAAAAAGCCCCTTTGGGGGACTGGGAAGCCTCAAGAATAGTGCTGCAGGTGGAAGCTGTGCCCTTCAGGGCAACAAACAGGCTCTGCCTTCCAGGAAAGGTCCCAACAATGACCAGGAACGCCCTGATTGCAGTGGGCGAGGTAGAGATATTGGGGACGCGGGTCAAGGGGAAAGTGAGGTGCGACAGCCACCGGTGGGAATTGCGGTGGCTGTGGCCAGACAGAGAGAGCCACCGTGCCGTTCAGCAGACAGTCACGCCAACAGCCGTCAGGGCAGGGTACACCCCTCCGTCAAAGGTAAAGTTAAATTACAATAACTCAATTATATATCTACAGTATTTAGGGCCTTTATCATGTTTATCTTACATCATATATTCGATGCCTTCATGGAGACATTTGTCTTACCTTAAGTCAAAGCTGTGATTTGTCTGACAGGGCCACACCGCTCCATGTATCCTTCAGATCCCACCACCGAAGAAGAGAGGAAGAGGATGAGTGGGGAACAGATAAGTCTGACGTGCTTGGACAGAGAGAGAGATCCATACATCAGGTTACTAAATGTGGACTTACTAATATATACACAGATGTATTTATAGATGACAGACAGTCTTCCAGGGTTTCTGTCTTCATGTTGTTCCTTTATCTTTCCGTCAGGGATAATAACGAAAGGGTAGAATTTGCGAGGATTCATCCCTCCAACAGCTGTCATGGTGACCTCACCTCTCATCTCATGGTCCCGGCCGGGACTTCACTCCAGTCTGGCCAATTAGATCCCGCTGCACATTCTGCTCATCATCACTGGATGCCAAGGACCGGTAGTCCATCTCTTTGGATGACAGGACACTCTTATGGTAGGAAAATATATATAAATACTTTTTTTTATATTTATTCAGTTTTTTGTATTATTTTTTATGCTAACTTGTATTGATGTTCAATCCCTACAGCAGGTATAGGACATTCAGCCCTGCACCAGAATCTGCCTCCAGGTTTTTCTGCAGCCATGCCAGGCCCTCTGCAGCCAGTCCTGCCTCTGCCTCAGGATCCCTCGGCCCAGCTTGTGGTCCTGCCCACTGATCCTCCGACTCATCCTGCAACCCATCCCCTAGGTGAGCCATTCTTATTTCCCTTTACTGTAAATTTGCAGTAAACATTACTCCTCCCAAAACTATTTTATTCGCTGAAACACAAAACCTCCCTCCCACAAACATTTTGGTAAAATTATTAGAGCGTTGAAAAACATTTTTTACATTCCCCAAACCTAGAGGTAGACTTCAGTCCAGAGAAGGCAAATCTTTTTTTCTAAGAAAATGATTTATTCAGGTAGACTTTTCACTTATTTGAAGGATAAGTTAAAATATTTAATATTTATTGTTGGTTTTTTTTTTCTTCCTTTCAATTTTATTATTTGTTTATCTAAGAACTGTAAGTATCTATGTGACGGTCAAACTCTGGTTAAGTCAGATATAAAAAAAGGCAAATGGGCTTCTAAATGACCCTTTATTTCAATGCCCTGCACTGAACAATACGTAGTACTGAAGTACTATAGTACTCCCATTATTAAGATTGAAGTCAGCTGCAGACATGGGAACTGAACCCACTGCAGACCCCCTTCTGGGCCTGGATTTTTTCTCATCTATGCTTTTCTGAATTGTCCAGGGAGACATTTACATACATTCATTCCACCATTGTTGACCCCTAATCAGTGTGCAGATTTTGTTGTTCACATTTTATTATGTCATGACTTTTTTTAACAGCATTCCAGCAAATTCTCCAGGCGGTTTTAAGGAAGAGTGTGCGATAAATGTTGCCTGGGGAGAGCTGGTTCCATAAAGTCATTTTCCATCTTTTTATTAAGGATACGTCATTATAAATATCTTTGTGTCATCCATTATGGTTCTGCTGTTTTTGAAACAGTTGTGTGGGAGGTTTATAATGAGACATATGGATAAAGCAATTTTGTATTCCAATATACGAGCTTTCTATTGATGTGTTTGAGTCCAAAAGAAGACTGTGTGTGTGTGTGTGTGTGTGTGTGTGTGTGTGTTTTCTGTGCTCGCCTCTGTCACATTTTTCCTCCTTTTTTCTCATTAGATGTGATGGAGCAGCCGGGGCTGTGGCCCCCTGTGTATGGCGCCCGGGGCCCACCCTCCCACATGCAACATCCTGCTGTGTACTCTCAATCCCAGTTTCTACGGCAACAAGAGCTGTACGCTCTCCAACAGCATCAGCAGCTCCGGCATCAGCACCAGCACCAGAGCCACCCGTCTCAGCAAACACAGCCACAACCACAACAACAACAGCAGCAGCAACAGCAGCAGCAGCAACAGCAGCAGCAACAGTCTCAGCACAGAGCTGCGCATGGCATGGACATACAGCATCACACCCCGCATAATTCCCAGGTGACTGACAATATGTGGGAAACATTAACTTAAATCCACCTTAATTTTATGTTTCTGTTTTTCATCAGGGTGATAAGAAAGAAAAGCACAATCAAAACTGCATTTAATTAGTTTTTCATGAATATTACTCTCTTTTGCCCTGCAGTGTTATGCAGTATTAATCATATTGTTTTAATAACATAGGTTTGGTCCAGCCTTTTGTCCCTTGTTAAATATGTGAAAATTTAATTGATTTTATTTCTAATTTCTGGCTTATTTTGCTGTAGTTTTTGCTCCACTAGCATAGTTAGCTGGGTCGTTCTGGACAAATTTGTAATATTGTAATTGCAGAATGCATGGCTAATGTGTATAAACCTTTATGAAGAGGATACTTGTTCATATACTGTAGCTTTGGTATCTTTTTTTTTATGAGCAAAACTTTGAACTTTTAAAAGGTTAATTTAATTGTAAATTTCAGAAAACCTGTAGCCAACCTTGTGCTTTGTCTGGGAAACTTTAAAAAGCGAAAGACTTCAGTCTTTCACAATACAAATTCTCCTATTTGTTCATACTTCAGATGCAGAAGCCCCAAAATGAACCCTCAGTTGAGCTCGGGGAACTCATCTCAGAACCTAGACCATCAAAACCAGGGAAACCCTTCTCTTACAACACACCTCAGAAGAACCCCTCACCGTCGGGGGCTTGTACTGCTCACCTGTCCCCCTGTTGCCAGTCCCCCTCACTGCGACCTCATCCTCAGAGCACTCCTTCAACGCCGTGCCCTGCGATCAGCCCCGCCACAGCAGTCCCTCATTCACCAGCCATCAGCCCTGCTCCACCACTAATGCCCAAGGGTGGTGAGTCTCAGGACAAGAGAATCGAGGGGCAGACAGCGCAGGTGTACCCAGAGTCTCTGGAGCCCGGTGAGCACTGCCTACATTTAAGATTAGCCTCCCCGTCTTTTCATGTTTGAAGTCATATAAACACTGTTTAAAAGTCCTGGTCCTTGAGTTAAGTGTGCTAATAAAACAAATCCCCTTTGCTTTGTTCAAAATATTTATTAGATTCTTAAGTACTGCCCTTATCTTTAAGGCCTGGCCATTGACCATGAAATGTATGACATGCTACTTAAAGCAGATTAATCTGAGCCAGGAGAAAACCACAGCAGGACAGGTTCAGGTGCCTCTGCTCCTGCTCTTACTTCCTACCAGAATAATTTAAATCAAGTCACTACTTTTTTCAGTTTTCCATTTCAAACACTTGCATAAAAGGGTAATATTAAAAGGGTAGGGCAGCATCCAGCC
Source organism: Cynoglossus semilaevis (assembly GCF_000523025.1). Taxonomy (NCBI): domain Eukaryota; kingdom Metazoa; phylum Chordata; class Actinopteri; order Pleuronectiformes; family Cynoglossidae; genus Cynoglossus; species Cynoglossus semilaevis. The sequence continues at coordinate 5,048,414 of NC_024323.1, read as the reverse complement.
TAAAACCAAACCACCATACACCTCTAGTGGCCAATTTTAAAAAATGTTCTTTTCTACTATTGTAGTAACATCTGTTTTGTCTGTGTGTGTTGTCACGATGCGTGTGGGCCCCTCTGTTGCCAATCCTGTGATTGACTGCGAGCTACAGATACGACTACCTGCCAACCTGGGGCTTTCCAGTAGTATTACTTCAGTAATGACTGAGATACTCCTCAATATCATCTTCCTCTCCACCCCCACAGTCACTGCATTGTCTTCATCATCATTAATGTCCAGGATTGTTTCAGTCGCTCGATAAACCAGCAGACTGGTCTGATTTATAAGCCCCACTTAGAAAATGTTACATGTGGTTCTGGCCTTGTTAGGAAATAAAGCCACATTGTCACTGACTCTT
>NC_024323.1:5047690-5047999 GCF_000523025.1 Cynoglossus semilaevis | reverse complement strand
TTTGGAGTTTTACAAACCCTCTCCTCAGGAAAGTTGGTTCAAAAGCACTAAAAACACTCAGTCTTTACAAACCTTGATGGACTGTATCACATGTATCACATGTATTTCTGCTAAACTTCAGAAACAGCAGCAGTACATGTTTGTCCTTTTCCTACCAAATCACATTTGCATAATTTCATGACAGTGTACTGTGTTTCTTTCCTTCTACAGATCTGCCCCCTGGTTACACTTACCCACCTATTGCCATGAGCTACAGGAGTGGGCCTTCCCCACAGGATGTTCAACTGGCAGAGCCAGCTGATCTGGAAG
>NC_024323.1:5042983-5047001 GCF_000523025.1 Cynoglossus semilaevis | reverse complement strand
TCTCCAGGCTGGGAGAGGAGATGGACTGTCAAGCTGTTGTCATGCCTCTTTCAGAGCCACTCCCACCTGCCGATGTGGGGCAGGAGAAGGAAAACATAGTTAATAATGTGCTGGAGCAGAGGGAGGAGGTGGAGGCATCCACCAATTACGTGCTTGGTAAGGAGGAGGTGGAGGAACAGAGGTCCGCTGAGGAAGAGGTGCTGGTTTGCCGCCCTGCGGAGATCCCCGTGTGTGGGGCTGCTTCCTGTCCAGTCCCCCTTTCAACAGAGGGGTCTGAAAGGCCAGAGGCTGTCATTACCTTGGAAGAGGAAGAGCATGATGAAGCGGTGGGTGAGGGGAGCCAGGTGGAGCACGCTCCAAAGGTCAACATGCCCATAGAGCAGGAGCCAGAGCTAACCACCATCATCGAGCTTGACCCAGCTTCCCCTGCAGTTCCTGAGCTCCAGTCTCCAGTCCCTGAAGGGCCAAAGGCCAGCGAGCAGCGGCAGGAGAAGGAGACGGCCACCGATGACACCTCAGTGGATTTCATGTGTCTATCCCCAGCTTCCTTTTCTAGTCCAAGTCAGCCCGCAGATGCAGTGCCCCAAAAACCCCTGGTGCCGTGCTACTGGAGTCTGGAGCTACTGATTGCTGCAGCCTTCTGTACGGACGTTCCCCCATTTCCCTTGTTCCCATTTAGCAGCCCATCAGTTGCTCCATCACAGCCTAACCCCCACCAGGGTATGGAACTTCTGAGTGAGCTGGCAGATCTGGAGCTGCAGCAGCAGAAGCGCACCTGTGGGAAAAGCCAGGGTGAGGGACAGTGGGTCCACATTACTCGTACACGTTAACATGCACGCAGCCACACACTCGTATCAGCAGAAAGCACTCCTCTCTGGTTCTCTGCACTTCTTTCTTTTGCACCCACTGTAACAAAGCCCCGCTCCCCCTTAGGCCTCGCCTCTCTCGCCTCTGTCTTCCCTCCCTGTTGTTCCTGCTGGTCTAACAGTCTCTGTTGAATTCTATCATCTCCCGAGAGAAGCTGTCAGCGCGCCTGCTTGCCGTTCTTCTTCTTTGGTGTATTAAAGGCACTTTTATTTCCTAAAAGGCAGTTTTAGCACCGCCGAGGCCTCAGGAGAGGGAGAAGAATCAGGAGGACAGAGTTGAACTACTCGTACACCTCCCGTTCCCAGTCACCCTCTTGCTCCCTTCCAGCTCTCCTCAGGGATCTGTCTCTGTGTCTCTCTGTCTTGCTTCTGTTTGAAGTGCACGTGTGCAATGCACGCCCCAGAATAAATGTCAAGTACACACAAAACTAGCACAGGACAAATTTTCAATACTCTCTCCAAAACAAAAAATGTCAGTGAAAGTGAGTGTGTAATCACAGAAGCAGTGCATGTTTTCAGCACCCTGGGGCATTGCCTGACTAATTAGACCCCATTGTTTTAAAGTGCCGTTAAAAGCTTCCTTGTTTTCAAAGCCACTTTTTTTTTTTATTCCAGCATGAGAATGTTTTGTGTTCACCACTGTATCCTTATGCGTTTTACTGATCCAAACGGGTGACGTTGTCTCTGTGATGCAGTGCAGTTGGCAGCTCTGATAAGTAGAACACCAAATGTCACACCAAATGTCCCGACTGAAAAAGTAAAACAAAAAAAACTAGAGAGACTCTAATTTGTTAGGCCGCAGCACCGAAGACATCAAACAAATCCCTTTAAGACTCCTTTTGAAATCTATCAACTATCTGTTTAGTTTTTGTTTCCGAATCAACAATGTTACATTTAACAGGTCAAAGCAATGAAAACAGCTTGGCAGCTTCTGTTATGTTATGTTGGCTTTAACTAATTTAATGTTGATTTTTGGCGTTTAACATCCCATGAATCAACATTTAAGATCTTCAAATTCATGGTAGATTTTCTAAACTGCTTTTTTCTGTCTTTGGTGAAAAACACATTTAAATTTTAATTCAAAACTCTAAGACATCTTTAGCTAGCCCATGCATAGAGCCACATCCTGTAGTGTTTTTTGCCAAATGGTTCCTGCACTACATCTCTGGAAAGGTCACAAATCAGCATTCTTTTGACATCTCAGAGGACACATTTTATGACTTCAACAAGCTGCAAAAGCTGCGTGTTCATTAGCTCAGTGCATCTCCTCAACTCTACAACATCCAGAGCAGGCGAGTCTCCATCACATCAAGACCAACATATACACTCTAAAAGAGATGCTGGGGCCCAGCCATTACTGCCAGCTGCTGTGCTTATATTTATGTAAAAATAAAATGATGAGGCTGTAGCTTCGTATGGATGACTGTAACAGTTCTTTTAGTGTATTTGGTTCCAGAAATTTTAATCCTTGTGTGCATTTTTGCTAAGATTTGATCACAAAGCATTTGTCTGAACACAAATCCATATTTCCCATGCCTACAGAGGAGGAGCTGCTGATGTTTGACCTGCAGAGTCTTGCTACTCTGGCCACAGCACGTGCTCTGGAGATTGACTCTAATGAAGGGAGCTGTGCAGGTTTGGGGCGACACTTTCCAGCTCGCAAGATCCTCAATTTACGAAGGAAATGCAACTGGACGCCTCGCAGTGAACCAGTAAGACCACAGTTACAATGTGCCACAGCTGATAAATTACCTGTTGTTGTTTTATTCAAGTAACCGATGTTGATGTGTTCTTCAGGTGTGTCCAGCCAAAGGCAGCATGGAAACCATGGAGGGTCCTGAACTCAGCATGCGTGTGAAGTTGGCTGACTTACAGCGTCGATACAAAGAGAAGCAAAAGGAGTTAGCCAAGCTGCAGAGGAAGCATGACCACCAGTGAGTAGCAGCGTTTCTTTTACATCAGAGGTCTACGAGGTTTTTTCAGGGCCTCAGACCCCCCACGCTGTTGGAGGGGCTGGAGCAGGGACCCCCAGAAAAGTCAAAGGCAAACTGGATTGTCTTGGTTTCTTGAAGTGTGACAGCCTTAAATCACACCTTGTCCCAGGTGACCCCAACATCCTGCCACTGGTCCAAAGTGCAGTCTCCTCATTTGTTTTGCTGTCATGACTCTCTTTAACCTGAAAGGCCACACTGAGGCTAAATACAAGAATTGTAGTAGTCTTGAAAAAAACTAGAAGGTCCAGTTGGATTTTACTTGACTGCTTCAAATAAAAGGACATCAACGACTGAAATCTGACATAGACAAGACCTCCAGGAACTCCATATACTGTATAAATGGATTTCCAGGAAACTACATTGAGATAATTGAGTGCCACAAACAAATATCACTGTCATGTATTAGTAAAAAGCAGGAAATGCATAAAGATCCAGTGGCTTTTTCTTTAGAAAAAGGACAGATAACAATGAGAAGCTACAACGTAAAATATAAAAACATTAATAATCATGTCTACATGATTTTTTTTTTTCATTTTGTATTGTATTGTTCATAAGAGGTGAAGTCAAAGTTATTTCAAGAATCTAAGAAAATACCAAGTATAAAGTATCTCAGGAGATTCTCCTCTTTCCTCTGGTCTGTTTACATCTGCACGTGGAAGCAGGAAGGAGGAAACACCACGCAGCCCAGCACGACGAGGTCCAGGGAGGCCGAGGAAGAGGAAACCCACCCTCACCACAGGTCCAGTGTCCTCATCAGAGGGACAAAAAAAGGTCAAGTAAGTATCAGTCAACCTATCCACCCCTGCCTGGATATAGTCCAGTCAGGCCTGATAAGAAACTATCAATGACACACAGCGACGGTCTTCTGCTGCCGTAAACAGGAAATGGGAGAATTCAACTGAGCCGCTCTGGGAAGTCAATATGAAACTGCTCTGATTTACCAAACACTGGTGATGATCGCTCCATTTGCTTGATATGTGCTGTATAAGCCTGCAAAGTGTAAACAACAGTGGCATTAATACATGTTAGGCTTAGCTGGGCAGTGTTCATGGGTGTGGTGAGGGGACAGGGGGAGAAGGGAGCGGGGCTGGCTGACTGTAGGGAGATGACAGGCGGAGGATGTAATTAGAGTCCTGTGAATTCTCCTGTAATCTGTCC
>NC_024323.1:5017087-5042783 GCF_000523025.1 Cynoglossus semilaevis | reverse complement strand
CTGGTGAATGCTCCTATAATCGTTCCGAGCGGCAGGAATGTGACACACCACTGCCATTACAGCCCCACGAGGTCAACAGAGGTCCAAGGGATTATATGACCATCAGACAGCACAGGCTTTTAGGGATAAGCTGACGTTTGGAGCTTTCATGTATGTCTGAGGACTAATGAAATACAGTCAAACAAAGAATATTTGTGATGCAATATCTGACAAACTGCATTAATGGCATCGTAGACCAGTCCATGCACTGTCAAAACATGTTAGTTCCAGAAAAAAAACATGCCGACAGTTAAAAGTTTAACGTCAGACCTGAGGTAGCATTATCACCATCAAACTTTAGAAATATTTAGATCACTAAATTTAAGCGCTCAGGTCTTCACCTACGCCTGTCAAAGAACGGGTTGAGATGTAAATGAGAGTATTTGCAACAATTAGTAATTTTAATTATATTATTATAAATAATTATATACATATATAATCATGGATAACATAATTATAATATATGTGTGTGTGTGTGTACCTGCTAATTTCAGTGGGAAAATGGAAAACGGGATGAACCTCTGATTCTCTTTCCTTTCTTTCTCCTCTATGTGGTTTCTGAGAAATGGTCCAAAATGTTCCTTTTGTCCCTTATTCAAAGTCACCTTTACTCTCCTTTCAACCATGATGTCCTCCCACCCCTCCACCCACCGGGCCAGCAATAATCCGAGCGTGGACACTAACACAGGGTGACAGTGGCACTCAAACGAAAGGGTATCAGTCCAGGGCGCACAGTGAGGCACAGTGAGTGGGGAGGGCGGGGGGCTGGGGGGGGGGATGATAATGCTTGGCCAGGTGTGAACTACTGTGTTTGAATGGCTGTATAAAAGACACAGATTAGCACACATTGTGTTACATGGCAGGGTTATGTAAAACCTGCCAGTCATGCAACAACAAGACAGGGCAGTGGGTCAGTGTGTAACAAAGTCAGCCTTACAGCATCGCTGCTCTGAGGCTGAGCCTTGTGAAGTGTGAGTTCAAGGTTTATTTATATCTGCGCATTACAAGCATTAAGATAATTAGGAATGGGTGCAGCTGTGTGCGTATGAGCATTTATTTCGGCGATGTTTGTTTTTCCGCCCGCCTCTGTTATGCCCCTGGGTGAAGCACTGGGGTCCTTTTCGGTGCTACGTGATTGGGGGGGAGGGGGAATGCAGAGAAGTTCTGCTTGCCAGGAAACCTTGCTAATCAATTCTGTTTAATTAGACACTGTGCGTTCAGTAACTCCAACGCCCACAGAGAGGAGGGGCTCTGTCACATTGTGTTTGTCAGCAGCGGAAGGCAAGCCGTGTCTGAATCTGCCTCACGGGGCCGTCTCACAACTCTCTGCCACCTCTGTCATTCTGCTGTCAGCCAGCGAACACGACGTCCAACTCCCAGTCACTTTTACTCACTTCCTGTTTTGTTACCGACGTGTGTTGACAGATTTTGACAATTAGATCTACACCCAATCAAGTCCAGTGGTCATAAACAATCATAATGGATAATAATTTTTTTTCTCTACGTTTTTGTTATGTATTCCTGAAATCCTTCATTTATTCATTTCAATGTAAGGTTTACAAGGTGTAACATTTGTGAAAAAAAGAAATCACTTAAACATTGCTACACTGGTTATTTTGGGGTTTTTTGGGTATTTTTGTGCCCAAATAAAACTTTCAGTTAATGTGTAGATGTTGGTTGTTTTTTTTTTTTTTTGTTTATCAAATAAAAAAAGCAACTGCAAAGCCATGAAATTCACAGTGAACAGTGGAGCTGCAAACAAATGCTTCGACTGTTCACTGTTTCCTCTCAGGCCTTTCAAAGGGCAGTGCAGCGTCTTATGCCTCACTGCTCTCAAACATTCCCCTGTTCCTTGTTAAATCCCATTTTTACAAGTGTTTTCTTCAGATGCTGGGGTTCTGTTTTTTTCTTTTTGTCATTTTGGTCATCAGAAAGAAACCAGAGAGAAATCAGATCCCAGAGAGAGCGGTGACTCAACTCTGTTTTCTCCCTTTGACGTTCTGCTCTCCCTTTTATCTTTGAGAACCACCGCCATTCTCCTCTAATGAATGCCTCTCTCTTGTTTTGACTAGCAGGTCGATTGGGGCGGGTCTTGCCCTGCTGCCTGAAGACCTTGGAGTGGGCAGAGACAGCCAGAGGAGGAAGAAGCGGCTGTCCAGTCGTGGCTTTGAACGACACTGCAGCGCACAGGTCAGGGTCCCCTTGTCCTCTGTGATGCTAGAAATAAAACAGCGGTGTCTTTGTTTCTTTGCGTTTGATACGCCCTTTTGTTGCACACACACATTTAAAATGAGGTGCTACACGAGGAGTCAAATCCTCTGCCCTCTATATTAATACCGTCTTCAGTGGGACTTTCTTTCTCTTTTCTGTGTGAGAACAAATAAGAATCCTCTTCCTCCAACCTTTTAAAGCTTCTGCAGCTACTGTTACCAGGAGACTAACTGCCTCTCTCCGGCTCTCTCATCTTCTTGTGTTGCAGCAGATAAAAGCACAGAGCTGCAGAAAAAGCAATCTTCACAGCGTGCTCAGCTCCAAGCTATCCACTGATGTGGCTCAGCTCAAACACAAAGCCCAGAGTAAAAAGAGTCTCTCAGGGACCGGCTCCAGGGACAAGGAAGCGTCACCTTGCAACTCCAACCCCAAGCATGGACACAGGAGCCAGGGCACGAGCAAAGGGGAGTCCCGGCAAGAATCTGGAGGTCAAAGTGACACAGGTAGATACAGGAAATCAGAAAATTGAGCTGCAGGCTCCGGTAAAAGACCCATGAAAATTGAGATTTGTATTATTGTTTACCTTCACAGCAGCGAGTGTCGACAGTGGCCCCCAGGAGAGCTGGACTGCTCTGGTTCAACGTGGGTGTCAAAAGGGATCTAACAAACAGACACTGGGTTCTTCCTGTCTGAACCAGAACAGAACGAAGATCCATCGTGGTCTAAGACAGGAGGCGAGTGCTGAGGGAGAGAGCTCTCCTGCAGACAGTGACTCTTCTGATCAAGGTAGAGATTGTAAAAAGACTGAGGCCTTTATCTTTTCAGTTGATTTGTTTACATTTTGTTAAAATAAAATAATAATAATTATTATTGTTATTATTGTTATTATATATATATATTTATTTTAATTAAATAATTTACATTTTATCTCCAAATAAAACTGTTCATAAGAGTTTTCTTAATGAAAAATTGTTTTCAACAGTTCAGGCGTGGATTAGATAAACAAACAAAAAAACATGACAAATTATTAATCAAGTCAAGCAAAGCAATACCAGCGGTTTTCAAATTTTGATTGTTTTTTACATTTTAACCAAATCCAAATGAACGAAGGTGTCGATAAACATCTTGTAGCAGACGTAGGTGTGGATGGAGGTTGGACACCTCACTGAGTGGCCACGTTGAGTCACCTGGACTAAATGACCTGCCACAGCTGTGGTCACACACTCAACCACAAGGCTGAGGAAATACCACTCAGTCAAAACGCGTCATACATCACATCTCTGGGCAGTTAAAACAGTGTCTGATGTAGTAATGAGGTGCTTGTTGAATAGTGAAGTGGGAATTTAGAAAAATGTTGCGTATTTCCTTTAGTAAACAAATCTGTTAGCGTTGTGTTTCTATGTTACCGACCTTATAGTTACATCTTTAAACTGTATTGTTTTTAGATGATGAAGAGGAAGAGGGCAGCTATGATACCGATGAAGGTCAGGATTACAAAGTCCAACCCTCCAGAGACCTCACTCCAAGCTCCTCCATAGCAGATCCAAGTCCCTCAAACGTTGTTAAACTGGAGGCCAATCAAAAGGCCAGGAACAAAAAGCAGAGGCAGGAGCTCTACGGTAAGACTGTCTTTAGGAAGTGATTTATGACTGGACAACACTACCTTACAGATTCATGGGAAGCATCTGTTTTGTGTTCTTCCTGTCGGCCTGTCAGCCCAGTCTAAGTCTGTTTGTGCAATTGAACTGCTCAGCCTCACAGAGTCTGTCTGGAGCGGAGGGGGAGGTCAAAGTCAAGAAGAAGTTCCCCTGTAGGATGGGTCTGCCCCTGGAGCTGAAGAAACACCACGACGATCACCGGCCTGAGGGGGTTAGAAGGCCGTGTGGTCCACGCTCCAAAGAGCCACGATGGGGTGGTCTTGGCACCAGAGGAAAACTCTACAGACGAAGCATGGGCTTAGCTACCTTCCCCACCACCACAGAAAGGCTAAAGAGGGCAACGCGCAAGAGCACCATGCTGAGAGGCTCAATCAACAAGGTCTGAGCAACAACAGAGATTTTGTTCATATGGTGAAATATCGACACCCTAACATTTTATTTGTAAATAAAAGTAACAAAGCCGAACAGTGATCAAAAGTAACATTCTATACTGATGCCTGAAAAAAGTCTTAAAAATAAGTTTCCCAAAAATGAATAAAAACGCACCAATTTGCCTTAAAATATGTAGCTATGTGAATTACTATCCTTAAAATTTAGAAATTTCACAATAATTTCAGAACACCATAACAACAAAGGTCTGAATCACAGACAGGAGTAGGAGAGTCAAACAAAACGTCCAACAAATACATACTTATCACTACTGTCACTAAATAAACTATGTCTATTCTCCAAAATAAAAATGAAACACATTTACTGTAAATGATGTCAGTCATATCAGTCATGGTATAAAAACCTCCAACTTTTGTCATTCAAAACCAGTGAATTAGCCGAGCATTGTTCAAAATCCGACCATTACAAAGGAGAGCATGTGTGAAATTCCACACGTTCTGTATTTTAGGCTTTGGCCGACATGTTTGGGGCTTCAGCAAATAGTACCAAAAAATACCACAGTGACTTAAAGTAAGCAAAGAGTACATGATCATAACCCAAATAGTCAAAAGTTATCCAAATACGACAAAATGTGATAGCTCTGCTGTGGACAGGACCTGAAATGCTCCTTTACATTTCATAGAGGTAAATAATGCCACAGAAATACAGTAAAAACCGCCCTGCTGACAGGCCCTCATAAAACTTATGAATGGCCTGTGGGCCAGACTTTGCACATTCCTGTTTCAAGGTTTTTCTAACTGCTGCTCTAATCTTTTAAAATCACAACGTCTCAACCAAAACTAACCCCGCAGAGGAGCAAAAGAGTTAGGTTAAGGCACTGGAAGCAGTGATTTCGTCTTTAATTACTAGAAAAATACGGTAATCACACAGGACGTATGTGGGGGGGGGGAGTCATTGTTAACATTTTCATCCAGGAAGTCTGTTTATTGTCTATAACACATGCAGCACATATCCAGAGGCTGCGCAGGTGTGACGTCTTCACACTGACTGCACAGAATTCTGTTTGGTTTAGGAGGTGGGTGTGGTTTTGGTTGGAGCAGTAGAAAAGATAGAAACTGCATCAACAGACCCACTTGTTCCTTGAGAATTCTTTCAGATGACTGCCTTCAGCTTTACAAGGACCTAATTCCAGTGAGCTGGCAGAGTAATATATGTTTAAAGTCGGGTTGTTCAATCATTTCTGCTCACACATACAGCTCCTCTGAGGAAAGTAGCAGAGAGTTGCGGTGTGTGAGTTTAGAAATGTGTCTCTCACACAAGGCACGGCGTCCGTCTGGGTAACAAACTGCTGCTCTGCTTCACACGTCAATTTTTTAACACCTCGCCACAAAAAAATTGCAAAGCCGACTGCAGTAGTCCAATAGACAGGTTCTGTTTGGCTCGTAAAGTATTTTTCTTGTTTGTAATAGATAGACAAACAGATAGATAGACAGATAGATAGATAGATAGATAGATAGATAGATAGATAGACAGATAGATAGATAGATAGATAGATAGATAGATGTGGAATCTCTCCACTCTTGTCCAGTTGTAATGTCAGGGCATGACTATGATGCACAATTCTTTCAAAATCAACCAAAGTAAAGTAGGTACGTGGCCTGATGCTGTTGTCATTCACACAAAAATACACACAAATAAATAGGACATTTAAGAAGTGAACCTTTACAATCTGTTCATTTCATGCCTGATCGTGTGAACATTCTTTCATTCTGTAAATCTGTTCTCTTCCGCAGCCAAAGGAGTGGAGAGGGGGGGGGGCCGTCTTCTGGAGAGCTTTGCGGCCGATGAGGGATTTCAGATAGATGGCAGCAGCTTCTCGGAGGATGAGGAAGACGGCAGTTCTTCACACAGGAAAAGCCCTAAAAGCAAGTCCTAACACTGGATATCTCACAAGTGCACTCGTCACCAATGATTTAATAATGTGATCTTAAAAATCCTAATTGTGATATTTGTCTTTTTTTTTAATAGTTCCCAACTGTGTATTGACAAAGGAGCTCCTAACTGATGGACTGAAGGTGTTGATCTCCAAGGAGGATGAACTTCTTTATGCTGCAAGAGTTCACACTCTGGAGCTCCCAGACATGTAAGAAAGAAAAAAGGCAGTGTGTGAACTTCAAGTTCAAACCTCTGTCTGTAAAGAGAAAATGAATGAAATAATCCTAAAAATCTCACTGTCAACAATGTCATCTTCACCTCTGAAGAATAATCCCTCACTAAAATATACAGGGTAATACCATGCCCAAGTGGTCTAAAGTGTGAAGTGCAAGTAATTTACATCAACTAAAAAAAATGGATTTTGCTAAAATTTAGTGCCACTTTTTAGACCAGAAAGGCATCACTGGTATTACTGTATTACTCATGCTGCTTCACTGCGTCCCATGTTGTTTTTTCATTTTAAACTAAAGGCTTCAGGAGGGCCTGCAAAAACAAAAAAAACTACCTTGGCAGGTCTAATATTGAACGTTATGTTTCCTGGTTTGGCCGTCAGTAAATTCATCAGTTAACATTTGTAGCACAGTTTCTTTGCCGTTGCTGCTGATAAACTGTAAACAAAGAGATGGTCTCACAACAACAGCAAAAGAAATAAAAATGGCGTTAGATCAAGACAAGGATTAAAAAATACTCCAAATAACCCCATCTTTTCTCTCGCCGTTTGTTCTTTCTTCCAGCTTCAGTATTGTTATCGATGGGGAAAGAGGAAATCGCCCAAGAATCTATTCACTGGAGCAGCTGCTGCAGGAAGCTGTAAGCTCACTCCAGTGCACTTTGCATTTCCACGTAGCCTTCCAGCCTTTCTGCTGCTCTGTCATTTCCTTTGCTCTCTCACTTCCTACCTCCTCTGACTGTCTCAGGATCAGTGAGGGCCTCACATGTGGGATTTGCGTGTTTGTGCACGCATGCGACTGTGTCTAGTAAAGAACCTGGCATCGCTTGCTTTTTTTAGATGACTTTATGAGATCATTTGTAGTCTTCACTCAATTTTATGTAAATATATAATTACAGTATACTGAGTCCTCTATGTAATGAGTTGTAATTATCTATCAAAGGAACCGCAGCACATTTGCATTAAGGTAACCTGTGATTCCTGGTGTGCGCTGCATTCCTAATTAAATGTTAGTGTGTAATGCGGCAGGTGACATTTGTCCCTCTGTTTTGCACTGAGAAGATACTGGTGTCTCTGGACAATGACCCTCTGACCACAAAATCATCATTAACCACACGCTGTAAAAATGATGTTAGAAAGTCTCCCTGCCTTCTGTGAGACTTTACTGTGTTAAATTAATTAACCACGCATCTCACTTTAAACAATTTTTCATTCACTTTGATTACTTGAAAAACTTTGTAGAATAATTTGTAACATCAGCTTGAATGTGGTAGAATATTATCCAATGAGTGTCAACATCATAATATTAATATGTCTCAACAATGGGACACCATTTGTCAGTCATTTGTTCTTAAGATGGATATTCATTTGGTTGTTGTGTGATGTCTGAAGCTAACGTCTTTAGCACAAATGATAGCAGCTGGTTCTTATTTAGCCATACTTCCACTTCTCTTGTCTTTAAATTAATTTAAAAGCCATTTATTAGACACCCATTTAGAACGAACGCCTTCTCCCTCGTTCCCCTCCGCTCCGCTCCGCACCCTCCACCCGTACATCCACAACTCATCAGTCAAAGACTCCCTCGCCATGGCAACAGTAAATGAAAGCAATCTAAAAGAGCCCCCCCACTGAGTGGCGGATGCTGGGGCTGCCTGCATTGTTGGAGGGAAGATCTGGCAACCTGCAATCACAAGCCCCTTTATTCAGGGCCTCTTTAGTATTACTCAGCAAGTCAGGATTTACTGCATCATGGCTTCCGTTCTTTTCAGTCCTGACTGGCACATTGGCATGAGATAAGTGCCGCTTGGAAACGTGGCACAGTGGCTGCCCGTGCACAATGCTCTTTTACTCTCACACTGTGTATGTGTGTGTTTGTCTGTCTGCTTGTGCTGGTAATGAATCTTAATTATGTTTTGGTCGGGCTTTCAGGTCCTGGATGTCCGACCGGAGTCGGAGGCGATGCTCGGTGAAGGAACCAGAGTGTGTGCTTACTGGAGCGAGCGCTCGCGCTGCTTGTACCCAGGCTATGTTCGCAGAGGTGAGATGTTGTATCAATTTGACGTCCACCGGCCCTGCATATATCACAACGATGGGCTTCTCTGCTCAGTCACACTTAATTGGACCTGAGGACATGCACATCTACTCCTTGCAGGTGGTTCATCTGATGAGGGGAAACAAGGAGTCATGGTAGAGTTTGATGATGGAGATCGGGGAAAGATTTCCCTCCACAACATCCGCATCCTCCCTCCAGGATATCAGATACATTGTGAGTGCTTCATCTTTCTCCTAACTAAAAAATATCGCCCAGCGGCGAATATTGCATATGCTGATATTTCGCTGTCACTTTGCCTTGTAGGCGGGGGCTCATCTCCTTCACTCCTGCTGTCTAGTGGTACAACAACCCAGAGAAGCTCCGGTCTGGAGCAGGCCCCCATCAGTGACAGAAATTCTGTCACAAATAATCAAAATTTAAATGTTCATAAAAGAAGACCAGGTAAGCAAAGTCATTCATGGCAAAATATATGAGTGTTTTCAACATCTGTCCCAAGTACGCCATAGATTAACAGTGTAGGAACTTTATTACAGATAAAGGATCAGCATCTTGTTAAACAATGTACATATGTCATTTCATATTGTAATGTTTTCTGTCTTAACCAGACAGTGGGAGTGACAGGTTCTAAGGATCCAGACATGAACTTGACATGTTTTTTGTTTACCAAACAGCTACCCACAAATCTGAGTGTGTTGCTAAAACTAGATAAACTAAATAAAGTGTCTTCTTCACAGGCGTCGCGTGGTATGAGCAGTAACAGGTTTTCAACAGTTTCTGTTTGACTGCTTCCTGTTTGTGAAACATACCATCTTACATGTATTTACTTCATTCTAGGGAGACCAAGGGGCTCTGGGAAAAAGCAGAAGCAACAGCAGCAACAACTGGCAGAGAGTGCCAGTAAAAATCTCTCTCCATTCCTGGGCTGGCCCTCTTTGGCTTACACCAGAAAGAGGACTTCCGACAATCTGTTCCAACTAAATGGGACACCTAGAAAGGTCATTAGAGGGAAGGAGGACGGCCCATTTCCCTCGCCTCAGACCCAGCCATCGGCTTCCATCCCAGCCAAGGGTCTTTTTAGCAGCAGCTCCTTTGAGGTTGACTCATTTAGCAGCATAGCAAATGGCTACTCCTCCTCCTCCTCCTCCTCCTTCTGTGCTCAGACTAAAGGGCCAGATTTATCTCTGAGCTCCAGAAGTGGACTATATCAACAGAAAAGCAGGCAAGATGAGCTGGTTACACCAAGGAGTAGGAAGTCTGGACAGGAATTCCTTGTTAAATTAGATCATGAAGGAGTGACCTCACCCAAGACAAAGAACAGCAAGGCTCTGCTCCTGCGAGGTGGATCATCCAGTGTGAGCAGCATCTCCACAACAGAGGCTTACTCACACCCTGTCCTTTTGGTTAAAGACAACAAAAAAGGTGGAAACTCCAGGGTTGAACTTCTTTTAAAAGGAGGTACGCACCAAAGAAAGCCGTCCCCTTCTCTACGTTTAGAGGAGTACAGCGATCTGGACTTCAGCTCCCACCGCGAGTGTCACAGTTCCTATTCTGATATGGATGAAGAAGAAGAGGAAGAGAGGAGGAGCGCTGCACTGGCTGCAGCTTCAGGAGGACTTAGGACAGCAAATCATTTCCTCTCTCATCTATCAGTCTCCTCCTCCTCCTCTGGTTCTTCTAGCTCCTCCTCCTCAGGCTCTGTCTCCAGTTCCAGCCTGTGTTCATCTGACAATGATTCATCCTACAGCTCGGAGGACGAGGACAGTTCCGCGCTCATGCTGCAGAGTTGTCTGTCTTCCCACCGTGGGCTTCTGCAACCATCTACACCCACCACTTCTCCACGGCCGCATCAGCACTCCTTCGTGGCCAAAGCTGTGGCCGTGTCCAATACCAAAGGTAACGCTGCCGACCACATGTCCAGCAACAAGGCGTTGAAGAGAAAAGAATGCACTAGTTCGTCCCCTAAATCCAAGGAAGTTATGAAGAAGCCAAGGATGCTCACACAGGACACCTCCTTTATCCCAAGGCCCAAGATGTCTACATTCCTGGCAGGAAGACAAATGTGGAGGTGGTCAGGAAATCCTACTCAGGTACGGCCTCATATTCTCTCTTTCTGCCTTTTTTTTTTTTTTGATTCCTATTGTTTACAAAATATTATTATTTGTATTATTATTTGGTGCCTGGCTGTGTTTGCAGAGGCGAGGTTTGAAGGGCAAGGCCAGGAAACTCTTCTACAAGGCCATTGTACGAGGCAGAGACACAGTGAGAGTGGGAGACTGTGCAGTGTTCCTCTCAGCTGGTCGCCCCAATCTCCCGTACATTGGTCGAATTGAAAGCTTCTGGGAATCCTGGACCTCCAGCATGGTGGTCAAAGTCAAGTGGTTCTATCACCCAGAAGAGACCAAGTTAGGCAAAAGACATCGAGATGGCAAGGTAATTCACGACGCAGGTTATACGATTTTTACAGACTTACTTCCACAGATGATATAAAAATAAATGCGTTATAGGCTGGTCATTTCTCATTTCAAATATCACAGTGCAACCTTAGCGTCAGCCAATTCCGTTTTTATAGTACTTAATGTTTATCTTTATTCTCGCCATTATTATATAAATCTATATTCTTTTAGCAGACTGTCAGCCAATCACTTCTGGGCACAAGACTAGTACCAAGAACCTACACAAACCTTTAAAGCTTAAATGGGAATTGGCCGACTTTTTCATTAGGTGCACATACAGTAAATATTTGAGTTGTTTTCTCTTTACCCTCGTGGTTTCTGGTTGCTCTCTATTCTAGATCATGATTTAAACCAAACTTATCTCCTTCCATGTCCAGCATGCTCTCTACCAGTCATGTCATGAGGATGAGAACGATGTCCAGACAATCTCTCACAAGTGCCAGGTGGTGAGCAGGGAGGAGTATGAATGTCTGACTCGCATTAACAAGCCAAACAGCACCTCCTCAGACCTGTACTACCTGGCTGGGACGTACGACCCCACGGCTGGTCAACTGGTCACTGCTGAAGGAGTTTCCATCTTGTGTTAATCTTCCATGACGACACTACTGAAGGACTCCTATGGAGAAAGAACAAAAAAGAAAAAAGTATAGTCCGAGACTTTACGTCTGACGTTACACACACTGGAGTATCCTTGTCCATAACTGGTTCATGATTTTAAGAATTATGGTTCTTCCTTGGTATCCCAGAATCTAGTAAATGGATTTTGAGTTGGCGACGTAGTGTCTTTTTAAGTAGATTCCATGTGGTCGACAGCTTCACACCTGGGTTTAGGCCTCGTGCTTCCAGCTCCCGTGATACGTAGGAAAGCCGAGATCACACTGAACGGTGCAAAATAACGTGAAGCTGAAGAGTCTCAGTGGACCAATTCTATAGAGGTAGCCTAACCTGACGGTATGGAAACGTCTGCAAGAAATTGGGGAATTCCCTAAATCTCTTCATTCCAGGGAAGTTGAAAACATGTACAGGATGTAGAGTTGATGTCTGTATATACTGTATTTTTGAAGTTTTCCCAATCAAGCCATACACTCCAGTACCTCACGCCTGTCTTAAGTGTTCAGGTGTACATTGTACAGATCAGTTTATTGTATTGTTGTCTGTTCTATATGTATATAAAAGCTATTTTATATAGGGGTCGATTGTATATACATATATGTGTATATATATAATATATATATATATGAATATGAGATGTATCTTTCCATGTTTGCGACTGATTTATTTTTATATGGGTGTGAAATACATTACTTTGGGTTTTTTTCCCTTTGCTTTTAAAAGTCAAGATTGGAGATGTTACTGTTGCACTGCATATGCCCTGCTGAGACAGAGAGACAGACAGTCAGACAGTCAGACAGTCAGACAGTCAGACAGACAGTCAGACAGACAGTCAGACAGACAGTCAGTCATAGCACAGATGAAGACAGAAATGTTAACGCTCCAACAGGACAAGATTCACTTTCTGAGAGCGGGTGGTCATCCTGTTAAAAAAAAAAAAAAAGATAGGTCAAGTGGCTTTCAGTGTAAGTTTGCTAAAACTTAATATTTTCGATAAAGGAAACGTATCCAGGAATTTGTGATTCAATATCTGAAGGAATTTGGTCTTCTGCCTTTAATTTTTTATTTTTTCTTCAGGGGAGGGATCTCTTCACAGATAAGCCTGATAGAGGTCCGACACTTTTGACCAGGACTATGCTTATAGCACCCCCTGCAGAGGAGGTAGAGGTAACTACTCGCTCTAGTTTAACCAATGACAATACGTACATAATTCCTGAATATTTTACCACAAGGTAATCATCAAAAGGCAGGTCCCACTCAAAGATTTAAATTGAACTAAATATAATTGTTCCGCTTGAATCAATGAAGAATAATTATTTTAACGTACATGTGTTAAATGTGCATCACAACCATAAATGCGCCATTTAGTTCGCAAAAAATAACGTACAAAAAAATACCAAAGTGTCTTTAATATTTTTTATTTAAGTCTAATATATGACAAGCACCTGTACTGAAGTCAATTCAGAAATCACTGGTATCTTAGATTAAATGTCCATAAATATATGTTGGCGTTGCATTGTGACAATGGTTTCTTGCACATGTACCTGCCGTTTTTCTCCGCTACATTAAAATATGCAGCGGAAACCACCCGGGAGTGTGACTATGAAGGTCAAGGTACTGACAGAGTGAGTGTTGAGGGCCTTTTTTTTAGATTCATCAGCCATCTGTGTTTTTTTTTTTTTTTTGTACAGTACACGCACATACTCAATGCTAACTGTGAAGGACAATCAGATTCACGAGCAATGGACATAGACTAGATTCAGTCGATCTGAGAAATACTTAATTTTTATTTAAGTTGTGCCAAGTACGTTTGGGTCTGTTTATTGTTTATGCAATCCTAAGTATTCATTGTTAAAAGTTTTATTTCGTTCGCCATCATTTTATTTATTGTCATTGTTGCTGTTTGTTCATGCCAAGAGCTTTTTATGAGAATGTTCGTTTTTCTTGGTATGTTGGTCGCATTTGCATTTCTTAAATAAAACTGGTCTTGTAGAGGCCATGTAGTGAAAAAGAAATAAAGCAACACTGGATTCTTCTCATCCACAAACATCTGCAAAGTTCTGGCTTTTTCCTGAGTGACTGTGTTTTGTGTGTGTTCGCACCTGTGTGTGTTGTCACTGTTGTTGTGGGGACATTGGGTTCATCATCTCGCCTCTACTTTGCGGATTTTCCCTTTTTGCGTTGGGAACGCAACTACTGCGATAGGAGAGGGATCCCTGGAGGCTATATAGTAAAATGCCTGGCACTTTGGCAACATTTTTTGGGACATTGTGGAAGAATTCGTGAGGAATTTTCTCACAGGTAAATTATTGTTACACACCATTACCCACTGATGCATGATTACCTTTGTATGTGTCTTTAATTTGTTTTCTAGGATTTTCAAAAAACCCCAAAAAATCCACCAGTTTTAAGAGATATAAAAAGGCCAATTTAAGGCTCTCCTGACTGTGGAGAAAGTGCATTAGTTTCACTGTGTATTTACTTGACTTGGTGAGAGCAGCACAGTTGTACATTAGGAATATGTCATATATCATGTCTCAATTATATGTGTGCGCATACATATATTGGAAATTGGCTGAATGGGTCGGTAAGTAAATTTCCACGAGCACAGGTTTCTTTTCTGCCAGATTCTTTTATTTGTTGCGATAAATCCTCTGATGTAAGAATCTTTGGCTGAACTAAGTTTTATGTGAGCCTGGAGTTCTTCAGCAAACAGAGACGGATCTGTCACAGCATCAAATAAAGCCTGCTGGCTTTAACTGCACAGCTCTGCAAATATGATGTGGACTGATCCAGAGAGGAATGCAAGCTTTCATCATTCATCACACATTCGCTTAATTTTTTTTTTGAATGAATGAATGATGTAAAATCATGACAGAAACTGACTTTGTGTTAAGGCGAAGCCTCTGAGGGTGTGTTTTCATACACTGCTGTACTTTTACAGAATCCATAAATATCCCATTTTTGTACTTTTGCATTTTTTGGTGGAAATAGATCTTTACAATTGAAGGTTTTACATCACAGACGTTTAATTAAAAATTAGAGGGGTTTATTTCAGCTGTTTCAGTTTGAGTGTATTTACATTCGTCACCTTTGAATAATTTCAGCTTTGCAACTCTCTAACACAATCTGTGGTTTTTGCAAATTGTTAGTCAGAAAACGTCACCCATGTATTGGCTTTTTAAATGAACTCAAAATTTGCAAGAAGTATCATACTGTATATATGTTTGTATTAGTGGACTTTTAATGCATATTAACACAAATAGTAATTTTAAAAAAATGTAATTTTTTTTACCAAGTAATTTATGCGAATGACTGTATATAAAAATATATATTTTGATAGTCTGATCCATGTTTGATGTCTTTCTATACAATATTTATTTTTGACAAATTTTGGACATCTAACTATAATGACATCTTTGAAATAGTGTGTTAATAATAATAATAATAGATTAAAAATATGGTAAAAAAAAATGTTGACAAGGCTTGCTATATTGTACAAAACACCTCTGAAGTTGGTACATTCCTGTGTTTGCACATATGGAAATTCAACTTCCAGCCTCTATCTATGTGAGTGAAGGAGTTTGCCTGTTCTAATCTAATCTCTGTAACTTGGAACAGCGAAACAACCACTGGCATTGCCTGGAAAAGACAGAATATGGGTCAGTGACCTTTCACTTCAGGCCCAGGGGTCTTTTTTTGTCCTGCTTTGGGCCTGAACATTGCCACCCTTCCCTCCCTCCCATGCCCAGACATGGACTAATGGCCACATCAGTCATGTCACACTGGAGTCCAGTGAACACAAACATTGGTGTTTACCACAACCTTTTGTGTTGACTGTGACCACTGCCCTGTGTCTGAGCTGAGACCCTTCCTGCATCATCAACATAAGGGTAGTGGAGGGGACACCCATCGCCGATGTGGCGGACGTGTGGGTGTGTTTAGGGTCATAATGTTGTGGGAGAGTCTTGCTCCATTACCCCTCTGTGCACAGAGAAACACACACTCCAGATAAGATCCTCCAGGACTGCTAATGGGACAAGGTTGAGGTTGTGCTGAAGATATTTATGATTTGCCAAGTAAACAGTTCTGTTCACAGAAATAAGTCGATGCAACAGAGACAGTTGCAAAAAAAATAAATTAATAAACCAGCTAACAAAAAGTTACAAAGACTGTAGACATTTCATCAGACAAAAATAAAAGATCAATAGTTCTTATCCAAATTCAACCCTAATTTCAACCCCTTATGTATTTCAAAACATTTTATATTTTTTAATTCAAATTTTGATTGTGATTTGCTCAACAGTCTGTGGTCCAATTCTCCCTTTCTCACTGGTCTGGACTATAGGCAGGTCAGTCAAGATGAAGTCATGTCCCCGAGGCCATGTCTTTGTGATTTACACAAAATAGGGCTGAAATTGTCTTCCAAGTAAACCTATGGAGTTTGTAAATATATTTTATCCCTGCAGGATTATATGATATCCTCATCAATCCTCTGGAATTCTACTTTGATTTGTTCAGTACTAGTTCAGTCTAAATTGGCCGTGGTTGGGGAGAGCTTGAACCGACGACCTTTGTTTATAACCACCCCTCCACTAGGTGGCAGCACTTAAAACTTTGTTGTAAATGACAACACTAAATACTTACTAAGCCATTGTTTGAAGTCTCTTTCATACAAAATATGTCAAGAATACATCCTAGAAATCTGTTCTATCAGCCTTGTCTACAATTTTTTGGTGGCATTCCAGATTATTACTGGATACTTTCTCTGTCCTTCTACTGGCCTAAAGAGTCTCAAAACCACTGACAAATTTAAAATTTCAGCTTTTGTTAAATCTTCAAAGCGTACCAACTTTTATGGAAATGGAGTTTGTGTTCCTGTCCTCATTCGGAACACATTACACCGTCTACAAACAGGATTCTGTTACCTCTCCCCTGACTGGCTGCTCTGTCTGCCTCACTCTCAGTGCTTTTCTGCTTCGGTTCACTCAGCGTCCAGACTGTGTTGCTCAGTGTCACCACGAGGAATGCTTTGCTGCACAAATATCTCCACCTCATAAATGTCTCGCCCTCTGCCTGACCCTGTCTGGCCTTTGACTCTGAGGAGGTTGAACGGGGGACAGAGAGTCTTGTGTGAAGGTGTGTGTGTGTCTGTAGTAGTTTGAGGTTGGGTTGAAGTATCAGGTTTTAACAAGGTGCTGCGAGTATAGACCAGAGCAAACATATCAGTTCAGCTCTGACTCCTCCATCTTCAAAAACTATTTCTTCACTTGTAGACGCATTGATTATAAAGCAAACACTGAGCATAACAGAATATTTATTGGTATTAAGTCATTACATTATAATATATATATATATATACACCCACCCTTTTGGGTAAAAAGGCCATATATATAATTTTCTTTTTTTATTGATTTGAATTTAGTCACAGCATTTATTAATTTATTTTTAAAAGTTATTCATCATTTTCTGTCAGTTTTGTTGATCTCTTGATTTTTTTTTTAGCTGTTAAACTAACTTTTAAAAATTGTACTTAATGCACTTCTGTTTTTACCTTTTATCTTGATAATTTTGACACTTAATATTTTAATTTTTTTATATCTACACTATTCAAAGCTGGGTTATGGATACTGCAGTATTTCCAAATACCATGTTTTAGTTCCTCTTCATTATAGTCTTAAGTGTCACTTGAGAAGCAGTTTCAGATGCAAGTAATGTAATGTATTATTACTGTATTAAAAAACAACCCTAGCCTGTCTTTGCCTCAGCCACAGTCGTGTTGTTGCTGTCCACAGCGCTCTCTGACCCAACAACAGCAGGAAAAGTTACAGCCTGTAATAAAAGAGGTCAGGCGCCTTCTCATATTATCCAATTTGTAAGTGGCGAACAGCTGGAAACACTCTGTATCTCATAAATAAAAAAAGAAGGAGAAGGCCTTTGGCTTTTCTGGGGAGGAGATCAGCAGTGAACTCAATTAATTAACTTCACACAAATCAAATCAAATTAAAGCGTGGGGTTCATAATTAACTCAAAGAGATGCTTAAAAAAATGTAATTTGCCGAGGCTGAACTAGCAACAGGTAAAATTCCACGTTCACGTGTATTTATCGGTTTTATTTTTGTAGTTGTTTATTCATTTAAATCACTGTCGAGAGCAGAGTTTTGACTGAAGTAAGAAGTGCATTTCACAGACCACTAGTAGTCACCACTGGTCAGCAATCATGGCCGCAGTGGTTTCTGAATATCTCTGATGATGTCACTGATGTAGAAACTGGAATTTTTCAGGGACACGTGGCCTCATATTTGAATGACCGTACAAAAAATATCATGGATGTTTCAGCAGTACGAAAACAGCTTAGTAACTCATACACTTTGTTTTGTAGAAGAACCAGCCTTCCTTCCTGATACAGTAATTTTCAAGTCACCTCCACGTGAGACTCTCACAGTCTGGTGATTTCGTACCTCAGCCTTCTACCTACTGCCTCCTAGTGTTTCCACCTCTGCCTGATCTACTGACCACCGTCCCTATCAAAGACTGGCCTGTGTTCAGCGTCTCTGTCCTGTCAACAACATATCTCTGAATTAAAAAGTTTAATCTCTGGAAAATGGGTCAAATTGTCCAACATTTCTGGAGTGTGTGTTTCTGTTACCGATTTAAAAATGAATAAATAATTCACAAACACAATTATGCTGGTTTGAGAAACACTAAACATATTTTTCTCTATATTTTTTAACAGTTAAATAAAGAGTTCTTGAATGTTACGTTCTCCTTTAATTGTATTTGAAGTGCACCGTCCCTCATGAAAACTGGTGTGGGTTAAAATACCTTCTGTTTCCTTCTACACCATCCTGTTTCCTTGCAGTTGTGCATTACTCTGTTGACAACCCCTGCTGTTCTCTGGGGTCTTTACCCCCGCTCACTCTAACAGGGACGCTGCTCCCTCCATTGTTTACATTGCTCCTCTCCTCTATTTACTCTGTGCCCCAGCACCCTGCTGCACTGAGCTCCAAACAGCTGTTCCGTAATGGAGAGCATGCACTAGAGCTGCACAACGCTGCCACACCACAGCTCTCTCTCTCTCTCTCTCTCTCTCTCTCTGACAGCCCACCGTGGTTGTTGTCTGTTGCCTGGTCCACTGACACGCCTGTCATTGTTGCCATAAAGCTCAATCTCACCGAATGCCGCAGGGGCTTCTGGGCATGCAGTCAGCCAAGGCAACTGTCAGAAATTGTCTACATGCAAGACAAATTTGCAGAGTTCGGCTTCTGATTAAGTGTCTCTGCATGGGACGCCGTCCTCTGGTGATTATTTAAACCCGCAGTAATCACAGCCAGACGATCTGATCGAACGCCGGCACAAACACGTGAAAAAAAAAGAAAAGAGAAGGCATGTACAGCGTGTTGTTACAAAACAAACGGCTTTCTAATCCTGTCTCTCATTGTGTACCTGCTCCAGCGTGACATGTCATGTCTCTCAGAGCGTGATGAGGATTTTTTTCCCCTAGAATTCTTTCTCTGCGTTGCTGACAGGTAAAAGTAAGACTATTCTCTAAGTGACTGCCTCGGGGTCGTGCTACATCATGAATCTCCGCTGAATTATTTTTACCCTTCGCATGTTCTTTTTTTTCCCTCCTGCTGGTATGCACAGCTGGTGCTGAGTCAGGAGATAGGGAACCTGTGAGAAAGGCCACCACGCATCCCTACGCCGCTGCTGCAGGGCGCTGTGGCCGCAGCGACAGGAGACATGCCATTTATCACAACACAATAGCTTCTGCCAGAAGCCAGTGGAATATGGGCTGTTCTGGGCCTATAGGCTCCTCCATTTGGACATAAATGCTGGTGTATGGAATATACGGCAGTGTGCATAACTCTTCAGCCACCTTTGCTTTTTTATGTTTCACCAAGAACGAGCCTGAACGAGCCCGATACACTAAAATATCAACTTCAGGAGCAGTTGTCCTGTCTTTAAGGAGTTCAAACACACAGTCAAAGGAAAACATCTGCTATTGTGTCTGAGCGCATGGAAGCTCACAAATACTGTAGAAAGTATTTTACTATTTTACATTTCCATACACTTCTTCATACTTGTGCTGATTAATCCTTTCTTTCAACCATATCCACAAACATTTTAAATATCTTGACACAGTGTTTCACACGTCATCAAGAATCTAAAGAACCGTTTCTCAAATTGGGTCTTCTCATCTGGGCCTTGACCGTGTCCAATCAGACAGTGCCAAAACACACAGAACCGATCCTCTTGAAGTACCCAGTCCTCTAATTAGAATCATACAAATAACCAAATTTTAATTTAATTTTTATTTCAATCACCAAATTTCAGCTAAGAAATTGTTGCGCTAAGTTTTCTAAGTGACTTATTTTTTAGCCAACCTTCTTCTTTTGGCAAACATTTAGCCATTTAGCTTTATTCATATTTGTTAAAATCACATAATAACACACAGACCCTCTGTGTGCGTCCGTCCAATGTTGAAAACTGCAGTTGTTTACAGATGCAGAAAGTATTCTTTTTTCTTAGAAGATAACTCAAAAGTACTGAGAAATAAAATCCCTTTGCTATGGTAGAAATTGTACACAAATGTACCATGTGCCAAATCCGTCCATGTTTTCACCCAGGCCAGACGACCTCTGATCAAAGCAGTGAGGATCCTCCTCAAACTCCAATCTTCCGGGCTATTCAAAGCCCTCCTCTTTCTTCTCATTTGTGTGTACTTCCTCCCAGTAAATACACAAACCGCTTAGATATTGGGGCTATGCTAAGCTCCGTGGCAGACGGACATGGCATCAAGATTAACCCGAGCCCCTGGGCAGCCCAACCCAGGCTTTGATCAGGCATTTTGAAGACATCTTTAATTTTCTTCAAACAAATCCAATGGGATTATATGTGCTAATTTATAAAATAAACTCAAAGCACTCCAGAAACAGAGGCTCCTGCACTTTCTGCACTATAAAGAAGCGAAACGTTAAAGGAGGAAAGTGGAGAGCTCAGTGTGCAGGGGCTGCACTGTGAGATCATCTGACAAACGCTGGTCCAACCTTTGGTCGAGAAAAAAAGGAAACAGCTTTCACCTCCGGTGAAAACTGATATGTATAGAAACATTTCGAGAATATATATTTTCCTTCCGTGTAAGGAAAAAAAGACCATCAACATTTGTGAGGTTGGGAGAAAAAGCGAGAGGTCAAGAAATGTAGAGAAGAAAGAAAATGAAAAGTAAATGGAGCAGTCCAGCGTGTGCAGCCACACAGAGCTTTCACCTGGGGCTGTTGTATGGCCTGATGGTGTCTCCATGGTGACTGGTCTTCTGAGTGTGCACTTCTGTTGAGACTGACATTTGTCCGGCTGGTTTATCCCGAGATTGATTTCTTCACAATGTTCCTGACAAGATTGAGTTGATTTTTTTTTTTTAAAGAAAACTATAAAAACTATAAATGTTCTAAATTAAAACTTTATTTATGGTATGGTGAATTGAAAAAAATGTAATAACAATATATACATAAATATAGTTATCAGTTATACACTCAATGTTTTCTAATAATTGAAAGATAAAGATAGATTAAAAAGAAGGATAGAATTTAATACCACAGCATATGGAGTGAATTGGAAGGCCTACATCCAAAAACCTGAGTGTTGTGTTTGTTCTGTGAGTTAATGGTGAGAAGGGACCAGGAAAGTACCGACCATTTGTCATCCATCGGTACTTAATCTCCTTGTTTGCTTTTCCACTGATCAAAACTGTCCAGTGAGCGTTTTACCGTGGAGTTGATTAAAACAGCGTCGTCTTGGTGACACGTAACTCCCCCCACATCAGATAAAGCATTTTCTCAGCTGCCACCAGACATTTGCTCAGGAAATCGCCGGCTTTATACACATCAAGCTTTAAAGACTTCAAACCGACTGGACTAAAGGCTTGATAGCATCTTATATTCTGGTGCCTTTGGGTATAAATATATCTACAGTATGTTGCACATCCGTTTTGTCATCTACATGGGGCTGGAGCCCTGAGGCAGTTGTCCTTAATGAGAAGGCTTCTCTGTCATCCCACCTCTCTCAGATCCACTTTCCTCCCTATTCCAGCCAGGAACAGGAACCAGATCACAGGCTCAACGTGGCCTTTGTCCGGGGTCTATTGGCCAGTGTCAGCTTACAGACTCGACTCTGTACACTTGGCACATTATGGAACTTT
The DNA here is from genome assembly GCF_000523025.1 of Cynoglossus semilaevis. Lineage (NCBI taxonomy): Eukaryota > Metazoa > Chordata > Actinopteri > Pleuronectiformes > Cynoglossidae > Cynoglossus > Cynoglossus semilaevis. The sequence continues at coordinate 5,021,005 of NC_024323.1, read as the reverse complement.
TAATAGATGATCAGAGCAGCTGTCCCCAGCCCAGCGTTGATTTACTGTGGCTAAGAGAGGCTTTAATGACTACAGAGGCAGACAGCTCTTAACCCTTTGATGTGTGTTGGATAATGTAATAGGATCAGGTAGCCCCCCTGGGACATGTGCATTTACTGTATATGCTCATGCACTAACACATAGACCACGCATAAACACTCGGAATACAATTACACCGTCTGAAAGCTTCACAACAAGAGACTGCACTCTTCTTTGCAGTCCACACCACATGGGTGGGACTCGCACAGCCCGGGACTTTCATGTCCAACCCCGGCCCACTTTGCTATGGAATATATATAATGAATATATAATATGTCGATAATGAAATACAATAAAATCTTAACGGTAAATTGTACACTTGACGCAGTAGGTGGCAGTGATGTTCCTTAATGCAGACCTCAAGGTTGGCTTAAGCGGAAAAGAAGAAGACAACACAACACTACAAACATGAACAAATCTTTCCATCAAAGAAAAAGTTCTAAAACTAAAAACAAAAAGTGGACGTCAGCGGTCAACTGTAGGGGGCGCGCTGATATTGGAACGTTTGTATAACGGAAACAGGAATACGTTGTTAGGTCCTAATTTCCGGATACGGATCCGGCGCATGAGAGAGTGTGTTAGCCGTTTGGGCTTCCAGCGGGCGTTCGAGTCCAAAAAACTGCACTCGAACTGTGATTGATTGTAATGGTGGGTTTTGAAAACAATCGTCAGTTGTATTTTGTTTGAAATGGTGGTCGTTCGGTTGAGACCGTTGCAAAACAGGAGTGCAATTTACGATAGCATATACGTCTCGGCAGCTAACGTTAGCTTTTGTCAGAAATTAAAATGATTCGTAGTTTTTCGTTCTAAATAATGAACATGAAAAATGCATTCTTGTATCTGGTCACCGCTAGACGAGTCTCAAAATTCCACAAACAAATGCCGGGAGATTTGCAAATTAAAGTCACGTTTTAAATGCGCGTTCGACAATTCACAAATGTATTTTATGAAACTAATAAATATCTTCACATGCACATATTTGTGAATTTTCAAAATACTTTTGTAAATATTACAAATGCATTTTTGAGTACATCTGTGAATCATTGTTTGTATAGTTATTCTTTTTGAGACAATAGTTTAACTAGTAAATACACACAGTCACTGCACACTATTGTCAGTGCTGCTAAAGGAAAATTCCAGCAACTCTTATACTGAATTATGCTGCAAATACTGATCGCATCAGAAGTCTGCAAATGCTACAAAAATGGCCAAGACACAGACCAGGGCACAGAGGGCCGCTGTGGCTGCAGGTTTTTCTTCCAACCTGTCCAGAACACACTGACTGACCAATCAGCTGCAGAGGTCACATTTTGTTGTGTGCAGTGATGTGTTTCACAATGACAAGGAGTTCGCTTTCCTTCCCTATTTTAAGACAAATTAGTGTATTTTTAATCATTATTGAGAAACTTTCTTTTTTTGGAGATTTGCCACCTACCTACTGTGTTGAACCCCTGCATAAACCTCGACCTGGGCCTCATTAACCAATCTGGGAACGATGGCTAAATTGGCCGCTAGTCTTCTGAGGACGGCCAGGACCTAATCAAAAACAGACGGTGTAATAACCCAAAATGCTCTTTATCTGCTGAGGATGTCTCCCCATCGCACATGAATTGCATTGAACCAGACACTGGGACTGTGTGAATGATGTTAGGGCTCCCGGCCTCAGCCAAGTCACTGCAGCCAACTGCTGAGAGAGTTGATGCCAGGCATTTCCTGCTGTAAACAATCGACCCAGACAGAGAACGAGGGGAGGAAACCTCTGAATGAGAAATAACAGGAGACGCAGAGAGAAGACTCAGTTGTTCAATGAACATTTCTGCAGTGAACAAATGTGCTCAATTTGTCAGACAAGCTACGGTAGTCTGTCTGTGGGAAGTGAGTGTGTGTGTGTGTGTAAATGAACACAAACCAAGTGCTCAGGGTTTATGGAGACAGAAGTTGGATATACAGTTTGGCTGAGGTTCACACTCCATAATAAGGGCTCTCTCTCTCTCTCTCTCCCACCTTCTCTCTCCCCTTCCCCAGCACTCCCCTCCAATCCAACTGCCAGCCTAAACTGCTGTCTCCCAGCCAGTACTATTATCTATCAGAGCCAATTTTGCTTTCACATGTTGCTGTGTGAAGCCATAGAGTCAACGTCGGTGGCTGTTTTCAACTATCATCGGTGACAAAGTTTAGATCAGGATTGGGCCAAAATTTAAAACTGGGAAGTCCCGAGCCTACTTAATATTTATTGAAAACTTAATGGCAATGTGCTTGTTTTCCGTTCTCTCCAGATCTGTAATGTAGATTTTTTTTTCATATGGAAACAAACTTTAGTTTTGTATTAACATTGAATCTGGAACTATATTATTATATTATAAAGAAATTAAATTTGAAATAAAACACACATCAGTGCTATTTGTTTCTTATTATGTCTCTTTATCTGTAGTCTTTCCAGTTCCTTTCTTAATGTAAATCTGTTTTTCACAGGACAACAACAAAAAAACAAACCCAAATCTATGTGCTATAACATAGCGCATACACCACTAATACTACAAACCCTGCCAGTACTGTACATATGGGGTTATATACTGGCGGGCCAACTCTAGTACACATTTGATATGATCTCATGGCCCAAATATAATTACAAAAAAACAAAGGTATGGATTTGGTGTTGTGTGCGTTTTTGACGGCCACAAAGTTATGCAACATGTTCCTCCAGCTGCCTGAATGAATGTGTGTTTAAGTTATAAAGAGGAAAGTTTTTTTCAGCGAAATAATAAAATAATGGCACCACCCACATAGACATTATGGCCTGAATCGACGGAAGAGAAACTATCAGAGGAGTGCACTGAAAGCAGCAGAGTGGAGAGAGTTGCTGCATGAAAGAAAAAAGAACAACTGTGGGTGGAGGATTTCAACATTTTTGCCTCTTCACTCGTTTCAACATTTGATGCCAATAAAGTTTATTTTGCTCACATGAAAATCCCAAGGCTTTGCTGTTTTGCATACGTTCTTTTCCTGGGATGGTTAAGACTTTCGTTCTTATTCATCATAGGAACAGAACTGTGCACAGACAGTTCAAATGAGTTATTTTCACATGCAACACCTTCTTCCTCTGCTGCTGCTGCACGTTTATTAATATTTTATAAAACATAAATATTAAATGGCCATAAAATAGTCAAAACTTATAGGATTGGGGGAGAAATACATGATGTGAAGATTCACCCATGATAATTAAATTATTGAACAATTTCAGAATTCAGTCAAATCATTGCAGATAGAGACTACTGTTAATTTTTCAGCTGAGAGTTTTAAAAAATGCTATGGAGTAATTCTGAGCAACATTCAACTGAAATGATTTAACTGATTTTTTTTTTCAGAAGACAGAAATACGCCATGAATAGACAGAAAATGATGGACAAGGGAAAAATTGTGAATGTTATGCTGTAGGTGGGACACAAAAATGGGATGAACTGCTTAAAGAAAAACAAGATTTGTTCCTTATCTATTCACAGACTACTTCTCAGCAGCTGAGAGCTGAGCTGTCTTCATCACCAATAGTAATTTGCTGACATAACTTCCAGTTATTCCACCTTCTCACTCTGCAAGAGCAGCTTTTTGTCCTCACTTCTCACCCACTGAGGAGACGAGGAGGAGAGTGAACAGTTTAACAGGCTCGCCTCACTCTAATAACAAATGACATCCTACAAAACAAATGTGGCATTACAAGTAAGAATTAAAAGGCTTGACATTTACCAAGGCTCATTTATATGGCTGCACACACTTAGCTTATTGGCAGCAGCCGGTATAACACCCCAAGGGGGGGCCGGCCGCGGGCCGGGGCCGGGGCGGGGC
>NC_024323.1:4908212-5017002 GCF_000523025.1 Cynoglossus semilaevis | reverse complement strand
CTCCACCCCCTTAGCTTGTGGGCCCCAGCCGTTACACCACGCAGAGCTGGGCCAGGACTGGGCCTGGGCCTGAGCAGGGCAAACACGGTGAGGTGAGCTGTTAACGGCTTGTGGGAGAATCTTCCTGCAGATGAATGAACACCTGGATTAATAGGGTCAGTGATCACTGAGCTGCTGAGGAAGGAGAATCCTAGCCAAGGCAGCCATTTTACATTTGACTTTTACTGCGCGTCTCATGGGCCGATTTCCTCTGGTGGTTTTAGAGGGGGCACAGAGAGGGTCTGGATGGGCCACAGGAGAGGGAGGAGAGGACGTTTTTGGACCCCATGCATTATACAGCAGTGCGTTACACAGTTACGATTTTTAGTCCCTGACACTTCAAGGACGCAAGCGGCAGAAAGTGCGAAGAGTTTGTTCTGGGGCACAGAACGTTAACATTTAAAGCAAGCTGAAATCTCTCCTGCAGGTGGTGCTGTGAAACACTTTCAAATGATTTACTGTAACTTTATATTTAAAATTTTCCTAAATTCATAGAAAAAAACATTTATAGACTAGTATTTGCTTGTATTAGGGATTTTTCCCCTTCCTCACGTACAATAGTTCTCTATATTCGCACATACATATATACAAATACATATATACTTACTTATGTAGAAATATTTATTTTTATTTTAACAACTGAGCCTACTGCTATGATTAATAAAACTTGGGCATTTCCAATTTAATACTGAAATATTCAAATATTACACGTTTCCACACAGAATTATAATACATCCTTTAATTATCCAAAAATGTCACAACCTCATAGGCGTTACAGAGGCCACCTGTTCTTGTTCTGCTCAGGTCTGAGTAGTTTGTTGTCAGCAGGTCGGGTCGGTGACCTGATCAAACCTGATTTATTGGCCCTGACACTTCTTATAGTTAATGTTGGAGCACAAAATATAAAAGGTGAAACATGCAAGAATACTTAAAAAATGCGAATAAAAACAATAAAAGTGACAAATTCAGAAGGACAAAACCTGTATTCTTGAGTCAATAATCAATATTTTTTATTAATGGTTCAAAGGTAACAACTGGAGTTAGTGATCCTGCCTTAGAGCTCACTGGTTCAATCTCCAGTGGCTTCACTGACATACATGACTGGATTACCTGGACACTCTCAATAGACCATAGATGAGTGTGAGTGTAAATGGATGTTCTTTAAATATGTGGTCATATGATTGACAGCTGGACCACCTACAGGCCCTCAGATTAATTCATGAATTTTTAAAGCCACTACACATTATGGATATTTTTTTTTTTTTGGAAAAAAAAATCAAGCTTTCAAAACAGATATTTGTGTTTTTCATCCATGAATTTTTATGTGTTGGTCTCTGGTCCTGTGGGAGTAACTTGGTTTTTTCTGATACCATTCGCCAACCTTGACTCTGCTTTTTGCTTGCCTCACAATGACCACCAAACAGGGAGGGCGCTGGCCCTTTAAATGGAGCGCCGAGTGCTTGGCAGCCTAATAGATGCAGTCTAAAGGTATTAATGGATGGCAACCTGAAAAATGGTCTTATCTGAAAAGGTCCAGGACAGTTATAAATTAAATAATCATGCTGGGCACATTAATCCATGTTCATGCCCCGTGGGGGAGACCTCAGCTCCCCGTTTCGTCTGTGTGTAAGTGTGTGTACACACAGCGTATGATTGTCTGTGCACATGTTTGTTTGCACACTTGTGTATTCATTTTTTTTACATGAACAGATTTTTTTTCTTTCAATTTTCTCTTACAGTAAGATGGAATGATTTATTTTTCTCTGTACTCCGGTGAATAAAGACGCTAAGCAATCTAAGGAAAAGAAAGTTAGGCCAGCAATATGTAAAACCGGTGGCTAGTGCAGTGTATTGACATGACATGTCAAATAATAATAATAATAATAATAATAATAATAATAATAATAATAATAATAATAATAATAATAAACGAATGTTCTGATACAGAATCTTTTGGGGTTAGTAGGACGTAATCGTGTTTGTGATTAGATGGACAAGAACGTTGAGTTTAACACTGTACCTAGAATTACATTTAACATTTTACTTTTGTTCACATATTTTAAGCATCTGAGACAATTAACTATAAAAACAGGGTTGTCTAGTGAAGTCTATAGTTAAACACAGCTTTTAGGGATTAGTAATATTATTATTATTTCAATATTCAATTTTATACCTTTTAATTGAAATTTCTTTAAAATTCCTAATATTCCTAATATCCTAAACTAACTAGCACGGAGCTAATAAAGTAAACAACTGAGCAGCTTTGTGTTATGTATTGTCTGATATTATGTCGGGTGCCTGGTTGACAACAACTGAGACATTCTAGTTTGTTCGATGTACATGTAGGAATAAACACCCAAAGGACAAAATAGATGTAAAATTATCCATTATGTGACACATCCTGCTGCGCTCTTTCGTTATGTCTGTAGAAAGATGCAGTGCTGCCATCTAACGGACATAGTCTGACAGTATATGGGAAAATCATTTATATTTTACAGGTCATGAAAATGACTCGTGGTGTGGAAAACTTGAAAAGGTTTTCAGTTTTTATTTAAAAAGAGCTACAAGAGCAATAGTGTCAACGGTGTATTAACACAGGATTCCTGGTATATACAGTGTGTTAGGATTCATATTATTATTCATGCTACAAACAATTCTGTGGAAAAAAAGTAGGATGTGAGAAGAAATACGCCAGTATGTATGTGTATATATATATATTTTTTTATATATATATATATGTAACACCTCTGTAACGCTTGTCTGTAGGGCATTTTCACTTTTCACTAAATTTTTTATATAATTATAAATATACAATGGTAGATATTATATAATATAACAGACTACTTTCTTTTTATTTTAATTATTGACAATATTTTCAAAAAGGGTCTTGGCGTCCCAAAGATCACCAGCTATTTATCCTGGACCTGTTATGCAATACATCTTGCCCAGCGTAAAAAACGGATGCCTAATGTGAACGATGACGCAAGGGATATTAACTATAATATAACGTCACTACCAATATCTCTTTCAGCGCTTAAACTTCTATCTATGGGTTTCTGTATTATTGTTGCATTACTGCCCTCTTCTGGTCTTTCTTTCTTCAAGGTCGTACAACAAAAGACAACGTACTTTTGGTTTACAACCAATAATCTCTTATCCTTAACATGAATTTTTAAATATGGTCTACTTGGACAGAATAAACAAAAGAAATAAGTTATAGATGAAAGACAGGGGCGATTTAGCTTTGAACATCAAAGCTTTGAAGAGTGTGAAACAAAAATAATATATTTTTATCAAGGAAACACTTAGGTCATGCTTTGGAATCCAAGCAGCAGCTGCTACTAATAACTGGCATAGACGTAATTGGTGGATTCGTCAAATTGCAGCAACAACAACAAACAAAATGGAAGTGTTTATTTGATATTTACTCGGAGCTACATAATCCCTAAAAATTCGAAGGAGCTCCTGAACTCACCACGACAAAGGAGGCGTGTTTATAGAAAGTTTTCAGGAAACAGGTCTTGACTAAACCCAACTGTGTTTCAGTGGACATCAACATTGTCTTGTGCGGTTAGATAAACAACCGTAGTCAAAACAGCGGTCAAAAACATGCAGGGCAGCGCTTACGGAGCCTCTCTGGCCGGTGGCACATTTGATGTAGGCAGCTTTATCAGGCAGCCTCAGACCTGTCTGCGCCTCCTCAGCTGGGTAAGTTCATAGTTAGCAACACTATTAGCCTGCTGTCACTAGGTGTTGACTTTACTAACAGATGTGTGAAGAAAAACGCCGTTAAATCAATTTTTTTAGACATTTTATCAGTGCCAGCATCTCCTGACATTTAACACGGACAAGAGGGAACCCCTAAATTCACAGTACAATGTTCTATAACTTGTCATACAAACTGTGGTTTGCAGCAGAAGTTGATCGAAGCTAATGTTAGTTAGCATGACAGTTGCTGTGTCACCTGACCAACTGCCAGGAATGGTTAAAACGTCTTTTAAAACAGGTGCCAATAGATTTTATATTTATATATATATATAAACCAGATAACTAATAATCAATGTAATGAAAATGGCGACATTTTTCGAAACAACTGAAGACGTGGCTTGTTTTTTTTAATGTAATATTAAATTACACTGCCATTAAAATATGGAGGAAGTGAATATTTTGCCCGCGTCACCTGTTGCGCAGCAGACTTGCTCTTAAACTTCATGTCGATGCTAATGATAAAACATGCATTTTCGGAACAACTACAAACTTAGCTTTTTAATAAATCATTTTTAAAACAAACAAGTATAAATAAATATATTTTTAAAAGTTCGTTTTCAAATGTAATACTCCTTAAAACCAAAGTTTTGAACCCTTCTGATTAGGTTTGTTGCTTTAAATTTTGAATATAAATGAAAAACAGTATATTTTGTAATACGTTCAATATAGAAATAGTTTAGATGTCTACTTTCAACAAAAATGACTGAATATTATGAGATGAGAAACTGATGGAGCAGGGACTTCCCTACAACAAATGTTCTTTGTGTTTTATATTTACCTAGTCTGGTGCCTTGTTATTGTCTATACATAGTAAGTATTGTAGTGGTGTTTTTGCTTTAAACTAGATGTACTTTTGTTTTGTCTTTTTGTTAAAGACTATTTAGGGAAGTTCCACATTCATGATTTAAACAATACCAATGCATTTAACATATGATACCAGGCATTACAGCTACTGGACGGAAGGGAGTAAGCAGACGCAGCTAGGTTTAACATGTTCTTGAATGTAGAGTTTTCTGAAATAAATGGCTTTAGAATTGTGAAAGCTGATTTCTCAATTGCAGTTATTTTCAATTGTGGTCTTTGCCACCATCACGGGAGAAGGCTACATTAACATACCATCGGAGCAGGATGCCAAATGCATATTCAATAAAAATGACAGTGCCTGCAGCTTTGGGGTAGCAATTGGAGTCCTAGCCTTTCTGGCTTGTGTGGCCTTCACCATCCTGGATGCCTACTTCCCACAGATCAGCAATGCCAAAGATAGAAAATACATTGTCCTCAGCGACTTGGGCTTCTCAGGTGAGAATGGGGCCACAGTGTCTGAAACGTTACCATAAACACAATAAAAAGGAAGTTGTGACATATTTTGCTTTGCTTTGCTTCACAGCACTTTGGACACTGCTTTGGTTTATCTGCTTCTGCCTCCTGGCCAACCAGTGGTCCAACACCCCCAGCACTAGTCTTGTTATCATACCTGCTGATGCCGCTCGTGCAATCGTGGCCTTCTGCTTCTTCTCGATCATCACCTGGGTGAGCTACTTGTGCCTTCATCCTGTGGCCCTAATTTGGTTAACAAATCCTGCTGTAAGAGCTTTTTTTTAAAAAAAATTATCGTCGCCATTTCACCCGTCTCCTCAGGGTCTTCTGATCTACTTTGCATATGCGAGGTACCGCGAAGGTGTGAACGAGTTTGACACAGACTACAGAGACCCAGCCAGCGACCACAGTACTCCATACCCACCTGCCAGTGCTCCCACTGGGTACCAGCAGTCGCCTTTCACCAACAACCAGGACCACACAGGGGAATACCAACCTCCGTCTTATTAAATAACTGACATTCGCGTACACCAAACCGAATCGGGGAGTTTTCTTTTAAATGAATAAATGTGCCAAAGTTTTCATCTGCATCCTGAACTCTTCTCTGCACTCCTATTTTTTCCCCCCTCTTGCAAAAGTATTTGCAAATGTTTTGAGTGCACTGATGCCTTTCAGTTTGATTCATTGTTTTTAGTTGTCCGGTGGATGTTTGGTTTTGTCTTTTGCAGTGATCCACACAGTAGGTAAACTCTAAAAAAAATTGAATTTTGTTTGAAGGAGTCGTTGTTAAACTAACCAATTCACCTGAAGTTGTTCAAGTGCCTTTGTTTGTTTCATTTTTTACTTTCATTTTTGAGGTGCAACTAAGGAGCTGCTTATATTGAAGCACAATTCAACCAACGGCCTTCTTTTTGTTGCCAAGAAATCAGCTTTAATTTCTAAAAAAATATTCTTTATAAACCATCACTGTGTGGTGCAGATTTATGTAATACTGTCAAATGTTCAATTCAGCCAATATTTCTGAAACTTTATCATTTTTTGGCCCACTTGGTGTTAAATTCATCTCTCTTTAACTACTGTACTGCCCTTTTCTTTCTTTCACTAATTGTCAACCACTGATAAAAGCTTGTATGCACTGACACTGGGAGCAGTTAGTTTCAAATGTATAATTTGACAGAGCTGTTAATGGCTTAAATCCACCTTTTAGGTTACCTTTGTTGTAGAAGTTGCATTTAAAGAGGTTTCTAAGCAGAGCAGGTTCAGTCATTGATATATTTATTCTGGACATGATTATTTTAGGTTGGGTTAGTGACAATCATGCTTTTTTTTTCTGGAATGCTTTACAACATGCAAAAACTTTTATTATGACACTTTGAAGTGTTTCCTCATCAAAGTGCCTTATACAGTGTTCTGTATAACACAGGGTGTGTCAAATAAAAATTGACCTAATTTTGGAGCCTCGTCTGCTACTTGTATCCTCTTCCAGAACCATGTCCTGGTCATAGTCTGTTATCACCCTTGGTAAATATTTGAGTAGTGACAGTGTTGCTGGAAAGGAAGGAATGCTGAACAAAAGTTTAAGAAGTTCAGTCAGTGGTTTCAAGAGCTAGACCTTTTGGTTATGAAGAAATTTGTTACCGCGGTCTGGGTGGAAGCCAAGTACAAAAAAATAATATTATGTTCTTAATTATGTTTTGTACAATTCCCTGTCTGGAGTTTGGTAGCAGCGTGTTCATTTGGTTTTATAGATGCCTTTAAAGCTGTTATTCTTTTACATATTTACCATTTAAGACTTTTGTAACACAACAGCTTGGAAGCCTTTTATAATTTAAAGTTTCTTTTTTTTCCCTATAACAAAATTTAAATTCATAATAAGTCATACAACAAAACAGTTGTGTTAACGTTCTAATGCAAATGTAAAGACCGTAATTTTACATATCCTACTGCATTTAAACGCATCGTTTGACAGAATGCAGCGGCGCGCGCAGGCAGTGCTGGTAACTGTGACGTCATCGGTAACAGGAAGTAATGATCGAGGCTTCTTTACAAAAACGGAGGAAGAGTGCGAAGGGCGACACTGTGGCAAAAATGACGTCTTATCCACAAACGACAGAGAAACGCAGTAGCTGAAGGGCCAACTTCTGCGGTGAGTCCTTACAGCACATGGCTTTGTAGTTCCGTGACACTACTGATGACACACTCGTGTGTGTGTGTGTGTGTGTGTGTGTGTGTGTGTGTGTGTGTGTGTATGTCCGTGTAGTCTACAGTGCGTGTTCTGTGTTAACCTCTGCGTTGCTGGCGAATCACAAGCTAACAAATTACTCTTCTTACACACAAACACACACAAAGAGAGGGTTTGGGTGTTCTCCGTGGTCTGGTCTCAGTCCTCCAGACTGAAGGACGGACACGAGGTTGTCAATGGTAAAGGAAATACTTCACTGTAACACTGGACTAAGTTCAAAGATCAGACTCGTTCCACAAACTGAACCAGGTCCGCATATTAGACTAGTTTAACTTTGAAACCAGATTCCAACAAGGCACGTCCACGTTTACTTACTTACTTACTTTACACACACACGCACACGCAGAAACACACAAGGATCTGGTGCACACATAGTTAAGGTTGACGGAGATGCAGACTAGGTCCACATCCACACACACACAGAGCTGATCTACATTGGCATGGACCTAGGTTTTAACATACAATTTAGGTAAATACCTTTTCTTATTTACATTTCATTAGGACCATCAATAATTTGTATTTAAAGCAGTCGTTTTAAAGGTTATTAGAGAGAGAGATAAAAATATTTTGTGAGGCCCACAGCTCACAGTCAGATGGAGTAACTTGACAAGTTGCACTGACAGATCAAAACATGTTAACGAAGAATGTGATATTTTCTGTGGAGCCATAACAGTTATTATTGTTATAGTTATTATTCAAATGGTTAATAAATGGTTTTCTTTGCATGAGAATTTAAAACACAGTTGAAACGATTTCTTCATTATTTTGAAGAAGTGAGACATTTTTCGAAGACATCCACTCTTCCCATCAATTTTTCATTTTTCGAAGACATCCACTCTTCCCAATGACAAACCCCTGATGATAAGCCCCAGTCATTGGTGAACACATCTGTTCCTGGGTCCTTGATGTGTAAATTTGCCTTAGAGCTAAAGTTAAACTATTTACTATCTCCTTCCCTTGAGTCAAATCTGTCCAGATGTCATTGTTTACGATGTCAAAGCAGGGAGCCTTACAAATGAACACGGGTGCATTTTCAGCTGTATCCAAAAATCTCAATCTCTAAATACTGTGGATTGCAAGTTTTTTTTAATAATAATAATAATAATAAATTCTCTCGGTGAACAGATGGTATGTAGCTGCTGCTTCCCTCAGGCCTGTTTATATGTATATACGTATGTGGCCATTCCGGCATGATGTAACATGCTGCTTCTATAAGAATGTTTATATGGTCTTATAAGAAATGCACATAGAGACTCCACGCCCACAGTCAGAATCAGAATCATCTTTGGTGGTGATAAAGTTGAGACTATTCAAATATATTGCAGAACTATGTTGCTCCACTGAGCTGTACACGTCTGACAGTTATTGTTACTGTTGCTATATTAACCACCAATTATTTAAACGCCCCACACTATTACTTCCTTAAAATATATATTAAAGTTACTTTACATAGAAGTTGTTTTATTTACTTTCATTCTAGGTAAATTTTTTTAGCTTGGACACAACTCTATGGTGTCTGAAACAGCATTAAAAAAAGTAAACTCCTTTTTTGCCAAGCGTTGAGACTCGATATGCTTCACTTGTTAGGATGTCTGAACCATAATAAAGTTCTATCTATCTTAACCTTTTTTCTAAACGTCAATGATAACTACAGAAATTTCCCAGTAGAAACATTGTTGGCAGCCATTGTTTCTGTAAGCAGTCACACTTCTTTGCAGCCAAGTCGTTTATTAGTTAAACAGGTTAATTGTTAATTTTACTAGGATTCAAAGTAACACACGAGCTGGGCCGCTCTGCTGTCGTAATCAGGCTGATCTCCGCACTCACAAGGCTATGTCACAGGAACACACCTTTCTGCAGGAATTAGAAGTTATTGTTGCAACCGCCGGAACAGCTACTCTAGCTGCAGAATTGAAGGATTTTCTCCTTCAGGCAGGTGTAGCTATACATTTGTTTGTTTGTCCTCTGTTATCAATCTCTTCAACTGTTCTAAAGCAGATTGTCAGTTGAGTGAACGGTGGTAGCCTCCTGTGAGATGTGGCCCTTTGGACTGATCCGCATTCTCTCAGTGTAGATAAAGTTCACAGGCATTGAAATAACCTAGTCATAGCTGCACTGCAAATAGTGAGTATAAGAAGAGTTTGGAGCTCAGGGCTGGCTGAGCATTTTCAGTCAGGTGAATGAAATGACACAACTTCAGCAGTCAAGTAGGAAGAGGCGAAGAGGTGAGTCTTTACTTTGTTGCTATTCAGAATCTTTTACTCAGTAAAAACAGTGTCCTTGGGTTTCAGTCCAGGTTGTTGGCCCCAACGCCACTGTCATAATGGACTGCTGTTTTACAGGTGAGGGGGGCCCTCTTTTATGAAAGACTCTTTCAGCTTTTACCCTCCTTTCGGATAAATACAGCCATATTTAGGCCACAGCGAAAGAAACTCCTCAGGGCCAGGTTTAAAGGTCCCAGGAATTCAGTCAGGAGTGAGTTATACACAGTACACACAAGTTTTCATTTTGAAGGTTTTTTTAAGGGAACAGAAGAGACTAATGAAAATTTTTAACTGCACAGCAGGGCCACAAATAAGCCCTTAAGAATTCTGGTGATAAGGTCTCTTTCTGTTGCACAATTTCGCAAAACCAGCTTTGAAAGTTGTTCAGCCGGACTCCCGCATTACTTACAACCCCTATGTTTTTAACCAAATATAACCCATGATGCGAATATGTAGCCAAATCTAAATGCAAACAGATGGACACTAAATAGCTAAAAGTAAACAGCTGTAAGCTGGTAAAGATAAAGCAACATAAAAGTAAGCTAAAACTACTCAAAGTAGGTCACAGGAAATCTATTCTAATGTTCCTAATGTTGTCAAATTAGTCACGAGACAGCTGAAATAAAGTCAGTAAAATCTAAAATTTAATTGCTTATAATGTAGAAAATATAGAAGTTAGTTCTGTAGATAGCTGTTTTTTTTAAGATAATGGGTTGTAAGCTACTAGGAAGATGATGAAGATTTGAAAATAATTTCAAATGTATTGCAATGCTTGATGGTATAAAGTTACAGTAGGTACCTCACTTAAAGTAACTCTACCCTCTCTACTCTTCACGTGGTTACAGGGTTTTGTGCCAGCTAGCTTTGCAGTGTAAGATCAATCAGCAAAATAATAATAATAATAGTATTGTGTGTTCTTAGCTCAGTATCATTGTTGTAGTGCAGTCCTTGAGACCAGGACCTGGATGGATCTGAGCCCTTTCTGCATAATCATCTAAGTTAATAAATGATGAGTTATCCCTGTAGCTGTTGCCACAGTCATCTTAGTTATGTACAGAATATCCTGTTTCACCTGTTCAGTCTCGCCGTCCTTACATTCACTCTTTCTCTGTCAGTGACGCTCCTCCTGCTCCTCCTGCTCCACCTGCCTGTTTTTACATTATGTTTACCCACATCTACACTTTGTGTAGAGTAAACTCCTTTCGTGTGGAGTCTTTAATATTTACTGACTCCTGGAGACTAACCGTCATCTGGCACTTAAATCCATCTAATGGTGGATGATGGTCTAATAATGCTGGGTATGTGAGTGAGATTGAACTGTTCAACCGTCACCTCTGCCAGAACCATAATGTACCTTTAAATGTCTGGATTTCAGTTTGATGAGATCTTTCACTGTTTTTCTTTGTTTGAAGAAAGGTTTGTTTTTTTCTGTTTCAGAAAGTACTTTTTTCGGGTCAGAGGGATACATTATACCAGACACTGATTCTTCTCCTCTGTTGCTGGAAACACTATCACTGTCCGCACCTTAGTCTATAGTGTGGATAAAGTTTGTTGTTACACATCACAGTGAATGTTTTAATGCACAGCCAAGTCCACCTGTGGTTACAGCAGAGCTGGGACATTTACTTGAAATGATGTACTTGTCCATGTTTACAAGCATACAGTACGAGGAGAGATGAATCTGTGTACTTTTATATATGTCAACAGGACAGTATCTCCACTACCGTCTGGGGTGATGTTATATATGCTACACGATTTATTTCCTTATGAGCCGCAAGCTATTTTGTGTTTACAATGTCCTTTAGTTGCATGGAAATAATGAGAGTTTTTGATTTGGCTAAAATGGTTTAGCATGGCCCAGGACTTTGTCTCAGTTTTTAATTTTCATTGTCACTTGTATTTATTTAAGTGACCAACTTACAGCTGTAAGAGTTCTGTAAACTTTTTTTAAATTTCCTCCTTACTTCTTTTGTAATTACACCTATTCTGTCCGCCAGGTCAGTCCAGTCCTCTGTCTTCCATGCTGGCCACCCCAGACATCACTCAAAAGGAGCAGCATGAGTCCATGAACTCCCTGCACATCTCTGTAGGAGGCCTCCCAATGCTGGCTTCAATGGCCAATAACACGGACCCTCGTTTCCGCCTTAAGTGGAGACCGATAGCAGCAGTGGCCTTCTCCCTGCTGGTAGTGCTTCTGCTCTTGATGCACCTAAACTCAGGTCTGCAGTCCAAGCCTTACACCACCCATAGTAATGGGAGAGCGTCTGAGAGCCACACCTGGCAGTTTGGTTCCCTCTACAACCACACCTACCCTCTCAGTCCACCAGAGCACACGCCGCACGGCACGCGGTATCGTATTGGAGTCATTGCCGATCTGGACCACAGTTCTAAGAGCACAAAGAAGCAGACGTGGTTCAGCTACATGCGGCGTGGGTACCTGTTGGTGTCCCAGAGTGGCGATAAGGTGGCAGTGGAGTGGGACACGGACCGCGTGGTGCTGGAGAGCCACCTGTCGGAGAGTGGGAGAGGAATGGAACTGTCCGAGCTTGTGGTCTTCAACGGGAAGCTCTACAGCGTGGATGACAGAACGGGTGTGGTGTACCACATCGACGGCAGCAAGGCCGTGCCGTGGGTCATCTTGCCTGATGGCGATGGCAATGTTCCAAAAGGTCGGTGGACGAGAACGCAGAATAATTTGAAACAGGATGAATAATAAACAGAGGTTCAGTAGAGAAATGTTCATACATATTACAAATACTTATACTGTACCCACACAGTCTGCTCTTCCATTTAATGTAACCAGGCCAAGGTAGGGATTTGGCGCCCCCTATTGTCTTCTACTGTACATACATTTTTTTGTTACACTTGTTTTTGGTGGTTCTCTTTGGGATGTTTCTAAGTGTTTTAGAGACACTGCTTTAAATAATGTTTGGTTCAGAAATGTTACAGGTTTGTCAATCACCTCATTACCAATAGATCTGTTCTTTTTCATTCATCTGTCTTTGCTTTTTCATTCCACCCACAGGCTTCAAAGCTGAGTGGCTGGCAGTGAAGGATGAACACTTGTACGTTGGTGGTCTGGGGAAGGAGTGGACCACCACTGAAGGGGTGTTTGTCAACAACAACCCAGAGTGGGTGAAGGTTATTGGCTTTGAAGGGGACATAAAACATGAGAACTGGGTCCCCAAATACAAAGCTCTGAAGGTGGCTGCTGGGATCGAGCCTCCAGGTGAGGACAGAAATCCACTCTCACTCACAGTGGCCTCCACGAAGGTTCACCTTTGACTCTTTGTTTGTCTTTTTCTTCCCTACAGGTTATCTCATCCACGAGTCTGCAGCCTGGAGCGACACCCTGCAGCGCTGGTTCTTCCTCCCTCGCCGAGCCAGCAACGAGCGCTACGAGGAGGTGGCAGACGAGCGCCGTGGCACAAACCTGGCCCTGAGCTGCTCGCCCAATTTTAAAGACATTATTGTGAGTCGAGTGGGTCCCCTTAACCCCACTCATGGCTTCTCCTCCTTCAAATTTGTCCCCAACACAGATGACCAGATAATTCTGGCCCTCAAGTCAGAGGAGGACGCCGGAAATATCGCGACGTACATCACGGCCTTCACCCTTGACGGACGCATCCTCTTACCTGAAACAGTGATCGGGGACGTGAAATATGAAGGCCTGGAGTTCATTTAGATGACTCTGAGACTGAGGGACACTCCTGAGGACACTGCACTGTCTTTCTGTGTTTAAGTATGTTTAAGTTAATGTATCTGCTGCTCTCTGACTAAAACATGACTCCACCTGAGCTTCAGTAATTGAGCAGGAGCGTTTTAATCTGCTGCTGGCAGAGACTGAGTTTGGGCGCATGATCTCCTTCCTGGACACTGGTGTGTCCCTGCAGGACTGCACATATTCTTTGAATGAATGTACAATTGTGTGATTCTTCACACTGTGATTTTGTTTTGCCCCCTAAAATCATTTTCATCATGCACATACTCCACACTGTGGGAAAATCCGAAATGTCCCCTTTTCGTCCATGTGAACCATCGTCAATTTCAACATATTTACGGTGCATCAAAATGCAGTGTGTTTATATCCTTTATTAAAAAACAGTGATTGAAGGATTTTAATGTGGGAAAAATGATGCTTTGTCAATTCAGGTTATTTTGTCTGGGGCAGGAAACGAATATGTAGACCTTGTTCAACCATCTCTCAGCTAATCTTTCGCTAGTTTTTATTAAAAAAATGTATTGCTCTTGTAGCTAGCTTTTATCCCCCATCTATAATTTAGTTCATTTTTAGCTGTCTTCAATATTTGTAAATAATTTTGAAGGCTAACATTTAATTACACAGACTTAAGTGTTTATGCCATAACCTTTCCTTTTTTCTCGGCTAACCTAATATCTTCTTTATTTTCTGACTTTGCCAACTTTTGGGCTAAATATTAGCTACCTCATGAGGTGAAATTTTACTACATTTCTTTTTTTAAATTGGCTTTTTTGCCTGTTTTTGCAGTTATTTGCTAAATGTCAGCAGTTGTCTGGTTAAATTTCCGCAACAAGCAAATGTATTGCTGTGTACTAAGCAGTATTTTCAAAGTCTAGTATGTGCAAAACCCAATCCTATAAAACCCCACAAATAACTTAACTGAAGTAAGTGCACAAACGAATGAACCAATGGTTCAACAAACTATGGTTTCATTAGAAGAGATCTAACCTTTCACCCTTGGTGGAGAGGTGTTATGTAACCTGAGTTTGGACGTTGTGCAACGATGTCAAAGTCAGACTGTGTGGGCGGAATGAAACTTAAGGAAAGTAGGAGGATTGTAGAAATGAAACTGTTATTGTCTATCCCAAAGTTCCTGCGTTTAGAAAAAAGAAAACAAAAAACCTTTTTAGGCAGACTTCAGGGCACAGGAGACTTGACTTGAAGACTGAACACTGGAAGGAGACGGCACATCTGAGGACAGCAGGAAAAGGAGGTGAGATACATTGTCGTAGAAAAATGTTACTTTCTGTTTAATTTGGACTTATTTCGTGCACATTCCTGAAAAGTGTGGTCATCTAGACTAACTGAGTGGGGTAGGTGGGCACTGAAGGGGAAGTAGTCTTGAAACATACTGAGAAAAGTGGTCTTCATATGCTCTGTGTTTATGTTGTACTAATAGTGTTCATTTATAGTCAACCATAAAAAGATAATTTGACTTTTCAAATTCCATATTACTGTAAAGACTCTGGAGTAAACGACAGGCTAGGTTTTCACGGACAACACCTCTAAAGATTTATCTGGTTAGAATAAAGGAAGGCAGCGGGCCCTTCCTCTCCTCTCCTAGGATAAAGAAATGATTTAAATGTAATTGTTTAAAACTATTCATACATGTTTTACACGAAATAAAAAAATCTTTAAATGAAAAAAGCCTTGAAAACATGATCTACAGCTCAATATTGCAATGCAAAGTGGTTAAAGTAGCTGTAAATTCTAAGAAGCTGATGTCTACATGCATTGGCCAGTACATAATTCACTGTAATGACAAGTAAACATATATGAGATGTATATTGCTTCATGAACCTCCTCTTTCTCCTTTTTCTGCCCAAACTTTTTTTTTTTTTTTTTACTGAAAGGGGAGTTTTCTTTCTTCTCTGTTTACCTTTGGAGTAAACTGTTTTTCTGATCTGCCTCTCTAAAAACTAACCAAAAAAATAAAAAAAAAACCCAGCTGTGCTAATAAACTGCTCCTTGATGTGATGTCTGAGACTATGAGCTTCGAATGCTTCTTTAAAAAAAAAAGTACTGGTACTTCCTCACACTGATTTGTTTTTGTTCTTTCTTTGGGTCAGATTTCGTCAGTGGCGAGTCAAAATGCAGACACATCAAAACTTCTGCAGGATCTGGGTTCTGCTTCTGCTTCTCCATGTGGCTGATGGAGCTTTTACATTTGACCTGTTCGGTGAGTTTTATCAGAAAACACATTATAGGAGTTCTTTCATGTAAATAAAAAACATGGTTATGTGAGCTTCAATTTCCATGAATACAAATCAAAATATCCTCCCACAGTCCAAAAATATGCAAAGTGGGAATCAGATTACATGATCGAGTATTCCCTTTAAAACCTGACGTTCATGATCTGGTTGGTTAGGGTTAGAGTTATACACAAATAATATGTCTGTCATCTGTGCTCACACAGAGAATATAGCGGCGCCTAAGGAAGGTGACGTGAGGCTGGCGGGCTCCAGGAGCAGTTCGGAGGGTCGGGTGGAGGTCTATCATGACGGCCGGTGGGGAACAGTGTGTGACGATGGCTGGGACATCGCCGAGGCCCAAGTGGTGTGTCGACAACTGCGCTTCTCTGGAGCAAAGGGTGTTCAAGTCGGACAGCCGTACGGAGAAGGTGCCCTACAGTTCCATTAATCTACCACTAGAGGGCAGCAAGTGTATTGCCCTCGTGTTCATACGTATATGCATTACCCTCAACCGGTTATTGTCTTGTTTATTTTGTTCACAAACAGAAAAAGCATCTTTATGGATGAAAATAATATAGTAATGTCTTTAATATTTTAAATGTTTTTTTCTGTTTTGAGAAGAAAAAAAACAGAAGCGTGATTAGGACCTGCTGCAAGGCTTCAATTTTTTTTTACAGGTTTCCAATTAATCTTGGTGAAAAATTTTAATAAAATTTGGCAAAAACTTGTCAAAGCTGCTGGAGGTGCCTTTTGAAAAGTGTGTTCTCCTTGAAAAATTGACCAATTTGAAATGATAACGTGTGTTTTAGGTTTTCTTGACCTTGTAAATGAACAAAAACCATAGAGTTATTTCTCTGCCACATCTGAAATCCGATTCCCTCTGTGATGTTTTTAATACAGCGACTGGACCTATTTGGATGGACGACATGATCTGTCAGGGCACAGAGAAACATCTCCTTAACTGTGCTTTCAAAAGCTGGGGGGTGACTGACTGCACCCACAAAGAGGATGTTGGAATTATCTGTGAAAATAACGGTAGACCTTAATCCAATGTGTATATTTGTTCTTCTTCATTTTGGTCACATGCTGACAGATTTGTGCTTACAGACAATAATTCCAAGAACGCCATCTACTCCCTGGACCACAGTTTCTCTCTGTCCGACGAGCTCGGTCAACTGTTTGACAGTGAAGTCGGCTGTGACTTTCTGATAATTCTCAGGAGTCCCACTGGACACCGTTTTGAGTACGAGACAGAAGATATGATCTGTGCTCACAAGATGATCCTCCTGCTTGTCCCACGCTTTAATGCCTCACAGGGGGTTTCCAACATCACTGTTGATATCAGCCAGTCCTGCAAACCGTATTTCCCTACCTTCCTAAGGTATACCTAAAAAAATGACTCATAATACTGTTCACTAAAAAATGTCAAATGCATTGTGTTTTTTTTACATTTAATTTACTAAAATTCACCAAAGCATTCCAAGTTATTATTATTATTATTATTATTGCTTTTATTAGATAGTATTGGCGCTGTCTAAATACAAACCTGTTGTGTGTGTTGTTATATGTCCACTTCAATTAGTTCTGTAAATAAATGGATGTGTTTCTTTTGTTTCAGTTTTGTATCATAACCTTGTGAAATAACAAAATGTACCACTAAAGGGCAGTCAAGTGCCACTTGTGTCCCTCACACCTTACTGCGACTGCATGACTTGATATAACTCTAATAACACAAAAACAATATTACATATTAATGATTTTTTCTTTTTGTTTATAGGTACATTTACACCCGTCAGATCGATGTGGACCTGTCCTCCATCCACTGCCTTCACTGGATGGCCTCCATGTTTGAGGTGAAGCATCTGATGGAAGGCACAGCCAGGCTCTTCTCCGAAGTTCTGCCTGAGGACACTTTGTTTCACACTCAGGTGTCCATTTATAACTATGCAGTGGAAACTGAGGACTTGGTTCTTCAGGAAAATTGCCTCCAGTACTTGTCCTGGAACTTCCAAAACCTGACCAATTCTCCAGCCTGGCCCGACATCTCTGTGAAGCTCCTGAGAGCCATTTTAGTCCGTTCAGACCTGGTGGTACCAAACGAGTATTTTGTGCTCCAGAGTGTGGAGAACTGGATCACAGACAAGGATGAAGCCATCAGTTTGGAAGACCAGGCCCTCATCCTGAACTGTCTTCGCTTCCCAATGATCCCAGTGGAGAAACTGTACGTCCTGGAGACCAACTCATCCCTTTACAATAATCACTCCAAACTCTACAGTGAGAAGATTTTGAAAGCCTTCCAGTTCAATGTTCTGCTCTTTAGCGACCTCTTGACCAATCCTAAATTTGATAGAGAAGAACGGGATTATCATCCCAGGCTCTACGTTGATTATCCCTGGAGCGTCACTATTTCCCCCAGCTATTCAAGCAGATCCCTCAGTACGCCTTCGCACAACAGCCTGATCTTTCGCTCCAAAACCATTAACTGGGAGGCAAATATCTACAGAAGTCATTATGACTGTTCCAACAGACGATTACAGTGCAAGTCGTTACCCATGGCCAGGCTAGCTTCCCACAGCCATTACCATGGCAACAATATTGTCTATCAGAACCAGCTCCTGTTGTCCTGCCAAGGCAAATACATCTGTCACATCCAGGACTTCAAGAGCGACCTGGCTTATGTCACTAAAAATGCCACCCATGGTCTGACTTACCCCTGTCCTGACAGCCAGTACACCTACCAGTTCGTGGTGAGACCAGTGTACGTCCGAGTCTGAGCTGTCCTCCTACAGGACGTTACACGTTAACTGATCTAAGCAACATTTACTGACATTTAGGAGTTAATTCTCTGGCACTGATTAAATTGATTCATAGGATATCATGTCAATCATGTGACTAATTGTATATTTTTACTCAGAAATAAACCAATATCTCTTTGCATTTTTGTGTATAAGAATGTTTGTTTTGGTGGAGGATCAGAGATGATTTACTGTAGGTTTAAGGACAATGTTTACAGTACTGACTATATATACATACTGTATATACTGTATATATATATATATATATATATATATATATATATATATTAAAAGACTGGATAAATGTAGACTACCGTCGATTTGCCTGAGTAAAACTCTCATCAAATTTAGTCGACTAAAACTCTGACTAAGACTAAAAGATTTTAGAACAAAAATTACTAAAACTAAATAGTGTGTCATTCAAAAGACTAAATCAGAATTAACACTGAACACACTGATAAATTGGTGAATTGTACCTCTTTGGGTCACATGATCTCTCTCTCTCTCTTACCATGGAGACACCACCAGGGCCTACATGCCTGGGCAGGTGGGCTGAACACGGGGTGACTCACAGTGTTTCTGAGAAGTTCTGTGACTGTGCTGTCAGATGAAAAGAGTCATGTTTGGTTGTTGTTCCTTAAGACATGAATTGATTGTGTTCAGGGATTTCATCACACAGTCGACTTGTGTCAGGGTGACTAGTTATTGTGTCATTTAATCCTGTAAACAATCAGCCCCACAAGATTGAACTCGCAATGCTACGCTACGCTATCTATCCAGATCCGGATGGATGGATGGATGGATGGATGGATGGATGGATGGATGGATGGATAGACAAACAGGCAGATAGATGGATAGATTTCTTTTAAATCCTAACTTTAAATATGTTGTGAGTGGAAGAAGGGAGCCTTATCTGTTCCCAGGATCAGTTTGACTCGATGTTTAGTTTTTGAGCAGCGCCTCCTCCTCTTCCTCCTCCATTCTTTCCAGAGGGAAATTGGGTTACGCTGATTCACGTCGTCAACCAATAAAATGTGAAGAAGCATTTTTATGACTGGGAAAAGTTCAGAGTTACCACTGGTTTGTGACCGACTCACATCAAAATTTAAGTGGTGAGAGAAGAAGGAGGAGGAAGAGGAGGAGGTTGTGGAAATGAAGCCGGAGATGAAGGGTGGAAAAGGCAGGTGATGAACAGGTCAAAGGGTGGTGGTATGTAAAAGTAATTGGGCATTATGAGGGTGGTAGTCACAGGATGTTGGCCACTGCCACCACAGCACCCACCAGTTTCCACATGAACGCCTCTTCTGACCTGGAGGCTACATTTTCAAGACTATTCCTGACCTGGAAAGTCTGTAATTTAGAGACCATTGACCAAATCCTGAAATGACCAAATGTTGATGCAACTATCAGGATTTTGGCTCAGAAGTATAAGTCAGATTTCTAAAACAGAGGCATATTTGTCCTGAATGGTCCCACTCTGAGGTGGTTTGCTCAGGAGTGAAGTAGAAGGCTGTGATCCCACCACATGACTGAAGCATCTCAGAGCGCAGGAAGTTGTCTGTTTGGACAGCAGGCGGCAGATTAAGGCGCATGCTGTTGCTTTTGATGACTTTCGGGAACCTGTGGAAGAAGCCGTAAGTGTTTTTCCCTATCCCTTTAATCCTGCTCCTTTATACGCGTGCGTCTTCAGACCCACACCCAACATCTGTGTTGATGTCCCTGTTTCATCTTCTCTCTCTGGTAGTCTGAGTTTTCCACCCACAAGTCGTACTGGGGTTGCACCATTTCCTGACAATGTGGTAATTTTCCTCATTGAAATGACTTGCTTGAATTGTCATTTTTTTAAATTTAATATTTTGTTTAAACATTGAAACTTAATATTATAGACACATGAGAAATAAGTATTTATTTCTTATTATGTCTTTTTATCTGTAGCCTTTAGAGTTATTTTTAAATGTAAATCTTTTTTTTTCACTGGCCAACAACAACAAAAAACAAATTGTATGTGCTATAACACAGTGCATACAATGCTAATACTACAGTATGCCAGTATATACTGTCAGAGCTATATACTAGCGGGCCAACTCTAGTACAGATTTGATATAATCTCGTGGGCCAAATAGTAAATAATCATGTGTATACACAGTTGGACCGGAGAGGTGTATAAGACAGTGACTAGAGTTTTTTTAACGACCAGTAGTCTAAACATCCAGAGGCCAGAGCTGACGGAGTTCTCTCCCTGTTTCACATTCTCACCATTCCTATTCTTTGGTTGTGGTTCATCCTGAGATGTGACCTTTCAGTGGAGAACTGAAACTGGCTGGGAAGAGGGAGGAGGTACTGAGGAAGAGGAACTGTAGCAGATGGTTCCTTGACAGTACGCAAGACTTTACCGATTACGTACATGAGCTCACACTTCCTCACATACTCGCCCACTCTCACTTTTCTCCCTCCTCCCTCACGTCTTCCTTCTCCTGCCCATCCATCCTTATGAGTTGGCGTGATTATTTACGTGGTCACTTTAAGAATTACCGAAAGTGACTGAAAGTGAAGCACGTTATTACAACAGTGCATTGTCACCAGAAGATTACTCACCCACACCCAGTCTAAACAACTGACCACATAGGTTTATAGTTCCTTCAAAATTGCCTTTCACTTTTTGGAAAAGGAGGGGAAAAAAATCAGGCGAAGATAAACTGCTTCATGACCGCACTAGTGTTAACTGTTTTCCATCCAAATTTGTTCTTATTCAAAGGTTGAAAAACTGGATCAAACTTATTATTAAGAATGTTCTCTTTTCTTATTTCTGGTTGACTGAATAACCATCATGCAATATTATCATTACATAAAAAGTAGACAAAATAAAGTACTCCTTGGTGAAGACGACAGAATGAGGATTTTAAACTTAGTGAAGACTTCTCACATTCAACGACTTTATGCCCTTGTTTGTGTCATTGTTGAATGATGGCTCTGTCACAAAGACATGATAACTCCACACCTGCTGTTATTGATGAAGTTGAAATAGTTGAATGAGAAACATCCAACAATTTGTATGATTGAATGAGAACCAAAAGTTCTCACGAAGGCTTTTAAAAGGAGTGACTGACTGATTTCTAGCTGTTTTAAGTCAGTTTTGTTTGTAATTTCATTTGCTAACTTTTAACTTTTTGAAAGGTTTTTTGACTTGACTGGTTTTCTCTCTATTTTAGCTATAGTTATCAGTTAAAACAGCTCATTTTATCTTTCAGTAACCTGCAATTCCCGAACGTCCCCCTCCACCTTATGAGTTTATTAGAATAAAAAAAAGACAGATCATTGTAGCTAAGATTAGGACATTGTGTCTGTGTCATGTGTTAGGCATTTCTGTGAGCGTGCGTGTGTGTGCGTGTGTGTGTGACCCACAGTGGTGGGGGAGTCTTACTCAGCTGATGTGACATTGTGCAGGAGGAGCAACAGTAGAAGAGGGGGAGCAGCAGGAGGAGTCTGCTGCAGCCGAGAGTGTAAAAGGGCAGCTGCTCCTCACAGTGGCAGCCAATCAGGAGGAGGTGTCAAGACAGTCTCAGACCTCTCTGCATCTTTTACTTTAAACTTATTTTAGTTTAAGTTTAGTTTAACTTTATTCAGCTTCTCTGTTCGTTCTTCATCGTCCTTTTTTGTAAAGATGACCAGGGCATTGAACATCATCCTCCTCACTCTGGCCGTCCTCCTCCTCGGGGGGTTGGAAGAAACAGCAGAAGCCTGCAGATGCTCCCAAGTTCATCCTCAAAGGCAATTCTGTAACTCAGACGTGGGTATGTTGTCTTTAAATGTATGTTTATTGTGCTGTATTTGGGGTTTTTATGTTAATGATCCTTTTTTAGAGTGGATTTTTAATTTTACTTCATCAAACTTAACAAATCTGTGGTGTCTGAAGTACAGGTTTATGGAATGTAAATGGTCCAGAAAAAGCAAAGCCAGAATTAATTTGTTGAAATGCAGTGCTTTTTTGCAGAACCTAATTCTAGTTTGATGCAAAAGTCCTCAATAGTGGGTCCACTCCCCCAGTGGGTCCACAGGGGTACTGCAAGGAGGTCAGGACATTTTTAAATTTTACATATTTACATGTTACATAAGGACCGGAGGGTGTGTTCCAACTATCATCATTGTATAAATCATCTATGTGAAAGTAGCTGAATTATTCAGGCTGTAGATAGATGACCTGTCACTCAAGTTAAATAAATATTTTCCAATAAAGTCATCGTTTATTTACACTGCACTTCTCACAGATTGAACATTTTAAATGGTTTACAGTAAAATTCTTCCCTCAGGTACAAACACAATAAATGCTCCATGGTACAGTACTGCACCTTCAGCATGTCAGAGCTGGACAAGGGCCAGTTTCTGTGACAGTCTGAATGATCTTTTGCTAAACACAACATGTGTTGTTTTTCAGTGATCAAGGCCAAGGTAGTTGGAGAGGAGACTGTTTATGATGGCACATTTCCTGTTTCCATCAAATATATCATCAAGAAGCCCAAGGTATAAAGGTGTTTTTTTACTCATCACATTAAACAGTTACTTCAGCTAACAGCGTGTCAATCAGTTTGCTTTGTGTTTGAAAATCAGGTCTTCAAGGGAGAATGGCAGGAAGTCAATGCAGTTTTCACCCCGTACTTCGATGGGTTATGTGCTGTACATCTGCAGACTAATGGCACCGAATATCTTCTCTCAGGTACCTTAAAAAAACACAACACCAACCAAAAGAGTCATGTCGAAAGTCACTTCAGGAGCCTGGTTACTGAGGAGGAGAGCAATCGTCCATTGAACTGTTTTCACTACTGTAAAACACCAGGAGTGTAAACACAGATATACAAATGAATTTGAAAAATTGAACTGCATTTATCTCCTGTTTTTATTGATTTATTACAGTTTTTTTTGAGTCTCCCCCCTTTAAACAGCTGCATGTACTGCTTTAAATGATCTCTAATATATAGTGTCATTAGTTTTGACATTCACTACTCCACTCTCCCCTCACTTCAGGCTACATGGATAGTGATGGGATGCACATCTCACTGTGTGGGTTTAACGTACCATGGAACAGCCTGACTGACACTCAAAAGCTGGGTGTGACTCAACACTACGAAAAAGGCTGTGAATGCACGGTAGGGAAGTCTCAGATGAAAACAATACTTCTGTTTGATCATTCTGTTCGACAATATTTGCCACATTCAGATTGTCTTTGAGAAAATCAAGTTGTTTCAATAATTACATTTCTGATTGTTTTTTTTATTCATCAGATTCAGACCTGCTTCACGCTGCCCTGTGAGACATCAGACCCACAGGTGTGTCTGTGGACCGACGTGGCGTTTGATGTTCAACAACAGGCCGATCACTCCTCCTGCATCAAGAGGGATGATGACACTTGTGCCTGGTACACTAGTCCAAGGGTCCAAAACAGACGTAGAAAAGGGTATTAACTCTGCACTGCACTTTGTCACGATATGAGCATTTAATAAAGACCTTTTATCATTTGGGAAATCAATTGAAATGTCTTTTTTTACACCAATTAATTAAAATTAAGAGGAGCAGTCAAGTATTCTAACAAAAACATATTCATTATGCATTTAGGCTTGTTTAACCAAAAAGAAATGAATTTGGTAAAAAGAAAAAATCTAAAGAACTTGATGAATACTGAAAAAAATCCAATGGAAAAAATTATTATTTACAATTGCTAACATTAAAATATATGTTCGATTTTTGTAGCCTATGGCTATGTTTCGTCTGAGCCCAATTTTCTAGTCACATTTGCCTCATTTTTTAAAAGTTTTTTTTTTGTATTTTATATTTTAGGCTATTAGAAGTAAAGAACAATTATACTGTTCTAGTTTTTTGTCATGCTATCCAATGTAGTTGTAGGATACAGTACTGTGTAATTGGTACATGCATCATTTTAATAATTTGGAAAGAAAGTCATAATTGTATAAATCATCTATGTAAAAGTAGCTAAATTATTCAGGCTGTTTTTTAATTGGTCAATGTTGTGTTCAGTTACCTGTTCGTATAAGGGTCATCAGAGGGCGCTGTAGAATAAGGCGACAGTATATGAATTTGCTGGGGAGAAGAAAAAGTGTTTTACGGAAAAATAATAAAGATGTTGCTGTTCCTTGCTACCGTGTGAGATTGAGGATTCATCCACCTACATCCACACAACAGTCACGTACGAAGTCAAGCCAAGTGCCCTGGTCGCTGGTGTCAGAATAACTTGTTCTGATCGACTGGTATTCTCCAACACACAGTACAGATCACAATAATGGACAAAAACACAGTGTAATTGCTGCAAATCAGGACAATTACCAGAACAGTTTGAGGATTTTGTGACAGACCAAAAACACCTTTTAAACTTAGTGAAGACTTCTCACATTCAACGGCTTTATGCCCTTGTTTGTATTAAAATGAATCGCTCATAAATATTTTCCAAATTATTGGGTGGTGTTCATCATGTGGTGTCAGCCAATGACTCAGTCCTCAGGTAGTTTGTGTCCCTGTTGTTGTCATTGTTGAATGATGGCTCTGTCACAAAGACATAATAACTCCACACCTGCTTTTTTTAAGGAAGTTGAAAGATTTGAATGAGAAACATCCAACAATTTGTATGATTGAATGAGAACCAAAAGTTCTCACGAAGGCTTTTAAAAGGAGTGACTGACTGATTTCTAGCTGTTTTAAGTCAGTTTTGTTTGTAATTTCATTTGCTAACTTTTAACTTTTTGAAAGGTTTTTTGACTTGACTGGTTTTCTCTCTATTTTAGCTATAGTTATCAGTTAAAACAGCTCATTTTATCTACACTGACTTTCGGGAACCTACCGTTCCCAAAAGTCCCCCCTCCCTCCTTTAAGGTGAGTTAATTATATTAAAGATTGAAATAAGACACATATTTGTAATAGCTACGATTAGGACGTGTGTGTGTGTGTGTGTGTGTGACCCACAGTGGTGGGGGAGTCTTACTCAGCTGATGTGACATTGTGCAGGAGGAGCAACAGTAGAAGAGGGGGAGCAGCAGGAGGAGTCTGCTGCAGCCGAGAGTGTAAAAGGGCAGCTGCTCCTCACAGTGGCAGCCAATCAGGAGGAGGTGTCAAGACAGTCTCAGACCTCTCTGCATCTTTTACTTTAAACTTATTTTAGTTTAAGTTTAGTTTAACTTTATTCAGCTTCTCTGTTCGTTCTTCATCGTCCTTTTTTGTAAAGATGACCAGGGCATTGAACATCATCCTCCTCACTCTGGCCGTCCTCCTCCTCGGGGGGTTGGAAGAAACAGCAGAAGCCTGCAGATGCTCCCAAGTTCATCCTCAATGGCAATTCTGTAACTCGGACGTGGGTATGTTGTCTTTAAATGTATGTTCATTTTGCTGTATTTGGTTTTTTTATGTTAATGATACTTTTTAAGAGTAGTTTGAGTTCAAGAGAGTACAGGTTTATGGAATGTAAATGGTCACAGACAGCAATGACGTACAGACTGTCAGCAGTCTACGTGTACATTGTACATACAGTAAATGTTAGCCACATCCTAGTTTAGAGAACACTGTTCTATTTTAAGGTTTAACTTGAGTTAGAGTAAATGTCTGTGGTTCATATTGCGTTGCACTTGTCCCACTAAAACTAAACTAAACCTCTGGAGAGTTTACCCATAAAGCAAAGCTGGTGACTGATGACTCTTTGTCAATAAGATAGTCACATCACTCACTGACGAAACAAAGTAAGTAGTTTAATGCTGATTTATCCCACAGTACTGTGTATTTAGTTGTAAACAGAAGAACTTGTTGTAATTGACTCCGGGTGTGTTTTCAGTTTTAGCAAGGCTTAACAATAGCTAACAATAACCCGACTTAAAAGTTCTGGTGATACTTCTACTTTGTCCTCAGTTACAACACAGTATTTGTATAATAACATTGCGGACAAAATATAAAACAAAATAAAATAAAACTTGCATCAGAAATATATATATATATATGTATGTGTATATATATATATATATATACACATACATATATATATATATATATACTGTATATACATGTAGAAACTGTCAGCAGAGGGCATGGTAATGGCAGTTAGTAATACGGCATTATCAAAGGCAAAACAGAGTCCGAAGTCCAAATGAAATAAAAAAATCAAGCAAACATCGGTAAACGACTCGTGTCCGTGTTTGAGACAAAGCAGGCCAACATTTAATATCTGTGAGTCATGTGAATTATACTGTGACAGTTAACAGGTGAATTTCTTTTAATGGACATATTAAATAAATTGTCCATGTGAAAACAATAGATGGTGAAATCATGTGTTGTCATTGGCATTTTCAAAGGACGTACCAACTACATGTACTCTTTGAAACGCACCACAGATTAATTAATAAATTATGTGTTTTGTGATCTGGAGAGAACATGTAAGTGCTGACGTGATCGTAACCTCAGACAGGTGTGTCTAAAGATCGGTTTGGAGGCCAGTTCCGACCTGGAGCAGATTTTATTTCCTTGTTGGAATAGTTTTTAGGTAGTTCTATGCTAACTTTTGTTCCCAACTTGCTGGACTGGTCCTGTTCAAGTCCTAGCTTTTGATTACTCTATTTGGTTTAACTTTATGCTACATCTTGTAGAATATTTAACCATCAACTATGAAATTAAGCTTAACCTCAAGCTATTTCTTAATATTTGATGGTTAGCCATCTCTGACTGACAAAGGTTTGATGCTAAACACAACATGTGTTGTTTTTCAGTGATCAAGGCCAAGGTAGTTGGAGAGGAGACTGTTTATGATGGCACATTTCCTGTTTCCATCAAATATATCATCAAGAAGCCCAAGGTATAAAGGTGTTTTTTACTCATCACATTAAACAGTTACTTCAGCTAACAGCGTGTCAATCAGTTTGCTTTATGTCTGAAAATCATAGATCTTTAGGGGAGAATGCCAGGAAGTCGATGCTGTCTTCACCCCGTACTCCTCAGCAACATGTGGAGTACGTCTGCAGACTGGCACCGACTATCTTCTCTCAGGTACCTTAAAAAAACACAACACCAACCAAAAGAGTCATGTCAAAGGTCACCATTTTAAGTTTTGTGGTAGCTGACCACGAGTCAGTTTCTTCAGTTGAAGAAGTCTCTTGGATGAGAGGTGAAACATCTTCACGAAACCTACTCCGTCCAGTTGTCCTGGATGACTGAGAACCTACACAGACATGGACGTGGTACTGTGTGTACGCTCTAGAGCAGGGATGTCCACACTATTTTAGCTTGGGAGCTACTTGTGACCAATGACCAGGCCAAAGTGATCCACCTACACTGACAACGAGTATCCAGTATATATATTTACTCACATACTTTATACAGTATACTTTATCTAAACAATATATGTTGGGGTATTGATGAAATGCATGTGGCTGTATGGTTCAGTGTGATTAAATGATCACGTTATATGGTCACTACTACACACAATATAATTATAATTATATATACCTTTTATTTTATTTTATTTTAATTGGTCCTGATCTATTGGCACTCCCTTTAAGGTACACTGGTAGGTTATGATCTACTTAGTAGGCAGCACTGACCCAGATCATCCTGATTTTCCAGTTTTATTAAGTAGTCAAATCTGTTGTCAGTTTGAACAGACTTTTATTTGTTTTCTCTCTTGTTTGTTTAATAAAAGAGAGGTGGTGACCTAAGTGTTTACTTCCTTATGATGTCTACTGTAATAACTTTTTGCGCATTGGCATATCTGCACATTGTGGACTGACTCCTGGATGCACCAATATCATCACACAATGTTTGTTTAAGCGATGCCTTCAGGAGTGTAAACACAGAGATACAAATGAATTTGAAAAATTGAACAGCATTTATTTCCTGTTTCTCTGTAACTGATTTTTTACACATTATTACAGGGTTTTTTTTTTACTGAATCTCCCTCCTTTAAACAGCTGCATGTACTGCTTAAAATAATCTCTAATACAGACGTGGACAAAATTGTCCAGTGACAAAATTGTCAGTGACTATTGTGGGTTTTTCTTTCTTTAACAGAAGGTTACCAACAATTTTGTCCACGTCTGTATATAGTGTCATTACTTTTGACATTCACTAATCGACTCTCCCCTCACTTCAGGCTACATGGATAGTGATGGGATGCACATCTCACTGTGTGGGTTTAACGTACCATGGAACAGCCTGACTGACACTCAAAAGCTGGGTGTGACTCAACACTACGAAAAAGGCTGTGAATGCACGGTAGGGAAGTCTCAGATGAAAGACTCAAAACAACAACAATATTTGCCACATTCAGATTGTCTTTGAGAAAATCAAGTTGTTTCAATAATTACATTTCTGATTGTTTTTTTTTTATTCATCAGATTCAGACCTGCTTCACGCTGCCCTGTGAGAGCTCAGACCCACAGATGTGTGTGTGGACCGACATGGTGTTTGGTGTTCAACAACAGGCCGATCACTCCTCCTGCATCAAGAGGGATGATGACACTTGTGCCTGGTACACTAGTCCACAACAGACGTAGACACGGGTTTAACTCCATCAGTTGGTACACTAGTCTAAGGTCTGATTGGTTTGTTTATGAACGGGGCTTGAACACAATTATAAACTGGTGGCAGGATTCATTCTTCACTCTTTTGATTTACATTATCAGCACTTTTCCAAAGATCGTGACTGATATTGAAACCACTTTGTGTTCAGCTACTTCTTGAGCAGCTAACAATATGAGAACAATAATGATATTAATAGAAAAGAAAAGAATGTGTTCCAAGTTATAATTGTGTTGTGTTAAAAATGGGTGCCATTATAGTAAAATCTTTAAATGAAACAACCAATGAATATTTTCTTATTGTTACAGATATTTTTAAGTGTTGAAAATCATTTTCTACTGTCAGGTTGATGTTATTTCTCGCCTGGCCTGCTTTGTCTACCTATTTTAGGGGAATTAAAATAATTTTGCTTCTTTTATTATAGATCATGAGGAACTTGTTGAGACTAATACATTTAATGTTGCTGATTCCAAAAAAATATATGTTTTACGCTTGGTTTTCATTTGCTTTGAGTTGACAGGAATGAACTTCAAAGAAAACAAAGAAAACAAAGATCAAATTAGTTTTTAAAATGTTTTATTTTATTTTATTGATAACACTTGGTATCATCTCACATATTTTAATAAAGACGTTCTATATTTCAAGTAATCAATTGAAATGTTTTTTTTAAACCAATTAATTAACATGGAGATGGGAAAATCAAATATTTTAACAAAAATGTATTAATTATGCATTTAGGCTTCTTTAACAAAATGGAGTAGGTTCAGAAATGTTTTGGTAAAAAAATAAAGAAAGAACATGGTGAATACTTAAAACAGTCCATGATAATTATTGTTGTTGTGTAATGAAAGTCTTAATTTGGTTTAATTTACGATTAAATAAAGGGAAGCGACGTGGTTTACTTCCATCTGGTGGACAAAAATGATACACTAAATATATTTACGAGATAAGATTTAATCGAAGCCTACTAATATATTTAACATTCAATATATCACTTATCTAGACAAGTGGTATTTAATTCCACTAAAATCGAATAAAATAGTATTAAGATTAACTCGTATAAAAACATTAACCAATAAAACAGATATGGTTTAATTTTGAAAAAAAATTAGTGCAAAGCGACATAATCGTCGTTGTATTGTTTAAATAAATATAGTTTTAAAAAGGTGAAAGAGAGATTTTGAATAGAATAATAATAATTCTGTTTGGTCAGTACAAACAAAGTATTATTGCACCCTTTCAAATTACGATTTCTTTTTTGTATGTGTAACCTTGTGAAATTATGTTACTATACAAACATAAAATGCAACATCTAATGTTTCGGCGTTATGTTGTTGCCACATTTATCATTCGTTACATGTTTTTTGTGCAAAATATTCGTGGTAAACAGCACTGACTCCAAGTCACGTGTAGTCCACTGCCGACAGAGATGTCCTTTCTGAGAGCTGATTGAAGGAAATTTCCATCTACGTCACGACATGTTTTGTAATTGGTCACATACTTTTGCCAATCGTCATCTTTGCCCCGCCCTCACATAATGCAGCATGGGCGAAAATACCAGAGCGAAAAGCTACAGCTGAGGTGACTTCTGTCAACGATTTTGTTCGACTGAGCGAAAGGTGAGCAAGAACTTGTTGATTTAATGTGTCAAAATATGTTAGAGGATTTTTTACCACCATGATGGTGCTGTTTTCGCACAAAACAGGGCAACGTGCTACGGTAAAGGAAGGTTAGCGAGATGCTAAGCCACATTGCAGCAGTGAGAGGCTCTCGCCACGTTAAACAGCGGCTAGCATTTTAGCTTACATGCTAAATCGCTACAGCTCCAGTGAAGCGCTAAAAGGGCCAACGCACGATACTGTCATTGGCAGCAAAAGCCACATAAGTGAATATCAAAATATCAAAATAGCGACGACTTATTTTGTCGGGACTCACGTTAACCTAAGGTCGACGCTAGCCCTGTCTGATATTAGCAGCCCCACATTTGTGTTATTCTGACTGGCCCGAGAGGTAAGTCCAGTTGGTGTTAAATAGGCTGATCAGCTACTTCGCGTCGTTCATGTCCACTGTGTCATATCATTAGGTTATCTTGCCCTTAAATCTTTCTTTACGTTTTTTGTGTGTGTGTGTTGACAAGTAAAACGTCACGTTGCATTGACTGCCTTATAGTTCTTTGATCTTTGCTTGCTGATGTGGTCCAGGTAAATGTTTTAGTAGAAGGATTTTGCTGCAGTCATGATATCAGTACATGCAATGTGTGTATTATTTATGTTCTATACATGTAAATCATCAGGGATTATGCTTTCCTGGGTTAGCTAATTTGCTGAGCTCTCTTACTTTCTGGGCCTCACACACAACTACAATTTTGTGCCAAAATCCAAAAATCATTTAGTAAGATGTGTTTCAATACGTTTAAACAAACAAACAAACAAAAAAGAAATGCATGCTTATGCCAATTTATGTGTTATTGGTTAATAGACTATTTCAACTCCCTTATATAGGGATTAAGTGGTCTTGTCTGAACTAGGTTTCATATCACTAAGCAAGACACTCAAGCCCAAATTACCCATAATGACCCAGTGGCCTAGTACTGGTCCCATGTCTGGACAGTTGAAGAGGCTTGTAATAGAAAATAGAAGCTAATCCAGGGTAAATGGATCTCAAACAGAAATATACATTTACCTGCAGTGGGTCATTTTCTTATCAGGTGAAGAAAAGAAGCTAACCCAAGAGAGGAAATAATTTTTGTATGCTGGGGCATAAATTCAGACTGTGACATTTTTGTAAACAAACATTTGTATTGAATGTTTTTGCCACTTGAGTCTAATTTATCATCTGTGCAACAACTGTAAAATGTTTTTTTGTTCTGTGTGGTTTAGGGTGGCAACTTGATTATTTCATCCACTTTTCATCCATTTCCACAAAAAACAAGCTACACTGCAACTATCACTTAAGACAACAGAGTAACCACTGTCATCTAAAACAGACTTGCACATGTAGGTAGTGCATGGCAGTTGTAACAATTGCAACAATTTAGACAAGATCTATATTTCTGTATTATATGTAGTATAGGTTTGTTTTTTAACTGCAGTGGTTTGGACTTTCTCAATATGCGCTTAATATTTTATGTCCACCAAAAATTAAACAACAATTGTGTGGCTTAACACGTGGCTGTTTTTGTTTTGCACAGTCAGCCTTATTAACATTTAGGGAAAATGTTGTTGGAGGCAAAATTTGATATTTAAGAAATTAATGCATAAAATGAATGCTACTTCCAGGGTCCTTACAAATTTTGATAAGGATTGTAGTGCACACTAACTATGTTTGGTTTCAATCATTTGAGAGTTTCAAGTGTTTAAATGTATGGTTTTCAAAGTCTTCTTGTGAAACCTGTGGGCCAGTGAATAGACCCTTTTGAAGAACTTGTCAGCATGTACACATATATGTTTGTGTGCATTGTAAGTGTGACTTCTCAGTGTGATAACTCAGCTCCTTTGAACATGAGACGTGTATATAATAAACCGATATCCGATTCTAATGGCATCAGTGTGTGTTTTGAGAAGCATGTAAAGATTTTTGTTTGGTGTAGCAGTTGCATCCCCAAAGTAAGCCGTAACATGCAGTGCTGTATCGTTTTTGCCATATCTGTATCCTCTCATGAAGGGCAGTGTGACCTTGCACCACACAATGGCAATTTTAGCCCTATTCCTCTCCTCGTGACGTCATTGCCCGCTCTGATGAGCATGGCACACATGGCTCTCGGTGACTTTGGTCTTTGCAGCCCTGTACTGTACATGATAAAATCTGTTACTGTTTCAGAGGAAACTGCGACTTAATCCCCCTGATAGGTGAAAATGTTCAGCCACTCTGCTTCCTTTTGTAGCAAATAACATCTGATGTCATTCACAAGGCTCAGGCAGAGAGAGGCTCTGTAAATGTGTTTATACCGTTATCTAACCTTGAACAGTTTTCTATTGCTGTTTCTTTACTGGATTTAAAGGTACATCATACATTACATTTTTTTTACCTTTTTGAAGTATTTGATTATTTGCAGTATTAAGACAATAATGTCAACAATTTTAGAGGAACTTAGAAGGTGTTGAAATCTGCCTTTACAGTGGTAGCAGCTACTAGTACATCCTCTACACACACATATCACACACACATACACACATACACACACACACACACACACACACACCCACCCCTCACCCATTTGCTCCCCACATCTGATGTCTTGCATAACTGTGAGGACATCTGCCAAGACCCAGCTGGCTCCTGGTAACAGTTGCAGAGCCACGTCAGAATATGTGTCTGGGTGATGTAGCCACTGAATAAAAACACAGGGGGGTGGTTAAAGTCACAGAGCAGCGGGGCTAATTTAATACTTTTGTGATGAAGAAAAGATTTAGAAAAGGTTTGTTCATATAGTACTTAGATCAGGTATAAACAGTGAGTATGATCATCTGTTTGGTCTCATGTCATCAGGACCGGCCATGGCGATATTCATCCATCGTCTAACCTATAAACCTAGCACCCTGAGTGGGGGAGGGCAGGGGCATCACCAGGCCACATATAGAGATAACGATTCATTCACACTCACACCTGGGATCAATTGAGAATGAACAATTGCACTAACCTGACGTGTTTTATGATTTTAGTTTCAGAAGTTACAATCACATTATAAATCTAGTGAAAAGCAACCTTGTTTACCATTTAGTCATTAGTCGCCTTGGAACAAAAGAATAAAACACAAACTGGATCTCTACTAATTTTTGCAGTCTTGTGTGACATCACTGACTCCTGGTCTGTCTTCCTCTGCAGTGATGGTCAAACAATGCCGATAGTGGACAAACTCAAAGAGGCACTAAAACCAGGCCGAAAGGAGACAGGCGATGAGGGCGACCTCAATAAACTGTTGGCTTCATCTGCCAAGAAGGTCCTTTTGCAGAAGATAGAGTTTGAGCCTGCCAGCAAGGGTTTCTCCTATCAGCTGGACAGCTTAAAGAACAAGTATGTCATCCTCAACCCCAGGAATGAAGGTGCCACAGGACAGAAGGTCACAGAGCCTCTGCCAATTAAGAGGCAAGGTAAGCACTTGAACCGGAGTGAAGACTGTGAGGGTTAACAGTTGGCCACTTTCTCCATGCTGCTTCAGATTTGTTTTCCTCTAAGTGACCTGTGTTTCCCTCTTAGTCTCAGAGAACCTGGTTGGGAGCCACAGTGATGGGATTCCCGCCCCACAAAAGATGCTCTTTCCAGGGAACAAACTTGCCCTCAAATGGGAGCGTGTATACAGGGTCGGAGCAGGCCTCCACAACCTAGGAAACACCTGTTTCCTCAACTCAACAGTGCAGTGTCTCACCTACACCCCACCACTGGCAAACTACTTACTCTCAAAGGAGCACAGCCGTGCCTGTAAGTATTGTCTTCTTGATGTATGAAACCTAAAACAATAAATGGATGATGAAGTGCATGCTATGCAGTCTGTCATTGCCATTGTTTTTTTTTTTTGTTTTTTTTAGTGTTTACTCAGAACCACAACATAGACAAACAGAGACACCATCTGGTTTGGGTTATAACTCAGTTTCTCCAGTGACATGCTTTGACATTGCAAGTTGCACAGATTCTTTTGCCATTGTGTGTTCCAGGTCACCAGTCGGGCTTCTGTATGATTTGTATAATGCAGAACCACATCATCCAAGCCTTTGCCAACACAGGCAATGCCATCAAGCCTGTCTCCTTCATCAGAGAGCTGAAAAGTAAGAACCACATTATCCCTAACATGCCCTTGTAATTGTGTAACAACAGCATTTGCAGCTTTCCTTTATTTTCCTGGGGTTGAATATTTCCGGCGTCACTATGACGTACAGCGGTGTGCAGTTTTCCACACGTCTAAGATTCACTAAATGCAGCATTTTAGTGGAGCATTGATGCTGCAGTGTGATAGAGCATCATGTAGAGAGCAGCAGGATGAGCTGCAAGTTAAACCTTGACACGGTGAGGTATTGTGCTGTATTCTCGCAGGAGTTTGACCTGCCTGCCTTTTAGTTCCATATATGCTGCTGCTGCTGCTGCTGCTGCAGCAAACAAGTCTCCACCTCATACACCTCCTTTTTTTCATGCCCTCTCGTTCCCGTTTTTAATGTCCTCTACATCTCCTTGTGAATGCAGGCGACTACAAGGAGCAATTTTGGCACAAACACAGACACCTCTCACTTCTGAAAAAACATGACTGAAAAAAAAACACACCAAAACAATACAGTGTGTGTTTTCAGAATATCTCTCTACAAATGCAATACTGCAGCCAGATCAATAGAAATGCATGCACTGAAAATTTCACATCTGTGCTCAGCATGCTGGCTCCACACAAAAACACAATAACAGTGCACTGTCATCACATAAAAGCTCCAAAGAGCTTACTGCAGTTACTCCAGAGGAACCCACTCTCAAAGTGAAACCTCCACCATCATTAAGGTATGGTTCTCTGCTTTTGAGGGAAGAGGTCTAAGCTGGTCAATAGTGTGTTGCGTCTTCCTGGTTTTTCCCCACTCAGATTTCACCCACTGTCATAAATCTGTGATGACGCAGAGCTGGGAAAGTGGTGATGACCACATTATAATACTACCAGCTCATACTTTCCTCCCATTAGGAAATACAAGATGAAGCTAAGGGCTCAGAGCTACATTAGCGCTAATGTGAGACTCTTAGATGAGACATCAGTCTGCTGAAGTCACTAAATGACTCTCAGCTTTTTATTGGATCATTATTGGAAGCACCAACATTATAGGGCAACTGGAAACTTCCATCAAACTGAATACAAAGAACTATTAAAACCTTGATGCTAATTGTAAATGTTCCTGTAGGTCATGTGTTACATCTTTTAATGTTAA
The DNA here is from genome assembly GCF_000523025.1 of Cynoglossus semilaevis. Lineage (NCBI taxonomy): Eukaryota > Metazoa > Chordata > Actinopteri > Pleuronectiformes > Cynoglossidae > Cynoglossus > Cynoglossus semilaevis. Next base: position 4,981,175 of record NC_024323.1, on the reverse strand, counting down.
AAAACCCTGTCATAATTTCCTCTTAGATGCTACAGTGTGAACTGTTTAAGTAAACTATATTGTCTACAACTGTAACTACATACACTCCTGTTTATTGGCTCACTTGTCTTAATCCAGATTGGGTTTTTTTTGTTTGTTTTCTAAAATGTAATTGGAGGAGTACTATCTTCTGGCTGAACACAAATGTATGTCATTATGTATTACAATTAATGTAATGTGACATACATTTATAAAAGTGATTATCCCATCAATAGGGAACAAACACACCTGGTTAATATTAGATCTTTAATTAGTCTCAATCAAGAACAAAAGTCTACCATTTTCCTTTGCAGAAATTGCCCGACATTTTCGCTTTGGGAGCCAGGAGGATGCCCATGAGTTTCTGCGGTACACCATTGATGCCATGCAGAAAGCCTGTCTGAATGGCTACCCAAAGTAAGACATTTCCACTGTTGTTTTGAAAGTGTAGTTTATCACAAAAAAAAATGTTTTACTTACATTGTTGTCCTGTAGGCTTGACAGGCAGACCCAGGCCACAACACTGGTTCACCAGATTTTTGGAGGTTACCTCAGGTCAAGAGGTATTGACTATTAGTTGCTTTCATTATAACATAACCTATTAGATATGAATATTTGCTTAAGTCGACTACAAATCCTGAAAGTGTGTTTTTTTTTTTTTTGTATTAAAATACTGTGTGGTCAGTTATGAAGACTTTTAACATTCAGCACGGCACAAGTTAAATCATATTGAAATTAATTTTTAACACTTGTATCAAACAAGACAGTTTATCCAAGATATTCCGTTACGAAAAACACTCATCACTTATATGTCCTGGAGAGCTGTTGAGCTTGTGTGCTAACAGCAAACTGGCAACTCACATTTCTTGTTTCATTATGTCTTTCAGTAAAATGCTCTATTTGTAAGAGTGTGTCTGACACGTACGATCCTTACCTGGACATTGCTGTGGAGATTAGAGTGAGTTTTGCCAGAATTGCTCATTATTTTGGTGATTTTCTTTTTTCTTTACTAACATGTTTTCTGAATGTTTTCTTCTTCTTCTTGTTTTTTTTTTCAGCAAGCAGCAAACTATGTGCGAGCCCTGGAGCTGTTTGTCAAACCAGACGTGTTAAGTGGAGAGAATGCTTACATGTGTGCCAAGTGGGTGACTTATCCCGTAGATCAGAAGAACACCAACAGGTCAGTGACTGAGGCTGAAGGTGATGTTTCTGTTTCATCGTCTACAGGTGTAAAAAGAAAGTGCCAGCAACCAAACGCTTTACAGTACACAGGACATCCAACGTACTGACTCTTTCACTGAAAAGGTTCGCTAACTTTAGCGGTGGCAAAATAACTAAGGTACATATTTCCCACGTTGGGCTTGTCTGAAAGTCTCCCTATATTTCTCACAGGGTTGAATGACTCCATCGGATGTTTTTTTATTTTTTTTTCCAGGACGTTGGATATCCAGAGTTTCTCAATATTCGGCCCTACATGTCTCAGAGCTCAGGCGATCCAGTTATGTACGGCCTTTACGCTGTGCTAGTGCACTCTGGGTACAGTTGTCACGCTGGCCACTACTACTGCTACGTCAAAGTGAGTCTGCACAGCATCTTTATGGACAAAAAAATTTAAATAATACTAAAGAGAAGGTAAAAGATCAAATCAATCAAACATTTCTCACCCCAGCCTGCAGTACCTCTGCTGACCTTCTATTCAAACCTCGGTGTAAAATTGTGTGTGATCCCGATTAGAATTTCTGTTTTATTTCTTTTTTTCCTAAGGCCAGTAACGGACAATGGTACCAGATGAATGACTCGATGGTACACTCCAGTAACATCAAAGTGGTCTTGAACCAGCAGGCCTACGTGCTGTTTTACCTGAGGTACGACTGGAGTCGGCAGCAGATCAGTAAAGGTCTGGTCTGTTCCACTTCCATATGCAGTATAATTCAATAAAGCAGAGTCTGTGTCTATTAAAGGATCCCTGAAAGCAAGAAGAATGCGGATGGACACAGCACCAAACAGGCTTTGTTGCATCCAGGGAAGAACAGCACGTCATCTGAACAGATAAAGAGGGTCAATCTGAACGGACCTCTCTCCTCTCCACAGGTCACAAAGGTATTTTAATAACAGAATTAATTTAAATAACACTTATGTGCCACACATTTACTTTTTTCAACATGTTACAAAACATGAATGAATCAAAACTCTGGCTGCCTTTTCACAGAAACTAGAGCCTGCACTATTGCGTAAGATCCAGTCTGTGGATGGCGGTCTGGGCCTCCCCGTTTCCAGGAATGGTGTAAGCAGTCAGGCACAACCCAAACCTTCTAATTGGACATCATCGTCCAGTGGTCCGGCAAAAGTCCAAGGTGCACCCACAGTGATTGAGGAACCATTCAAGAAGCTGAAGAAGCCGTCCCCCCAGGGTCAGCTGCAGTCCCGCAGCAGCACTCCCACCCCATTCAACAACGGGGTCTCTAGGGCGGAGGGGGACAAAAAGCAAGGAGGCGAGGGCAGAGGCCTTGCAGCATCTACCTCATTCAAGTGTTTGTCTGACTCGTCCTCTGCTGACACCACAGAGTCAAAGGTAAAAGCTCAAACGCTATTTCATCTGGTCACATATTTGCAGATTCAACCTTTTCTCACTTGATGCTGCAGCTGCATTTTCAAATGTCAATGTTAGGCCAGTTGTAAAAGACTATAGTAATCTGTTCACACTTGTTTAACAGTTATTAGTCAGAACAGTTCTGCATCTAAAACGACGGCCGACTTATAAACTGGATTGTCATCATTGCCTTTGTCTTGGTCAGGAATCTTCCTCTCCTAAAAGTGCACCAGTAGGAGAGCTGCCCTCCACCCCGCGTAAAAGCTCCAATGGTTTTACGTCTCCAGCCAGGAGTGTGGAGCGCTCACAGAGCACAGAGGAGCAGAAGACAGCGAAAATAAAACCCTCAGCTCTGGGCAACATCACATCTGAAGCCACCAGCACTATGTCACCTCCGCCTGCCAAAAAACTGGCCCTGTCAGCCAAGAAGGTGAACAAATGTCATCCCCATTCACACAGAAGTACCACTTTCTGTCTTTGTAGAAGCTCATGATACTTTGGTTTCCTGTTGCCTTCCACCCACACTACTATCCCCAGTATTGATCTAAGTCTACAGTCTTATTAGGACAAGTGAACTCCTACTGTATGTTAATACTGTGTGTCTCCGCTGTACCTGTCTGATCAACCACACAGTAGCACACTTTTTAGAGTTTGTCTTCTTTCTCTTAAGTTTTTCTTTCTAACCATTTCTAATTCTTCTCTGCCATGCCATTCCTTCCTTCTTTTCCTCTTCATCCCTTCCTGCCTCATATTTAAACATCCCCTCCCCTTATTCGATTCTCTTCCTCATTTTTTTTTGCCACGTTCATGGATATTTTTTTTAGACCACCAAGTTTTTATTTATGTCGATAACTGCAGGCTCACAACCGGAGTCCGAGCAACACTGATTCTCCGCCCCCTTTGTCGCGCCAGCTCTCCAGCAACCCCACGCTTCAGAATAAACCTATTGCCCTCACCTCTGCCTCAACTTCTCTCATTTACAGGTAGGGAGGTGTGAGTCTGACACACAAATGAGTACAATATCAGCGCAGTGTGTATTAACATGTGAACTCCTGTTCCCTCCCCAGAGCTGTTCCATTTCATTCACCTAACGTCCAGTCATCACCTTTTGCCAACACAAGTCTCTCCTTCAAACAGCAGAGTTCTCAGAAACAGCCCCCTCACTTCTCACTGCACAAACCAAATGCAGGCCCTTCAGTCCAAACCAACGGGCATCACAGTCCCAGCCCGAAGAGCCCCACGTCTACCACCAACCTCAACAACCCAGGCCAAGGTTCGGACCTCAGTGGGAATTTACCTCCAAAGGACAGCCAGAAGAAGAAAAAGAAGAGGAAGAAGAGACGCCATTCTGAAGTAGAGGTCGACACGGATAGGGCGACTATCCCAGCTCCCGCCGCAGCCACCAACCCTGTGGGGATGAATGAAAAGAAGCACAAGAAGAAAAAGAAAAAGCGAAAGCGGGATGTTGAAAATGGAGAGGAGAAGGAGAGGGAGTGCGTCTCCTCTCATTTGGACAAAACGAATCAGGAGGAGGAGTGGTGTCAAGGTGGCATGTGGAGTCTGACGTCCGAACCCGAATTAACTCCTACAATTCCAACGCAGTGTGAATCTGGTGTGAAAGAGCAGGAAAAGGACAGTTTGGTGTCAAAGAAGAAGAAAAAGAAGAAAAAAAAGGTGATGCAACTGGTGGAGGCGCTGCAGCCCGCCACCTCGGCGTGTTCTTCATCCAAAAGGTGAACTTAAAGAGGAGGCAAATCACAACACAGAAACACTATGGTTAAAGTGTGGTTTAAGTCAAATATGCTGTGCTATATTTTCAGAACAAGAACAGAAACCAGAACAAATAACTGCAATGGCTTTACTTCTGTTTTGGACCAAATTAAAATGTGCTCATATTTTTAGGAACTTCTACAATGTCTATACACACACAGTTGTATTTAGTAGTAGCGCTGTGTTTTTTCTTTTCATTTTTAGAGTAGATTCTACATCTACTCTTTTACGATCTCCTCTCCAAACATTTTAAATGAATACTTCTCCAACAGCATCTCTGGGGTGAAGGCTGCACTCAAGAACGATAAAGCAGATTCCACCATCCTGAAAACCAAGTTAAAGATGAAAAAGAAGAAGAGGCTAAAGGAAGATGTGAGACAGTGGGAGGAGAGCAGGCGGTGCTCTGATGGGAAAAGAGAGAGCGAAGAGTGTGAACCTGCAGAGACGCCGTCGAAAAAGAAAACCTCGGAAAACGGCCAGATGAGCAAACAAAGTACAGGTACGTGCAGGTCTGGACGTCGTGGATGTCATAAATGTGATCTTTGAGGCCTTTTGGTCTGTTACCTCAATTACCAAGACAAGTCAGACTGTGGCAGGAGACAGACTGGAGGTGGTGGAGTGGAAGGGGCTGAGAATTGTATTTAAAAGTGGCCAGAATGGATAAGAGTAGAAATGAGCAGATCAGAGAGACGTTGTTGTTGTTGCATGAATGAAAGAGTGTATTGTCAATGCTCACTATTTGCAAAATAATTGTTTAAACATCCTCTGTCCTGCCTTTTCTTTGTCATTGGCTGGTAGAGACACACGTTTGCAGTTTGGTTGGTAATCAGATGTCAAATTTCTACTCTCTTCAGTTCCAATGGTGAAGTGGGACAGCCAAGTCAAGGATGGCTATAAACGCAGCCAAGCTCCAGCATCTAATGGCAGTGAGACTGGTGACACCACAAAGACCTGCATTGTGTCTGGAGGCTGGGATGGTAAGAAGACCAGTGGTGTGGTCGAGGAGCTGCTGAAAAACGCAGCAGACAAGGCCTACGGAACCAACGGTAAGAAAGAAGAACAGTCGACGTCTGAAACTGTTGTTTCCGTTAACAACGCTGTGTTGATTTGTTTTTGATCTGTTGTCGTGATCCAGTGCTCACCTGGGACGGAGACGTCTCTGCCATCAGTAGAGACGCCATGGAAGATGTCCGCCATGCTAAGAGTGACACTGTGATTGATGAGTGGGACGAGGACTTTGATAGAGGGAAGGTGAGAAGAGCAAAGACCACAAAAAAATATCTGTGTTTCTGTGGAGTCTTCTTTCTTGTTCTTCCTCATTTCAAACCTTTTTTCTACTTCGTCTTCATCAAACCTACGCAGGTTAAGAAAGTTAAAAACTATAAAAGAGAGAGTTGGAGGAGTGGCAGCAGCATCTTCCAGAAGATTCAGGACAGGAGGAACAAGTGGTCCGTAACACCGGGAGGCAAGAGAGTTTTTGGTGTCCGTCGCTGATGATGTCACGTTCACCAGAGATTGAGACACGGCACCGTACCAAACTTCTCTGCATTTATACTTTTCTTTTTTTTTTTTTTATTTGTTTTTTTTTTTTAATCTTTTTAATTTTTTAAAAATCTAGTTCTAACTCCGATCTAAATTCAAGAAAAGCAACGAGCCAGTGGCTCCAGAGCCATTTCACACACTTGTGTGAGTGTCGAGGATAAATAATCCAACCCTTGTCTTTATTGGCCAGGTGAATTTAAGAAGTCTGATTGCGTTTTAATCCATTTACAACATAGGGCTGTCATTTCTTTTCCTTAAAAAATTCTTTCAACTCCTAAGACAGACAATTGTTGGGCCTCACAAACACACCCCCCCTGTTAATTGTTGCTGTTTCCTCTGCTACAGCATTGAGATATTAGTCGGTAAAAGTCAATGGCCAAGGAAAGGCTGCGTTCAGCCACCTTTCTCTGTTTTTTCTCCGACCTAGAGGCCTATTTAGCTTTAGCAAACTCTAGTTCCTTTATTTATGGTTGTCAAATTCTAGAACCAGAAATCTACTGCTCTACACATGCTGAGATTGAGCTGTTTAATGCATTTACCTGAAGTGAAACAAAATAGTATCCAATTATTCATAGATGGTGGTATTTAAGCTGTGCTTAAAGTGCTCTCCTTGCTTGATAGCCTTTCAAAAAAGTCAAAGCTGAATTTAGAATTCAATATTTGACCTTTCATCCACAAATTTAAACCAGATGCATGAACAGCAGGTGAAAAATGACAGCCCTATTGCTTCAAACAGCGTCGTCCATCTTTTTAAATTTTTTTTGTTTTTCAGAATTTAACAGAAATACATTCACATTCATGTCACATGAACTACTGTACAGTATTTTAACATTATCTGAGCCATATTGACTCCCCTGACACTGTAAGATGCTATGGATTTACAATACTTTACAATCCACGTGAACCACAGTCGTTGAATGGAATTTTTGAAGCTGTTGAAACGTTTGATACATCTGCTCTCTCATGATGATCTCTTTGCAGATTAAAGGGCTCAGTGATGGGTACTTTAAGATGTGATCTTATTCAATTATAGTTAATGACAATAATTAGACATTTGTGATATAATAAAACTATATATTTTTATTATGATTTTTTTTTGGTATGTGTTTCCTCAGGATCAAATTTTGCCACCTTGTTGGTGAAATTTGGGTTTAAATTGGATCATGTTTGAAATCCGTTCAAGCAATTTGTTTTATGTTGTTTGTGTGTTCTTTGTTTTCTCTTCTTAAAACGCCTTCTTTTCAAATGTCAGTGCATCAATGAGCACAAATGCAACGATCAAATAAACGCTCTAACCCTAATGGAAACAACACATCAGTGCGGTGTGCTGTTACAGAATTGATGATGTGATTGTTGGAGGAAATTAGACCAGAGGGTTTTGTTGTCCTCCCCTTCCTCTCCTCCCCCCCACACTGTTTTTCTGTGTAAACTGCTGCTCATCCCATCAGTCCGCACCTCACATGTCTGGTGGTTTGAGCTTTCCAGTAACTGTAACAACACCAGTTACTCAGCAGTAATTCACAAAAATACTCCAATAAAAAGGTCAAAAAGTAATATTCCGGACACTGTGTTCCAACGGGACTGTCGCACCATTTTTCCTCTTTGTATTCCAATATTTCTATGCAATATTTTGACACCCACGCTGGTCACCTACAAACTGGGCTAGGACTCAGGAATCCGACTTTCTGTATCCCATCATCCTCTGTCTTCACCCCCTTCTCTCCCTTCATACTACGGACCACAATTTGCATCCTGTAGAAACGGTTTTATACCAAGTATTTCAGGTGTTGACACCATGGGATCATCTCGCTCCAACCCCCGGCACAGATGCAAAGAGAAATCTAACATTGTTCCAAAAACCGCTTTGCCAGTGTAGAGGACTGTACAGCCCGTCCTGTGCTCCCTGTGTTTCCCTCCTAATGCTGTAAAGATATGCCCACGCATTTCTTTTCATTCTAGAGATGTCGCCTTGAATTGGCTCTAAAAATATAGAATTCAATGTCATGACTAATATAATTTAAAAGAAGAAAGATCTTTAATGTGCTTCTAATACTTGGATCAGTCGGTGGATGTGAAATTTGGGAATTTATCTGCAAATGTGTTTGTTTAGTTGTGTAAAAGGAGAGTTTGACTGTTTTCATGCAGGAGCCTCCTCCCCTGTGTCACTGTAGTCGATGTGAGCAGGAAACAGCGGCTGCCGCGGCCCTCGTTTGCTGACGTGTTTGTAGGGTTTGACTCTGTCACTTGACTCAGAGGAACATTTCCCAGTATCAATGGACTCTTCACGTGTTTGCAGCAATGGTTCTTTATTTTGCACCACCTTTTCTGACCAAGGCGGAGACCTTTCATACTGAAAGTGGCTCTTATCCACTCTAGTTAACTATGGCGGTGCAATAAAGTTGTGACTTTTGTGAGAGGCGTGTGTGTTTTGTTCTGTGTCAATTACTGTGTGTATTTGTCGCTTTGTTCACAGCAGGCATCACAGACTATGTGGCATCAGAGACGTTCTTCATGGTACCAGTGGTTAGGAGGACCATCCAATATATATGGTCATGATTGGGAATGAAAGTTTCTCTAAGGCATTTGCATTTCACTCAAAAACCACTACATTATTGAATATTTGTTACTTTGCAAGTTCAGCTGATTTTCAAGCTTTGGCAAATTTGTTTTTTAAAACTGGACTTATGAGAAGTGTTATGTGTAAGTTTTGGTATGTGTATATATGTACATATACATGTGTATACATATATATCTACATTGATTATATATGTGTGTACAGAAACATATGCATAAAGAAGGGGAGAAAGATAGAGCCATAAAGTTACAAATACATAGCAATAATCAGCACAACCAGTTTGAATTTCTTTATGATTTTTAAGTGTGTATGTGCTTCCCCCTTGTGGTTAACATTGCAAATGAAACCAAAATACAACAGCTTGGAAAAGTATTGTTAAAAACAAAGTAAAGGTGCGGTGGGTCAGAAACATTCATGTAAGCGTTTTATAAGTAACATTGAAACTGTTATTTCTACCAAGTCTTTACTATTTTATTTTTCTATATAGGCCTGTGTCTGCACAGACTTTTCAATATCTGCCCCAAATGGCAGAGAAGACATGTCTAGCAGTCATTTAATAAAGTGGAGGGGTGCTTTATGCAGCACATTGACACTAACAGATTACACCAAAACTGGTGCTTGTGATTATCAACCTCATATGCTGTGATCTTCACGGAGGAAATGCAGCCAAAAAGCCACACCTCCCACTCAGAAACTAGGCCAAATGAGTCAACTAGGAAGAAAAAAATAAAAACATGAACTGCTGCAGAAAAACGGTGTGCACTGACAAGTCAACAATAACAACCATTGCAGTCTTTTAGAATTGTCTCCAGTAAATTTTCAGGAAGTGATCTAAAATGAGAACCAAGAGCTCTGACCTCATGTAAACTGAAGGTGTCTGGTGTTGCATGAAGACCGGGTTCTGGCCGACACCTTCAGTCAAGTTGAGGTCAGAGTTTTGGGTTCTAGTTGAGGTCAAGGTTCTATGGTTTGCTCTCTAAAATGTTTGGCTCATCACCTGTGTCTTTTCACATACATCCTGTTGGGGCCGGGGGACGGGGGTATTTAGTATTTGGGGGAACCAAAACAGTTTTGCGCCGCCACTGTGTCTACGTACGCCAAATAGTTTCAGCAAAAGTTACGTTTTAAGAGAAGTTGCGGCGTGACGTCATCACATTGTGGGCGGCACCAGCATGTGAACACCGGCTTCTGAGGTTCCACACTTCATCATCATCATCATCAGTAAACATCCACACGTCCGTACTGCTCATCCGCAGAGGAGCACCGAGGGAGACGTAGCTCCAGTACAACTTTACAGTCAAGTTTGACGCGTTAGAAGGAAGAAGAGCGAGAGGAGGCGGAGAGCGGGGGAGGCGACGAGTGAGCATCAGGAGGAACAGGAAGGAAGGAGAGGAAACAGGAACGTTGGCTGGACGAGAGACTTTCCCCGCAAAGTGACGCCTTCAGCCGCAGCATCAGGACCAGAGGGATGGAGGCTGAGAAGTACGGTGTGTATCAGTCATGCATGTTAGGACACTGGCCCGTCACAAATTATCACCATTATATAGAAAAAACAAGTGTACGCTGCTCCGTGTACCACACTCTGAGTGCTCTGCTCAGGATTGAAGTACTACAGTACTGTGTATTCACACTCACTTGTGCCACAGACTTACTGTCACATACATATTATGTCATGTTTACTTCACCACGTGCTGATGTCATACCAGCGGGAAGAACTGAGGGCCTGTCAGGGTTTATCTCTCTCTCTCTCTCTATATATATATATATACTTACTACATATATATATATATATATATATACTGTATATATGTGTCAATGTGAAACAGGTGACTTCTGTTGGGGTAAAAAAAGGAAAAACAAATTCTGAGTCTGATGAATTATTCAGCATTGCACTGCAGCTGTGACAGCAGTGGTGGTCCCAGGATGAAACTCTGACAAACAAGAAAGTACCGGCTCTTACCAGAATAACCATTTCAAGTGGACTTTAAAAGTAAGTTTCTGACCCCTACAGGGACACAAGGTACTGCTGGGCGGTCGCAACAATGTGCTGAAGAAAGTAACATTGTACAGACACATTGTATCCTGCTGTTGTTCAACCACAGTGACTTTGATTACATTTAATAACATTTTAAGTGTTTTTATGTGGGCTTTTAAGTATGTTGTGAATCTCACGATTATTATGGAGTTGACAGACAATGTTGTTATTGATATTTGAATCAGTGTTGTTGTCACATGACTGACTGTACTGCACATTTGAATGTACCGTGTATGAACCTTTGTGTTATTGAAATAGCTGAGAAATGGAGGGAAAATAACAAGGTGCGTTTACACACGCCACACCGTCTAGTTTGATATAAAACACTGAAATATTTATATACATAGCTGGGCTCCCTGAGGACCCCAGTTTGAGAGCACAATGACACATCTATTCTCCTAACATGACACACGATTATAACCAGTCATGATGTCATGTTGGCTCTAATGTATCTGCTGCAGTGATGTCAGAACACAGCGGCTCAGACTCAGACTCTGATAGAGTCATAATTTAAATGATTAGGCAGTTAAGTGTTTTTTTTCCCTTTCTTTTTCCAGTGAGCCTTAATGCATCTTAAAATAGCAGCAGCCACAACGGCTTCATCGCAAGATTTAAACTGATGTCCTCTGAAGAGAGGCTGAAGGAGGTGCTGTGGTGGAGGGAAACAGGGCACAGACACTTTATGGAGCACAATGGAAATAAGCTTTTAGGTTGGAGAGGTGACAGCGGGCCACATGTCATCGTTCATGAGTTTCCCCCTCGCTGTACCATGTGATCACAGCACCTTTTGATTTGGTTGCGGTGTGAACCTCTTTTGTATCAAGGACTGGTCGGCCATTAAATGTTTGAGATAAAACACTTTATTCTGTTCAGATCAAAGTCTGACCTGTTGTTTCAAAAAGCATTGCCAGATTCTCTGTAAATGAAAAAAGTAAAGGGATGTGACTGGATTGAGTGAATTTTTCACTACGTCCCACTGCGGCCCTGTACCAAATGACCTATGGACCGGTATCGGTCCCCGGACCACAGTTTGGGGTAGTAGAGCACTGGCAACAAAGCACTTATTTGTTTTGGTTTGGTTTTCCTCATTGGAAAGTCTGTGTTTCATTTGAGTCAGACAGGAGCCCTCTAGAGGCCATTCCATAGATGCTCCATAAATGTGAAACTTTTATAGTTTATCTTCACTGTTCTGTAGTTTGTTTGGACGGCAGTCATATTAATGTGACGGGTTGTTCTTCACCTTTTCGTACCAAAGTGAGTGGCTCTCCTTCTACATCAAATTCATATATATATATATATATATATATATATGAATCAGTGTTAGAGTATAACTGTAAAACGTGAACTGTTGTTCGTCTCTGTGTGCGGCCCTGTGATGGACTGTGATTGGCTTCTGCCTTCTGTGTCACCCTCTCCACAGCCACCCAACACACACACACACTGAATACCAAAGGTTGGGTCGTGTAGTGCATTTACCAACATTTACCATAGAACCATGTGCCAACCTCACATCCTGTTTGTGTCGTGACTCCTGCACGGAGGAAGCAGCCAAAGTGATTCTTCACTGAGTGGATGATTATGTAATGATCTGTTCACAGAAGAATATGATGGTGTTTTTCATGCACAGCCCCGTAAAAGTGTTCTCTCCTCCGCAGCGCAGCAGTGAGACTGAAGTCTGATAAAAACCGACCAGTTCATCTTTTCATCCTGCCACATTCTCTCTCTCCCATTGATTTACTGTTGATACAGACTGGACTGTGGCACCAAGTGTTATTTCAGCAGAGAGAGGCTGAGTGACTCTAGACACAGCTTGTTGTACATGCTGATCATGATCCACTCTTTGCTTATCAACCATGCACGTGGCATATAAAACCCCCAAAAATTCAAAACAGGATGAACCTGGTGTGTTTTGCAGCCTGTTTCTCTGATGTGGCTCGGTGCTGCTGCAGGCATCTGATATCTAGGGATTTTTTTTTGGGTGGGGTGTGTGTAAATCTAGTTCAAGTCTGACTTCAAAGTCTTCGAGCTGCAGGATTCTCAAGTATATCTTCCTTTTGATTTCTTTTTCCTTTTTTTTTTCAAACTTTTGCCTGCCATCTAGCTTCACGTGCCCGTGCAGGCTTACTCCCTTTTTGCATATTAAAATGTGCAGAGTGCACAGAGGAAACAGGGCACCTGTATATAGGTGTGGTGTGCTTACAATGGAAGGTTCATGTGGTTGCTGTGGTTGCGACGTCAACTCTCCATCCTCCTCTTCCTGACTGTGTGCTTCACGTCTCAGTGTGGTGACTTGGTCTCGTCTGTGTTGTGTTGTTTTCACCGTACACAGTGTGAGCACAAGACAGGAAAATTCTGTTGTTCAACAGTCCATCACAGGGTCACACTCCTGTTTATACCATGGACAGTTTGTGACCAGTGAACCTAAATCTGGATGTTTCTAGACTTTAGACAGACACAATTTTTATACATTTTCTTTACAGTAAAAAGAAAAATCAAGCAATTGTTTGTGGCACTTGTTATGGTTTGTCAGTAAAGTAAAAGCCCCTGCTCTGACAGTCTGCCTCCACGGGTTTGCTGTCCAGTCGTGCTGCATACACCCACTAAGGAGAGCAGCACACCGCCTTCTATTTTGGACCAAAGCTTGTACTTTTTTTCTTTCTAACTCACAGCACTCAGCTAAATGTTAAGAACTGAGGGGCTTCTCTTTTAACTCCGGAGCACAGATTGGCTGTCAAATCAGTGACAGCAGCAGCAGTGTCTGAGTGAAGAAATAGAACAATAAAAAAAATAAATAAATAAAAATAGAAACAACAAAGAACCAGTCCAATCCAGAAATAAACATCTAACAACTGTTTCCTCTGCGTGCTGCCATCCTTCCACCGTCGTCTATCGCAGCAGGCTGCAGATCAAGAGGAGGACATGAAACCCTCTAATATTAAACCCTGAAACTGGGCTGCAGCTGTTTCAGGAACGTGTCACGTCTCACACTCAGACTGTATGTAGGTTGGTGTGATCCTCAGTGATGAGTGAAGTTAGTGGCACACAGAGATCTGCCACTTCTTTGTCACCGGAGCTGATGCCGATATTTGGCTGCTGTTTGTGTAGGAGTTTCACAGCTGAACACCAGAGGGCGTCTGAGGAAGACCTTTTCTACTCATGTAGAATATAACAGTATATACTATATATATATATATATATATAAAACAGTCCACACCATGGATTGGTGGTTAGTTCTTTTTGCCTTACAGTAAAAACATCACCTATTCAAGGCCTAATGGTAACCAGCTTTTTGTGACAGTTCAAAACATCAAAACATGCAGGATTAGGGTTAATTGGTTCACACCCCAACCCGAAAAAGAAGTGAGTGAAGCAGTGGATAATGAATGAATGAATGAATACACTTATAGCTTTTACAGAGTAGAATTTCTCTCTAACTTGACCTAAATGTGGAATATGAGTCTGGAAGTGCAGTCCTTAAAGCTGTGTTTACGTGTGACATTTTTGATATAAACAAGAAATATAGTCACATCTTAGCACTGGTACTGTTTCATGAACTGAGAAGGAAGTTGTTGTTGCACATTGTATCTACAAGGTGGCAGTGTTTGTACAAGTAAAACATTTTTGATGACGTCTGCAACACACAGTCTTCAGATTAAGGAGATATGCTTATAAACTTTTCTTTTTTTCTTCTTCTGTGTGGGTTGGCAGTAAAAGCACCTGTGGGCCAGTTAGTGCTAAGACAGGCAAATGTATAATATATAAATATCTTTTGGTCGCTGTGCTGCAATATAGGACAAATTCAACATAATAAATGTTATGTTAGTTTGACTTCCGTCCAGTCACCCTGCTGTTTAACGAAGGAATAGGCACATGGATGCTCTGGCTGCAGCTTTATAATAAAACCACCACTGAGTCTGCAGTTCACTCCAGGGTCACTCTGTGGGACGACTGTCACACCCACCAGAACTCTGTGATTGCGGCGTGAGTCAGAGTTGTTGGTGTGTTGATCTGGACTGCTGTGATTGACAGAGGGGAGAGGCCTTTATAGTTCTTTAATGAGGGTCAGTGAATTAGAGCGGCAGTTGTTAAAGAGGAGACGGTTTGTATGATTGACAGCCAGACTAATCCACAGTGACAGTCCCAGTGGCCGTGGTTCATAAGGTGACATTAGCATTTGTGCACTGGTGTCAAACTTTAATCACAGGGAGCTGGTGGGACCATAGTGGACAGAGTGGTGAATTACAGCTGCTGTGTAAAAATAGATCAGATAATTAAAAAAAAAAATTTTCACTTAAGTCGAAGGACAATTCCATGCATACGTAATGTAATCCAATGGTTCTCAACCACCAGGTCGTGGACCATTGGGTCCTGAGCCACAGAGAAAATGTATTTTTGGATGTCACACATTTGTTGTCAGTATGCCGATGACTCCAAGAACTTTCTTTGGATTTCTGCGTAGCCCCCTCCTGGATAAAATGTGAACACACCTATGACCACTCCACTTTCTTGCTTGTGCTCATGTACTTGAGTCTGGGGCCAGTTTGTCACCCATCTGTGTCGTCCAGACCTGGAGATGCTGGTGAATGATTTCCAATCAATGTGAAAATAACCTTATCGAAACAAATGGCTGACGTTGTTGGCTCTGGAGCAAATCTCTTCTTCGACAGCCGTTGCTAAGCAACAATGGTTTCTCGATTTTCTATACAGTACAGTGCAGCGAAGCCAAAAACTGATGAGTGTCTAGAAACTCCGGAGCCATAGACGGTGGGAAGTACAACTCGAACACACAGCAACATGCTGACATGTTCAGAGAAAAGTTTCGGATTCCTTTTATTGTTCCTCTGATCTGATGTGTCTGTGGTTTTTATACTGTAAGGTCAGACACCTGAGGTAACACCAAGAACTGACTTCTCCCTAAGGTTGATTATCACATGATTTTTAGCTCAGACTGATAGCATTTGTATGTGCAGCGTGTTAGGGCTGAGTATATTGGCCTGAATTAGTATGCAAAAGTAGCATGGGAGTGCAAGTGGGAAAAAGAGAGAGAGAGGGGGAGTTACAGAGAGTGAGAGAGAGAACAGGGGAGGATTGAGCGAGGCTGAAACACCGGTGCGAAAGGGGAACAGAGAGAAAGCAGAAGTGATTTCACCAAGTTGCACATTCTGGTCGAGGAGGAAGAGAAAGTAGGTGAGTTTCAGGAATAAATCTCTGAGAGCGAAGAGTTCATCCATGAGAAGGAGACACTCACAGGTGGGCGTCTCTCCGTGGACACAGCAGCTGGACCCAGCAGCACACACCGAGGCCTTTTCCACTTCAGCCCTGTGGACGAAGGGACTGGGACCGCTGCTAACATGAACCAATCTTCAATCAACACCTTGACGTTACACAGTGGGGTTATGGGAACGGTGAATGAACTGTGCGTGTCCAGCCTTCAGACGTTCTTGTCTCCAGCCGTGAAGACAGTCCAACAGGCTCCAGGTAAAGTCACTTCAGTGGGCCGTGCCTGTGCAGTTAAGGAGTGTTTTCTGTTGGTGTTAGCGGAGGATGTACGGTAACAGAGTGGTTGTTCCACTTGCCTAACAATGAAAAGATCACACGTTTGAGCCCCTGGGGTAACTGGTGGTCTTTCTGGAGTTCAAAAATATGTGCAGTTTTGGGTCAGAGGTCCAGGTTAGATTAACTGTGGGTTCGAGTCTGAATAGTGGCTGTCTATAAATGTGGCCCAAGAAAGGTTGGTCATTTGGAGCAACTTGAACACACACACTGACACACACTGACACACATAGACCTTATGTGTTGCCCCAGCCTCTTACCCTAACATTAACTCTCACAAATAAATGTCTAATCCTAGTCTGTTCCTAATTCAAATTCAGCAAAACTCCAGTCTCGAACCTCTAAATACCATGTCACTCAGTGGAGACCTACGATATGTCCACACAAGGAAAGAAGGAGAGCACAAGTATACTGTAGCTATAACCGGTACACACACACACACACACACACACAGAAACAGAGCATGAGCTAATGCTATTACCTGAGCTAATCCTCAGATGGTACAACCTTCACACAGCTGAAGTCAACAGATCCGACCGTCTTCAGCTCCGTGTTCACACATGCAGCTTCGCACAGACACTAGACCCAGACTGAACCCTTTTCTGTCTCTGCTCTTTTGCTGCTCAGCTGTTGATGAAAACACTGGATCTTATTTTTCTGCTTCCAGTCTGTGCGTCTCCAACAACCGGGACCACAGTGATGCGTTCACTGAAGGTCCTCCTCTGAAGCTTCTCTGACAGAGTTCAGTGCTTTTCCAGCTTAATTACAGACAGAGGATGAAGCACAGCTGGACTGGGTTAGTCTGTTTAAAATGGATTGAGTCTGCGACTGCTCCCACAGTGAAAGCATAATTGACACCAAATCAATGGTATAATGATGATGCGATGTGCTTTTTCTGTTAAAAAAAAATCCACATACATATAATTAGATGCAAATTCAGGAGCATGCATCGTTCTTATGTGCGTGGGTTTGCATTAGTCACCACAGTTTTTTATGTTTTATACAGAAAATGTGGTAAATGTGCAACTCACTTAGACTTTAGACAAAGCAGTGGTTGTTTCCAACCTTTCTTTTGTCTTGTGACCCCATTTTGACATCACAAATGTCCTCTGACCCCAGAGACATTTTTTTCTTCTATTATTAGTTTTTGATCATGTTTCTTATACTATGTTAAGTACAGACTAGTCAGATTAGTGCACAAAGTACTCAAAGGAACTCAAGTAGCTTGTATAGTATATGTCACATGAGTTAAAGGGTCTACAGAGACCACACTGAAACACTCAAATGTAAAAATGACAACTAAGCTTTGTAGTCTATGCAGAGTTGAGTGTGTTAGGTGAGTGACTGACCTCTAACATGTTACACAGTAAATACCAGCTTCATGTTGTGCTGTTACAAACACAGCGGAAGTCGTTGGTTGTGGCGTCGTGGCAGTTCGGTGTTGTTACTCAATGTTTTCTTCCTCTGGTTTACTGTGAATCAGCTGACTGGTTGTGCAGCAAAGGGAGGCATTGTTGTATGTGTGGTTTCAAAACACCTGAGTCAGCAGCAGGTATTTGTTGTAAGTGTTTTGTTATGAATATTTGAGAACGAAAAATGTATAGTATAGTATAATGAACCTGTGGCCTTAGCCGAAACAAAAAGTACAACACAGTTTTGTCGTAGGCTAATTTGAATCTGTGGTTCTGTAGCCTCACTCCTCAGTGTTACTGTGGACCAGGGTAGAATGAGACGTTTCAGCAAAAGACAGATATTGCTGTAATTATTCACTGAATCAACAGAAGTTAAATGTTCCTCATCAGAGCACTGATTCCATTGACATTAGCCTAATCATTTTCTCACAGCGCCACAAAGTGGACAAGAGTAGTAGTGTGGAATTTAACTGCTTAAACTGGTAAAACTTGAAAGTTCACAAAGTGTCAAAGTCCCAGCTGATTCTGAACTCATGACATCAAATAGAACCTGGGGCATTTGGCATCAAACTCTGCCATTTCATATTATTAACTTATTATAGTTTAATTTCGTGGTCACATATTTTCTACCTATAGTCTTAAATATCTCTATTAGCTAATTTGAGCTGAACTTGTTTTGAGTTGCACATATCCGAAAAGGCTTGACTTAACTTTTTGGTTAATATTATGATATTTTTCTGTACTTGTATGTATTCTCTGATTACATTTGAATTTTTTAAGTTTTTTTAATAATATTTTGGCCTATCCCTGGCCAATAATAATAATAATCCCTGTGTAGAGACGTGCTCTGGACGTTATGTGCTGTCTGTAATGCCAGGTTTGTTTCCTTTGTGATAAAATCATAGAATTATATAAGAAATGGACGTCAACCAACCACAAAAGGTGTTGTTTTGTGAACTATTGTAAGTTTTGTCACTGATGGGAAGAGTCTGGGTGGCGTCGGTTATCATGAATCACACGAGTGATTCATGTGTGACTCATGTCATAGTTCTCCAGCTGCTTCTGCTGTCTCAGCAATGCCTGTACGTCACCTCTGTAACAGAGACGTGCTGGTTATGGTATTAGCCGTCTCTGAGTTTAGAAGAAAGTCTGATTACAGTTACTTCATTTCTCACCAGGCTGACATTTTTCAATGTTTTCCTCTTTATTGTTATCGTTACATGATAACATTATGTTGAAGTGGTTTGAATCTGTGTTTGTTTGTAAAGTTCATTATAACTTTTAACATTGATATTCATTGATTTCTCATTATAAAAAATGAATATATTTACTATTTTGAGACAACAACTGACACTGACTGAGGCCACTGGGTGAAAGAATGGTTAGTGCTTTTGTCCAACAGCAGGATCAGTGGGAGACCCCAGGGATTATGGGTACGGAGCAGCTGAGGAGACACAGATCAGCGTAGAAGGACAAACTTTAGCAGTTTTGCTGAATCAGATTGTTTCATTAAAGAGTACGCTGCAGTGAAGGCTGATTGCTGCTCTTCACTTTTACCTAGACGACCTGACCTACACCTTATTAACTTTCCAGTCTGCAGACAGTCACTGTTTATTGTGCGCTTCCTAAAAAGGAATGCTTATTAGTCGGTTTTCTGCATAATGAAGAGCAGACCAACAGTTGCCTCGTCAGCCTGCGGTGTCCCCGGAGAGTGATAGAGTTTGCTGTGGTGACCTCTGTCAAGTACAGCAGGGAGTGCAGAGTGAACGGCTGTGAGGCCGCCTGAAGGAAGAGTGACTCGTCCTGGCTCTCAGCTGTCCGTCTTCACCACGTCTCCTCTGCATTTCACACCCTCCCCCTAAAACTCCTCGCTGAAACCTCTGACAGCTGCATTTCTGTTGTGTGTGCATTTGTGTTTCTGGGTGCGTGCAAGCAGAAGTCGTTTTCTGTTATTCTGCTGACATTTGACATCCAGGTCAAAGAGCATGTTTTTTCAAAGCTAAGATTTTAAGTAATTGGCTAAATACGTGCTGTTACTTCACGCTGACAAACACATGAGAAGTAACACTGGAGCTTGGAATATCACGTGAGTCATTCACCCTCCCTTCAGCCACACAATTATAGGATGGATTGATCCAAAGGTCTCATTACTACAGTACTGCCAGCACCTGTGCTAGCAGAGCAGCGTGACAGCAGCAGGTTGTGTGGAGTCATACATGGTGCAATAAAACTGCAGCCACTGATGTCAAAGGATGTCTGCAATGGCATTTCTTAAGAGTTGTTAGCACATCAGGAAGAGAAAACCACTAACAATCAACCTGGATTTAAATGAAGTAAAAATTGTTTCTGGATTAGCTTAGCTTTGTGTAGAAACATTGACATTTTAGTGGCTGACATTTAGCTTTAACTTATTTGTAGCCAAACCAAATTATAGAAACGTCATCATAAACATTTAAAGTTTGATAGTTATAAACTAATTTTAAACTATTTTGGCCAAAGCTTTTTTTCTAATTACAAGCCAAGGTTCTGCTTTGTTATTCTTATCGTGTTGCTATCTCTTTAAACCGAGGTTTAAGTATACAGATTGGTCATTATTGAGAATGTTTATACCAGTTGTTTTTTAAATGTATGCTACTATGATAAACTCCTAGACTAGAAATTGAAAAATTCATAATTTCCAGTGCCGTGCTTTTTATCATGTTGAAATAATAAAACGTTGCTGTGGTTGTTTTTTCAAAGGAAGGATGCAGAAACAATAGCTTCTTGGACAGATGGTTGTTTTTTCAAAGGAAGGACGCAGAAACAATAGCTTCTTGGACAGATGCCTCACCTCCTGTTTGGGTTCTCCCTACACTTCAAACACTGGTGGTTTTATTTTATTTAAGTGGCTGTAAATTGTGTGAATGAAATGGCCACATGCCCAGAGTTTCCTGCTGCTCTCTGCCAAACAGGATTCTCTTGTGAACAAAAAAATGCCAACCAAATGATTGTTTACTCTGTGGCAGGACTGAAGTGACTGCCTTTGTTCAGCCGGGGGCACTATTTGCATCTCCTCTCAGGCAGAGATGGTTTTCTCACACAGAGGGTCTTCGTGTCTTAACTCACGCTCGGGGACTTCCTTAACCTCAGGCTGTGGTGTTGGGCTGTTTAGGAACTGATCAAAACTGTGAACTGCCACAGGTGCATTGTGCTGGACTGGTTCTGGGGAATTCCCCTCAGGCAACGATCTGGTTAAATTCCTATGATGGTAATACAACATGTTTTCAATAATTGTTTACAGTCATGACTGTGGAGACGCTGTTTGGCTGAAAACTCCTGTAAAAAAACCCCAGTATTATCAGAAAGAAATAAATGTGCTCTTACTGCTGTCAAATAAAACTGTAAATACTTGTGATTTGGCACATTATGTCAGCTCTCGTTTTATGTTAAAACTAAGGAACAAACAATAACATTGTGTGTTAAGGTAAACTCTTGCTCTGTATTTATTGAATGTTTTTTTAAGGTCAGATTTCTCTCTGTTCTACTTTTTCTACGTCCGTTAGCCTGTCCGAGGGGAAATGGATTAAGTCATAACAATGAACTGAAACTTTTCTATGCACAGAGTTCACTTCATAAAGACTCTCATTGTTGGCTGGTGAGTTCAGGGCCGCACAACCGAAGCATTCATGTCCAACAGCAGATTGAAGAGCAGTTTGTTACAGTGAAGTGGCTTTACAGGCTGTTGTGATTTTCAGAGAGAAACCTCGTGTTGATTCTCTTCTCTGGACCTGTGTGGTCTTGAAGCCAGGGGTGAATCTTACAGTTTGGTATCTTGATATCAGAACTGTACCTCAGTTTCTCAAAGACACCTTCTGTTGGAGTGAACCTGATAGCACTGAGAGATTTTTTTATCTTGCTCTAACTGGCTTCTTTCTTTGGCTGTGAATGCAGCATTCCTTTCATCCCTGCTGTATTCATGGACAAGCAGGTACAGGCAGAGGCCTCTCCTGTCTGACAGCACTATATCTGTGCAGCAAAACCATCTGATGAACTGGAAGTGTCATCCTGCTATATATATGGTATAATAGTGTGTTTCATAATAACTGGGCCTAGTGTTTACTTTGACAGCTTTGGTAAAAAGTTATTTAAAAATTGTCCAAATTGACTAAAATTTTCATGATCCCTGCAGAACCGCTGTGTACGTTATGGGGGTCACGATTCCCCAGTTGGACTTCTCTGCTCCAAAATATGCAGCTTTACTAAATAAATATTTAAAATCAAATTAATTATCTGAATATTCATGCCAGTAACTTGCATCAGAGATTTCTTATGTATTTATTTCCAATTCCACAACAAAATAATGTCTCTTTGCTCTTTTTTGTTTCAGCTGTTCCACTGTCTAAACAATCACCCCATAAATATACGGTGATAATAAACAACCAAACGTACATGCAAACTAAGTTTTTGGAAGGATGTGGTGAACAGAAGTTAGCAATATATTCCAGACATACGCACAGAGTTGAATCAGTGTGTGTCAATCACACCTTCATTACTTCCCTCCCTCCCCCCAGCAAGAACAGGCAGAGAGAAACATGTTCCAAGGTAACTGGGTGGAGCCCATATTTGAAATGTCAATAGCTGCACCTTCAGTCTGAGGAGTAAGTCAAGAGAACAGAGATAAGCAACTCATGGCGTTGCAACAGGTTTCCTTATAAATAAGTTTCAAGACGTACTATTAGTCCAACTATATTAATCGTGCACTTGCATTTCTATTATAAAATGTTTTCTGAAGAAGGGTGTTTTTATGCTTTAATACGATTTCAATCTTATGATGTTCCATAGTTGACACTATGTCAGTCAACAACCAATGAAATGTGGCCCTTCATTTTAACAAAGAAACTCCAATCTTGAATGCTGTAGTTCCTTCAAAATCATGATTAAACAATGCGCACATTAAAGTGTATCCGTCTGTTACTTTTTAAATTTTAGGGAAGTGTCATGTATTTATGTTTATAACGAACTTCTTCCCTTATATTTTTGTAATTTATACGTTTTATTTTGACAAGGCAGAAACGGAAGCGGTTTGATTACATTTTGTCGTTCCCTTGACAGAAAGCGAGAAAGCTAGGTTAAAGTCCTCCGTCTGTTTAGACCACTCCTTCTACTGTCTACACGCTCGGCGAACGAACTACTCCCCGGAAAATCAACTATTTTATCCAGTTATATAGTTAAATCGACCTTTTCCCCTAAAGCCATTTTACTGCTGTGTTGTTGTTGTTTTTTAAATAGTTTTTAAACTTCTTGGACCGGTAGCTGCGTGGCGAAGACAGCATGGTGTTAAAGTCAGAAGACGGCATAGGTGAGTGAAGAGAGTCGAGTTACAATTGAATGTTGCTTAAACGCCAATACGTGTGCTATTGGAATAAACCGGTCCAGGAGATGTTAACGACTGTAAAACGACACTGGTCAGGTGCAATTCACGCTTAAAAAATAAACATGTATAGTGCTTTTATTGGAAACGTGTTCTTTTGTATGTGTTCTTGTTGACAGTGTTTACTGCTTACTGCGTTGCCATTTGTCCACGTTATTCTCAAAATAAATAAATAAAATAAATGGACAGAGCTACAAATAATAACTTAATCCTCTCTCTCTCTCTCTCTCTCTATATATATATATATATGTTTATATATATATAAATATGTTTATATATATATACACTAGCCACAATTCATGTTAAAATAAACACTTCCCTTCCACTTCCGTTTGAGAGTAAGGGCTTGGGTATTTATTCACTATTACTTATTTATACCTTTACAAAATTGTGTTTATACAAGTTTAAATCACTTGACCTGGCTATATTTATAAATAAAAAATATAGTGGACATTACATAAATGAGCTGCAATGAATAGGTAAATTTGCCAACACCAAAAATTATGTTATGTTTTGTCACCTCAAAAAGTAGGTTCTATAATTAATGTTTTTGGGAAAATGTGTCTAAATCCAAATTACTAGTATGGTTTAGTCATTGCCTGTGTGTTACAGTCTGGGCCTGGAGTGGAACCCGAAGATGTTAATTGATGTTTATTGATACACTGGTCTTAGAATGATAACAAAATGACAATAAATAAAGAATGAAAATCCCCATCCAGGCCTCTGTGTTTCCCATGATACCACCACATTGTGGGAAAAGTTAACAGTGGTTATATAAACATTCCTAACTGTGTTTGGATCTCCACCAGAAACTCATAACTTCCCCTTCAATTTCAAAAGTGCTTAAAAAAAAGACCAACGGTGCCAAACTTACCTCCTTGGCAAAGTATAAATAGTATTTTCCATGGTGTAAATAGCAGCTCTTATTTACAAGGAAAACACTGGTTAAGGCAGCGCAGCAGCTGCTTTAATAACAAAGTACAATTTAAGTTTACAATGTGTTTACAAAATAACCGAAACCCATTGTAAGTCTTAGATGTAATTGTTTGAACGTCTGTGTTTTTAATAATCATCATATCCTGCCAATGTTGTATTCTTTTATTAGTTTTACACTCATTTCCTCATAGAGCGTGTTGTTTGTCATTGAA
Organism: Cynoglossus semilaevis; assembly: GCF_000523025.1. Lineage (NCBI taxonomy): Eukaryota > Metazoa > Chordata > Actinopteri > Pleuronectiformes > Cynoglossidae > Cynoglossus > Cynoglossus semilaevis. The sequence continues at coordinate 4,957,122 of NC_024323.1, read as the reverse complement.
GGCAGAGCAACAGGTGTGATTGTGTTCACTGCTCCAGTGTTGTCATGGAGGGACATACTGTCATCTCAGGCACTTAACACTATGACTTTTGCCATCTACCAACTGACAGTAAGGCTATATAATTTACCATGTCTGCTATCCAACCCACATGGTCCATCATAAGTGCATTTAAATATACACAAAAAGCCCTTGTTTCTGTATGACGCTCGCATACTTTGGACTAGGCTAGTCTGGCATTATTAATTAGAATCCCTCACTTGCGTCACCAGTAATTGTTTTGGATACAGTAAGCCTCTTACTGACTGCCGATGTATGATGCTGGAGTTCCTTTGTACTGCCGGTACTTGGGGGGGGGACTAGAGGCGGTTCACACAGCTGTATTGTTTGTTCAGGCAAACTAGAGGCGGTTGTAGCCCAGTGGACCAGACTGAGCCTAGGTTGCACACAGCTGTATTGTTTGTTCAGGCAAAGTGATGAGAACAGTCCATCCTCTTCCATTCCATTTGTCTCTGCCATTTATAGGTGGGTGGTCTGGAAAGTTTAAGTATTTGTCACTAATGGTGCTCTAATGAGAGGTACTGAGCGCTCTAACAATGTGCCCTGCCTGGCACTAATGCCCCAAATGGTTTGATCACCGTCCTCCTCCAGCCATAATCGCATTTGAGGTTCATTTTAGCCTCCTTCCTGCACCAGTTGCAACAGCTCATCTACTCCTTCTCTGCTGGCTCCACTGTTCACTTTTTTATAGTCACTTCAGACACTTTTCAGTCAGAAGTTCTAATATCTACTTCACCTTTGGTAAGAAGCTTGTATATTCTGCTGTTGGCAAGCAGGCCTAACAGAAACAAATAGTGTTCTCTAAAGTAGCACATTTTAGGTTATGTAAAATTATCACTTGGTTTGAATTTGTCCACTTCATGTGATGTAGCACAATATAATATAACTGTACAGTATAACCTATGTGCGTAACTGAAAGACTAAGGTGGAGTCTTGGTTATTTATTTATTTTTTTGTTATTCACATTGGTACAGTTTCTGGGAAATTGAGCGATGCAAATAAGAATCACTGCCTGAGAGCAGCTGTTTAGCTACATTCAGTCATGGATGAGAGAGGTTCAACAACCACATTGTCGTCTCTGCACTATGCAAAGATAACGCAACCGTTTTATATTCATGCATTTAGTAGACCCTTTCATCCAAAGCGACTTACCAGAAGAGAATTAACATTCAAGCTATATAGAAGAACTTTTGAAATGAGACGGCTATTTTTGAGCTTTTTGAAAATAGGCAGGGATGCCCCCTGTTCTGGTGGCATTATTGCATTTCCCACAGGATGGGTGGATGTAGCCAAAGCTTTCACTCTTCTGTACTAACCACTCACAAACAGGAAGGCTGGGTTTGACATACGACTTGACGGGAAGTGACACCCCACAGTTTGTTTGTGGGTTTATAAGAAATGTTTCTCTATAGAAAATGCACAAATATGATTAACAGGAGATGGTTACTCCCTCATCTGTTTTCTGGATGGGTGTGCATTATTTGAGTGAGCCTGTGTTTCTGTTGACAATATAGGGTTTTTACAGAAAGGCAGTCCAGATAGGAATCAAGGCCGTTTGATTGAGAGGAAGTGCATTGTGGGTAGGAATAGCACATCTACTTTTGCCTCAGCCTTGAAAGGCAATTCATGTTGATAATTTTCAAAAACATAGTTCAGAGACTTTTACACGGCAATGTATGTGTGTGTTTATGTATATATGTCTGGCACAGAGCAGTGGGACGATGCCCTGAAGTTATGTACTGGTGTAGTGGCCTCCAGTTACAACCAATCACCTCTTCCAGCTGGAACATTCCAGCACAGTTATCAGACCGACTATGGACACTGTTGACAATGCCATTGTGTTCTGTGGGGGTGGGACGAGGTCATTGTGCGAGGAACCTTCCTCTTTGTCACTGGTGAATTATTAGACTAACTCCAGCCGTATGAGCCACAAGGCCAAATGCAAGGAGGACGTCCACACAGGAAATTTACTTTGGTTTCTGCACTAGTTGTGAATGGCTGGTATCACCTGACAATTTTTCTGTCTAATCCGGACGTGATCAAGGCGTTTGAACACCTTAGAAAGAGTCTTTTAATAAGAGACGGTGGGACGAAAAGAAGTAGCATGAATATTCAGCGGTTTAGGGGAAATCTACTTTCCCAATTTAAAACATGAAGCACCCCAGTTATTAACTAGGGCACTGGAGCAGTGGGCTGAACTTTAGTGCATCGAGGTAGCAGGTACATTTTTGATGTTTGTACCACATACAGATTCCACTGAAATTTTCATTCCACTGAAAAACTCACTTTGGTCTACTTGTGATATTTTATTTATATTTATTTTATATTTTTGATATTTTCCTGTTTGTTGTCTTGGTACCGAGCTTTGTTGTTGGATCCCTTGAAAAGCGTAACAAAAATGGAAAAAATGGTTTTGCTCCTAAAAAACAACACAGTAATGGCCCAGACGAGAGATTGAATTCCAGCGAAAGTTGAACTCATTTAAACCCAGACATTCCTTCATTATACGATGGCAAATGGCCAGGTTATGAAAATGCTGACTTGACACAGTGTTGACCTCTTACCTATTTTTCATCTCTCTTTCTCTCATAATCTACCTCAAATTAACGTTTGGTCTTCCTTAAGTTTGATCTACAACTATTACTTTTGATATTTTTAAATAATTGTAATCTGAAGGGAAAAAAACCTCTGCTTGTTAGTCAGAGGACTGCAGACTGCAGGGAGCAGTTAGCACAGCAGAGGGCTCCAGGTTGACTCATCTGACTGTGACTCTGTACATACATGATGCCACTGCGAACGTCTGCTCCTTGCTGTTTACACACCAGATGCCAGTGTGTGCAAGTCCTCACAGGTTCGTCATTGACATCAGGTCAATGCTCAGACACATTAAAAATATCTTTAGTTTTACCTTGCCCATGCTGGATTTTAGAGCTAATAATCACAGTATAACTCATCATGTGACTGGTGATTATTATTATATACATTTTCATTTACGCCACATTCAAAAAAGACTGAAACATATATTTACTAAATATTTGGACAAGAGCGTCTTTCATTGCTTTCTGTAAAAGTTTGACTTCCTTGCTTGGCATATTTTATGTATTGTAAAAAAGAATAACTCACCACCAACCGTGTATAGTCTTTGTTGTTCTGCTTTCTTGTTTGTGTATCAGAGAGGGAGAGTAAATAAATGAAAAGGCAGAAAGGGAACTGACCACTGGGTGGAGCATTCATGGTGATGGTAGTGATAGTAAAACCGAGTGTTCAGGAGGAGGAGAGGAGGTGGAGGAGGAGGAGGAGGTAGTAGTGAGTAAGGCTCCGTCCCCAGCTGGACTGAGTCAGTGTGTGTGCGCTGTGAAACCGGCTGGGAGCTGAAATTTGTGCCGTATGTATGAAAACCCTGGCAGTTTCTCTGCCTGACTGGAGGAGCAGGCTCCTTCTCTCTGCCACTTGACATGTGGAGGTCCAGCTGGACTGAATCTAACAGGAGGTGACAGAAGAAGGGGTGAGGACGGGGTGAGGACCAGTACGAGTTTACCAGTACAGGAAGAAACCGGAACAAAAGTGACATTTTGGAGAATTTCTGAGTCAGGTTAGCAGTTTTACTGATGCTTGTGTATTTATTTGAATAATCGATCCTTTGAAATTGTCTATCAGTCATATGTGACATGAGACATTTTACATTGACTGGGGGTTACATGCTGTCAATGCACATAATAACAGGGCAGGAGATTTAGTCAGTGAGTACTCATGGTAGTACCAATATTTCAATTTAGACCATGAATATTTTTTTTAGATTAATATTTGTGTCCAATGTTTTTCTGCTCAGGTGATCTGTCACTCTAAACCGTAATCACTCTTAGGTAGCCCCTTTTGTAATGTGTGCCAGTGTCTTGTGTTAATTGTTAATTGTTAATTGTAGAATAAAAAAAGGGGCAACTACCGAATGCACAATTCTTAACCTTAATCTCGAAGTCAATTCTGCATTGCTATAGCTGTGACAGTTCACGAGCCGGAGTCTCATTCAGGAATGTCCTGAGACACAATGACCAAACTGTGAACGTCCCACTGCTCTTCCCACTGTCCCTGTGTTGTCCTACTATTCACTGTCCCAAAACCTCCTTGGCCAAACACAAGGCTCCTTCTCCTCCTCACTCCTCTCTGTCTCATTCGCCCTTCACCTCCTCCTACCCTCAGGCCAGGTCAGTTTGAAGTCTTTGAGGCTTTTGGATCCGTACGTGGTGGTCCTCTTGGGTCCCACCATGGAATGCGTTTGTGTGTTTGGAAGCAATATATCAGGAGGTCATAGGTGAACGAGTTCTTTTGGGCTCATGCCCACGAATCTGGCATTCTATCACAGCCACTGATTGCCTTCCTGGAGGCAGTCTAGTTCAGAAACTGATGGTGTTTGTGTATGAGTAATGTTTATGTTGTTTGTATTTTTGAGGTGACTAGGTTAGTGGATTAGTGCAAGTTACTAATTTAAGTTTTTTTTTTTTTTAGGGTTAAGCCCAGCGTTCGCCTTCAGGAAATGAATGTCGTGTCAGTTTAATGTCCTCTGAAGTTACGAAACCATGTGTAGGTTTGTGTGCATGGTTTAAAAATATATGAGGGAGAGTCCCTGTGGGATTTGCCTTGGTAATTAGATTGACTCTCATTTCTAAGATCCTTAGATGAATCAACCTCATAATTCTTCTTTGCTCCTACAGGAAACAAACAGTAGACAAGATCAGACAGACCTTGAAGCTCTATAATGACCCGTCATATACGTTCATCCCAGGTCACATGAGCCTTTGTGTGTTTTGCTGTAGATATATGACAACCTTGTTTATTTTAACAGCTATTCCTTGTATTGATTGGGGATAAAGGCTAATTGATTGGGGATTTGGACTTTGGGTTCCTACATTTTCACCTAGTTTGAGAAAAACTGTCACTTTAGCTGTAATGTGGGAGAACTAAACATGGCATAAAGGAGAGAGAAACCCTTACGTTCTCTGGGTTTATTATAGGCTGGTAGGTCATTCCACCAGCCTAGGATTTGGGTTTCCAGTATATGTTGGCCTTGATATGCTGAGTGGAGCAGCTAAATTGGGTCAGATTTGCAGAGAGCAGACAGAGGAGATCCTTCAGCACTCAGATCTCTAATTTTTGGATTTTTCCACAGAGAGTTTCTGAGGTCACTGGGTGAAAAAGAGACATCTGCCTCTTCTGCCACGATGGAAGATGGAGAGAGAGAGAGAGAGGGCTACAAATGAGGACTCCCTCAATGGCACTTTATTCATGGTCCCTGCTGACCTAACCCTCACACTAAACTGCTTCTCCTAAATGTGTATAAAATAATTAATTGACAACATGTACTATACCATATACTAAATAAATAGTATATCAAACCAGGCGGGTCATTTTTGACCCCAGAACACCAAGGGTGTTGGAACTTGGGAAGACATTATAAGGGTTAATATAGGTGTAGTATTTGTGTTAACACCTAATAGAGGAATCTTAACAACTGTTTTCCCTGAGCGCCGATGTTCAGATGTCTTCTGTTCGTGATTGATCCATCCCTTCTCTACTGAACAATACTGCTGCAGAATCAGTCAGGCTGTAATTTATAGAGAATCGATCATTTTATTTATATTTATTTAGCATGCTCTCATACATACAGTACAACTCCTCACAAACATTTACCTTACTTTGCCTTGTGACTGCTCTTATTGCGTTCCCCTTTTTGCTGTTGTAAAGGCTGTCAGCCTTCAATAAACTCAACGTATACATTTTGAAGTCGGATATTAGCAGTGTGTGGTTGTGAGCGTGGATCATAAAACACAATCAATTATCATTAAACCCATCTCTACGGGAACCAAGTCTCTGTCATCGCTTGCCTTTTACCTCATTTGCCCTCTCAATCATTTGTCTTTCTGACTTCCTGTGTTTTTTGATGATTGCCTGCTGATGTGGGTGCAGTGGTTGGCTGAACATCATTCCAGCAGCAGACAGAACTTAATCGAACAGCTCTCAGCATTAACTTGAGCAGAAGGGTTCCCCCTACGTTTGCTCTATTTTGGAACATGACACCCACTTGAGGCCTGTAGCTGGCATAAGTGTGGGTGGGGCCTTCCCCTTCTCCTTGATGTGGTTTAAAAACTATGGAGGGAAATCAGGAAGACAGTGCAGTGTGCAGATTGGCTTGCTGTAAAATTGATGATGTGGGCGACTTCAGACACCGTGTGAGGTGACACGGTGGATTGTGCCAGTGCACTTTGGCATCTGCCCTACAGATGGATAAAATAATCCTGTATGTGATTTTGAAGGGTCCAAACAGACAATTTGGATTCTTAAATATTTTTTTTTTCCTTTGCTCAGTTTCTTTTTGCCTCTTCTTCTCTGTCAAATTATAGTCCTTTCTTTCACTTCTCTTGTGAGTCTGTCACTTTGTGGTGCTCTTCCATGACAGGAACGAAGTGGTTTCTCCTGCTGTGCTGCACTGTGGCTTCTGTCAGCGTCTGCCAGCCGCCCAACCTGACCTCATGCTCTGAGGAAACTTCCTGCTTCAAGCTCATACTTTGCTTTTGGTTTTATTTTTGCCTCCCAAAAAATTGCACAGTCCAGATTTTGTTGTGCTCTGCATTAACTTCTAATCAGTAGAGAGGAAGATCGATAAATGCAAGGATCCTGGTTATTCCTCAGACAAGAAGGGAAACATCAGCTCTTTCTTGTGTGTTTCTTGTTGGTTGAATTGTGGCTTCACAAGATTACCCAATATGAGATGCTCCTGAGGGATCTGTTTAACTATATAAAAAAACAACAGCAACAAAGCTGTGCAACTATTTATTTTAGTGTCTGTATTTGCTGTGGGCCACGTAATGAGCTTGCACTGGTGGTTTCTATGGAAACCCAGAACATTTAGGATGGATGTGCCTGCATCGACAACGATCCTGTAGGCTGTGAGAGATGACGTGTGAAAGGTCAGTCCTGAATAGAGGCCTAGCCCAGCTGTCTGAAAACAACACTCTTCAACAACATTGCTTTGTTATGGAGACTCCTGTCACTAACTGTTTGTCTCACAGCAGACATTCTGAGTGAATGCCATGGTTATTTGCTCTGGAATGTTAATGTTATTAAAATGAAGTGACGTGGATTTCTCACTGACTAATCGAGTCCTTGCTGTAGGTGCTTTGCATGGCAAAGTTTTGATGTGAACACTTCTACAGGATGACGGGGTGTACGTGGACAAATAAGACCTCTGGATTGTATTAAAAACAGGTAAAACAGGTCGGGACTTTAGTTGAAGATTTAACTGTTCTTACTTTACTGTTAAAATTCACCCTCTCGACCATTTGCAAACATTTACAGACTTGGCCTGAGTGCCATTGACCTTTATACCCTCACACAGAAGTAACGTTGGTGAAGAGGACTAGAGGTCGAAGAAGGCAACTTGTTCTTGGCCACTGGGGCAATAGGAACACAATTTATCAAGTGCCAGAGATAATGTTCAAACAGAACACCCAGGGTGGCTGCAGCTTACTCTTGATGCTTGGCTGCTCAACAAGCTGGTATATAGTTGTGTCCTAATGGTAAATTCCTTTTAATGCAGTCTGGCCCACAGTAGTCATTTGACATTTCTCAGAGGATTTAGTTTAGTGTTTTAAACCATAAAAATGTCCTCATTATTGGTACCCCAATGTACCTTGTTGTATTTTGCCTGCCTTATCATGAGTATGTGTTTTGAGCACTTTGTTTGGAAACATGTGCAGTCTACAAAAAGGATTATTTCTGTCAGCTTTCTAAAAAAAAAAAAATGTTTTCGATTTTCTGAAAAACCACAAGTAAAGAGGAAATGGTTGAAGTGCAAAGGAAACACAGAATGTGCTCGGTCTACCTTTAGAATGAGACTGCTGATAATACAGTACATTTTTTATGCTGTCAGTGCAGGTAGCGCTGTCTTGTAAGGCGAAACACAGGCCGTCAAATAGGACAGCTTTGCCCGGCCCTGAGTTCTTGGTGGAGACAAAACTAATTATAACCATCTGTGGAGTGAGTGACAGAAGTAATGTTCCTGTGGGACATGTCACGTTTGCGCTACTGCATGTAGTTTTGAGGTTCAGAGGTGTCCCCTTGATCTGAGTTATTTCTATTAGTCACATGAGAGCTCAGAGCACGTAATACTTCACAGTTTGACTTTCTCTCCTCTCGCTCGAGCCGTCTACCTGACATTGTACCCCCTTGCTCCAACAGTGTCAATCTTTTGATGTCGAGAAATAATCGAGTAACAATAGCGCCATCTCTTGTAAAGGTGTCAGAAAGGTTAATAGTTTTCATCACTGCTAACATCATCTTCTCCTCTCCTCTGTCCACAGTGCCAGACGACCTCACCCCAGAGGAGCAGCAGGAGCTGGAGAATATCCGCCGGCGCAAACAGGAGCTGCTGGAGGACATTCAGGTAACACTGGAACTGATACTATAAATCGATTAGGTTAGTTTGATCAAACATGTAGATACACCAATGTTAATGCCTTAATGTGGATGACTGCAAAGTACAAGTAAGTTTTGTTTTAAATATGTTTTTTTTGATAAAATAAATATAGCCCAAATAATGTCCGTGTCCTGAAACACAGGACTACTACTGGATGATCCACACACCACCAGTCGTCCGACCTCGGTTTTGTCATTGAACATTCGGTAAATATAGGGATTTTCCAGCCTTTGTTCAAATTACTATTTTGTTAGGAGTCCTTCAAACATTTAACCCCAAGTGGAATGTGAAGTATTTCCTACCAAGACGACTCGACCCGTGGCAAATCTTTTCTTTTCATGGTGTAGTGACTGGTGTTTTCTAGCTGTATGTTGATAACAGAAATGTTTTTTTATGGCTACAGTTTGTCTTTTATGGTGTTTTTATTGAATTGTGGCTTCAAATAAAACGTTATTTAAAGTAGTGGTGTGATTTGATGTGGAGTAGAGGAAAAACATCAAATAAAACAGTTTTCACGTCCTTCCTACTAGTCTGACAGAAATACAATGAATTCCAGAGTTGTGTTATTGTTGTTTTTTTCCCCCAGAAATTAAAAGTTAGAGCCAGATCTAGATTTACTTTTCTTTGAATCAACAATATCAACTTGAATCTCAGAATTCTAATCTTTTACTGTGAAAGGGCTACACAAAATCATGAGATTACAACAGAATAAGAAGGACAATTGCTCAGAACCCAATTTCAGACTTTGTTCTGAACAAAATCTTGACTCATCACAGTGCTTCAAATCAGATCACGTAAAAATCCCCTCGGTGGTTTGTTTGGTTTTTGTCCGTCATATAATGATTAAAGTTTTTCTTCTCATGGCTTCAGCTGATTATTCTGGCCCAGGTCGATCCTGTCAATCAATAACTGGCTCCTTAATCAGTTGACATAGGTCTGACACAGAGGTGTCCACCATGTGTCCCGGTTTAAACTTCCACTCACCCTGACAAACATTAGAGAAGTGATCTGACACTCTCCCCTTAATGGCCACGAACCTCCCCCCTGTCTCTCTAAACCGTCACCATGGTGGTGCACAGTCCACTCCTTAAGTCTCCCTTCAACCTCCCACACTTGGGACTAGAGCACAGCACCACCCTGTAACCACCCACTTCCCTGTATGAGCGTTGCCTTTGTTTGCAGAGACAAGAATCTAAGGAATGTGTTGTGATTGCACAGAAAATACAGATGTTCCCTTTGTGGTTTGGCCTATAGTGAGTATTATGGTATTATGTTTGAGAAATGATGATGAACTACCACAGACAAAGAACTGACCAAAAGCCAGTTTGTTTTTCCTTTATTTATTTATTTATTTTTGCTGTATTTTTCCCAGTCTTTTATCAACCTGATATCACCCTCACCTCAATGGCTCTACTGTGCCTGTCTGGCACCAGTGTGATTGTTCAAAAACCTCCTCTGAGGTCAATAATGACGGAGAGCGTCACAAACTTTAATCCTCTTTATGCCCTTTTTATTCCATTTGTATTGAGGTTATCCTGAATGGTCTCTGCCTAATCACATTCAGAAGGAGAGATTTCTTTTAAAGGACACTCACAGATAAGCACAAACCCTGTGAACAGAGTTAAGGACATGGACTTTCAGAGGCTGAGTGTGACTTCTTGTCCTGGAACACAGTCCATGTCCTTTTCTTTTGAGCCCATAGCACAGTTATATTTATGTATATAAAGGAGGAAATTGGTAATTAATGCTTTTTACCTTTTGACTAGATGAAAGATGAAACCTGACATTACAAGCTAAACAAGTTACTATTGTAACCTGTTATAGGTTAAAATCATATTTCAACCTCAAATATGGCTATAAGATTGTACACAGAATTTTTTTTGTGGGTAAATTAAAAAGTTATTTTGCATCTTCTTTTTGTTTAGTGTCATTTTCATGTTGCATAATCATAAATTACTGTGTCAGTTAAGAGGATTTGAGGTTCAATGCTTTATGATGCATTGCGAATTAGAAACAAATCAATTTGCCAACTTGGTAATCAAATTGTAAGACCAAAAGATTCACAGCTGTGTCAACAGGTTCAGCTTGGACGAGAAAAATGATCCATAAGTCTGTTTGATTTGAAAAGATGTCGATGTAACAAATGAATCTCACACTATAATCATTTTAAGTCTGACCTCTGCTTGTATGTTTCTCTGCAGCGTCTGAAGGATGAGATAGCAGAAGTGACCAGTGAGATTGAGAACCTGGGTTCCACTGAGGAGAGGTGAGAGAAATGTGACCCGTCTTTGCCATGAAGGAATTAGCCTCTTTGTTTTTGGCTAACTAGGCCTGTTGCACTGTTTTCTTCTATTAACTTAGCAAATGAAGCTGTCAATTATTCATGTCAGATGGCAGTGGTGGACACGCCCATCTCAACCAATTCCCTCACCAAATTGGCAATGCTTTTAGGGCAGTTTAAATGTTTCATCAGAGAACCCCCATGATGGGAGGCCTCATTGAATAATGCAGTGGTTGTACGAGCAGCAGCAGACAATGGATGGTCTCAAGGGGAGTCAGAGCTTGGTGTTTGGTCTACTCAACTGAGTGGAGATCCCATCAGCTCCCAAATATTCCTGCAGCTCTCTTCTTGCTCAGATCTGAAACCCATTAAGAGTTCCAGCACCTTCCTGATGATCTGTTCGTTCCTATGATTCACAGAAGGATGTTAAGATGCAGTCTCTGTTTTTGCAGCATCTGTTTGGCTGAGTGTTGCATTTAAGCAGACAAAAGCCAAAGGAATGCTGCTGTGAATGAGTCAGCGGAAATAAATGGTGACCTCTCACCGGCAGGGATGTAGATGTAGTCATGGTGATGCTGGACTCTAAGGGTTTACTTTGACCCCCAAATAACTCCAGGCCTGAGAAATGAGACTTTCCCATATGTATGATGTTAAATGCTTTTATCATCGGGAGTAAAAGTTCAGCACATGGCAGATACAGGAAAGATATCAGGAAATTAAATGACTGTATTTATCACGACTCCGAGCCAAGTGGAAGGAACACAATAACAAACTATTAATTTGATATGTGTGTGAAAAACCTTTTTTTCAGAAATGTCTGACAGTGTTTATGGAATGCTTTACTGGTAATGATTGCCAGCAAAAATATTCTCGGGCAGGTGCAACTTCAAGAATGCCAATGACCATACACAAGAACATCTGTTTATTTTATTGTCAATAAATTATAAACACACCTTGGGTATTTTAAAGATTATTTGGGGTAACAACAAACAAATAAAAAAAATTCAGGCAGCTTTATTTTTAACTAAAATTGCTATAAACACCAAGGTTAATTAGTATTGTAAATAATTTTAAAAAAGTTCTGTTTGAATCATGTTTGCACTGAGAACTACAAAAAAAACAACTAAAAACCAAACTTTCTCATGTGTCAGGAAAAATATGCAGAGGAATAAACAGGTGGCTATGGGCCGCAAGAAATTCAACATGGACCCCAAAAAGGTACGTGGAAGTCACCTGTGAAAATATAATTTCCCTCACGAGTTCCTCAAAGCAGGACGTGACCTTTGGCTCACTCTCTTTTTTCAGGGGATCCAGTTCTTGATCGAGAACGACTTGCTGAAGAACACCAGTGATGACATTGCTCAGTTTCTCTACAAGGGCGAGGGCCTTAACAAAACAGCAATTGGGGATTACCTCGGAGAAAGGTTCAGACGAAGTCCTTTTAAATCTTTACTCTCCGTCTATCCTCATACTTATTTAACGCTGTCCATCATCAACCGGCAGCAGACCATGTGGTTAATAAGAGCATCGCATGGCGAGTGCATACTTTCCGCATTGCTCCGTTTCCTTCTAGTCTGGGACACACCCTTCCTTTCCCAAACATTCTTTATTAGTCCCACATTTTGACTGTCCTGTCACGACTGAGCTTGTTGCTCAACAGCCTCCATCTGTCCCAGATTATCCAACTCATTCATACGTGACAGTGATAACACAAAACCAGTATGCATGTGTTTGGAGACAGATTGGTTTTTTTTGTTTTCTGAAGCGCACTCTCATCTCTCCCAGGCTGTAGTCTGTGAGGACCAGCTTCCTGGAAGTGATAACAGGCTGTTGATGAACGCTCTGTGCTTCTTTACTACTAAGCTCAGGGTGTCTCTGATTTGTGATCTGAGGGGCGTGGTGTGGAGTGTGCCAGGGTTCTCCATACACGATTGGTCCCTTGTCCACGGGGGACAGGAGAAGGGAGGGCACTGACAATGAGCTCTCCTTAGAGTCATCCCATGATCCCACAGTGGCAGATTATTTACTCTGAAGGGCACAAAGGTCGTGGGTGATGTCATGATCAAGATTAGATGATAAATGGAAGGTGCAGGATGCTTGTCTTTTCCTATTTGTTTAGATTGGAAGATGAGGCTTATCACCAGGCTCTGAAAAGCTTTTTGAGCTTGGGCCCCTGAGTGGAATTTTAATTTACATCTAAATGACTTCTGTTTTAACAACTTAATTAACTTTTGTTAAGAACTTTTGTTAACTCTTTTAAATGTTTATTAAGCACAAACACATTATTTATTGTTTTTAACAGAGACTTAAAATACAAATCAAGCTGTCAATAACACAATGATTTGAATCTTTGAACAAAATACACAGTGCTTCTCCATAAAATGTTTTCTAACCGTAGTTGACCAAACAGGATTTTTGGGGTTTTGTGCAAATTTAAAAACCATTGAATGATGGTTTTCAGATGTTTATGTCTTGTGTTTGCCTGCTTAAATGTTTCATTTACTTGCTGGTCAGGTGTAGAACAACATAGAATCTCTGCTTTCTTTTAGTAAGTAGGGAGCTAACCTTAACCCTAATCCTCTGATAGATTATTGCTTCAGATAATCCAATTTTTTTTCTCCCACAGAGATGATTTCAATATCCAAGTGCTTCATGCCTTTGTGGAGCTGCATGAGTTCACAGACCTTAACCTGGTTCAGGCTTTAAGGTAAGACAACATTACCCCAGGTTTGCTTCATGCTCATCACGGTAGCTTCTAAAAACTGTATATAATAGCTTTAAATATTTTATTTTTTATTTCTATTTTTTACATTTTTGGTGCAATACTTCAGTTTGTTTTTTGTCAGAAAATGAAAGTTTCCACTTTCTCTAGGGAAATAAATATTTTGTCAGTCCCCTAAACTGTGTTTCCTTCACAGACAGTTCTTGTGGAGTTTTCGGCTTCCTGGTGAGGCTCAGAAGATTGACCGCATGATGGAGGCCTTTGCTCAGCGTTACTGCCAGTGCAACTCCGGCGTTTTTCAGTCTACAGGTAGCTCTTTGCTGCAGAGCATCCTGGCAGTCTTCAGTGCTCTCACAAAAATAATATAATATAATTCCATATAATATTGTATTTTACAATCCAATATCACTTTAGTGGCGCTGATGTTGGAAAATACTCTGCATTGAATCTGCACATGTTAATCGTATTATAGCAGAGTGTTTGGCTTTGGTAGCTAATGCATGGTGCAGACAGGCTGACTGCCTCTCACATGACTGCAGATGGATGTGAATAATACATAGGGCTGTTCCACCACCTCACAGTCCAGATTAAGTGCTGCTGCATCAGCTGTGCACAGGCCGCATTGTCTTTGAGTGTAGACACATTAAGAAGTGTGTATCTTTATGTACACATGCAAACCTAGACTTTGACTAAAATCCATTCCTTTGCCCACACAGGAACTCAGATGTGTTCCTCTGGGTTTTTGTTCTGCAGCTAAATCCCATTTATATTTGAACACCACAGTGAACACTGGAGGCAATTTTAAGATAAACACCGACCTTTTGCCATCTGCTAATCCCCGGCCTTTCTTTCACACTGTTGTCAATCTGCATGGTTGTGTGTGTGTAATATTTGCAGACACCTGTTACATCCTCTCATTTGCCATCATCATGCTGAACACAAGCCTCCACAACCCCAACGTGAAGGACAAGCCCACCGTGGAGCGGATCATCTCCATGAACAGAGGCATCAACGATGGAGGAGACTTACCTGAAGATCTGCTCAGGGTGAGTGTTGATGACCGCTCTGACCTCTGACCTCTTACCACTCCAACCTCAGAGCTGTTACGTTTTAATGCCGACCTCTTCCCTGTGCTGCAGAATCTGTACGATAGCATCAAGAACGAGCCCTTTAAAATCCCAGAGGACGACGGCAACGACCTCACACACACTTTCTTCAACCCGGACAGAGAGGGCTGGCTGCTAAAGCTGGGTGAGTGTCAGCAGAGGAACAGTTTTAGGAACTATACATCATTATTACTGTGCTGATGAATGGATTTGCTTTGTTTTGGAACAGATTATTTCACACTGTTTAAAGATAAAATTGTGTGGGAGCAGATGTGAGTCATTTTCAAAGACATAATATTTGAAAGCATTTCTGTCCTCTTTAATGTAAAATTAATAAATATAAACAATTTATTATTATTATTTTTAAGTTAAATATTTTTGTATTTTTTATCAGGCCTTGTTCATAATAAAAGGTGTGGCTGGGTATTATTGTACATATTACTACATTTTTTTTAAGTGAACTTTTACAGGGGAATTTTGCCTTGACCTGAGGCAATTTTCTGTTGTATTTTGTTACTCTTGTTGGTCATGATAACTGCAGATATCTACTGACCTTCTCGTCCTGTTCTTTCTCTCAGATCTACCATTGTACAGATTCACAGTGATTTTCTTGAAGTATTGTTATATTCAGTTTATCATTGCTGTCACTGTCGATTTTTACAACCGGCAACAAAAAGACAAGTCAAGAATTATTCCTTTTTCTAATAACTTCATATTGACAAATGTTATTAATCAAGGTGGAAGGTAAATTCCTGGTTTTCACTAAAATGAACCCAGGTGGAGGCAAAGATCCATGCAGTGCTTTACAGTTGTTCACTGTGAGTAACACCACCCCCTTGTGGCCTCACGTGAAACTGCAGATTCGGTACTGAATTAATAACAAAATAAAGGTCTGTGAAGCAGTGCATCAAAGCCTCCCTGGACATGAATGATCAGGACTGTGGTGCTGTAATTCTTTTATCATTTGATTTAAATATTTTTGTTTCCTTTTTCCTCTTCGTTTGTTTGTTTGTTCCCATGATTTTGGCTGTTGTCTTTCCTCAGGAGGTATGTACACCTGTTCTTCCCAAACGCTAGTTTATCTCTCAGCTCTGGGGTGCTTTTAGTGGTCTGTCATGCTTTTGTTCTCTTTTTTTTTTAATTGTTCTTACTTTCAGCAGGGCTTTTGTTTCTTTTGTTTGCAGATATTTTTCTTTTTTCAACTTTTATTTTTCTCTCCACTGCAGTCATTTGAAACCCAGATGTTTGTCTGTTCAGTCTTTCATTGAGCTGGTGGTTTGTCCACACACTCTTTTATCTCTGTGGGTGGTTGCTGAGTGGTCACTGGGTGCATTTGCCAGGCTGCAGGCCTGGCTCTGGGAGCTGAGTCTCTGTGACCATGCAGTTCAATCCTCTCCTCTCTGTGCACTGTGGCAGCCACTCTCTTTGATCTCTTTATTTTTTTAAAAATAGATGCACTATATCTTTTTTCCATACACGCTGCAGCACAACAACAACAAAGGAGTTTTCCACATCTCCACCCTCTCCACATTGACTGTAAACCGATTACTTATTGGCCTGTTGTGGTCCTTTGCTCTGCAGCTGTGTGGAAAGAGAATACTGCACCTTTACAATACCGTGGCAAAGCTGTTCTTTTCCCGTGTCGTAAAAATATTCTGGAGGGTAACGGTGTGGCTGCAGCCTGGTGTGGTGCTGGACCTGATTGGACCAAACTGTGGGAGAGAGGCTGAGCAGAAGAGCGCTGAAAATGAACATATTCTTTCTTTGTATTTGTGTAAAATACAGTTCAATAATTAGATTGTTTGACTGTAAAAGTTCACAATAACAATGGTAGAGTATGCAGGAGTCTTGTTGTTGTTAAAGCCACAGCATTAAGTGGCCGCTACCTCCTGTACCCATATGATGATTGCTCCACTGCAACTTTAACCAACACGACATTTTTCTTTTAAAAAATCGTTTTTAGTTCATTGTAGTCACTTGCCACCTTAGTTGTCAGCTGATCCCGCCTCACTCCTCACGCTACTTCTTTGCATTTAGTGGCGGCTGTCAGACTGAATGTAGTGCCACCTACAGGATCTGTATTCCACTGGTGAATAGAAAATCTTTGACCACAAAAAAAGAGGAAAAAAAGACATCTTTTTGTCATATGAACAAACACCGTACAGTTATAGCAGCCTTTTATAACCTCTTATTGACTTACTTTTGTATGATTTAGTGTCTATCTCCAAAAAAAGTCACTGCATGCTCTACCTTTTAGTGTATTTTAAAGAAACAAAAAATCCCAAAAAAGTAAAAAATCGTAATATTACGTGCCAGAACCTGTTCCCCTGACCCTCCACCTGTCCAGCCTCCCACAGTTCCATCTTGCATGGGTAACTGCTCTCACTCCAGCACAGCACCATCCACATCCACGTCCTCAGCCGCAAACTGCCAGGACCTCTTTTGTCTTTAACAATATATTCAAACACGGGGGGTTGTCACACCTCATTGTAGTTTTTTCCTTCTCTCTCTCTCTCTCTCTTTATCTGTGAGTGACGGGAGCTGACGTCACCGTAAATCCTATTTCAAACCCAATCAACTTCTAAGCTGTCGGCTGTGTGATTTATTTATTTTTTGCCTCGGCGTCCGTGTGTCTTCTGTTTGTCTGTCTTTGCCTCTGTGTTGCAACAAGCCGACAGTTGGAGATGCAACAAGAAGCCTTGACAATTCTGCTCCTGAACTGAAGTGTGTTGATGGCATTGTAGTAGAAGATAAATGTGGCTGCTATATATATAAAACTATATATATATAGAATAGATGAAAGTGTTATGATGGACTGTCATATACAGTGTCAATGCTGTTATATGATGAGATGTGTGTTCTGTACATTGTTTGTATACAGTTGGAGACTAAAGTATTAGCCCTCCCTGACAAAGTCAAACACTTTAATGTATTTATATTGTGCTCTGATGCAGAGCACTGGATTTTTAACACAGTATATCTCAAGGTAGAAACCTTTCATGGTTTAAATAAAAAAACATATTTATAATATTTTATATTAAATCACAGATAAAAACAAATGAGCATAACCCTTAAATTAAAGCTCAAACCTCAGATATTCTCCCCACATAAAAGCCTGGTTCGGGGGGTTGAACTGTCCCCTGTGGGAACATCCTGGAAAAAAACAAAATAATTTATTTGAAGAGAAAAATGAATTATTAATGCTCCCAGTGAAGAAGAATAAAAAAAAGTTTCAAAACTCTTTCCAAGAAGTAAAACGCTGGAGTCAAAAGTGTTGTTCTCTGGAACCAAACAGGCAGAGAAAAGAAGAGAGAAGACTTAAAATAAACTTTACATGAACTTTACTAACAAAACTGATGAGGGTTTTGTCTGAAGACTCCAGAATAACTGTCAAGACATGGCAGCACTGGAGAGTGAGGTATGAGGCATGTAACCCAAAGAACATGTGACTGTAGTGAATTATGGAGGTGGGAGCAGAAGACGGTAGAGAGGGATGGAACTGGGAAACTTGTCATAATGAGAGGAACATTGACCAGTTTAGGTTTGTTAGTTAGTTCAGGTTTCAACATAGTATTTTTTATAATTTTTTAACACTTTTGTAATTTACTGCAGTGTAGAGTAACATAATAAGTCTGGTTTGTTGGGAAATGCTGTGTTAAAAACCACAACCGTAAGAAAAGTAACATTACATTTATTGAGGGCTAATATTTTTGGTTTTGCTGTCTAAACATCCTTAAAGTATCATTGGTTGCTGGATAAGGGATTTTCACTAACAGTGGTGGTGGGACCGTCCTGTCTCCTCAATGCTGAGGTCTCAGACACGATTAGAACTAGATTAGAAGTCCACTCACGGAGACTCATCCCTGGACGAACAAAGACGTAACTTAACAAAATGCGGGCAGGAAATTTAAGTCTGAGATACCTGCAGAGAAGCTGAGCGTAGCTGCAGGCACTCTGCCTCCTGTCCCTTCACTTTGTCGGCATCCCATCCTCCCACTGTGAGGCTGCCATCTGCTCCTGTGATCAGGTTTCCCCTCGCAGGAAGTGACAAAGGGTCAGAGGTCAGACACAGATCAGCGAACCCAGATTTAAGGAGAGAGCCCCCGCCGGGGCGTGAAAGAGGTGTAAAACTTAATCCTCAGTCACCACCCGCTCCCTTGTCGTAAATGTCTGAAGTGTTTTCTACATTTTAGCTCACAGCATACTTTACCTGATAGTTCACTGAATTAGAAAGATTTACTTGTTTCATGCCTTTACTGGACTTTACTGGCTGTTTCTAAGCAATAACAGAGTGAAGATGAGGGAGAAAAAAAAACACCCAGAGGATAAAACTGTTTATTTGAGGTGGTGGTGCATGTTTGGGTGATACCACGGTGTTGTGGGTAAAGGAGCCATCATCTGTCTGTCTGCCCATACATTTGTCTGCCTGTCTGCTGCTCGTCTCTCCTCTTTATTTCTCTCATCTCTTTCTCTGAGTGTCTCTCATTCTTGTTTTTTGTTGTTTTTGTTTTTTTTGCATCGCAGGGGGACGAGTCAAGACCTGGAAGAGGAGGTGGTTCATTCTCACTGACAACTGTCTGTACTACTTTGAGTACACGACCGTGAGTAAAACTCAAATCCGTTAAAAAAAAAACTGCTCCCTGTTCTGCTGCTGGTTCAGAGTCACACACTTCTTTTTTTGTTTTATTATGTTTGTGCAGGACAAAGAGCCCAGAGGAATCATTCCACTGGAGAACCTCAGCATCAAAGAGGTGGAGGATAAGAAGCCAGTAAGTACAGCTCCCTCTGCCGGTGTAGCGCGTTATTACACCAAGTTACTAAATTTGAGTTGCTCTCTTTATTAAAGATGTTGCTGTGAACCATGACGGATATTATTTAGAGTTAATATGTTAGGAATCACTGATGTCTGTGCCATGTCAATGAGAACATTTAGAATTGTTGGATTTCCTCTACGGCTTCATATTCTCTGTCAACGTTTCATTGTGTCGTTTGGGCTTTTGTTGCTCCTCCAATGTTGCAATGTGGATACGATCCTTTCTCTCCTGCATAAAGCATTGTTCAAATTAAATAGGGCTGAACACGTGAAGTGACTGTTGTGTTCAAAAGAGCATTCTGAATTTGTAATGCACTTCTCTGTGTGACCCACCTTTGTCCTCAAAAGTGTCTCCCCATGTTTTGTTCTTTCTGTTCTTTTTTCAACATTCTGTCTCTTTTACACCTGTGGTTTCTACATGTCCCTGCTCTGACATTTGGAAATCCATCAGCCAGCCCCCGCTCCCCTGCAGGGCCTAATTGTATATCATTATGGTTAAAACATGTGTTTTAAGACATTTTGCCTCGCCATCATTTCTGACCTTCTGTCCTGTGCAGAACTGCTTCGAGCTTTTCATCCCTGACAACAAGGACCAAGTGATAAAAGCCTGTAAGACGGAGGCAGATGGACGGGTGGTGGAGGGAAACCACACCTTCTACCGTATTTCTGCCCCAACTGCGGAGGAGAAAGAGGAGTGGATGAACAGCATCAAGTGTGTTTCATGTTCCTACTCATATGTTTGTTCATTTTCACTCTGGAACTGTGTTTCTGACTGTGCACCTCCAAACCCTTTTCGCTAATTTAGCCTGAGTTTTAGCTAAGCTTTTACCCAGCTTAAGCATAAGCATTTTTGGACCAACTTTTATCCATCTGGCTATCTACAGTATTACATTTTCAGCTGATTTGACTTTTTTGCTTCGTTGTGCTCAATTATTATCATTGTTTGGGTTGTTAAACCAACCAGCTCTCTTTTTGCTTATTTTTACTATCATTTAGCTAACAGCTTTACTATTTTACTGTTATTTAAAATGTTCTTTTGTTTGATTATAAAATAATAATAATAATAAAAAAACACCATTTGTTTCCCCTCTGTCTGTGCCCCACAGAGCTGCCATCAGCAGAGACCCCTTTTACGAGATGCTGGCAGCCAGGAAGAAGAAGGTCTCGTCCATGAAGAGACACTAGGAGCCACACTCCTGATGTTGCACTTAACATGGAGCTGGGGGGGAGTCCAGGGTGGGGTGTTTTGTCCCTGTCATGGCCGGTGCAGAGGCCTCAGTTCAGACCTGCTTCAGACCAATAACAGGGACTTTCTCTTGGACACACAACTCCCTGTGGCTTTGATACTCTTTTGGCCAGAAAACAGGAAGCATGCTGGGGTTTCTAGGCCAAAGCCTCCTCTAACCTCCTGTCTGAATGTCTTTCCCGCTGTCTGTCTCCCAGCTTCGTGTGTGTCTGCTCTCTGTCTAGGATGCCTGAAATGAAACTTGCTGCAGCGAAATCAAGCTTCTCCGCTGTATAATAATGTACACAGACACTCATCTCGTCTGCCTCTGTAGCACTGGTGGTTTAAACTCAGCAGGTCTGATGCAGTGTGGAAACGTGAACCAAAATATCCCTCACTTTATGGAAGAAAGGCCAAGACCTTCTCTGACATACTTTAATACCTTTGGGTAGCATGTGTCTATTTTTACAGCTTTTACTTTTCATTTCTCTCTATTTTTTTCTTCTTTTTTTTTTTACTTTTTGTAAAATAGCAGAAACTTCAGGTGGCATAAAATGGGGGAGATTATTTGCTAACTGTTAGTGGTTTTATAGAGAGAGAAATAAAACAGAAAATATAAAGTCGTCATTAAGTTGCCTCTCAGGAGATTGTTACCATGAGTCTTTCCATGTCTGGATCATGTCAGTCACGTGAGGGAAGGAAACCTTGTCTGTTTTAAAAGACACAGTCTCACCCCTCGAGCTGACTCTCGCTCCTCATTTCCTGAAGGTCTGGGATCACATCCCTGGGGATTGTGTGTTGATCAGGAGGACAGCTTGTGTTTGAAGTCTTAATTTGTTTGTTCAAAGCACATCTTTGTCTTCATTTTTTGCCCCTTTCATTTAAAACAGCATTTAATGTGTTATTTAGTTAACTTCATGGCTACACAGTGCCTGGAGCTGTGGACATGTCACATGATGAGAAACGCTGCTGGTTAGCGACTAACATTTATCTTTTACTCTCATTCCCAAAACTGACGAAAGGTAAAGACGAAAGTATGGTGATGTAATGAAACATTGTTAATGTTTTATTGCATTGTCACAGTACCTTTGTACAAACAAACGTGTTAAAGGAACTGAATTTCTGAACGTAGTAGCTGTATTCAGGAAGCTCTTGTTGTTTTACTTTTTGTAGAGGTTCTAGCCACCAGGGGCGCTAATGCATTGCAAATTAGCATCGTTTCAGCGGCGTACTAGAACATGCAAGTTGTCGACGTGTTAGTAACTTGTTAAAACAACAATCTTTGTTGAGGCCCCGCCATCCTAACGATGCTAACAACATTGCTCTTGCTTCCTCTCAGGTCTTTTAAGTTGAATTTCTGCCACGTTTTATTACTAGGACAGGTTTATGAATGTAAATATGCCATAACTTTGCAACAGTAAGAAACTACGCAGAGAAGTTGGGCATATTTCTAATTTTCATGCTACCAAACACTGCGATTTTCAGGGGTTACTTTTAAGGGTATTCTGCAGTTTTAGATATTTTCTGTTTCTGGACGTGAGTTGAAAATATGTCAGCTTCCTGGAGGAGACTACTATTTTCAGAAATATTTGAATGGCAGGATCTGTGTAAAATACATTAAACGGTACCATACTGTTTGTGTACATATCCGACATTACAAACGCTATATAGTTGCTAAAGCTATATAGCCAAACAAAGCTTAGCCTGGACCTTCACGGTCACTCTGTGTCTCAGGTAGCAGCAGTTAGGAAATGTGCAGTGATGCTCACTTTTGAGCTTCAAGCTGGGGTCAAAGTCGTGTTTGCAGTTGTGACTCCTTGTCGTTTATACTTGTTACTCTCATCCTCTCTGCCTTTTGTCCTTCCAGGTTTCATCCCATCCCCTCCAGAAAAGCTTGTTCTAGAAGAAAATGGAGAGAGAGAAAAAAAAGCTAAACAAGCCAAAAAAAAAAAATGTAGACAGTATTGTTTTATTTATCAGAGGTTGTAAATATTTCATTGTATAGATGTTCTTTTGTCCTATTTTTAGTTGTGCCATTTATTGTTTGTTTGTTATTCAGATGAGTGATGTTTTGATGAGGTTTCTAACGTCGCCATTTAATCCAGCTCAAATAAAGATTTGTCACAAACACTGACCGAGTCTTTTACAAAAAACATATCGCGTTTTTGCCTGCAGAGGGCAGTATGGGTCAAGCGAGTGTAAGAAAAGCCGCTGGACGGAGCTACTATAACTGCTTTTATTCCTATGTCAAGTTGAAAAATAAAACAATTACATTTCGAGACTTAAAAAAAAAACTACCTTTAATCCAGGTTTAGTATTGACGCATGAATAAAAAACGATGTGGGTAAAAAATAGGTTTGGATTGTGATCACGAGTTAACTGCTAAATCTAGCCTAACTTTTACTTTTACTATCTTCATCAGTCTTTCTCCATCCTTCTTTATTTTATTAAACTTGTCTTTCCACACTGTTGAGACGGAGCAGTAATTTGATTGTGTATGCCCTGTATGCAGTATAAAAAGTGGTACTGCAGTTAAACTTTGAAGTTGAATGAAATATGTTTGGTTCCAGACGCTTCATTCACCAAGGGCCCATAGGTAAAAGAACTGAACATTCTTCCATTGTGGTTTTTAAATTCATTTATTGGCCTCGTTGGTCGGAGCACTCACACGGCTGCCACGGTGTGTAGCATTGTTAGCACATATGTACACTGTAAAAATTTCTCTCCTGTGATCCTCATTGAACCCGGCCTTTATTTACTGCTTCATAACTTTTTATTTCTTGCCATTGGACTATTTATGGCGCAGATGTTGAGGCATTAGGCGGAGGTCGATATTTACCAGTGAATATGTAGGCTATCATATGAAATGATGCCTGGAACAGCGATCAATAGAAATGACTTTTTCTGAATGGAAGGGGTCGTGCAGTAAAAAAGCACTGCGTCAGTGTGGTCAGATCATGTAAAGACGAGGAGGTGTTTGTCACTCTGAAAGTGAGATAACAAAAAAAAAAGAGTTGGCCAACACACATTTATGATGTTGTGGATGAATGAAACAATAGAGAGAAACAACACATTGTTAATAACAACAGCAACAACAGCAACATTTATATTTAGAAGCAGATTCCTACTGCAATAACATTCAACAACCCTTTAAAACTGTCAGAATGAGAAAAGCTCACAAATTTCTGTCTTTTTTGCTACCTTTCAGCAATGTTTACCAAGTAGATACCTGTTTTATCTGCATTTTTAGCATCTTTTTACTGTTTGTCAAACTCAAGAGTCAAAGAAACTAAAATAAGTTTGTTTCCTACTTTTATCATTTTGGACCTCCTTAGACTTTCTTAGAAATTATATAACAATTTGTAACTTTACACTAATAAATACAAGTTGAGCTGCCTACTAAGTTAACTGTTACCTGCGAGCCACAGTTTAGGTTTATTTAAAGGTATGCCAAACCTATAGTCTGTGGGAGTTAGAGGAATAAGAAAAGGACCAAATGTTTGTTTGTGTCGCTTTTTCAGCATCTGTCTGGTGTTTCAGTCTGGATTAGACAGTGTGGACCTGAACATTCTTTCGGGGCTGAGGTAAGGCCTGAAGTGAATGTGTGTCAGAGAAGGTAACAGGATCCACAGAGCAGAGTACAGTAAGGAGGAAGTTTTCATCAGTGCTGATGCACAGCCACTGAGGGAGTGAGGAGAGAACAATAGGAGGAGGCTGAAAACAACCATACACAGTGTACTGTACAAATCAACACTACACTCTGAACACAATGTCCTCTAACAAACCCCCTCAGGTCAGGTGTTCTTCCTAAACCGGGCACTGATGCTAAACAGCAAAACTTCCTGAACTTTAAAATATCCAGAAGATCTATTCTGGACTTTTACCTCAGTTTTAGCTTGGACTTTTGTCACATCTGTGTTAACTTTGAATCATTTCCATTGAACACTTCTGTTTCTGGGTAATGCCTAAAACATTCTGTTACTTCTCTTTTTTGGTGACCTTTCAGCAAGGTTGCTAGTTTTTTGCAGATTTTCAGCTTTTTCTTTCCTAACATTGGGCTTTTGTCCAAAGTTTGCGAAAACCTGAATTTTGCTATGTTTGCGCTAATTCTAAGTTATCAGCATCTTTAGCTGGACTTCACTGTTTTGACCATGTTTTATTTCACTTTTACCAGACTTGTTGCTATTTGCTACGTTCATAATTTATTTTAATTCTAAATTTAGCTTCTAGTTGACTTGCCAAAACTCGTGATTTTAGGCTGAACTTTAATAATTATAATAGTTATTGTGAATTACTTAAAGCTGAAGTATCTTCAAGACTATCAGTTACTTTTACTAAACCTCTGGATTCAGTTCAATAATTTTTGGACAACATTTGGACAACTTTAAGCTAATATCAGCTATAAGAAATTTCTAGGAATTTCTGGAATTTGGCATTTCCTCATTTGTTTTTATTTTCATGCTAAAAGATATTCCTTTCACTAATCGTTTTTGGGAGAGTGCTCTGTCATTCTGTCATGTCACATCTGCGGTTATGCCAATGATGTCTGCGGTGTTGCTAGTGCTGAGCTAGAGGAAAGGCCTTGCGCCTGCAACAGCGGTCGCTCCTGTCAGAGGTCGGGCGTGGAATCCTCCGTCTCCTGCAGTAAGTGGAGACATGTGAGGCAAAGTCAGGCACCAATTAGGCCCAGACTGTTTCCCAGAAGTGCTGCAGGCCTCCCCCTGCCTCCCAGCCCACCGTGGTGGGAGGAGAAGGGTCCACCCCACAGTGTCCGGGCCTGACCTCAGCTGGCACCAGTACAGACAGGGCCCTTCTTCTCCTGTGGAATCACGCAGGCAAAGAATGTTACACACATTACAAACACACGCAAAGTTAAATGCAGACCAGCATGGAGCTGATGCTGTTGACCAATCAGGTCAAAGCTGTTCTGGTAGATCCTTCTGTATCAGCTAGGACAGGGAAACAGGGATGTTTTGGATTAAAATTCATAGTTTGGGGCGGAGGTATGAGGTGAGAGGTACCAATCATATGAGTCATCACTGTTTTTGGACAGAAATGGAGAATAAGGCTTAAACGTTCATTTTAGATCTCATCACATCTCCAGTTATTATCGTGTTTATAAAAAGACGGAGACAGACTGGAGCCTCTGCAGCTCACACTCTGTGGTTTTTCTACAGCAAAGGTTTCAACGAGGGGGCTGTGACTTCTAGGGGTCAATAGAGGTATTGCAGAGGATTGGTAATTAAATATATATTTTATTTTTATTTCTTCAAATTTTTATTATTTCTGTCTATCGGCTATTATTTATCCAATCAGTTCTGTAGACAATCCCTCATTTACATTTTATATTTAATATAAATGCATGGACGTATGAAGCTTTGCATTATTAGGCTAGCCTTGCCTAGTTGCAGGTTTGAATGCTTACCTTGGCTGTAATTCCCTCCAGATCTTCTGGATTGACCCCTTACTGTCAAATTTTCAAAAAATTGAAGAATAGTTTATGGATCTGGTTGGACATCAGCGATGTATCTGCTGCATCATGCGTCATATAAACGTTAACTAGAATGTATATGTCCGTCGATTAGATTAGTTCTGTCAGCTCAGTGCAACTTACTGTATGTAATGAACTGATGAGGTGGCAGCAGTACTGGACATTTCCCCATAGAGTGTGACGTCTGACTCATATTATGCATATATTTTAAGGCTGTAGTATTAGATATAAAAAGTGATATGAGCAAATATATATAGCAGGCAGTAGCTGTTTCAACTCTCTGTCAGTATATATATTGGACAATTAAGTTATCTGTACTATAAATCACAACCTTCCTATCTTTAAATGATCCAGGTTGATGTTCACCTCAGGTTCTGTGCTGGCAGACAGACACTCAGTTACAGTAACATTAAATCCTCCTTAAATTTCCTGCACTACTTGATGAGCCACCAAGCTCATCCTGTAGTCAGGATTTCAGGGAAAAGCAGCCACAAAAAAAACCCAAAACAAAGTTCCTTCTCTGCCTCTTGGAGCCTTACGCTCACTCACACACTGTGTGTATCCAAACAACTCTCATCTGGTGGTAAAGGTTACCGTAGTGAGGTATAGAAAAGCAGGCATACTGTACGTCGATGATATGACGTTGTAATTTACTCAATTGGTTTGAAATATTTTTTCACCAAAAAACACTCATCTTGCAAAACAACTTGGTGGAGCAGAAACACTGATGGAGCTCTGTGGCTTCAGAGCTGGAATGATCTGAACTTTATGGCTGTTCATAAAACAGATAAAAAACCAAAGAATGTAGATCATAAATGGATGTAGCTGTCAAGAGTAGTGCTTCAAAATGAGGCTCTGGAAAAAGACCTAAAAAGACCTTTTAATATATTCATATTTTCAGCAGCATTCAGATAATCTTAGGGAGATTTTTACAACAATTTCTAGACTGGCATTAACCTGTAACTTGACTAACTTTGGCCATTTTTCCCCCCAAGACTTATTTTAATAACCCAACATATTAGTCATTTGTTGTAAAAGGGTTTAAATTTTGAGCTAACTATAATAACACATTTGTCACTAAGAGCTGTAGCTACATTATAGTTGCAGAACACTGTGGTGATATTAATTCATTCCATGCAAATCATTTCTTTATATTTGTTTATGTTTTACTTCACATTACGCTGCCCTTTTTTTTCTTTTGTAGCTTTTTGCCAGCAAACCTGATACGATTAGCTGTTAGCAGTCCTGAGCTAACATACAGTTCAGCCTTACAGTAATTGTGACTATTTTGGGTTGTGTTTGTTTAACATATTACTAATCTAGCTTTGCTTCTCGGAACACACTTTACTCAATTTATTAGTTTTACTTGTCTTTAGCTTGATATATGTTTCCAATATAAATATATTCCCCCTTTGAACATTACCGGCACTTTACTTTTAGCTTCTTCCACATTAACATTTAACTCCTTAACAGCTCAGGACACTGTAAACAGGGTTTTTACTAAAGTTATTCTGATCATATTTAGGTGAAAATATGTGATAAATCACAGAATGGGAGACTTTGAACATGAGCCTGAGCTGAGGCCCAGACAGTTGCACCACATTAATTACACTTCACTGGAAAACTGTGGAATTTCAAACTTGGCTCCTCTGAATACAGTATATGCGGCGGTGAACATGCTGATGCAGAGCTGCAGAAAGACTGTGTCAACAAGACATTGTGCTGTTTGTCCCAGTGGGAAAATGGTAATGTGGTATTTTTCTGCACATTCATTCAACTGTAGGCGGCCTTGATTCTAGGAAATTCAGTGTTTTCTTTAATCCAGAATGAGACGCCTGTTGTTCTCCGGCTGAAAACGTCTTTATCCCAGGTTTTAATGAGACTCTGTGCGCGGGTTTAATCTCTGTGTCCGACAGCATCGCTTTGATGTTCAGATTAGAACACTGTGATCCAGTGGTTTCTGGAACAGGGAGATAGGTGATATGCAGGTTGTAGGTTGGGACAGACTGCAGTGTTCTTCCATGGTTCCTGCTCCGAACGGGGAAAAGGCGGAGTGGAGGTGTTGGTTTGGAGCTGCTCCAGTAGAATTTCCTGAGTACAGCGAGTGTGGAGTGAGAAGGGGACAAGAGGAAATTCCTCCAAAAAATGAAGAGAGTCATTGAGGACGCTGAAGCTGCTTATTTTGATATGTGTGTTAGGAGAGAGTTTTAAAGCCTCCTCTTTTAGGCCTTTTAAGGACAGAGAGTTGATTTTAGTCAGAGATCAAATACCTCCAAGTGGAGGAGCTGCACCTCCAAATTCCCTGGAGCTGTCAGGCTGGGATACAAAACAACTGAAATACTGTTTAACATCTGCAGTTTTGTGAAAGACACTGACTGATAACACTAAGTGGAAAAACACACTGTAGCAGCCAAGTCAGGAGTTGTCTCAATCTTAAATACTGTTTCTTCAAGCAGCTGTTGAACAAAACAATAAAGGTCTGGTTCATACCTGAACAGCTCCACCTGTGACATTCAAGACCAGAAGACAGTAAAATACACACAATGCACAGCGTTGTTAGTTTCGTTGATATAAATTTCATTTTTATTTGATGAAGATATAAATCCTTGATTCCCTTAAAATCCTTCTTATTATGGTGAAATGTCCTTTTGTCTCACAAAACATGTCCTTATGTGAGACAGAAGGACATCCGTATAAACATAGACATAAACTGCTCTAATAAAAAACTAACTTCAGGAATGGAAGAATTATTTCCAGCTTCAGTTTGCATGTTTTTTAGTCTGCCTCCAAATGAACAGCCCAGGGTTTACCCCTGCTCTTGCCCAGTGACTGCTGGGATTGACTCTCCAATAACTTAATAAAGTTATGAAGTGTTAGAAGATCTAAAATACATATCCAAGAGGGGGAGAAATCCCTCTTAAACTTCATTCCTTACTTCAAAGAGGGGGAAAAATCCCTCTTAAACTTCATTCCTTACTTTAAAGGTCGGTCATAAAATAACAAATGAAGAAGTAACGCCATAAAACCCGACCATGTGGAGCAGACCCTGGAGCTCTTGGTGAAAAGGCAGCAACAAAAAGATCCGTCAGTTTATAGTCACCTGATATGACTTCATGCCCAGAAAGATTTGGCTGTAAGTCACCGAAGGTCACCTACACTCAAACATATGGAGCCATTTACTGTCTGAGGGAACAGTGAGGATCAAAGTCTATGTTTCTGGATGACAGGGGCATTCTGGGTAATATCTTCCAACATCTGGGTCTGAGTCAGGTCTTTTTTAGGAGAACGTGCCGCATAGTAAGAAAGCAAGTCTGGTCTCGTATCTTAAATCCTCTCCGATCCACTTGGGGTCCCAGTGAGTCTTTACCTGACACTGACTGTCGGCTCTTTTTTTATCTGTAACTACACAACCGTTGTGTGTATGTAGCACACACACACACCCTGCATTTATCTGGAAACGTCAGACTTACTGGCACAGATTTGGATCAGGTTACAGCTGCGCGCTGCAGTGTGTGTGGCATGTGCATGTGTGCAAATTTGCAGATGATTTTTCTTTTTTCTTTTTTTTTTTTGGTATACCTAGTCTTTCTAGGTGCAGTATGAGGTGCAGTAACTCATTCCATCTGCACTTGGATGAATGTGGAGCGGTGTTCTCAGTTAACATCAGTGTAGACAGATTTATTACCCTCTGCCCAGTGACATCACTTCTC
The DNA here is from genome assembly GCF_000523025.1 of Cynoglossus semilaevis. Classification (NCBI taxonomy): domain Eukaryota; kingdom Metazoa; phylum Chordata; class Actinopteri; order Pleuronectiformes; family Cynoglossidae; genus Cynoglossus; species Cynoglossus semilaevis. The sequence continues at coordinate 4,927,247 of NC_024323.1, read as the reverse complement.
TATTTCTGAGGCTGGTGGGAAACAAAGTCCATTTTTAAACTCCCCATTATGTCACCGGCTCAGCCAGTCTCCACACATTTGATCCTGACAAAGTGACAGTGACCGCGTCAGAGGGCAGCCTCAGACAGGTCACACTATCTGCCGCCGTGCGGTCTGAATGCTGCCTGCAGCAGTTGATCATGATGTGAAAGGCCGGGTGTTTCGTTGGAAACGTGGAAGATGTTACACACAACAGGAAGTACACACTATCGTGGTGGTTTGATCTCACATCCTGATCTAACTCGGAACAAGCAGAGAACAAAAAGGTGCTGATTGTTGTTGATGTCGTTGTTATCGGGGTGCACAGGACATCTTTTATTAAAGTTAGTTCAGCCACTACAGGGCGTTGGTGTGGGTCAGTCATTGAGCGTAAAAGAACATGAGCATGAACTTCTTTTTTAGTGGCCCAAAAAAGTGGAATCTTTTTCATTAGTAAACGTCAGACAGCAACAGCAACAGTGTAGGGTGCAGTTGTTTTGAGACCTCTTTTTTGGAATGGTTTTTAGAACTGTTAATGAACTGTTAAAGAGCACTGGGACATGAGGAACATCATTATGAACATGAGGGCAGCAGTGTGATGGCAGAAACACCGACACCGGAGGCAGTTTTCTGTTTAACCGTATAAAAAGGAGAACATTGATGTCAGAGGCTCAGTGGATGACACCCAAGCTGCCCATAGTTGGTCAACTTTAAAGTTGAACTGCTGCTGGTTTAATTCTACTGCACTTCATCTGGCTATATATATATTTTTTATTTTACCTTATCATCACATTTCCTGTCTTTCTTTCTCTTCACAGGTATTCATTTTTCTATTTATGTTTTTAGTTCCAAATTTCCTATTTATTAGTTTTTCATTTATTTGTATATTCTTTTAATTTATGTATTTATTAAAAATGCTTTCATAGTTTTTTTTATTTATTCTTTGTACATTTAATTTTTATATATGTGTATTTTTATATCTTCATTTTCTCTACTTTATTTATTATTTTAACCTTCACCATCATTTATCTTTTTCTGGTATTATATATTCTTTATATTTATATATAAATATATATTTAAAAATATATACATATCTTCATTTTTTCTTCTTATGTATTTATATATGCATATATATATATATATATATAGAGAGAGAGAGAGAGAGAGAGAAGCTCAGAACAGTAAACAGATAAAGTATTGTAGTTTTTCAGAGTTCTCTGAGCATGTGATCCCTACAATAACTGATCGTTCTTTCAGAGTTAATCAGCTGACTTCCACGGTGAAACCTGTGAAACATCTGAACTTCAGATTTCCAGTAAATGCTGAGGTTCCCTGTGTTTAGAAACCACATCTTATCACAATGTGGGCAACAGTGGAAAAAAGGAACCACAATGAAACCCCAGGATCTGATGACGTGTGTGACATTTACGACATCTTTAACTTCTCCTTCGTGACCATGACTGTGCTGTCTGATTGACCCCAATATCAATGTGTGCATTTCCTGCTTTCATTTTCACAACAAAGCAACTGAATGTCTTTTGCCACACGGTTTCGACTACGTGAGTTTTGAAATGTGGGCTGTTATTTTATTTTTATAGTCCTCTCGTTGGCCTTTCAGTAGTGATTGTGTCAATAATAGCTCCTTACACCGAACCCTGGCTCCACTGCCATGTGAGTAAAAGTGACCCACGTGGATTTCCATTTGCTGAATGTCACGACAACTTTGTTGACAGTGACATTCCTGTTACAGGCTACTGCCAGGAAAATAAAAGCTTAAAGCTAAGAAGGTTGCCTACATGCCAACACTGAAGGCAGCAGTGATGACAAAAACTCTCCTGATGTCATATCAAGGTCTCCTCTTTCTCCTCCTCCTCACTGAGGATGGAAATGTAAAAACAGTGTCAGGAGTGGTTGAAAATTTTGACTATTTTTTTTAGACACAAATACATTTGTGTAAAAGTTGTAGAGAATAAAAATGTACGTGTTTCAAGTGGAAAACATTGAGCTGAAGCTGCTTGACAAAGCCATGTTGCTGTCCTCTGATATTTCTGATCCAGACCAGTTGGGTGAGCGTGTCTTTACACGGATGAAAACGATTACTGAATAAAAAATCTCTCAAACGAGCAATTACAAAAAAAAGAAAAAAAGAACAAAAAGAGCTACTGCAGCATCTTGAACTGGTCACAGTGAAATTGTGAAAAGTATTGTCTCACTCAACTCGTCACATTCAATACAGTAACCACAATAAAAATACAATGTAAGAGATTAGTAGAAAAAATTAAATATAATATATATAATATTTTATATTTTATCAGTATTTAAAAAAAAAGAAAAAGAAAGAAAATACAGAAACCTGTAGCTGGTCAAAACATTAAATTATTGATACACAAAGTTCCAATTCCTGACCAGTTCCTGACTGTAAGGACCAGGTTTTTGGTGGAAACACTTAAGGCCCACTTCAATTCCCAAACATGTTAGCGGTTAGCCTGCTAACAAAGTCATCAGTTTTTATTCAACAAGTTTGTTCATGAATCAGGGAAATAAAAAAAATTAAAAATTGTGTCCTTCTGCTTGCGGTTTTAAGTGGTAAAAACCATATAATTAAACTCATACACAATATAATTATACTGGATAATTATAGTGGGGCGATGACAACATTCTTTTCAAGGTTTAATTATCTTAATGATTTCGCATCAATGGTAAATACCAAATGTTATACAACATGTAACCCTGAAGGCTTTTTGTTCCCTATAGCACTGTGAGTGGTCAGTATAAAACCAGAAAAGCGCTACATAAGTGCTGACCTACTTTCATTTCCCATTTACCTGCAGCTGAGCAACACAGCAGCAAACATACATTTCTCAGAAACATCTATGTGCTATCAGTGTGTGTGTGTTCCTGATTAAGCAATACTTGTTGTGGGGACACATTATAGATGCCAATATATATACATATAAATATATATATACAGTATATATATATAAATATATATAGTAGAATAATAAACTATAGGCTATGTATGAGTGTCATGCTCACAAGCTACGAAAACCAGCGTGACTGAGTGCATTCTTTGTGTTGGTTTTATCTTCAGTACTTTTGCAGAATCTAAACACCAAAGCCCAAACCTCCAGTTCCAGTGGGATCCACAGCGATTATATTCTGCTCACTCACTGGATTATAAAATTTCACATCCGAGGTCAATGAAATTCATCCTCACGATTGCTTGTTGGTCTGTAAACCAATGTTTAGTGGAACAGGCAGCTGTTTAAGTTTTCCCACACTGACTCAGAAATTTACACCAGCTCATGGTTCCCGTAAAACCCCGCTGTACATGAGAGGGAGCCAACAGCGGGGGAAAAGGGTGAAAAACTAAAAATGTTATTCAACTAAATATTGCGGACAGTTTTACTGGCCGGTGAAGGCTTTTAAAAACAAAATCCTCAAAAAGTAATCCTCATTGTCATTTGTTTACCTCAGTGATGGGATTAATCTAAAATATGTTTTCTACTCTGACACATACTGATATACTTTTAAACGATAGCACATGGATGTAGTAGTTGTAAGAGGAAACACTGATGCTAATCTGCTTTAGCTAACATTTAGGTTTGTCTGTACTAAGAGGCAGTGTTAATTCGTCTTACAATTTATTGACTACTGTTATCTTCTAGGGGTTTTAACTTATTATGGCCCATCTGTTGTTTAATTTTTAATTTTAACATTTCAGGATTTTATTTGAGCTAAATTGGGGCTCTCAGTTAGCCAACATTGCTGTTTCTGCTACATTAAATACATTAGACCCATTTTAGCCTTTTAGCTCGTTGCTTTGTCTTACTCTTTGGTGGTTTTTGGCTTTACTTGTGGTCATAATGGACAGTTTTAATCAAATTTAAAGCATATGGCTGACATAGGTTTGCTTTAAACTGTGTTTGCTAACATTTATTGAATACGGAGTGCACCACAGAGGTGGTTGATGACCACAAAGAATTTATGAGTTTGGTCAAATTGTTAGCATTGGTTAATATTTTTATTCAGTCCTAAAGTTCTCATGTTGGAGTAAGGGATCAACTGTTTAGCTGAGAGCTTTTAATAGTAGCACATTGAACATTCAGTGGTGATCAGAGGAAACAGAGATGATTATCAGCTGAGGAACTGTGCCTGTTGTAACTGTATGCTAAAGATTATCTTTTAATAGATAAAGTTCTTGTTAGCTCTGCCACATTTCCATTTTCCATTTCCATGTTCTTTTCTTTTATTGTTAAATATAAAGTGTGTATTTTAGGCAGTATTTTACTCTTTAAAAAAATTCATTTTCACCTGCTGTGAATTTTTTTTTTTACAAATTAGTCTTTCTTTCTATTCTATTCTATTCTATTCTATTCTATTCTATTCTATTCTATTCTATTCTATTCTATTCTATTTAACCCAGCCATAGTAATTCTTAATTTTTGTAGCAGTGACACGGTTGGCACATTTTGGCATTTACATGACTAAGCTGTACCAGCAATGGTTCATTGGGTCAATGATAGGCTTGGACTGAACACTAATTCAGGAAACAGTGCTGCTGATATACAGTACTGGGGAACCGTAACTGTGTTCAGGAAGTGTCCTAATCATTTTATTATACAAATTGATTCCTGTTAATTTTGCATCATTATCAGGAAAACTGACTCTCCCAGCAGCACTGTGAATAATCAGCCAGCTTAAGAGCATTTCCATTCACAGTTGTCTTACAGTAAAACTTCCTGCTTGAGCAAGATCACTTCTCTGTGATTACCAGTTAACCAGTTACGTTTCCTGGTAACATACTCACATATCCCTTACCCCACATTCTCTCTCTCTCTCTCTCTCTCTTACATACAGACACTCGCAAACAAGCATGCACTCATTCTATTTACTGTATTTCTTTTTTTTTTTTTTTTTGTCTTTGTGAAGCAATGCCAGTAGTTTTCTCAAGAACATTTTGTTCATAAGTCACACTGACTGCGTAACTCCATGGAGCAATACAACAACATTACAAGGAAGAAGAAAAAAAACGTATTAACTCTGTGGTATTTGCCCATTGTTAAGAGCAGACACACGTGTGCACGTGGCCAAGCCTCTGGTGGCGAAATTAGAAACATGATATGTCATCATTGAACGTCTTCTTTTTTTAAATATAACTTAGAACATTCAGCTCCAGTTGTGTCAGTCTCTCACGTGGGAGTGCTGTTAATGTCAGATCTGGTGCATCATGCTGCGCACATGTAGTTCAAGCATTCCTCTTCAGATATCACATGCTGCCTATTTATGGCATGTGAGGATACAGTCAGTGTCACAGCTGTCTTCTGGGAAACACTAAAAACAGAACACAAGACCATTGACTTGTACATTTCACACCCAGAGGTGTATGCAAAAAGACTCTAACCAAATTTCTTTTGTGTTTGCAATGCTGAAATGATAAACTAGATTATTTAAATAAGAACTAGAATTTGTGTTCTGCTAAATAAACATTCATGGCGACATAATGGTGACATCTTTGTTTGTCAAATTTTGCCATAAATCTTTGTCTAATTTGTTGCATAAGTCAGACAACACAATAAAAACTCACAAATTTATTACATTGGCAACACTGACAGACCTGAGGTAGGCTCATCCATTGTTCAAAAAAGTCAAATACGGCCCAAGCTACATTCCTGACCAAGTACTTGGTTCTTATTTTTTTCAAGAATTTTTTTTGTTTGTTTCACAGTGACATTTTTGGTAACATCCCAGGGGCATCTTCAGATACTAGAATTGCCTCATGATGACAGAATAGATTTTCTGGAAATCAGAGGACCATTTAGAGGCTATCCTAATACCCACCCCCAGTCACTTCCCATTCTAATGATGGCGTGAATCAGACAACACCTGACTCACCTCTGTGGACACAGCTGCCTCTTACCAAAACCCATCCGACTCTTTGGCGTCAGTCTGTTGCCTTTAAAAACCTCATCCCACCCATCTATTCATTTCCCAGCCAATGTTTATTTAAATTTAACAGAAATAAAAATCATGTTATATATTTTCTAACACAAAGAACCAGGACATAAAGTAATGGAGTACCTCTCTTTGTCTGATTTTCACATATACACACAGAAACAAGCTGGCCTAATGATTGATCTTTATTAGTCATGAGTTGAGTGTGTACCCTGGAGTTAATCTAAACTATGGTGGTCATAGTTTAGTCAGCACAGACGAGAATTACACCAGGCACACGCATGTTGACAAAGAGTGGAATTTATCACTACAGCAAGACATGAAGCAACACTTCCCTTTAATCAGACTTTTTAAAATGAATTGTGACAAAAAAAAAAAAGAAGAAAAAACAACCATGATAGAGCAAATCAGTCAGAAAGGTAAAGGAAAACACCCTCAATTTTACCTTTGTGTCAAAACCATGTAAAAATTTGTGAAGATTATAATATAATAGTAAAACTTACAAAATAACAGCTGTTATTTGCATAACCATGTTATAATCAAAATGTTAGTTTACATTAATGTCATGGACAGGAAAAAGCAACCCTTATACTGGTATGGTAATATTGGCCAAATACTATAGCTTCAAGCTAAAAAAATAAAACATTAGCCCAGCTTTAGCTAGTACTGTAAACCAAACTGTTTGTAAAATATAGCCATGACCTAGCTGACAGGAAAGGTAAACAATACTCAACAGTAAACAATATCCAAACAAATAGCTTAAAAGTTTAAAAAAGGTTAGTGTTATCTCAAGTAAACCAGTATTGTTGTAGAATAGAATTAGTCCAATTAATCAGACAGAATTATCTAAAAGCCAATAGCTAAACAAAATATAATTTAGTTTTAACCTGAACAGCTACAAAATTATGATAAAATAGTTAGTTTAGCTAGCAGAATTACTGACAATACTTAGCTCAGTGTTTGTTTAATAAAAAAGGAAAGATAAAAAATAGAGGTAAATCTAAAAAATATGAGGTACGTATACTAGTCAATTTTAAATATATGTGCATTGCTACAACACTGTTTTGTTGTCTGACAACTGTGGAACATAACAGCCGTACAGACGCAGTTATTTTCAGTGTTTATATTGATACATTTTTTTCGACCTAACACCCGGTTTTGGAAACTTTTACGCAATCGTCCAAATGCGTTGCGTACAGCAACACTTCAGAGGAAAGCGCATCATAGCAATAATAACAGTGCGTTGCCAGTGGAGACCAGCAGGATGCAGCTGCTGCTAATGGGAAACGTCTTTCAGCAAGTTCCCCAAATGTGGCGCCCTCTATGGGGGAAGTGCTGCCCAATATCTGTGAGCCACAGCATCAATGAGGATTTCTCAGAAACTGATTACACAAAGTGGCTCAGCTCACACTGAGTTATATGACCTCACTCCTGACTCAAACCTGAACACACAGTCACCTACGGCTTTCATTCTACACTTTCCACTCTTAGACTGTGTTGAAATCCAAGGTAAAGCGATTGTTTACATGCTGTTTGAGAGCTGTTTGGAATCCCCGTTCTCCGAGCCTCGTTTTCAGAGGAGCAGCAGAGGGGAGGGCACTTCTCAGAGCAGGAATCCTTTAAAATAAATAAATAAAAGCAGACGCTTCCTGTCAATCTGCGAAGAGAGAGAAAGAGAGGCTTTACTGGAAGGAGGCGGAGTTTGAGCACACACAGAGAGCAGACGGAGGAGGAGGAGGAGGAGGAGGAGCAGCTCTGCCGCGGCTACTTAAAGCCCACAGCTCTCCAACACGGCCGTCAAGCTGTCACACCAAAAGCGAGCAGAAGACTTTTTAACAGTCTGAGAAACTTTCTAACATTGGCCTTAAACCCTCCTGCGTGCAGATCCAGGTCTAACTGTCGACCACCAACCTTCTGTTCTGCCTCAAGACATTTGGATTTACTGGGGAAAAAACAACAAACAAAACAAACAAACAAAGCTTCGGAGGAACATTTTAGGTAAGAAACACATTTGTTTGTTGACTTTATTTTTGCTGCTTTCCAGGCTGGGGAATTAACGGTGAATATAACTGCAGTTCAATGTATTCAATAGTAACATAGGAGTTTGCTAAATATAGACTTTGTTTTAAATTGCGCAATTTTACTGGAACTGGCCGTGGTGCCTGAGTCCCGAGGGCAGATTACACAAAAGGTTTCCTAGAAATTGCCTCAAGGCAAATTAATAGAGGAGTTATGTGGCGTGACAGCACTCCAGTTAAGAAGAAGAGTCAACACAGACAGAAAACAAAGGAAGGAAAAACCAGAAAGGAGCTTAGTATGACATAAAAAAGTATTTTATTAGTACTTTAGATCTTCTAAGTGGAAGTGTTTTGAAATGCATATTCAGTGTCTGTAGCGTTTCAAGAGTCAAACTCACACATCTCTTCCTCTCTCCCCAGGTGTTCCATTTCCACACCGACCGTTAGCGTCAGAGCTTCATGACCACCAGCTCAACTCCGCTCTTGTCAACACACCTCGTCTCCTTCTCTTCCTAGTCTGTCTGTGTGGCACCCGGTGCTCCCACAGGCTAACCCAGAGAGCAGGCACAGAGCCATGGTAACTTACAGCAAGTTTGACTCCACTATGAGCAGCAGCCTTGTGGACTCCAGCCTGCGGCTGCCTCAGCGTTACAAGACTTTTACCATGGTGCAATACCAGATGGTGCTGGCTACGCTCCACAAGCTCAAGGAGTGCGGCTTCTACTGGGGTCCCATCACCGGCAAAGAGGCCAATGCCATGCTGGCAAACGAGTCCAATGGCACCTTTCTGATCCGGGACAGTTCAGACAACAGGCACCTGTTCACGCTCAGCGTCAAAACGGCATCTGGCACCAAGAATTTGCGCATCCAGTGTGACGCTGCCTCCTTTCACCTGCAAACAGACCCTAAAAGCATTCACTCTGTTCCCCACTTTGACTGTGTGCTAAAGCTGGTACAATATTACATGCCTCAGAACAAAGGGAACACCCGCAGTGGGAATATGTACTACATTCACTCTGGAGGGGAGAAGATCCCTCTGGAGCTCATCAAACCTCTGTTCTGCAGCCTGTCCACGCTGCAGCACCTGTGCAGGAAAACTGTCAACGGACATTTGGACATTTCTTCCAGAAGAGACCAACTGCCTCATCCACTGAAGGAGTTCCTGCAGGAATACGACGCTCCCATCTAGAGGAGTTAGCAGGCGCTCTAGAAGGAGCAGCATCATCACAGTCTAACAAAGAAACCTCATGGTTTCAGCACAGCTGCGAAGAGCTAAGTCAAGCGCGAGCTCTCGCACAGGCATCGGTGAAGTTGCCAGTGTAGGTGCCAAGAAATCTGTCCAGGTTTAAGGGCCACAGGACTGTGGAGTACGGATGCACAGAGAGAAACGGCCAGGCCGGAGCGCTGTGGGACTACCTCCACTGTGTGATGACGTACAACTTACTGAAAACTGAAGTGAGGCTCAGTCAGCTGTCTGCAGTCTGATGACACACAGGCTCCGTCTGCTGCTGCTGCTGCTGCTGCCCGGCTGACAAAGTCATACAGCCGTTTATTCTGGACTTACTGTAAACTTTTGATGACTCTGGATGATAATCCCAGAGGAGAGAAATATCCCTAAAGAAGCCTTGGATCTCTGACCAAGTGAACAATCGATTCAACAGTTCTGGGTCCATCCCTGTGCCAGCCGTTATTGTCAAAGGGCTGAACTTTTTATGAGACCATCCTTGAGATATTTCTATATTTCTACTGTTCTGTTTATGGCACCGGTTAATGCCAAATTTGCCTGATGAAGACCAACAGTGACTGAATCCAGCAAGACCTTAACGAAAAAGCTGAACACTGTGGAGTATTTAAACTGACCTCAGGTCAGGTGTTTGTGTAGAATCAGTTAAACCAAAAGATGTGGTAGTAGTCCATTTTTTTTTTTTTGGCACACAGAGACAAATAATTGCCATATGAATGTATCAGAAGGTCTCTTTTTTTTTTTACCTAACGAGGAAAAAAGTGTCTTTTCCTTAAAACAATGTTTACATGAATGACCATGAAATAGTGAATCTGTTCTTTTCCTGTCTTTTGTAAAGATGTTGTACCTTTTTCCAGCCAGACCTCAGGCTGTGGATTCTTGAAGATTCTTGTGGAAGCAGGCAGACCCATACGACACATTTTGCACTTATTTATATTTGTGAGAACATTTCATTAATTTATAATAAAAAGCACTATTTTTCTACAAAAAACCTTTGATCTCTTTGTTTTACTTCACTTTGTGTTTTCTTTTTGTTTGTTATTTCTACCGCTGACAAAAGAAATGATTATGACAGTGTTTAAATGGGATTTTTGGATTTCACTAATATGGAAAACCCAATGTGTTTGGCTGAATTTGCGTTCTGCTAAATGTCAGAGAGAATTTAGAATTTTCCATGAATTCACCTTATTTTCATTTATTTGGTGCCTTTTAGTTACAGCTTCAAACACAGGTGAGCCTGGAGTCTGACCTCTGAATAATCCCAGTCTGTGGTGAATTGTGAAGACAGTGCTTTGTTCCTCTGTGTGTCACTACATCCTGTGTAGCGTCAGCACATGCTGTAACATGCATTCAAACAATGACACAGCTCTGCGTTGTAACAGGATGAGCCTTCATAGGTACACTCATTAACAAAAAAAACTTTCCAGTTCCCTGTCTCATACAGGCCAGGGTCAGGTGAGCGCTGTTGTTCTACGTACACCTGTGTTTCAGGGCAGAGGAATTCAAAGGAACACTGAGTTTTTATCAGTCCATGTACCAAATCATTCTCGGCAACTTTAAGGAAGGCTGCAGTCCCGACTTTGATCAGGAAACGCTTGACATGCCAGCTTTGGACAACACATGATGTCAGTTAAAGAATTCCACTGTAGACCGATGTGATTCGATTGTCTCACCTTTAGAAGGAAACAGATAAAATTGGAATTTGCATTTTGTGCGGATGTTTGCACAATGCATTCTTCACATACTTACAGATTGTTTCTATTGAAATTCCCTTTAGAGAAAAGGAAAAATATCAATAATCTCAATAAATATCTTCCGTAATGAACTGGTAAAATGAGGATAAATAGGTAAAAAAAAAAGAACAAAGATTTTGTTGTATGTATTTACTCTGTTTATTTTTGACTTTTGGTTTATAACATTTTTTTAATACCTTTCATGTCGCACACACGTGCAAAGTTTTAATAAAGTAAAAAAAAACAAAAACAAAAGCTGGGTCCAGAAACTGAAATGTTGTTTGCTCTACAACTTATCATATCTTATATAATAATAAAACAATGTGCCTGTGAAGGTTATAAGTTTAGCCACACCTACTTTAAGCCCTGTGGTGCAGTGCACAAGAAATTCTCTGGTATCGTGTGGTGTGAGTTCCAGAGAACTTTTCCAGAGAACAGGGCTGAAGATAGAATAGAACTAATAGAATTAAAGGTCATTTGGAAGCAACACAATTGCTTCCTTCTGCTTTTCTCCCTCAGCACATCAACTATGTTAGTTTAGTATTAATATAACATATACATATGTTATACATATGCAACATATTACATGTGATTAATTATAATGACTTACCGTCATTCCAAGCATGTGACTTTCTTTTGAAGATCTATTCAGGTATCTGTCTTTCTGTTAGTCTTGATATAATTCTATAAATAATATAATTACTACTTTCTCCTTTGACCCAATATTTGGTTAGACAAAGTTAATTGAGAAGTAAAGAACAACACAAAGGACATCTAAGTTCATTAAATATGTATTTATTAGAAATCAAAAGGAAAACAAGCAGAGAAGTTACCAAACATTAGCTTGATGTTCCTTTTCATACAGATTAGCTTTTAATAGTGGCACACAGTCTTCAAATGTTAGAAACGACAGCAACCATATTTAGAATTTTGTGAAGCGTTAGATAAGTGGTGGCTAGAAATAGCCGTGATAGCTACATTATAGTTTACGTAAGCTTGAACTGGTATTAGCCAAGACATAACTGACGTAGCGGGACTATATTTAGCTAACTCACTCGTCAGTACTGGTAAAAGGGAAACAGAAATAGCATCTTCTAACAGACCAATTATTATAATGAGATACCTGTAAGCTAAAATAATTTTATCCTAGAGTTAGTTCAAAGCATTAGCCAAAATAGCTTAAAAAAATATCTACTACTAGAATTACAAAATTTAGCAGCTAAAAAGTAGACAAACAGTAAGAGTACACCGCTCCCCTTACAGCTGCCCACTGTTCACTTTGGTGATGGGTTAAAAGCAGAGGTCACATTTGGTTGTGTGCAGTGGTGAGCTGTGTCACAATGACAAGGAGTTCACTTTACTTAGTAGCTAAATAGTCATGGCAAACAGGATTATCAAATGAGGCTTATTAACATAATAGCATAGTAAATATTTGATGTACTTTTGAATATTACACTTCAGGTGCAGCAGAACTTGTGCTGGATCAAGTGACTGACTGTTCACTCATTTACAGGGCTGGACATGTCCCTGACTATTTGGAACAGTATCTTCAGATCTGTGTCATTTTTCTCTTTTAATCTCAGCAGTACTGCGTGCACTGCACACAGAGCTGCATTGTCATTGGCTCTCCCTGAACACGTGCGGCAACCTTGATTCCTACTCACATTTCCAGTATCTCACTCTGTTTACAATTCCACAACTACTAGTTGCCATGGAGTTTATTGTGAGTAATGATCTCCAGATGCCAGGTTTCCCAGCCAACCAGTGAGAAGCTTTGAGTCACCACAGCCCGCAAGTCCCGCCCCTATAAGTCTCTTCTCCGGGCATGCTCCTCCTGTTCTTCCTGCAGGCTGCCACATTTACTGTAAGCACTCCACTCCCCTGTGCTCTACCTCAGACTGTGACAGTATTAATCTGCACTTCCATCTCTGCCGGATTCTCTCGGCCTGCCTCCTCTGCCAGCTCAGCACCGGCTGCAGACCTTTATATCTCTGCTCGCCTTTACCTCAGGGTGACGCAAGGCAGCAGACAGAAAGCAGGAGCATGACGGAGGAGGACAAAATTAGACTTTACATAGAGGCTTCAGTGCTCCCGGAGTCTGACCTAAGAAGTTTGGCTCTCATAGTCTCACTGCACGCTTCACAAGTACTGTACAGTTCTGAGTTAGAAAAGGTGTGGGTGAATAGAATAAAAAATATAGTAATAAGTACAAGTCTAGGTATGAATATTAGTGTTAAAAATATGCTTTACACTAAGTATAAAAATGATAATTAGCATATCAATCAGCATAACAATAAGAACAAGAGTAGGTGTGAGATTAGGAAAATGCATGAGAATAACTTTAAGAGTATAAGGAGGAGAAAATAAATAGGAAAAAACACAGAAGAAGCAAAAGAATGAGATTAAGGAGGAGAATAAGTTTGAACATAGACATAGTATGAAGTAGGACCCGGTATGATAATAAATATAAGTAAAATAAGAAGAATGACATGAATTAGAATAAGAAAAAGCATCAAATATTCTACAATAGGTTTAAGAAAAAGTAAAGAATTATTAACAATGTTAGCATAGGAATTAATATGTGAAAAAGAATTAGATTTGAGAGTGGAATAAGTCTGAACATAGAATTGGCATAAGAGTCTTATAAAAGTATAAAATATTTTATATTATTTATATTTATAGTAAAAGTAAGAATAAAAATAAACTTCTAGAATAAGTTTAAGAAGAAGGAAAAATATTAGCAATGTTAGCGTAAGAATAAGAAAAGTCATTGAGATTGAGAATATGAATGATAATTATTATATCTGTATACATCTGTCTACAGGCATTACTAAGAACTGTGACATACTGTAATATATGGCACTCCATGTTGTTGTATAAAATATAAATATTACAGTAGTTAGTACTGGACTGTGTACTCAGTGTGCATGCATATCCATTCATAGCATCATGTGGGAACGTTTTCCTCCTACTCAGGTTCCTCCGTCACTGTGAAACCAGTGTGCAGTTTTAGTGGAAAGCAGCCAAACGAGAGCCGACAGGCTGCAGTGAAATATTTACTTCACCCTGGTAACGTGAGTGGTGGCCTTTTTTAAGTCTTACACATTGACCATGTCACACCGAGGCTCCCTACAAAATGAGAGGTGGTGTTGTTTGTTAGCTGACAGGAGATAAGCTGACATTTATTTTCAGGTCAGTCATTAACTTGGCAGGGCAGAAATTCACCGGAAAAACCAGTAACAAATGTCTTTCAGATTCTTCTCAGATTTTCAGTTTTGCTTCTTGTTTCTGAAACATGTTTCTGCTTCAGATCATTCACTGTTAGTTTTGCTTCCTTTTTGGCTTTTTCCTGGAACTCGTTTGCAGATTCAAATGTCACAGAGCCCGAAGTGCATGTAAACAATGTCAGCTGAGGAGAAATCCCTGACAGTCCTCCTGCGCTGCCAGGAAACACCCTGTGAGTCACGGCCTCAGACAAGAGGACGGCCCAGAGTCAGAGTGACATATTCCTGCTCACAGGGTTATTGTGTTCACGACATGTTAATACACTGTGCAAACACACAGACCTTTTTACAGCATGTGAAAACAGCGGCCGCACTTAAACCTGCATAACAACTGTAATCTGCAGTCAAATAACACTGAGCACATAGTGACGAGTGGAAAATCGTCATGGAGTTTAACACGCTGGTTCTTGCGATGATACCCCTGACTCACAACCTGCTCCAGTTCTTTGAGTGGGACACCCCCAAAGACCAACAGCCACTAATGAAAAGTGAATGGGTTTTAGCAAACCACTGTGAGACCCTCACTCTCTACCTGGGCCTCTTTATTCTTCATTTTTACCATGCAATCTCATTAGGGTTGTTTAGCTTTTTGGCAAAATTTTATTTTTTTTTTTATTAGATTTTAAGCTAACATTTAGCTGTGTTTTGGTTACTTTCAAATTGGTTGGGATGGTCTTTTGCTAACTTGTAGCAATTCCAGGAATAGCATTTAACCAGTTCTTACTTCTGCTACATTTGGCAACCATTAAGGCAATTTTAAAAAAAATAATTATAGATACTGTGTATTTTCTGTTTTTATTAAACATACAGAACATTTTAGATTGTCTCCATGATCCATGTATATGTTGATGAGATTGGTTTTAGTTGGATTTTGTTTTGCCATTTTTGTTTTTTTATTAGAGACACATATGTACTGAGTTGAGGGTCAGGGTCAGGCTCAGGGTCAGGGTCAGGGTCAGGGTCAGGGTCAGGGTCAGGGTCACTTTATCAACTTTATCATCTGTTAGTAGATACATGGCCAAAACACTGAAGTAAAACATTTGAATGGTCTAAAAATGACTCTCATCTTTTTTTACTTTTTTCAATTTAATCCTAAGAAACTTTTTGAGATTTTGATTTTTCAATATATTACACAAGCATTTTTGTGATGTGTGTTTGTGCGTCGCAGGGTGGGTCATTGAAACAGGGAGTGCCCCCGTTACGTAACGAGACACACTCCTTTTGGTGATGTAATTGAAGAAAATACCTCATAATTACGTTCGCCCGTCCTCACGCTCACATCACCATGGAAACAAAATAAAGTTCTTGTTTCAAGTACTGTTACGCAGGAACATTTCCTGCTGTGTTGTAAGTAGCTCTAAGCTCTAAATAGCAACTTCCAGGCACACGTGTATAAACCAGACGTGTGACCGATAGTTCCTCGGTA
This sequence comes from Cynoglossus semilaevis, assembly GCF_000523025.1. Classification (NCBI taxonomy): domain Eukaryota; kingdom Metazoa; phylum Chordata; class Actinopteri; order Pleuronectiformes; family Cynoglossidae; genus Cynoglossus; species Cynoglossus semilaevis. The sequence goes on along the minus strand of NC_024323.1, from coordinate 4,911,570 downwards.
GATTCCTCAGAAACTCAGTCTTTATAGACTCATTTATAACCTGCGATAAAGATGAAAAGTAAATATGATTACACTGGTGCGCACACAGGCTGGAGTGAGTACTCTGATGAGCTCGACTGCATATGCAAATAATTCATAATTCTTTAGTCCAGTACATCACCTCAGTTTCCCTCTCTTTTCTTTTACTGTGTTACATTGTGTACAATTCAAAGTACATATAAGGACGAGGGTCCTCCTGTGATGTCACTGGAGTCAGTTTAACTTGTATAGCCCACATCCACAGAAAACATTCATCTCAATAGACTTTACAGTTTGAAATAAGAGTTTAAATTAATGGTACAGATGATTTAAATAATGTATATAATTTCAGATAAATTAATGTCATTGATGTGTTCTGTTTAATAATATCTGCATATAATATTCTGACCTTTTGTGTTGGACTGATTATTGAGCATCTCCAAGTGTTCCGGTGCTGACATTGTGGCCAAATCTAAGGTAGAGGCATGCCCTTTGGGTAATTATTATAACTGTAATGCAGCACTGTAAGAACGTCTGTGCAACTCAACCACCAGGTGATGCTAAATCCTACGCAGTGTACCTTTAACTCTTTAATTTGACACAATTGCCTCGGTTATACTTTAAAATATAGGAAACATACAAAAAAAAAAAAAAAAAAACAACCTAGATTCCACACCAAGGACGTTCATGGAAACCACCGTGGGCGTCTTTCACAGTTATGAAGAAACAGAAGTTTGTCTGTTTTTTTTCTTACCAAACGTACAGGAGAAGTAATTTGTTGGAAGCCTTACTAATCATAATCTCAGCCACACCCAGTTACAGACGAAGAGTAAAAGTACTGCACCCAGTTTACTGTGAACTTCCAGTGTATAATCAGGTTTTTCTGAGTCTTTGAAATAATAAAAGACCTCCAACAAAAAATGGCCGCAGCAAGAAAAATGTGATTTTGGCAAAAGAGTCATGTTTATTAAAAATAAGTTTCTATTATGGTGGGTTATTAAATATAAATAATATCTGATCATCTGGTATTTTCCTGATTTATGAACAAAATAAATATTTTTAACATATTATTAATGACAAAGAAAAGAAAGGCAAAGAAAAGGAAGAGACGTTTATGACACACTGGTCATTGACAGCACCAGTGGCCAAAGGAACTGATGTCTCTGAATGTCATTCACAGATGGTAGCTGGTCTTTTTACTGCAGAATTCCAGACGCATTTTTTTTCCATCTCGTACTCTTCAGCTACAGCCGTTATAGACTAAAATGTTTTCTTCTATGTATGAAGCTGTATCACAGCCGTCAAGAGGCAATAAACAAAAGATATACTTCCTCAGAGACAGGAGTAAAACAAGAGCCTTTCCTCAGTGAAAAATGTACTTTTCTTTTTCTTCTATTCATTCATGGTGGCACAGTGTACCGAATGTTGCTGCTGCAGTTTTATGAATACGTTTGGCTCCCAGCTGCAGAAAACACTTTCATGTGCACAGCGTGGAATTTGAACCATTGCTGGAATTCAGTCAAATGAGAAGAAACGGGAAAAACAAAGAGAGACTTTTTTGTTCGGACCACAAGTGAGCAGGTTAACTGGAAACTCCCTGATAATGTGACATTCAGCTCAGCCATTCAATACATCAAGCTGCTGACTTAGTATAATGTGACAGTGCTCTCTCTCCCTCTCTCTCTCTCCCTCTTTTTCTGTGTGTGTTAAAAACCTGATGTTACATAGTATTTACACATTGTGTGTGTGTGTGTGTGTGTGTGTGTGTGTGTTTGCTCATTAAGCAACAACGTTGTGATAAGAACAGACTAAAGTGAACACTGGAGCTTGACTTAGGTGGCATTTCCTGCAAGAGAGGTCGTCAGGGTGACCTGGAATGACACCAAATGCCCTTGACACATGGAGTGCTGGGATGTGTGTCAGTAAATAGGAAAGCTGAGAAGGAGAGAGAGAGAGAGAGAGAGAGAGAGATTTGATGGGGCCTTCAGCCTGTAGGTGGCGTTTTGACAAATATAAATACATTCATTAACAATAATTAAAAAAATAATATCCAGATCATTATATTCTGCTCGTGTGTAATATCTTAACACTACATGCAGCTATAACACAAATCACAGCATTTCTTGTTTCCTCTTTTAAAACGTACTGAAATATATTTATGTATGTGTAAAAAGGCATGTCTTTTATTTTCTGAATAAAACAGTCGTAAGCAGTACAGTCGTCCCTCAGTGCATTGTGGGTTTTTAATATTTTAAATATTCTTGTATTGCAGATTTTTCGCTTTAACATGGGTTTTTGCGGTATAATAAAATATTTAAATTTCCAATATTTTTATTATTTTTGTGATAAACATTTTCTAGCCTAAAAAGAAAAAAACAGTAAAAGAAATAATTTAAAAAAATTACAAATACATACAGGATATTCACGCCCTACTGTGCTTCCTAGGGTTCATTAAGGGTTAATATATACATAAATAATATAATGCAATATTCGCAATAAACGAGGGACCACTGTAGTTCATTCTGTTTTATCTCACTTCAGTAAATGAAATGACAAATTTGACATTCAGAGCTGTCACAACTATACAGTATATACATATACAGTATATAAATATATTTACCCACAAGGCACTGTGATATGAGCATGAAAATCTGCTGTTGGCCTGACATGTGTGCATTTCTTGAGGAATTTTAGGAAACAGCTGCTGCCACTTCTGTGGAAACACAGGACATAGAACAATCTGATCCTGTGTCCCTGTATGCCCTGCTCACAGCTGCACAGGTCCAGTCTCACACACACACACACACACACACACCATACTGTAACAAGCTCAACCTCAAATGTTACAGCTATGATAACCAAATCCATGACAAGAGGTTTTCTCACGACGGGAAAACCCTACCAGATCATGCACTGGGTATAAATCCCGGTGGTTTCCGCAGATATGAAACGTTTGTTTCTCAAAAATCAGAGCTTTTTCCTTGTGTGAGTGTGTGAGTGAGTTCAAGAAAATATTACATTTACCAGCATTTGTGGATGTCAGGGTAGAAGATATAAAAAATGTGTTTCTGTTGGACAGTGGCTTTAAAGAAGTTCTATGCATCTAGAATGTTCTTGGTTTAAATCTAAAAAAAAAAAGGTTTCCATGAGGCTGCGAGAAACAAGTCCCTCTCTATGTTTTGGGGGTTTTTTGTCAAAATTGATGGAACTCTATGTTGAACAGACAGTAACACTAAACTTCTTCAAGGACAAATCTCTGGCAACTGGTGCAATACTGCCAGCTTTTATTTGACCCAGACATGTTGAACAGACGGTAACACTAAACTTCTTCAAGGACAAA
>NC_024323.1:4899001-4908112 GCF_000523025.1 Cynoglossus semilaevis | reverse complement strand
AATAAAAAGTCCCCGAAATGCATTAAGTAATATATGTAAATATGTGTTACTTTATATGTCTATTTTTGTATATACAGTATGTGTGTGCATAAGTAACAGACGGGTGTCTTGAGAACGCCCCTTTTATTTTTACTATTGGAGTGACGATTAGCACATGTCCGGATGTTTGACGAATATTTATTTAATTCTGATCATTTACAACCATTTCTTCCATGTCAGCATTTTACACAAGATAAACAGCGGAAATATGTCGATTGAAAAGTTTGTATGCAACAGTTCGCATATCACAGCTCGACTACAAACACGACATATCAATTACAACAATTGGCTAGGTTGCTCCGTCAACTTTGAGTATCTGAACATACCAGAAATAGCACATTTCATTGTTTCAATCCAATATGGTAATTGAAGACGTACGCACCTGCAACGACGACATCGTCACACCGATACATCAAGACCACGTTGGATGTTAAGCCTCTCTCAAGGAAATGTTTGATTCTTCAAGTTATTCAGTTTCTGCCCTCTTTGTTATCTGAAAAAAAAAAGACTCTTGTCTCGGCTCAAGCTGCAAGTGTGGGTGAACACACCGCGTCTGATTAGCTTACTGTGAACGCTTGCTCTGCCTTAGCCAATCATCATTAAGCATGCGGCGGTCTCATACCTCCGTCTCAAAACGTGTTTTAACGATCGAAATAGTTATTAGTTTGATCACAGGTTAGTAAAAAAAAAAAAAGCCCCGCAATAATAATGATCGATCGGTTTTGCTCCTCAATCTAGCTAGCAGGCGCTAAATGGGCAGGTTTTTGCCGACTAAACGTGCAGACCAATACACACGTTATACTAAATAAATGTGTTAATTATTGAATAGTGAATGAAAGTATTAGAATACATTCTTAACGTTGATGTTTCTTCACATATTTTCTCGCATTGTCTGTGGGTTTGCAGCCAGAAACTAATGGTGTTTGGGAGGAGCCTTGTCATGAATAATTTTGGATAGTGCTGAAAGAGAGCATATGATCAGAGCAACACTTACCCTATGGTCAGAATTTGCATTGTGTATATATACATACAGCATGGCTAAAATATATAAAAATAAACTGTAATTTGTAAATATTTACAACTGTGGAACAATACTCCACAGGCAAAATAATTAATTTTGAATCACGGTTCCTGGATTCATGACCACCAGAAACTGACAGAGAAGCTGAGCTCCAAGGATCGGATATAATGCCAGTGTTGGACAGGGATGAACAGCACGTCGCCTGGCTGTAAGACGCATTCGAGATACGGAGCTTTGGAAAACTCAGGGAAGCGCTGTGTGTCTGGACTCTCCACCTCCACCTGCTCGGGGAAAGAGAGTCAGAAATTGGAAATACAGCATACATTTGCAAGCTCAACATGTTCGTGTCGCTATGGACTGTCAATCTTACCTGACTGGTATTGTGAAGCAGCGGTGACTGATGAGGGTAGAGCTTGTCCGTGTGCTCCGGGGAATAAAGGCGGATGTATTTACTTCCCACAACCTGATGTATGGAGGAAAATATAACGTTAAGAACAGTGTGCAGAAGACGTCTGAAACTGACAGAGGTGCTGTTGAGGCGTCATCACCTGAGCCAAAAAGTTCTGCTGAGGGTCTTGGTGAAGAGGAGACACCGTACCTCCCGGTCCGAACCATGCGTTCACAGTAATGTGGTCTTCGTCGTCCTCACCCAGGCAGCAATAATCAGGGAAACGGATGTCTTCCTTCAACTCTGGAATCTGAGGCAAACATAAAAAAAAAAAAATTAAATGACAAAAACATTCAGTGTTTCAAAAATGTTTTTTTTCTTGAGTTGAACACTCGTAATCTCACTTATCCTGAGCTGAAGTTCGATAAAAAAATCATTATCATCAGGCGGAAATTTAAATAACAGGATTACGTTTAAGTGCAGGAAACGCTTCCACCAGATATATTGAATTAAAACACAGCTTCTGAAAACAGAATAAATAACATTTTTAATTCTAAATATTAACCTCAAGCAAAATAAAACATTGTTGCACATAATAAGAATAATAAATCAACGACTCAAAATATTCAAGCAAAATAAAACATTGCAAATAAAAAGAATAATAAATCAACGACTCAAAATAACAAAACAAGGTCTCTCATTTCAAAACATTATTAGTCAACTTTCGAGGTAGAAAAGGTGGCGACGCTGTGACCTGTTGGTTCTCACTCTCATTTATTGTATTCTGATTAGAATTTAAATTAGACAATTAAAAACTCAAAGTATTTGACATGCATATGGAGGGGATTTGACATCTGTCAGGAACCCATCCCAACCAAATGTACAGCTCAGCTGTACAGGAATTCCATAAAGTGAATACAACACGACCCCAGACGGCAGTAGTAAAGTAGTGTGTAAGTATGATTAAAGTAAAAAATTAGCTCTGCTTTTCTCAAACATTTCTCGGGTTATTTTATTGGCCAGAGTTAAATAGCTTGGTACATTCAATGGTAAGAAAACAAAGAGGCTGATTTTGGTGTTTTAAACTAACAGCTGCAAAAATATTGGGTTCAGTTCAAGAAGTGAATTATTTTTTCCAAAGTCACAAAGCTCATGTATTTGAAAGTAAAAAAAAAAAAAATCAAACTGTACCTGATCAAACAGCTGGTGCTGGGCCAGATAACCCAAACCTTTAGCCTTATCCTGGGAGGAATAAACAAAAACACACGTTTAAAAAAAAAAACACAGAAAATAAATAAATCTGTATTAACACAGTCGGAACAACAAATTTGCACGTACCTCATTTGAAATAAACCGATCGATGAATTCATCCACCGTGAGCAGCGTTTGTGACCACTCCTCGTCCGTGTACCTCGATCCGACTTCGACTGGAACGGTCCGACAGCCGGCCACTGACCGCAGGTAGTCTATGCTGCACAGGAGGTAAGAAAGAAAAGAAGAACTATAAAGTCTGGTATAAAAATATTTAGTAAAAAAAAAAAAATCAGTTACTTCAGTCAGGGGGTTTAAATTATAGGCTTCTAGAAGCAAAGGGTGATTTTCAGGGCCAAAGTCCAGCTGGATTTCTCTCTCAGCTCATTTAGTGCAATCAGTAAAATGATGTGTCTAAACTAAGAGCAAGCAGAGGGGAGGACGACTGGTCCCACTGCTAATGGACAACAATTCTGAAACTAATTGAAACACTTTAATCATTGTTCTTAACATCTCTCAAAGTTGCTCTCAGTTCGGGAATCGAACCTCCAGGGGTGTTGGTTAAGTGCAGGCCAGTGGTCAATGACTCCTTCTAGAACCACGGGTTTGAGAGGCAGCAGGTAGTTTGTCTTGAAGCTTTCCAGTGATGGACACTTCACTCTGGGAACTGCCAGCTCTTCTCTGATCACAGGGACAAGGGGACACTCTGTCTTCATTCTCTGTTAATGACGTGAGACAACAGAGGGGCTCATGGGTTGTTTTTGTTTGTTTAGGTTTTAACACTTGATCCAATCCCAGCTGACAGCAGGACAGCAGGAACATAACATGGAAATATGTGAAGTTCTTTATTCATGTCAGAGCCTCCGGTTTATCCTGTCCTAAAGGAATGCGATCAAAGGCACTGTTTCCCAAAAACTGGGCCGCGACCCTCAAGTGGGTTGCAAAAGTTCGTTTTTTTTTTTGGTCGTCTCGACTCATGTTTCCCAGGAGTTTACGAAAAATGTCTATTGACTTGGGTCGCGAAGGTTTGTTACTTTAAAAATATGGATCCCCAGAAAAAAAAGTTTAGGAAACACTGATCTAAGGTCACTATTCCAACATTTAACAAACAGTATCTGGAAAAGTAGTGTATGATCAAAGGACAAAGGGTTTAAAAATATTGGGAAAAACTTCTCATATAATTAAAATTGTATAGACGGTCAGACAATCAATTTGACCTATGTAGTTTCAGCGCTTACATCTAAATTTATTAGAAAGTCTTTCATATTTTGTTTCATTCATATATTTTGTATATTATAATTATATGTAAGTTCAGACTTACAACGAAAATTCGAGTTACATCACCGCTAGGAAATTGCAATCTGTGCAGAGCGTTTTCTTAGTGTTGCAGGCGTGGATATAAATCAGCATAGCACAGACTTGGGTACGTTGCAGGCGTGGATCTAAATCAGCATAGCACAGACTTGGGTACACTTTCGGCCCGTTCGGCTTTTTAATCCGGCCGGTCAAACTTTTCCAAATTATATAATTTATTTACATTAGAAAATTATAAAAAGCATTTTAGCATTTTAGCCTTTATGCATGACTTTTACATGACTTATCTTAGTTCACACAAACATTCCATCTATCTGCTTCTGACCCGGCCCCCATGTTCAATTTTAGGACAATTGTGGCTCACGGGTGAAAAGGTTTGGCATAGATTGCTGTAGCTCACTCACCTTCACCTCAGGTTGTCCCTGGTCATCACCGTCTTCACAGGACTTTTTAAACTGACTTTGCAAAATCCCAACAATAACCTGAAGTATATTGTCCATGATGGCCGCACCCATGAGCAAACCCATGTCGCAGGTCCTGATGGCCTGCCGCAGCTCATCCTCTGACGGTCCGCCACGGCACAGAGCGGCCACTTTGAACAGGCATCCGTAAGAGTAAACGCGTCTCCACTCCTTGTCCACGTCTCGCCATGTTCCCGTGTTGAGTTTCTCCCACGAGTAGTCCAAAACGATCTGAGCGTTCAGTGAGAGGCTGCTGTTGGACGTCTGGCTGTACAGATGACGCCTGGAGCGTTTCAGTAAATCCAACACACTGGACTCCACCGTGTCACTGAAGAGCAGCAGGAACTGGTCCTCACTGGCTGGCAGAGCAGCAGAGATTTGAGGCCACAGCTGTGCCACAGATGAAGACGTCTTCATTTATGCTGCGGGACACAAAGTGGAGACAATTGGGTCAGGATAGTTCTCCTGATAGGACAGCACCTCTTAGATTCACTGCAATAATAAATGGTTATGTTGCACTTGTAACAGTCATTTTAACTTTGAGCCATCTTTTTGACATAATATTTTTATTTTCTCCTCTAAAGTGTATTTTTACTTACTTTTTTTTTTAAAAGAAAGTCAGTCATATCGAATATGAGCTGGAAATGTACCAGCAATAAACACTTACACAGGACTTTATTTTTAAGGCTTTCCCTTCAAGTAAAGTGATCTTGACAAAACATGCCACCCCTGTCTGAACATCTCTCTTTCCATAATAATGCCACACAAACAAGGTGAACCGACGATAGGTGTCTGTCACTCTCCATCTTCTCTGACACATGATGGAGTGCAGTGATAAAAAACAACAACAACAAAAACTGGCCACCACAGTTACAGACAAGGACACTTGTTTTTGCCACAGCTGACAGGCTTTTCCCCCCATCTAAACAGATGTATAGTACGCCTCATTTCCAAACTGGCATCTAACAAAGCCCAGGTGAGGGGCATCCTGAGCCAGAGTTGTGAGTGTGACTCATGCACAATGGTGACACTCCATCACACCCTGACGACCATTGCCAACTGTTGCCTCCATGTGTGACATCATTCATGCTTGTTGTGTAAAATATAGGATGGTGACGATTGAGTTTGGCAGAACTAAGGCGATACATTAAGACACTTCACTTGTCACAGGAGTTAATCAACACTCTGCCTCGTCTTTCACATTTTAATTCCGGCACAAACAAACTAAACCAAAATAGAACATTACTTTCAACTATTTAAACATTAACAAGCTAATGCTCCTGCTTCTTTAGTTTAGTTATCTGTATCTTCAATTCTATACTGAACTATAGTAGCCTACTTCTGAACTTCTGTGTGTGAAATGACCTCAATATTAAAACCGAGGACCGAAGAACGAAAGTGTTACTTACGCAAAACAGAAAGTCCAGAAACGTTAAAATGATATTTTAGATAAGCTTTCTTCTGTCTTCCTGCGTTTTAACTAATAAAACACAATGTATTTGGGCACGGGACACCGTCGTTAGCATCACTGCTAAAGCTACTCCGGTGTCGCAACAAAAACATACCGCAAGGAAATGAAGACAGCCGGAAACGTCGGTTCCGCGTTTCTATCAAGGACTTGATGTGCACCCTGTCTCCAGCAGAGGGTAGTAATCTGCTCTAAGTCAAATGTGGAATAATATTTGACATTAAAATATCTGGTGTCAAGATAGTCGACTGCACAGGCACGCACACGCGCGCGCGCACGCACGCACACACACACACACAAACACTGTAAATCACGTGCTGATAGTTCTCCACGCCCCCCACCCCCCACCTTTTTCTCCCTCGCATCTCTCTTCTTACACATAATGCTTCTTGTTCACATGGTGGTTTGATGTTTTATTTTCACGGTTTAAAGTTGCTAGGTCAGTTTATGAAATAAAACAAAGTTATAAGTCACATATCCATGTATCCATAGTTTTATTTCTTCAGTTTATTTGTTAACTCTTGGTCAATCCTAACGGGATATTAGGATATTTAGCTCTTTATTTAATTTACATAGAGTAATTTTGAACTAAATAATGTGATAGCCTTTAACTTTTTACAGTGTTTTTGGCTAAGGTACTTCCATTCATCCTTTAAATTAATTGGGCAATATTTCAATGTTCTTGCTCATTTTGGCTTCATTTTAGAAGCTAACCTTTAGGCTAAATGCCAAATGGTAATTGTTTTTTTACAGTGCTTTCAGGATTTAAAAAAAAAAAAATCTGAAAAGTTTTGTGAAAAGATAGTGATGGTGAAGTTTTCATTACAAAATCAACTAAATTTAGAAAAATATTTTATTTTTAATATTCCTATTATGTTCATTACTCATTTTTAAAAATGCAGTACATTTGTATCTCACTTTTATATGGTGTGTCTTCAATGAATAAATTCAAACAACACCAAGGTTTTTGCAGGTTATTTCCATCAGTGCTGCACCACAGATTCCTCTACGTAAAGAATATTGATATGTATCTGCTCATGTGAGACTAAAACAATGATTGGGTTTGTCTCGTTGATGTCTCGCGGTGATCTTCGTGTTTTTCAGATTCAATTGCTTTTGCGAAGCACGGAGGCGGGGCCCTGAACAAACACGATAGGACTCCTTTGGCAGGGAAGAGCACAGTCTATACACATATGGCACTATTATCAAATGTCAAACACTGTATGAAATTCAAATAATCTTGGTGCAAACCACTCAGTCGTCTCTGTATGGAAAGCAGACGGGGGGAAAAAAGACAGTAAATGACAAGGAGGTGGAAACACAGAGAGTTCGCCTTTCCTGGAATCGCATGAGATTTAAAATGTTTCATGCATTTCTGTTCATTCTCACTGTGTAAACAGCAGAATTCCCACGACTCCATCGCTTCTTCACTTTACTTGAACGTAGGTGAGAAATTACCGTGACGACGGAGCTGCAGCATCTTCTCTCTCTTTTTTTTTTAAGGGTTTCTATTGCTTCTAGGAAATGATGTCTCAAATAAAAGTGTGAATTATAATTTTTTTATGTAAAAGGGCGCAGCGAAGTGAGGTGTGGACAAATTAGGGAACACATGGTCTTCCTTATTGTATGGATGCTGAGGATGATGCTGTTCACACCATGACTGCTGTTTATGTACCTCTGCCAGTGTGAGCAGTGGGGGTGGTCCCAGCTGGAGAAGGCCATGTATTATTCATCTTTGTCTGGTGGTGAGATAGTGTGGGGCTACACTGAAGGTCAAAGGCCTGGCAATGTTATTCCTCGCTGTTCTGTCACCACCGGCTTCATGTGCAGCCCGTCCACCCAATTTTCATCAGCAGGGGTCAGTGACCTTACCTGTGTTTACTTGGAGGAGAAGGTGATTGTACTTTCTGTTTCTCCCTGATCCTTGTTAGCCAGTGTCATTCAGAAAAAAAGCATAGATACATTTTATACTGAAAATATTATTTTTTTTATTTTTATTTTTTTACATTATGTTCCTAAATGAATTTTTGAAAATTTTTGTATTTTGTAAATTAAATTGGAAAATTTACTATGAGATTTGATCCTAGATTTAAATGTTGAAAATGATATCTGTCAAGAATCTACACAAGTGATGATCAACTTGTAGTTCATGGGCCAAATGTGGCCTGCCAAACTATCCAATCCGGCTCGCAACTGGATTTGAAAATTGTGGAAAAAAAAATCCTTTTATGAGTGAACTCTAACTCTAAAATGACACTATATTTTTGTTTTTCATCAGCAACATAATTAAACCATTAATTCTGCCACATATTCTCCTGCAAAGCTCAAGTTAAGTTAACTAATTAATTAGAATAATTAATTACATTTTTTAACCTAAAAAACTCATATTAGAAAAGATTAAAAGCCTGTCCTTAAGAATAATAAATATATAAATATCTTTAAATTAACAATCACATTAGTAAACGTTAATCCTGGTAGAGTTGAGTGAACCATAATAAATTAAATTAAATCACAATAAATAGTAAATCATTGATAAAATTGAACAGAATAATCAGGAAACTGCCGTCAAGCCACTAGGAATGATTGCCTGAAGATAATTACAACAGTTCAGTAAATGATAAATGAACTCAAGTTTTGACTGAAAAATATTTCAAAATAAAAGCCCTGTATTACCCAAAGGCAGTCCAAACGATTGGCAACAAGGCCGGATTTCAAAAAGGCATCTGAGCAGTTCCTTCAGACGCTGAAGCTTCAGAGTTGCAAGTGAAAAATAAAAAATAAAAAAAACAGATTTTAATGACTCGAAAATAGAAATTTTTGTGTGTTCTAAATGAGCAAATCTGTGCTTTGCTAATATTTTGTCAAAAATAATTAAATAGTTAACCTGGCACCGAAATACAATTTGATTATTCACGTATCAATCAAACACTCCGCTGATGCATCTCTAATGAGCTGCAAATGCCTTTGCTTTGATCCCTCCGATCGTCAGAGCTTCCACTCTGGCGATGTTTCCAGTTCTTTTTGAACCCAGTCTTTTCCCAGCATTCAGCGCCTAAATGAAAAAAGCCTCAGCGGCAGCTGCTCAGAGTTCACCCGCAGCCAAACGGGGCAGCAGGGCAGCACGGACCGTGACTGTCAGCATGCATACTCTTAGGGGCCTGTGCGGGCC
>NC_024323.1:4887728-4898479 GCF_000523025.1 Cynoglossus semilaevis | reverse complement strand
CAATCGCGCAGATGTTGCTGGTGGGGCAGAGGCGCGGATGACAGCGGCGGCGGCAGCTGGGTCAACTGCCAGAAAGTGCATGTCGTCGCCCGGTCGCCTGCCGTGCCTAGGCAGAGCATGCATTCTCTGCCCCTCCCTCCGTACGCTCGCACAGTCTCCGTGGCCTAATGTGTGATGCCAGAGAACATACAGTCGGTCACAACCGCTTCGGATCAAATTAATGCAACCAGGTTGTACTCCTGCAGCTGGGGCTCAGCTGACACCTGCTGCTTCCTTTTAATTAGAGCACAAACAGCTGTATTAAGAGGGTGAAGGCCAGAGTGCTCATTCACTACCATGTGATTGAGCGAATGGAGAAAAGTTGTGCAACAAGATAAAGGCGACGGTTGCATTTAGTGTGTTTAAATCTTTGTTTTCCTGCCAGTGCGAAGCTGATCCTCCATCAACGTCTAGATTCGGGAATTTTGCCTTTTGTTTTCCTGAGATTGCTTTTTCGCTTCAGCAACGACTTGTGGAAAGTGAAAAACATTACGGGAGATATTTATACTCGTACCAATTCAGTGTGTCAGGGAAAAAAATGAATGTTTAAAAAAAACAAAAAACTGCATAGCATCTAGTATCAAAATGTTGACAAATCATCTTTTGTGAAGTCAATAAAAAAGTTTTTTTTTTTAGTCAATAACCCGAAATATTTGAAAACTATGTCTAAGCCAGGGGTGTCAAACCCATCTTGGTTCAGTGGGCCGGACCAGTACATCATAATCTAATTAACTATGAATAACAATAAATCCATGTTTTCCCTTTTGTTTTCATGCAAAGAAGTGTATTCGATATTTATTATTATTCATTCATATTTAATGAAATATATTTTTACCAAAAATATCCTGAACATGAACTGTTTGTGTACTTTTAATTTTTGGGCCAATTTTGGCCCGCGGGCCTTATGTTTGACACCCCTGATTTAGAAATACACCCCTGATTTTCAGAAATACATATACACCGAAAACGTTTTTATGAGGGACAGAAGACGTATGTAGCCAGGAGTGAGTTCTATCAATAACACTGAGCTCTGTAATGGTTTGGGGCTAAATTTCAGACTGCTCTGACCTGGTCGAAACCGAACGTCCCATGACAATGACCTGAAAGCTCACTGCAAATACTATAAAAAAATACTACACATAAGTTTAGGAAAATCTATGTTCACAAAGCTCAGATCTCAGTATCATGAGGCCAGTACACAGTACTAAGTACACACACATACACATGTACATCGTGGACCCTGTAAAATCCAAATAAATCATGGTTCACAGTGCAGTCGGATAAGATGAATTTTACGCTTTTTTCTGCAGGAATTCCATTCCTCTCCGCTCCCTTAGCAAACCCAGGGTCTGTCATTCTCAGCAGTGCCAAAGTCAGTTGGACAGAAGTAGTGGTATTTACCAGCAGAGAGCAGTGTTGTGGCAGCCAGCCCCTCATGTCCACCAACGCTTAATAATTCATTATGCATAGAGCAAACAGAGATGGGCAGGTGTGTGTGTGTGTGTGTGTATTCTTGACAGTGTTTTGACTGTGAATGTATTTCATCTGTTCGGGCTTATGAATGGCATCCACAGTGTTACCCAGAGAGTCTGTGGAAGAGAGATTCAGAGACCTTCAGATCCTCTCTCAGGAAACGATTTGTAGTAATGCACTCAGGGAAAAAAAAAAAAAAAACGCTTTTAATGTGTTCAAGAAAATGCTTAGATGTGTGACGAAAAAAAAATAAGAGATTGAAATTAGACGACAGATGTCGAGGAGTGTTGTTTTCATATCAGGTGGCGTTAGCGATGCTGGCTAACTGATGATATGACAGAGGCTGGGTTGCCAGATGTTCAGAGAGGTGTAGCAAATACGTTACATCACTGTTGATTCTTCCACCTAGTGTTTGACAATGTAACTGTAATGAAATTTTAAGCCCGTGAATAAGACCACACACACTATCCAATCTATGTTGAAATCCACTTAATTCGTAATATTTCTAAACTTCAAACCTCTAAGAAATGCAGTTAAATATTTCAGCTCGGTCACATTTCCTCCAAAACCATCTGTTGTTCCTGTCACAGAGAGTCACTGAAGCACCGTGCAGTAAAAGCATAAAAAGAGCACAACGAAATAAAACAGTCATTTTTTTTGTTTTCGTTCACATTTGTGTGTGTTTGGGCGTAACCCTGTGTGTGTGTGTGTGTGCCTTTAAATAGTTTTGCTAAGTTGTGCGTTGCCTTTGCCGTGGTTTACAAGTTTTCACCCAGCGTCGTCTCGTCTTTAGTCTGGCCCAGGGGCCACGTGTTGACTCTAAAACAGGTTTTATGTCACCAATAACTACTCACAGCCTGCAAGGACAATAAAACAAACTACAACAACACTAAAAAAATAATAGATCCCCAAGATTTGATTTGACCAAGTTTTTTTTTTTGTTTTTTTTTTTTGGTATTTCTTTTTTGGTTTAGTAAGTGGCAAATTGACCTACAGGCTGCTGTAGACCGATGCTTCGCACCGTCGAAGGATTTCGGTGTTTCTATTTCACTTGTTTGTGTTTTTCTTTTTTTCTTTTTTGGCTCCAGATTCATGAAATATTCATGACTAGGTGTTATGGAGACACAAGACAAAACGCATCTGTTTTATCACAAGGCGCTGTTATTTGAGGCCACACGGAGTCGAAAACAATGGGTTGGTTGTTTGAACGTGAATGAAGCAAAAGTGTTGACTAACGTTACGTTAATGGAGTTAACTAAATTTAGTTCATTTTCATTTGAGTCCTAATGTGTTTGCATTATAGATTGAATCTGGTTTAAAACAATACTACACATTTAGTTCATTTTCATTTGAGTCCTTATGTATTTGCATTGAATCTGGTTTAAAACAATACTACACAGTAACACTCCATGATTATATTTATATACATATATATATATATATATTCAGTCTGTTAAAAACAATAAACGATTTTATAAAGCCATTTTTTTGTTAGATATTAATCTTTTGATCTGCCACAATAATTTTCTCAGTAATTTTTAGGTGAGATTAAAAAATAGATTAATTAGATCAAGATCAGCTCTAATATCACCCCCAACAAACAAAACAAAACAAACAAAAAAAAGATAATTATCTGTAAACCTTGTGATGAAACTATTTAAATATATAATTTGAAGTTTCTTTTTTAAAATTTAAGTTAATCAATATTTTTTTTGCAAAACAACGTTATTCTTCAACAATCTACTTTATTTATTTTTGTTTTTGTAAACTGTGTTTATAAAGTGTGTAGTGTCTGACCTTGGGCCACGGTTCCGGCTTCCGTGTTGGTCAGCGATCGCCTCCACTCGTATAAAACGACTTCATTTCCGTGCGCGGGATAAGAAGTAATTCTTCAGGTAGATGCGTGCAGTCATTGTGGGAGAATAAATGTTTGCCTGGAAGAAGAAAGAAACAGGGTAATTTTCATGGCACCTGTGACCCGACGCTGCCTCAGTGTTTAAAGAAGGTAAAGGGGAAAATTTATTGTGGCAGATTTGGGGGAGATGCTCTGCCCCCACCTTCCCTACCCTTCACCCCTGTCTTGAGTTGTGTCCAAATGCGTGCAGAGCAATGTCAAAAAAGTCATTATTTAGACTTTTCTTAATGAAAAAGTAAACATTTGGACGGAGAATTTACATACAGGAAAAAAAAGAATGAAATTCAATATGAAAGAATTGAAATAATGGCAACACCACTGT
This sequence comes from Cynoglossus semilaevis, assembly GCF_000523025.1. Classification (NCBI taxonomy): domain Eukaryota; kingdom Metazoa; phylum Chordata; class Actinopteri; order Pleuronectiformes; family Cynoglossidae; genus Cynoglossus; species Cynoglossus semilaevis. The sequence goes on along the minus strand of NC_024323.1, from coordinate 4,894,730 downwards.
CACGATCCTACTGTCACGTTCAAGGACAATCTAACAAGGAACAGACAAATAATGGCTTGTCCTTTTCACAAGCACAGCAGGCTTTCACAGGATTACTATTACAAATTTTCTTTTCTTCCTTTTGTGATTGTGATATATTCCCATGTCCTGATACCTAACAGAAAGAAGAAAAAAAAAAGAAAAAAAAGCTGGTAACCTTGGAAACTGCAGTCTTGTTTGAAACGGTTGTAACAGTGGTCCTCGGACTGCGCCGAATACCTAACCTTCGAATGGAAATGGAACGATGCAAACAACTTTTAATTAAATGTTGAGGGAAAAAATAAATATAATTCCTAGTTTCTTTTTGCCGATTTATTCCCTCCAGGCTCCGGTCTGTTAAAAGCACAATTAATAGTAATAATAAAAACAATGATTGGAGTGGAAATTTTGAGAAAGTGCTGCTTTCAATATGCCAACTAATTCATTTTCTCCCCTTGTCTGGTTATGACGACCTGCTCAAGGGCGGATCTGTCATGCTTGGTTTTTGACTCTGACTTTTGAAACACATCTCATAAAAGAAATATCTCTAAAACAACGGTTCTCAACCTTTTTTGGCTTTTTTGACATATACTAATATGTCTCCGGGGTCGCCAGAAATTTCAAATCAAATCGCTGTCCCTTGTGCATCATGTTTCATTGGAACTGGATTAACATTCAGATCACAATTTAAAAAAAGATGATGAATAGTGCTAATAATAATACTTAAAAATATATTATGATACATTTTTATCACTCATTTTTTAATCAATTACTACAAATACCAGGCAACCCCTTTTAAATTTCAAGCGACCCCATTCGGGATGCCGACCCTAAAGTTGGGAACACTGCTTTATAAGTAATATAGTATCAACAACATTAACTTAGGTAGCTCTTTTATTCTCACCTGTCTAATGAATCTGACCAGCAGATTTTGCAGCTACTCTCTTTGCTGCAGAGAAAAGAGGATTTGGTTTATTCAGCATTAATAGGTGACACGCTTGGTGGATTTTGTCCAAAAAACTAAAAAGTTAAAATGTGTGTGTGGGAAGAGCCATTGATTCTTTGTCTGGCCACAGAAAACAGTTCCACTTCTTCCACATTCTCTGCTTCTAAAATGCTGCGAGGACTCCTTTGCTTTGTGGATGTAAGACTTGGCAGATCACTGTCTGCAGGTCAACTTTGGCAGACGCGGCTGGTTTATATCTTAGAAGGTCGGGGATTGAATGGTTGTTTAATGAAAGGAAATCATTCGGTAAGTCACTTCAATATTGAAAAGGATATTTGTAGGTTCATTCATTAATAACAGCAAATTAAGCACGGAAATATTGAAAAGGATATTTGTAGGTGCATTCATTAATAACAGCAAATTAAGCACTTAGCAGCTGGTGCCAATATGTATTTTAAACCCATGTTTTAAATGTTGAGTGCCTTTCAACTCAAGGCTGAAAATTCATGTGAGAGCATTAAATATGATGCAACAACGCTCTAATTTGACATCTCGATCTCCCTCAATGTGGTGAGAAGTGTTTTGATTTAAAGTTAGCAACACAATAGGGACGAGAGAAGCTATTCTTCAGCCTCTGCAACCAACACACATGCCAAAAAAGTAATCCAAGAATTAAAATAACCGAAAAAAACTTTTTGCCAAAGCTGCACAGACTCCCACTGTATAAATAAAATCTCTTATGCTGAGCACTGGTTAAAAAATACAGACCCTGTACCTCTGAATTACAACTAAAATTAAGTGATTCCTTCTCTGAATAACAGTCCACACTGTCAGTAAGTTATATTACCAACACAAAGTCAAAGGGTCCTAAAATCACTTTTAAAAAGTCTATTTAAAAAAAAAAAGGCTTTGCATAAATTGCATTATTTTAAAAAACTTGCACAAACAGACTCATTTTCCAGAGCCTGAACACGAAAAACAACCTTGATTTGGGAAATAATGCCAAATGTCTGTATCTGGTTTTATTATTCACAGCAAGACTAGCATGTCTCATGCTGTCTCAGCAGTGATGGAAAAAGTCAGCTTTAGGAAAACACTTGTTATTGGTGCACCAAAACCTTCAGACATTTGTTTCAACACAATATAAAAAAAAGGTTACTGCGAGTAATCTTTAAAACCCAAAGAAAAAGTTGTTTTTTTTAAAAGAAATATGTCCAGAATTTTTAAGTTCTACTTCTATGAAGATTTATTTTAGCCACTTCAAATATATGGTGTGGGCTCAATAATAAAAATATTTGTCTAAAGTTTTGTGAACAACACTTATAGACAAATGTTTTTATTCAAGGCAAGTCTTACGGAAAAAAAAGAATTTTTTTATTAATAGTAGTAGTAGTAGTTTTACTTTTTTTAAATTTTTTTTTAGGTTGGATTGTATAATTTTTCAAAGCATTTCGAGAGCAAAAGGGTCTAAACGTAAGAAAAAAATACAAAACAATATTCAATAAATTTTTTGCTATGCATAGGTAATGCTGAAGCTGCAAATATTTTGGACTTGTTACCCAGATGTAACACTTTGGCTCAAAGGTACCCCAGGAAACGGCTCAACCTAGGTCACTAAATTTAATTTTGGTCATGTATACAATTTCTTATACATATAAAACCTAACAATTTAGAAATGTCCTTAAACCCTACAGAGGGTCTCCTTAAATAAACTTCCTGAGCACAATATTTGATTGAAATGATCACGACCAAAATGTTGAACTTGAGTCACAAAAACTCAAAAACTTTAAATAATCCAAAATTCGTACAGTTTTGTCTGAGTTTTACTTTGGAAATACAGTATATCAAGTATTTTTAAAAAGCTGTATGGGGATAGATCGTAGCAGCCAGTTACTATCTAACGCTTCTGAATTTCAGGTTAGGCTTGACTAGTTCAGTTCAGTTCAGTTCAGTTCAGTTCAGTTCTGGAGGAGAAGAACAACAATCCAAGCTGTACATGCGGAGAGAAGAAGAATGACCCAGATTGCATATCTTAAAGGCAAAACATCAATCACACCCAGATTCTTTTTTTCTTATCGTGGCGGAGACTGGACTTTTTCTTTGAACTTTGAACAAAAGTAACACAATTAATAAACACGGTGCATTCGAACGGAAATGTGAAGTGTTGTCTGTGTCTGCGCATTGAGCTGTCGGCTGGAAAATTGTCCAGGATGAACTCTGTTTCCTTCTCATTGTCAGCAGGGATTTTCTCCGGCTCTGACTACAAGCCTTAGAGGATAAACAGTGATGGATGGACGGATGGATCATCCTTCTGTATTCTCCCATTACGCACCACGTGTACCCTACATTCCAAGGTCCCGCTTACCACCGCTCCACTTGTACTCGCTGAATATCTCGGCTCGTTGGGGGGGGGGGGGGAAAACCCCCCCCCTCCCTCCGCAACACTGTGTGCCTCGGATTTGATCGGAGCCATTTCAGAGACTCCTCTTCAATTTATAAGCTTTGCATTGTTGTTACACATTTCATTTTTTTTTTCTTCCCAGGGATGCAGTAGAGAAGGCATCATTACTTCCCCACCTATGCGATGGAGACGTTTCCTCCGAGTCTTGGGGTCTCTTCATGCTTTCATTACAACACCCCCATACATCTTCCCTGTATCTTGACGGTGTTTGGGGAGTGCAGCAGCTATCAGGGGAGGTATACAGACATACAACACTGTATCATTCGTGGCAACCTATCAACACCGGCTTCACCTTTTTCAATCTGATACAGAGGAAGAAGTGAGTGTTTGCGGCGAAGGTGCTGATAATACTGTTGCCTCAGAGCAGGGTTTTGCTCAACAAAAGAGACCGCAGAGACCGACTATCCTCGCGGAGACACATGAATCATCAGTGACACGGCTCCTTCCTCCCCCGTAGTGCTGTTGTCATGAATTATCCAACTCTGTGAGGGCCCTGATCAATTAGTCAATCTTTCAAATGCGACCCCTCAATTAACACGGCCATTCCCGATACCACCGGGTCCTAACATGTTGTGCATCACTTGACGCTGCAAATTAAAGCTGCAGTCTCCGCTTCAGCACTCCGAGCTGATACAGATAACCATAAGGAACGATTCATCCATAAGCACTCTGCTGCCCGAGAAACCGAGGACGAGGGTGTGGCAAGCATCTCCCCGAGATTGATGCACCCAGGGACGCTGTTAGAGAATTGATTTTTTTTTTATGAATTCAGCGAGAAGGTGCCAATCACCTGCGTCGGTAGCCAAAACACCACAGCAGGAACAGAATATGAAAAAAGCAAAAGAAGGGGGCGAGAAAGGGGAATTGTGACGGTCCAGTCAGAATACAGATTGGCAGAGGGATCTGTGCAGGCGCTCGGTGCTCCAGAGCAACCGGCCATGAGCCAAAGACCACTCCAATAGACGGCTGCGTGTGTCAGGGGGACCGCGGTGCAGGAAGCTCGCTGTAATTTTAGCAATCTGTTTCATGGCTTGAAGCTGCTGAGGCATGTTTGAAGCACATGCCCCGGCGAGATGTCCTTCATTTCTCTTCTTGGGGGGGGTTACTTGTTGGTGAAGCACCAATCCCTCTCTGCCCCTGACTGCACATGAATGACTTTTACTTTTTTTTTGGAATAACACGAAAGGGCTGTCGAAGTTAGCCACATTCATTAATTTGTGATATTAAACAGATGAAAGATGTTCAACTCTAGCGCATACACAGAATGAAGTACTGTACAGCATATGTCCAATAATTCCACCCTCCGTCCATGCATATATGTACAGACGTTGTTATTTACACACACTGCGGGAAAGAGATTTTTGGATACACCAATCGCTTAGAGAACGGGGAAATGAGGAAGTAAGTCTAAAAGATTGTGAGGAACTGCTAACCAATTATTAATGTTGAGTACAACAGCTCCACCAGAGTACTGAATCCACACATATAATATTGAACACACTTTTGTCCTAAAAAACTCAAACTGGATTAGTCACAAATAAAAAGAAAGAACTCTCCACTTGTTGTTATTTGGTTCTCGGTTCCAGCAAAATACAGAAACATATCAAGGAATGTTCATTTTCTTATTGATTAATCACGATTAATCGTGATCTATCTATCCATCAATCCATACATCCATCTAGGCTGGAACATAAAGTCTCCACTTAATTCTCTTATTTTAGATCCATTTTACGTAGCATTAGTTTTAACTAAACAAAGAGTGAAATAACACTTCAATAAACAGTAAGTCCAAACGTTGAAAGAGTAAAGCCAATATTTCTCTACACATCCTATATTAAACCCTAAAAATGTCCGTAAGCAATGCTTCCATCAGATAACTCTGTCTTTGTAGAATTCTGGGGAATTTCTTTTGAACCAGTCCTCATGCTGGTTCTTTGCCTTGTCTACGAACTGAAGTTGAACTCCTTTCCAAAGTTCTTTCAGTTTAGGGGAAAGAGAAAAAAAAACAGGTGGAGCTAGAGCTAGAAACAGTGTTGCAAAACTTCAATACTTTTGACAGATTTCATTTTAGGTCTGGATAAAAACTTGATGTTTCCATTGACTTAAGCATAGTACATATTTGAGAGTTGAAACACATGGTCAAATAAAACTAGTTTCAAATATAAGTTGAAAAAGGTTATTTTTCATGTAAATATAATTTGATTTTTAATGAAAAAGCTATAATGTGTTATCCATTCATCCATCCATCTACAGCTTAATCCTTTGTAGGGTCATGGAGGTAGGGGGCTGGGGCAAAGCCCAGCTGTCATTGGGCGAGGGTTGGATACACCATGAACGGTTCACCAGTTCATCCCATATCCCACAAACAACTATTCACATTCATAACTATGGCCATTTTAAATATAAATATATATATATATATATATAAACTATACACGGTAGCGTCTATATATTTTTATGCATGTTGTGCTAAGCTACGCTGGCTAGCTTCTGTCTGCAGCTGCATTTCAAACATCTAAAATTGTCTGTTTCAAAATCTAAGCCAGGGGTGTCAAACATACGGCCCACGGGCCAAAACGGGCACGGTGGGGTGTTCGGTCTGGCCTGCTTGATGAATTTTGAAAAAAAAAAAAAAAATCACAAACACTTTATGTCGAGGATATTTTTGCAAAATTATACAATATATAATACATATGAATACATACAAAATATCTAATATATGTGTACTTATTTGCATGAAAACATAGGGGAAAATATTATAGGATTTGTTTATAGTTAATTATGTTATGATTGTACTGGTCCGCCCACTTGACATCTAATTAGATTGTATGCGGCACCGACACCCCTGGTCTAAACCTACCACTGAGATACGAGAGAGTAGTGTGTAATGAAGAGTACGTTATTTTAATGTCTATTTTCAAATGTATACAAAATCATTTTTGACTTTAATAAAACTGATATGTACTGGGAGTTTCTATCAAATCTACCAACGAGTTCTGCGTCCAAGTCGATCATTTTAATTTGGTGACCACGGAATGCTCTCATTTGCCATTCATTGACATCACTAACACGTCGTCTCATCTGCACACTGTAGCTATTAGTGCTTGGATTCCACTTCACTCAACACAGACCGAAGCAGGACGGAGGCGGAAATGGAGGGAAATGTGTCCAGTTGGTCTCAGGTGATCTTTACAGAAGTGCCAGCCCATGTAATAGAAAAACAGTGTTCTCTCTCAGCTGCAGAGCACAGCACAGCATACGAGTGGCCACGCAAACCCTGTCATTAATATTGAAGGTTGATGCACTCCCATCAGAGCTGCAGGGTCACATACGTTACATTTCCTGCCTCATTGAAACGGCCTTTTTCCATCTTTGTTCTCTTTTGAATTAGACATGCATTGTTGGAGGGAGGCCTTCTCCAGAGGAGAGATAAGGGCTGGAGGTATTTTATTTTCCTACCAAAATGACTGATAAAACAATCTCTGTTCGTCTCACCAGCATGGAAAATTTCCCTTTATATTTTTTCTTTAAACTTTTGGGTAACAGTTGCCTAACTATTAATATATTGCATCTTAGC
>NC_024323.1:4850355-4887628 GCF_000523025.1 Cynoglossus semilaevis | reverse complement strand
AATGGTACCTGGCAGGACGTCGCAGAAGTTAAATGGCAAAGTCGATGTGTTTATTGTCATTATTATATTTATGTTTTACTTAGAACTTATTCAAGAACATTATGGGGCAAGTTGCAAACCCATTGCGAGGGACTACGGGAGTAAATGTCTCCATTATTCTGACTAGACATTTCTCTTCAGTAGCAAACAAGAGTACACTTGCTGTACATTCTGACAGCGTTAGTTTTCCAGGTGCTACTGTAACTTTAAGATGACATCACAGACTGGGCACATGGTCTAGCTGCGAAGGTTTGTGACTATTAAAATAGTAATTGAGTCCCCAGAAAAAACATTGGGAAACACTGCAATACTCGGTATTGCTCCGATATTGGATAATACCCAACCCAATTGCTCAACTTAACTTTGCACAACATGCAAAGTCAATAGTGTCAACAGGGACACTATCGCCTTAGCGACGGCAGCAAGCGTCATGCGGGAATAAAAAAGAAGATATCGGTTTGATATGGGTGTCAGCAGATACTCCAAGTATCGGTATCGGACATGAAAATGTGGTATCGAGCCATCCCTAAAAAGCGCATTATATGCCGTAGGAAATATTATAACAGTAGTAGTACAGTAGTAGTAGTAGTAATTATTGTTGTTGTCAACCAGTCTTTGTTTATTTATGTCTAGTTACTAATAAGTTTCTGGTCTAAACATAAATTATTAACTGGGATGAGAATGTCCTTGAATTTTCTTTTCAACTTTAGTTTCCTAGTCTTCACAGAAAGCTCAGTCTTTGTCAGAAGCTGTGAGTTTCTGAACCTAAGAGAAACTTTTTTTTGTCAATATCAGGGCTTATACTCTGTTCTCATCCTCACAGTGTTATTCTCTTATAGATCTGTGTAAATACAACCCTGTCTCCCCCCTCCTAGTAGTAGTACATAGTAGGGAGATAGTACAAAAAAAAAAAAAAAACACTTTTATACAGGCACGTTTTTCTGCCAGCAGAAGAGGTGTGTTGAGGGCATATATACAGTATATAATTCAATTATTACATATTTAATGTAAACAGGATTATTAATTTATTGTGTGGTACTTTCTTTCCTACTGATATTACATTGGAATTTATATAATAAAATACAACTCACCTAAGGTATTATGAAAGTGAGCCCTGAGCTGTTTTCTCTCTACTTGGACTCTAGGTATAGTCTATTGAATGCATCTTTCTTTCTGGTGGCAGTTTTGGAGCGTCTCCCCTTTTTAAAGATGCTCTCAATGGACAGTGGTTTTTACTCAGTTTTGCTGAAGTTAGTGCAGTACCAGTGCATAAAAAAAACTGTGACTAAGTCTAGATGTTAAAAATAGGACTGGAAAGTAGTTGTTGTTAAAAGAAAAAAAAGAAAAAAGAAATGCATAAGTGACCACAAAACCTCAGGCAAATGTTAACTTGTGTTATGGATGGAAGTGCGAAGTTCCTGAAGTTCTATTTAAATGGTCTCTAGGCGGTACACTTTGGAATGGAAATCTAATCATTGTCCATTTCCTGTTAGCACTTCAGGGTGTAATGCTAACGCCCGTGACTGATTTCGGGATTGTTGTAGACGTGAAAATATGTAAAAATAAATAAATAAAAATAATAATAAATTGAAATCCACCAATTTATTCCCACACGTTGCTTTTTTTGAGGTACTCTTGGATAGAAGTAGGATACACCCTAGACCAGGGGTTTCAAACATACAGCCCATGGGCCAAAACCGGCCCGCTAGACTTTTCAGTCTGGCCCACTTGATGAATTTTGAAAATAAAAAAATATTGTGATCAGCATGTTCTTGGTAAAATTATATGAATAAATAATATATATATCTAATACACTTGTCCTTCTTTGCATTTAAACAAAGAGGAAAAACATGGACTTATTGTTATTTACAATATATTATGTTATGATTTTACTGGTCCGGCCCACTTGACATCTGCTAAGGTTGTTTGCGGCCCCTGAACCAAAAAACTATTTGACATCGCTGCCCTAGATGGACCAAGAGTCTTTAACAAGGCCAACTAAAGTTGCTCTCAGAAATGTTCCAAAAATAGTCCAGAGGGCCTGTGTGTGAGAACACACGTTTTGCAAAAGTTGCTTCAGACATCCTGGAACTTCTCCTGCCACCCTTCCCGTGTCAGAGCAGTGCAAAGCTCTGGGTAATTCACAGCAAGTGAGTGGGTGAGTATCCTGCCTCCTGAATGATCAAGCTAGGCACCACATATCACCCCCAAGTATGCAGACATTTTCCAGCAATGGTGAACTCGTCTGACCCACATAATGTAGCGCTGCAGATTCTCCATACGTCCACAGCAAACTCAGAAAAATGCCTGGACTTTTTAGCCACGAATATATACGTATATATGTATATATACTCTTTCTGGAGTCAAGGAACCATCCACACTCTAACCAGCATGTCTTTGAACTGATGATAAATCAGACCCCATGCTGGGAGACCGAACATAAAAACTGTGCTTTGAGGCCCTCGTGCTAACAACTGTGTTGTTATTCAAAATAAATGAGTTATAACAGGCAGAGAGACTTCAATCTGCTCGTCAGCCGTTGCCTTTTATTTACCCGGCTCTAATGACGGAAGTGTTTTAACTCGCTTCATTCATTTGTAACGATTCCCGCTGTGACTTCCTCTACAGTAAGATGCATATCAAACCTTTTTAGACCGCTCAGACACACTGAGACAAAAGGCGGCCAGAGAGAGAATCGCTGTGAGACGAAAAGACGCAGAAAACGCAGAGACAAGAACGATATGTCATGAAGTACTCGGGTGAGAACACAGCACAACCGGAGACAGGTGTACCAAAGGAAGACGGCAGCAGGACACCACAGGGGGGAATGGAACAATCTGAGCGGATAAGTGAAGTCAGACAGGCCTAAGGCTGCAACAAGTGAAGAAATACACAGGGAGCCAAAGATGTATGTTCTTCTTGTGGAATGCAGTAGCAGAGAGAGGAACTGTGACGTTCCGGCAGCTGAGGTTTGGACAGATATGGAGCCAGACTTACTTGATAAAGTTGATGGGAACCACGAAACGCTGTAGGTCGAGGACGTCATAAAGCGAGGACTCTCGGTACTTAAAACACAAGAAGACAAAATTGTCTGTCAGATGCTTATATATATATGTATATATATATATATATATATATAAAATAGATTTTATTTCATAGGCGCCTTTCTGTTACCCAAAGACACCTTACAATAAATACATATATATGCATATATGTATAAATAGACACACCTACACACATACTTACATAAGCATACACACGCATATATATATTTATATATGTGTATATATATATTTAATATAAAAATATATATATACACATATATATATTTATGGTTTCCAACACATTTACAAATACAAATGCAGGACGGCTCTTTGTTAAATTTTAAATATATTTTGTTGCATTAAATATATTACAATAGACGGTGAATTAAAATTGTTGCTAAATCATAGGTTTTCATGCTAATCAAAGACTCATTTTACACAATCTCGTGTTCAAAATTAAAGACGTTGCTGGCTAATGCCAAAAAAAAAAAAAACCAAAACAACAAAAAAACAAAACAAAAAACAATCACACAAACACAGGAACTTCAGTAAGTAATGGGATTTCATCACATTTTATTTGCTTTTTGACTGCAGCTCACCTGTGCCAAAAGATGTGCTGGCAACTGTTTGGGCAGTCTGGACACAAATCAGCTCCCAGATATATGGACTGGTAGACCTGTGCCAAAGACCACATATAAATATGAAAATGAATGTTCTCATCAGTGCAGCTGTGAGAAATAAACACAAGTCCAGCACTTGGTATTAAAGTGACAGTACGGAAGAGACTTGAAGTTGCAAAAGGTCACTGGGAGCAGTCGGCATAGAAATATTCTGAAAGAAACATTCACCAGGACGTTAAATTTACCATGAATGGACCGAACGACTGAAAGGAAAAAAAAAAAACCAACAAAAAAAAATCCATTTATATGGACTTAATTCAAATCCATTTTCATTCAAAGAGACGTAGGGTTATCCAACCTCTCACAGCGTGTACTTTGGGGGTACATGCTGTGAGTCATTCTACAGTAGTAGTTCTAGAACAGATGGATCTATATGTCCTCCCAGAGGGCAGTAGATAGGCTGTGTGAGCTGTTCTAAGGGCTGTTTTGCACTCTACCTGGGCAGCAGGAGGTAAAGAGAGTGTCAATCTCTGGGAGGTTAATCCCAATGATTTTCCCAACTGACTTCACTGCTCTCCAGAGAGCCATGGGTTCACACTGCATCACACTACAGCATCATATCAGTGTTACAGACATAACAGTTCCAAAACAAGGAGACAGATTCTAAAATTAGTGCTATCTTTTTTCTTTTGTATGAACCACGGGGATGTTCTATGACTGGCAGGGATCGTCTCCCCGTCCACTGCTTTGGTTCAGGTTGAAATAACACTGCAAGTGTTTGATTGGCTGCCATAAAATTTGAGCTGGACATTTCCAGAGCCCACAGGAGTGATCTGTGTGAAGCTAGTGGGCTAATTTTAATGCACTGCAGTCAGTAACGGATGTGTTGATTCTGATTCCTGATTACAGAAAAAAAACATCATCATCCAATATTCATAGTCGGTGAGTTAAGTACGTGAGGTAAATGTAGTACCAGTTTTCTCTGTTTTGAACAAACAGTGAGAATTTGTGTTTTTGCAGCTTCTGTTGTCTCACAGCAACGGGCCTTTCCACGGGTTTAGAACTGCATGGCCGCTCACGGATTAAAGTGCTTTAATTGCAGTCCTAAAATTGTAGTTATGGAACTGCGGCGTCCTCACTATTTCAAATCTATTCTCCGAGCGAAACTAGACCAAACCGGTTAGTTTTACTGACGTTTTCATGAAACCTTTCTTTTTGATGTACAATCCTTACAAATTTTGAGGAAAAATTACATCACACTGAATTGTCAAAACAGTTGTGTTAGAAGAGAAATACGTGGATATCGTTGTGCTGGTTGGGGAAATGTGGTTATGAGATATACTGAAAGCAAATATTACTATTTTAATTTTCAGTATTATTATGAATAAAATTGTTACCTATGTTTCCACTAAATCATTGATAATGTCAGTGGTTCTCAATAATCTTCTGTCATGCTGCCCCCTTGGGGAGAAAAATGTTTTTACGCCCCTCCTTTTAGCCCACACCCCCACTAATTGAAATACTACTGAAAACCTGATAATGTGTATATTTTTATCTGTATTTTATCTATATATTTATCTGTACAAACCACTCTATGAGTTGCTGCCACCTAGTGGCTGGAGGCTTGTTATGATTCAAGCATTGCAGCAGCAGGTAGATTTATGTCAAGCGTGCTATATTCCATTTGAAGCCCTTCACGTCCCCCGGCACCTCACCCCCCCCTCCCCCACCCCATTATTTAAGAAGTACTGCCAAAAATAAAATTCTGTAATATAGTAAAAAAAAAAAAAAAACAGAACATTTTTGTCTTTTATTAAGATTGAGCAACGATTAAATTTTGTAATCGCGATTGATCACGGGATCCTGCGATAACTAAATGTAAATGTTTATATGTCTGTGTCTGTAGCTGTGTAGTCTTTGTTTTAAACATTTGTCCTACTTTTGGGAGGTTCGACCGTGAAGCACGTCTTTGAATTGTTTCTGTGAGAAATGCTGTGAGAAACAAATAAACTGTCGTTACGTTCGTACTTATTTAGTCTGCTAATTAAAGCACCTTCCAGAATGTCACTTGTACGGCCTTTTCAGAATTACTTTTCTGACGCTGTAGGCATTCATTTCTAAATGTGTTTATGTTCAACGATTTTTTTTCCCAACAAGGGAAAAAAAACGCATATTTTCCTGTATTTTTAATCTTATAAATAAATGATAAAGAAATAAAGTCCACATAGAAAAAACAATTATAAATTTATACTTAATATTAATAGCTGTGTTTGAAAACAATACAGCTGGAAACTGTTGTAGGAAATAAAAGAAAAAAATCACCATTGGTTTTAAACAAGATTCAAGCCACTAAGACGCAATTAAGATCTGATTAAGATTTTTTTTCAGTTTACGCAAATTGTTTTAATCCTGCATGTAATTAGTTACTCGGTAACAGGTTCTTTACTAATGTAGCAAAGGAATGTTGTACATGTTATCAGGTTCTCAATAGTATTTCAATTCGCGGGGGTGTGGGTTGAGGGGGCATGAAAACATTTCTGTCCTCATGGGGGTGGGGGTCATGACAGAAAATAATTGAGAACCACACAACATCAAGTATTTTGCTGTTCTCACTTAAACCAAGCCAGGCCTTTTGCTGCGTTATGAACCCGTTGTTACTCATGTGATGCAATAAGAACAACGACCTGGAGAAGAGAGGAAACCGCACGACACACAGAGGGATTAAAGACACTAAAAATGGATTTATACCTTCAAGTACTTTCCTGCAAATGGCCGTATCTTAAAGCGTGTATCTGTGAGCTGATAGCAGAGGATGAGCCGCACGGAGGATCAGTGAGGACCGGCAGCTTTCTGTGTGTGATTCCTGAGGTGTGAAGCTGCTCTAATAGTCACTGCAACCACATCTGCATACTAAAGAGACCACTTTATTTATCCAAACGGCTGTGCCCGGGAATAAAAAATATAACTTACACAGCTCAAATTTGCATTGAGTGATAAGCTAAATGTGCCACCACAGGTTTAACAGATCAGACAGGCTCAGCGTGGCAGCCGGTGGCCTGACCAATGAGTTCAGATAAGAAATAAGGGGTCGCTCTGAAATTCCTAAGAAAAATTAAAAAAAAAAAAAAATTTAACGTACAGACCTGATACCTTTAAGGTTAGCTGCTTTATTTTCTTCAAAAATGTGCTTTGCATCCATTACAAGACCTTCGAATACTATGAAAATGAAACTGAAAGTCTTATCTTCATTTTGTTTTTGAAAAAACCTAGCTTTGTGTATATGGTGTGTATTTGTATCAAAATCCTATTTAACCCTGACAGAATGTGAGGGTATTTTCATTTACATTTTTATATACATTTTGTTATTAGAAGTCTGCCCCACACAGATTTGCATTGCGGTACTCTTCTTTATGCTTATCGTAAAGCACTTACCCCCCCCCCCAACCGCCCCCCCCCCCCAACCGAAACGCATCACATCCACATATTAACTGCAAATAAAGATCCAAAATGTAAAACGAGGTTCCAAAAATACATATATATCAAATGATATAATCAACCCTCAACTCAGTTGGGCAACATTTATCAACCTACCCCACAACGCTCGCCTCGCCTCCATCTGTTCTTCTGAACACACAAACATCGACCTTCCCTCGCCCTATGATGTCTGGCAGCTTTTTACCTCCAAAGGTCATCATCCTTAGTTCCTGCTCTGACCTCTACGCTGCTGCCTTTCCTTCTTTCTTGCTGCCACTTCAGATAAGTTCATTATTTTTAACCTATATCAAAGGATTACTAATACATGTGGATGTCCAATTTTAACGTTTGCCGATATCCGATATGTCGATATTGTCAAATCACTTACTGATACCGATATAATGCAACCGATATATGCAAGGCAGAGGACACATTTCATCGTGTGCAGTGGTGTGCAGTATCACAATGACAACACTGTGCATGATACAAATAATAGTTTAAGTTTTACTTTCAAACAATTTTTAGGTCACATCATCTGGGCGAAAACCAGGCCTCGCGTTATCGGGTTTTCATTATCGGAACAACGTCCGATAACGATTCTTACAGATATTACATAATTAAGCTAATATCGGCCAATTATATTGCTAGGCCAACATTATCGGACATCACTGCTAATATACGTTTACTGAATTTTTTCTTTCATCAGTATGCTAATGTATTTCAAAGAAATACGCAGTGAATAAAAATGGCATATATAAGAGTACAGCGCAGTGAATAAAAATGGCATATATAAGTTTACAGTATAAAGGAGTTTATTGCAGGTGTAATTAATGAGGTTGTATTTTGTTTGTAACCGTGCATAAAACAACGTGTGGGACCAGGACTTAGAAAAGCTACAAGCTCTTACTGCTACTAATTAAAATTTTAAAAATGTCTCCCCAGTCATTTTTTTTTCCAACATCACTGCCTTATTTTATTGATGAAACGCTTCCCCTTTATTGTTTATTGTTGGCTTGAGGACTGATTTACGAGTGAGTGCTCTGCATGCTCTCGTTTTGTCACTGCAGATAATTGCCATTTCAGCCAGCGCCTCACAGGCCTCACAGTAAACATTTTAGATATATGGGATAAATAATACAAGAAAAAAATACGACATATTACTGGAGATGTTGTTGACAGTGGATTTCAGAGATTAAGGATAAGAGGTTCTTATCAACAAGATAGTGTGGTTGACATTGTTATATTTATTATTTATCAAATAAAACCATTTTTTTTGTCTCCAACTTCAGTATATTCTAGATTTTTTTATTAATTTTTTTTACTCTATACCAGCGGTTCTCAAACTTTCTATACTCTGTACCACCTGAGAAAACATTGAGCTCTCTGAGTACCACCATGATGACCAACATTAGAATACAGCAGCAGAGGCCTTCCCTATTAGCTTCCACCACACAGGAGAGATGTTTATTAATGTTTATAAAGGTGTTTATGTTTAAATGTTGTATTAATTGTACATGGTGTGTTTCAGATTTATTCAGTTGAAAATGTAAATGTGAAAATATGAATTTTCCCCACGTACCACTAGAGAGTGCTCACGTACCACTGGTGGTGCACGTACCACAGTTTGAGAACCATTGCTCTATAGAATTAAAGTTCCCAAAAAACAACACAAATGTAGCCCAATTCAATGTATGGGGTGCAACAGGGGAATGTAAACAAAACCATCTTCCATGTATAGCACCGCGTGACTCAGCTCGCCTATTAGTTGTTGGGTTTTAACGCCGTACGTTGTAATGATGGAACAAATTTTTCCTAATAAATGTGTAGGTGATGGTGATGTAACTACAACACGCTGTAAGTTGAGGACGTCATAAACCGAGGACCATCTGTAAGTTGAATTTCTTAAGAAGATCTAGAAATACTGACACTACGCTCAAGGTTATGAGTGTAAGTCTATGTAAGAATTCGGAAGAAATAAAGTCCAAACTCAATAGAACCTTCTAGATAAATCTTTCCTCGTCCTCTAGGAAAAAAAAACCCTATATGGCTCATGTGTCCTTTCATCTCTAAAAAAAACCCCAACTACGCTTGGAGTATTATTTACAGGTCATGAAGCTAGAACACCAAGCATGAATAATAACCAACACCATCTGGGGAGCTTCAGAGTCCCACATTAGCCAGTAATGAACATTAGTGTTTTGAAAAGGGTCACCGAGCAAACCCCGCTTACACTGCAAGCGTTCCTTCACTCAGCGCCGCCTTTCATGAAAATGGCAAATGCTGCGGTAAACAGCCAGTTGACTGCATCGCCGAGCACAAGTGAAATCGGCCTCCAAATGAACGCCGTAGTTCCAGTGTATCTGCTCTGAGCTTGAATCGCCGCTAAGAAAGACAAACAACATTTGGCACACGCTGACGAGCACCGAGCGAGGTCAACTTTTGTCCCCGACGCCTTGTTTTTCCTGCTAATATTTGTTTTAATTGGCAGTTAGTGTGGAGACTAAACTTCAGGTTTGCATCATAAACAAGGGTCATTTTTTTTATTCACTAATTAATTGAGCAGTAATGAAATCAAAGGTGCTTTCGCAAAGTATTATAGGATGTGTTTCCTCCTGTAAACTTTTTGAGTCTTTAACCTCTTTTACCTTGAATTAAAAATTGTATTTTTTTTAAAAGATTAAACATCTGATCTAAATTCTGAATTTTAAATATGCAAGAAATATATTTTGTGAACCATCTACTTAAGCCCGCGACTAGATTCCAAAACAAAAAAGATCAACTTATTAGACAAAAATGTGGAATTCTAGTTTAATTTCATTTGAGTGTATCCCCCGAGGTGTCGGTCCAGCAAAAATGCACTCCCTCCAAGACTATGTGACATTATTTGCCTTCCAGTACATTTTAGACTATAGTTTTCTTTTTTGGTGTCTAATGTAGACACTGAAGGATCTCTGCTTGAAAATACAGAGCAGTCCACTCAGCCATAACTTATCCCGCTGTATCTCCCGACAGCCTTTCGTCCTGAACTAGACTGGTATAATAACTCTGACACAAGCCTCGTCCACGACGGCAGATGTGTGAAAATAGTCTTCGTTTTGTGAGAGACGACGAAGAACGGGGACAAACTGGAGTGTTTCTAATATGTCACCTTTGCTTTACTCTTCTGCGGCTGAGTGCTCGACACCAACTGAAACAATGCATTATTTATAAGTGTTTGCCCCACCATTCCTGGATGAAGAAAAATGACTGTGTATAAACATGTGAGGTCTGCGCCGTGCCTTTTAATGCTACACTTTTGCGTGACAAACGGCCGACATGTGATCAAAACTTACATCGTAAAATAAAAAATAAAGTCCTTTTTCGGGGGTGTAACTATATTTAGTTCATGGGAAAAAAAAACTTTCTTGTTGCTGAATAACACACTGAGGTGATTTGAGGTTGTTTCCAGCCAATTTTGGGATTACTGGTGAATCCCACAACATTTTTTTTTAGCTAATCTCTCAGACGCCTTCAGATTTTAATGGTCCTTTCGGCATCGACCCTGGTTTTCAATTTAGACAAACAGATATTCTAAGGGATTTGGATGAGAGCAGAATGTTTTGCAGAGGGGTCAATCATATTTTACATTTCCTTCTAGCTGTAGCTAAAAAAGGGTGACAAAACAATTACAGTTTATTTTTCAAACTTTTACTGAATCCTTTTTTCTATACTTCAGACCTCAGTGTGGAAGATTCCATATAGTGTACTCCAACCTCTATGGCTCATCGTAAGGAAGGTGTTCTTTGGGTAAAAATGGCTCCCTGTTTCTTATCCAAATATTGACAAGTTTCAATAAACGTCTGACTGAATGATAGGAAGACTCTGATTTTGAAATGTCCTTTTTGCAGAAGTTGTGTTTTTTTAATGATCTGCAACCTCAAAGTCTGCTGAGTGTTTTTTGGTTATTCGCAGTATAGTTCCATGGCATTTTTTACTTTGTCCATAAATATAATGTAAATATGTCTAAGCTTCCAGAATAAAGCTGATGAAAATAAATTGCTCTAAGATCATGTGCCAAACTCAAGGCCTGGGGGCTAAATGTGGCCCGCCAAGTTTGTTGACTTGAACTTGATATATTTTTATTATTACACACAACAATAAACAATATTTTTAACTAATATAAATAATAAAAAATTCCAGAAACATGTATTAATACATTATGGAGTAGTTCCATATGTACAGTCTTCCAATGAAAACCGGGCCCTTCAATCGGAACTACATTGGAACCTCGAGATATACCAATGAAAACCGGGCCCTTCAATCGGACCTACATTGGAACCTCAAGATATAAGCGTCCCGACATAGTAGTAGACATAGAGTATTCTGAGATACGAGCAAGCCTTCGAGCAAAGTTTTGCTTTGAGATACGAGTAAAAATTTGAGATATGAGCGAGCATACAGACGTCGACGCGAGGTCGCCGAGCACTCGAAGCAGCCGTTTTCTCTCTATTTTGTGCAATATTCTTCATAATAGTGATGAGTCCTAAGAGAGTGAGTGGTAAGGATGGTAGTGATAATTTCATTGACCTTTTCTGATTAACTGTTGGTCTTAGGCCAGTATTAGTTTTAATGTGAGAGGATTAACTGTTGGTCTTAGGCCAGTATTTGTTTTAACGTGAGAGAAAAAAAAAAAAAAAATCCAGCGACTCATTCAAGTTGAAGAACTGAATCTGTTGGCGCTAAAAAAATTCCTGCAGGCTAACTCTTGTGGGCTCTCAGCCGGAAGATTGAACACAATGACAAAAACATGCCCGAGCTGCAATCTGTGCCACTGAGGTGGGGGATGACACCTCTTTTGTACACACACTTGAGTCCAGCCATGCAGAGGAGTCCGACCACATTTAGCTGAATTTGTTGGACCAGAAACAACAAGTGACAATTGGCCAGAGTGGGTACAGCTGTGTGGGAGTTACACAGTAATTGCATGGTGGGAATAAAGCAGTGATGTGCCTGGACTGGACAGCAGCAGGATGGCGCATGTATACTCTGGCAGTGATAGGCCTTCAGTCAGTTCCTTTTTGCCTCCCTCAGCTTTTTTTTTTTTTTGCAACTTCTAATGCTGTGTGACTATTGTGCCCCATGTGCCTGAAGAGAGAGAGTGGGACTGTAAGTCATCTTAAGCTCTAAGTGCTGGGAGGAGAGAGTCATCGCCGGTGTGACAGCCAGGTGCTGAAGGCGAGGTACTCCAACCAGCATGGCTCCACTTTCATCAAAGCGGAAGAGAAGCCACAGCTAAGGAGGGCAACTGAGAATTTCTGAGACAGACTTGTCAGAGTGTGGCAGCATTTCTTTAGCTTAAATTTGCCTCACAGTGAGACCGGGCCCAGTCCAAACAATGAGCTGCTGTTGGGAAAAAAAATCAGCGCAAGATTGAGCTCCACTTCGTCCCAGGAGGACGCAGCTACAGGAGAAAGTCAATGATGGGAAGATGACAGAGTGCTAGGGCCTGCTAGCTAGGAGTGATGTACACAGTAGGTGATCATTGTGAAAGGTCACACCGATGTCTCCCAAGTGAAACCCAGCAGTCTCATGTCAGGCACGGATTAAGTGAGCAAGGGCGCACAGCTCCTCTCCACGGTCTCCCGGGACGGTGCAGG
The DNA here is from genome assembly GCF_000523025.1 of Cynoglossus semilaevis. NCBI lineage: Eukaryota > Metazoa > Chordata > Actinopteri > Pleuronectiformes > Cynoglossidae > Cynoglossus > Cynoglossus semilaevis. The sequence continues at coordinate 4,874,815 of NC_024323.1, read as the reverse complement.
AGTGTACATACTCCAGGAGCAAATCTTATGATTAGTGGTGAATAAAAAGGAGTGATACATGTTGCCTTCAAAGCCTTGATCAAACCTCCTCTCATCTGGCATGGAATCGGTTTGGAAATGGCCGACATATGCATACACAGAGCCTGGTAATACATGAATAATGCAGTAAACTGAAGGATTGGATCTGTGCAGTGAAAAGTTGTATTTTTAAAAAAAGATGTTTTATGATAATTCAATGACAAATGGAAACAACTAACCTTTAAATATTCTGTCATAACCATTTGGTGCATTGTATTGAAGATGCAGTTAAGGTGGAATCTTTAATTATGTAATTTCATTACACTTTCACTTCCTTTAATTATGTAATTTCATTACACTTTTCACTTAGTAGTAAAGATAAAGAGGGCGAATTAACACGTTTTGTTTATTTTCTTTTCACTTAATTGGATTTCTTTAGGCACAGACTAAAAAAGACTAAACATTTGGACAAAAACAGCAATATATATGTTGTTTTTGTTTATATTTGTGGGGCGAAAATGGACGAATATCTGTAAGAATCGTTATTGGTTTTTCCTCCGATAATGAAAACGCGATAACGCAATTTCTGGGTTTCACCAGATGATGGCGTATGTGAGAGTTAAAATGAATTATTGTCACTGATGCGTAGCACACCACTGCACACAATGTGGCCTCTGCCTTTAACCAATCGCCTTAGTGAGCAGTCGGCACTCAACTTCCTTAGCCGCAACTGCCCCACTATATCGGTATCGGTTGATATCGGAATCGGAAATTAAGTGTTTGGACAATATTGACATGTCGGATATCGGCAAAAAGTTAGTATCGGTGCAAACTTCAAACTTACTATATATTTACACCTATTTTGTCTTTTAATTTAATTTGTGCGCACACGTATTTGGCTTGGGCGCTACTATTCAAATGACCAGGCTAAAGTAATCTGCTACCTACACCGATAACGTTAAATATATTTACGTATATTTAATCATATAAGCGGAACATACTTTATATATACTTTATATGCTCGGGGTACAGATTAAATGTATGTAACTGTATGGCACAATATGGTTCAATTATTACAGTCACATCTACACAATATAGAATTGTATATATATACATATATACATATATTTATATATATACTATATACATATATCTAAATATATATTAGTTGCTAATGATCTACCTGCATTCCCACTGCAATCTACTGATTTTATTGGACACCACGGTCGTATAACAATACACATTCATTAATATGTAACTTAATGACATATAGAAATATATATATAAACAAACTTCTGTACTTCTGTAACAACTGTTTCATCTCTTCAAAGTGTCACACGTTCGCTGTATTATTTACTGGACTGATGTGCATCAGTGTTACTATACACGACTTTACATTTAGAAGTGTATGTAGTGTGAAGTGGAAAGTCAATCTCCCGAGCTTTGCCATTTCATGCTGACAAAGCTTCCAGCACCTGGAGCCTTTAGAGCCTGAGAGCCTTTACAATAAAACACAAGAATCCTCTCTAACCAGCTGCTGAGCTCAAAGCTGCACGAAATTCCACTAATAAATACGTGGAACGATTTTATTTGGCCCTGGAGAGAAGGACAAAAGTCCGAAACCACTGACAGAAGCTGTGATTTGCTGATGACACCCTTTATACGTTGGGTTAAAATGAGTTAAAAAGATGATTTTGGTAAATATTCAAGAGTTAAAAAGATGATTTTGGTAAATATGTACAGTATCGGAAAGAAGAGATGTCTGTGTTTCCGCCGTGCAACTCGTTCGTTTTGTGAACTGATTCTCTTCATCTTGCTTTGAAGTGATGACGGCTGCGATATTTAAAGTTCATGGTGTCAACTCTGTGATCTGACCGTGATTATCAAATGAATCAGTTTGAACAGACCTACTGATCACTATCTGCTGTGCTGGCGTCACAAACTACAACCAGAATTAATCGGAAAATGAAAAGGATCTAATCTCAATATAATAATAACAAAAAAATAACCCAATAAGTCAACCATTGGCCCCACACAATCATCTGCGCTGTGAATTTGCACTAATCTGTGACTGTAGTGTTCAAATTAAAAAAGAAAAAAAAAATACATGTATAGGTGCGGATTCGAAATAAATCTTTTCATTTATCCATCAATTCATTCATGATTCAAAATAAACTTTTACTGTAGGTATATGTGATTTAACAACACATTTACCATTTTCTCATTAAAAGAACAGGGCAAATGCAGCCAAAATAACCCCACAATACCTTAAATGTATTTTAAAAAACCCTGCTGTTAAATATTTATCAGCTAACATTTGTGCTGCGATGTTAGAGGCTGATACTGAGGCTGATACTGAATGAACAGCCGAAGAGTGACGGATCTTTTTTCTCTTTCCACCGACAGTGTTTAAAAAGACACACAGTGGATTATCATCTGTCTCTTATCTAAGTGTAGAGCGGTGCACTTGATATGGAAGAAACCACAGACTATGACAACACACACACACACACACACACACACACCTTACTCACATATAGGATTTATATCAACGGTTTTAACTTAGAAACAGCATGACAGTTTTTACACAGAAAAAAAAAAAATCCTGGACTGGATAGTGTTCAAATCCAGCGCTTACGACCACTAACACTAGAATCAGTTTAGAAACTGCCTGTTTTGTTTGACTCTGAGCTGAGGACACAGCGAGACAAACGAGGTGTGTTTTTAGAATTCTTGTGGAGGAGTCAAAAGAAAAAGCGGGACGATTCTAATCCTACCTTTAAATCAGTCGATGTATTTAAAATTCTGCACGCCGACAGTGAGGGGATTTACACGGTAAGAATATAAAAGGGATTAATTAATCATTGGTTATTGTAAAAATATTCCGGAACATAAACTATTGCTGTTGTTTTCCACGGTTCTAATCCAGAGGCTGACAGCTGTCAGAGTGATTTGTGTAAATAATCTGGAACAAGATTGTCACTTTCCTTTATAGACACCAGAACATCCTGCTCACTGTTCACACAGATAATCTGTCAAATGCTTGCTTTCTGTTTACAATTTAGATTATTTTTTAACGCAATGCAAAGGATTATAATTTCCGGTTGAGTTGTTTTTGTGTGGAATTTACAAATGAAATAAAATTATATATATATGTCTTATACATATATATATATATGTCTTATATATATATATATATATGTCTTATATATATATATATGTCTTCACCTCTGAAATACTATTTCTACTCAAGGCGCAAAATCTTGAATTACAATCATTGACTTATTTCTAGTAGAGAGACAATAAAAAAAATGTCTGAACCGTGTTACTGGTTAACTTTGTATGAATATATACTTTTTAAGGATGCATTTCTGCTTGGTCAAAAACATATGTCCTTGATCCAAGGACTGTTTTCACTTTCTTGTAATTCCTCTTTTGTAGTACGTACAAACACTCAATTCCAGCCACTGAAGTGAAGTGAACTAGCACGCTTATTGATAGAGAATAAAATAAACTGACTTTACTCCAACAGCACTGATAAACTGTAGGTCCCAGCAGGTTTAGGATGTGAAGCTGTACCGGCTTTACAGTTTATAAACCAGTATCTCTTTATACCACTGTGGTTTCAAAAAGTAGTGAGTCAAAAATAAAAACAACAGAACCCACAAAAGAAAACTCCCTTAAATATAAAGGAAAATAACCCCAGCACCTAGCCTTAAAACGTCTGGATTCATCAGTAGGGTACTACCTTGAGATACGAGCGTCCCGACATCTGAGTATTCCGAGATACGAGCAAGCCTTCAAGCAAATGTTTTGCTTTGATTTGACCCACGAGTCTTCCATATTGTGTTTGGATTATTTATGTGATTTTCTGCGATTGGTCCCAGCAGGTTTAGGATGTGAAGCTGTACTGGCTTTACGGTTTATAAACCAGTATCTCTTTATACCACTGTGGTTTAAAAAAAGTAGTGAGTCAAAAATAAAAACAACAAAAACCACAAAAGAAAACTCCCTTAAAAAAAGGAATATAACCCCAGCACCTAGCCCTAAGAAAAAAAAAAAGTGTAAAAGAAAAAGTGTTACATAAGCTAAGTAAAGTTAATTCTACGTTTTTGTAAGTTACGTAGCATACATGTAAGGTACGATACTATTCCGAGATATGAGCAAGCCTTCAAGCTAATTTTTTTTTACGAGTAAAGATTTGAGATATGAGTACAGCTTACAGACGCCAACGCTAGGTGGCCGAGCACTCGGAGCAGACGAGCATTTTATTTTATATCACAGGATTTTGTGTGTGTGAAAAAACATGTTTTTTCCATTGTTATTAGCACTAATAAGAGTTTTTTAGAGGGCCGGAACGGATTAATTTTTTCTCTTTTCTGTTATTTCTTATGGGAAAAAATGATTAGAGATACGAGCACCTCGAGTTACGAGCTCGGTCCTGGAACGGATTATGCTCGTAACTTGTGCAACAAAGCTATCAAAAATGTTCAGTAAATAATGATTTAATCATTTACAAGAAGGGAAAACATAACAGGTCCTAAGACAGTACCCTGGGGGACACATTGGACTGGTGTCCAGCTGTGTGTAATCCTCTTCACTCTTCTAAATAATAATCACAAAGCACAAAGTGTGTATGTGGGTCATTCGAAACGCAGTTTTGAATCAAACATCGTGGTCTTTGTTCTGGCTCGGGAGTGCACATCAATCACATGGCCACAATTTGCTGCGGCGCCACCTCCGTAGCTTTTAGCACAACGGGGAGCGAGATCGTAACTTAATGGGCATCAGGCTTACTTTGGTGCGCTCAAAGTGATGGATATGAGACAGTTCCATTTGGTTTCACCTGCTCTAATGTAAAAAGCATGACTGCGTACAGTGTCTGACTGCAGCGGGGGTTTTTAAAGTCCTGAGGTAATTTTTAGTTTCTGACTTTGGAATGGGAGAGAGAGATCTTTGAAGTATCTCTCTTCATGTTCACTTCACACCGAAATTGTTTGGAGAGCCCCCCGGAGGTTTGGAGCAAAACTTTGAACACCTCTGCGTTAGACGCGCGAACAATCGTGTCGAGCACACAGATGGTTTTTCAATATTTATAACATCATCTATGTATAAATACCTTTATAGTAAAGCCGTTGTTAAGGAGATGTGAACTATTGCTAACATAACATTGACGGCATTGTCTGATGTCATCTGTAATTCATTTAAACTCTACCAGAACTGACATATGAATCCGAATCCAAAAACACATTTAATGGCTGTAGGCCTCTGTTGGGGCTGTGAGCAGAGAAGCCTGTGTTTATTTATGCTGGCTTCTCTGCCAACTGACAGACTGACAGACTGACTGACTGACTGACTGACTGACTGACTGACGGAACACGTAGCGCTCGTAGTGTTCAAAAGGAGTGCCGCTGTATTTTAGGGATGTGCATTTAAGCCTCTTTACTGCTATATGACTGACTGAGTGGAAATAAAAGAAGAAAAAAAAAGCACAAATAATAACACTAATGAAATAAACACAGTGTACTTTTTTCAGAATCAGAAATACGTATTTGATCCCCTATGTAAAACTATGTTGATATCTAGTGGAATATCTAATAAGTGGAACTTGTGTTTCGTGTCCATAGGTTAAATCACTATCTTCAGAATTGTGACCTTTTAACTAATGTAAATTATTTTGAAAAACCTGGCTGAAAATGTGCAGTATTTTTTTTTTTGGTAAAACTACCACTTTTATAATGGCTGAAAATGTGCAGTATTTTTTTTTGGTATAATACTTTTATAGCAGTTGTTTTTCCCCCAAACACAGTGCAGTTATTTGCATCGCTTCTTGTGTCATTCATCACTTTGTGACAGAGTCTTTCACTCGTCTCCGCGTCTTCATAATGTCACTGGGCAGCTCACGGTGAGATCAGCAAAAGTGCTTTGCACAATGACGGAAAACACTGTGAAATGACTTCAAAATCGGGGGCAAAAAGAATTAATACAAAGTTAATTACGTTCGACTAATAACTTCAGGCCAAAACCAACTAAGTGTCTTTGTGTCATTGTGAAGACGTCGGAAACTGTTTCCTCCTTTCACTGAGGGTGACATTCAGCAGACGTCTCGGTTCAGAAGCAGGAGCCGGGTTTTGAGTGAGGGGCGATAACGGGCGTCTCTGATGGTTTGTCCGCTTTATTTTCTGATTTGTCTCCTGGCTGTGAATAACGACGTTAAAATTTAGGCAGAACAAAGATAAAGCACGCGAGCGTGTGTGCAGTAATACATTCCTTTCCAGCAGACTGTGGAAATGATTTTTCTTGGATGACACTAAAACAAATGCGTCGCCCTGCACTTTCTATTACAGCCGTGTTAACCTTGACTGAAGTACTGTAGACGGTGACGTGCATGTGTTCGACGGAATCATTCTTATCCAACAACTGAAACACGTCTCTCTCTCTCTTTTTTTTTTTTTTTCTTCCTGCCCGTTCAACTGCATGCGTGTTGTCAAGAGGGCAGGATATTCACAGGGACTCACAGATTGTTGATTGGAAGAATCACTTCTCAGAGGCTGCAAATTAGTCCCTTTTGTTCCGCTCTTCAAACAGTGGAGGCAAAAATAAACAAGGTATAAATACTAGACAGGAGCCCGACATGGGATTCAGGAAATAAATCAGAAATCTTTGTCTGAACTGGAGTGAATATGACAGAAAACTAGTATTTTAAAACTAATCTGCTGTAAAACATTTACAGTTTGGTTTCGGCTGAGTTTTTACATGAGAAAATAAATAAAATAAAAGCCATTCCCTTTCATATTTTATATTAGACATTTTGAAATATGAGACATTTTTAATAGGATTTTTAAAATATGAACTTTTTAAATCTAGTATTAGCCTCGTGTAAATCTGCACAGAATATTGTGCGAGGAATAAAACAAGGCCAGGATTTAAATCATTTACTTTTTTTTTTTTTTTGCGGCGTAGTGGTGCAGCTACATAAATGGATTCATGGAAAGAAAATGAGAGAAAATTTAGTGCTGTCAAAGACAAGCACCAGCTACTGTTTGGTGGGAGCAGATGCATGAAATACGATGTGACTGTTCAGCCTGAGGTCACTTTGCCATAAATCAGACATTAGATTTAGGATCATGAAAGTGTCTGATATCATTATTGAAAATGTCAGATTTATAGTTTTCTTTTACCTTGGAATATAAGAAATATATATTTGGGTCACTTTGAAGCGTAATAAATATAGCTGTCTATTTTGATGCATTGACTGAAGCATTGTTAAAAATTGACTGTACCATAATCGCAAAATAAAACTCATCACAATAATATAAATTAATAATTTATAATCTATCCATCTATCTATCTATCTATCTACTGACTGAAAGGTTAGTGCTTCGATCCCATGCTCCATTAGCCTATGCTAACGCTAATGCAGCGGTTTTTCGAAGCAGGGGTTTTCTCTAGGGGCCTAAGAAAATTGGAGGGAAGATAGAAAATACAAATTGTCCTGAAATGTACAACACCAACTGGCGTAATCATTGGACTCTCAAGTTTCTGATGGCACTTGAACGCACCTTGCAAGTTTATTAGTCAGTGGGAATAAACAGTGCTGGTAATAATTTTGGGTAATAATATTCTTATTCTCAACAAATTTAATAATTATTGAATAGTGAATAAAAGTTAAAAAAAAAATTTAAATTTGTACGTATGTATTTTTAGCATTGTCTGTGGTGGTTCCTAGCCAGAAGCTAATGCTGTTTGGGGGGGCCTTGGCGTGGAAATGTTTGGGAACCACTGTGCTAATGTATCCCTGAGTATAAAATGAGTGGAAGTGTAATATAAACTGAAACTAGATAGAGTGAGTGTTTTCAATTTGACATCATAACTTTTAAATAACAAAGTAGAAACAGATTATTTACCAGACTGTCACAGACTGACCTGATGGCATTGCTATTCTGTTTGTTCACAACGCAAATTCATTTGAATTTAAATTATTTCCCTTATTTTATCACTGGATGGAGTAATCTCTGAGGAAATCTTTCAAGCTGATCTACACCGCGGTAATGTGCCGCCAGCGGATCTTATACCAACGGTGCGGTAGTTTCGCCAGAGGCTATCCCGCTTGACATGGAGTTAGTCACGGCACACGCCTGTGAAGGAAATGCACCTGTCGGTGGCTGTCGAGGCGTCCTCCAGTGGGCGAGGAGCCTGAATTGGAGCTTATTCTTTCGTCAAGGCTTCAAAGCTGCATTGAAAATGTTGACTTCCATTTATTTTGGTTTTTTTTTTCTTTTCTGTGGAATTTATAAAATGTGACTTCACTTAGGTTAAGTACTTCTCAAATAGTGGGGCGGGCCCCCCTAGGGGGGGCGGGAGTGGCCAATGTAATTTGGCACGCTGCACAAGTGTACCACTTTGGTAATGCTGGAATGATCACTAGGTGGCAACAACTCATACAGCGGTTTGTACTGTTAAAAATATACATAACTATACATATAATCAGGTTCTCAATAGTATTTCAATCTGCGGGGGTGTAGGTCGGAAGAAGGGATGGGGGGGCTGTGAAAACATTTCTGTCCCCAAGGGGGGGGCCATGACAGAAAATAATTGAGAACCACTGAGTTAAGGAAAGAAAACAGTGGCTCTCAGTCTGGATACCAGATGTTGGCCAATATTGCAGTACATCGCTCTGTGTGCGCCAAGTGAAATAGTATTTATATTACATTAGCATACGGTACAAACTTCAGCCGCCATTTATATTATGTTTGCTGCTGCCAGTTCTCACACTCACACCGAGCCCTGTCTGGCAGCACATCGCCCTCTACTTAATCCAACCTCAGCAGCTTCCAGTCAAATCCTACAATCTTTATAAAATCATCATCCACACCGTTAAATCTCCAGTGTCCTTCCCTTCGGTCCCTGACCTCCCCCTGATCTTACACCCCCTCCTGAAGCCTACAGGGCTCAGACATTAATTTCATAGGTATAAAATAAATCCTGGTTATATTTTTTTAATTAATAAACACTGCTGGTCCAATTCAACTGCAGCCCCCGTTCTGCTTCTCCTATTTTAGGGGATGACGCTGTTCTCTGAAGAACCTCTCTGCCAATGTTTTTCGGATTTTGAGCTACAGCACAAATATTTTCCTCCTCCTTTCTACTCTTCCAGTACCTGTCGCCCAAACCTCTGTGACTGTAACACCTCCAGATTATGTGCCAGAACAGACAAATAAAAACAAAAGCATGATTCACTGTGGTGGTCTGGCAGCTACTGAACGGTGTCTGGAAGGTGCGCTGCTACAAAATGAATTCAAATTTAACAGAATGGCTGGAATGGAAACGACACAATGGCTGCACTGACACACTCTCACAGAGCTGTGTTTTGGATGACAAAACAATTAACCCTCGCTGTGTTCCTCGGATAAAAAAAAAAAGTTCATCAAAAATATGCCTGTTGACTAAAATGAACAGATTTCTTGTTAAAATATATTTCTCTGACACTGTTTTCCTCCATGTTAAATGTTATTTACCAGGTTTTCTTTAAAAGACAAAGTGCCCGACAGCGACTGAATAAAATGACCTAATATATGTACCGTATTTGTAACATATAAGTCGCTCCAGAGAATAAGTGGCACCAGGCAAAAAATGCAAAATGAGGAAGAAAAAACATATATGAGTCACTCCGGAGCATAAGTCTCACCAGGAAAGGTATGATTAAAAGTGCGACTTACGGAAGTAGCAGATAATAGTACACAGGCCTAGAGCGCCCTCTGGCGGCTGTCAGTGTGAAAATAACAACATGTACATTTTCAATGGTACAAAAGTAGCAGATACTGGTACACAAGCCTAGAGTGCCCTCTAGGGGCTGACAGTGTGAAAATAACAAACATGAAATTATATATTTTAATATCTAAGTCCCACCTAAGTATAAGTCGCAAATCCAGCCAAAGGATGAAAAAAAGTATGACATATAGTCCGAAAAATATGGTACGTCTGGGTCACGTTCATTGATGTGTTTTTCACTACTGCGGAGAGTAAAACCTTTATTTTTGATTATCTTTATACTAATAAAATACATCATTTTGTTGGCAAAAATAATTAAAAACGACACTAATTCAAACAGAGGCTCTGGGTCTTCGTCTTTGGCTCGACCTTACTTTGCAGACTGATGCAAGAAAACTTCTGCGATAGCAAATCTACATCCTCATCCATGATCCTCACTTTGATTAATGACACGCTACAAATTCAATTCTTACTAATTTAAGGTTGTTGGTAATTATCCCCCAACACTGCTTCACATACACTGCAGGAAAAAAAACTCCCAGATTAATCGATAATGAAATTAATTTAGAATTAACCGAATCCTATTAACAAGGTTCCCTTAATTCACAATTAAGCAAATCTCATTATCAATTTGCGCAATTCACTTAACACTGTCCAGGGCCGAAAACGATTTCACCTTTTTGATAGCAAAAGCTCCTTCACTCTGTTATTGGACTCGGAGGACTGGCACAGCATGGGGGGAAAAGAAAGTATATAGTGCAGCCATTAATTTGCCATCTCCGGAAAAGGGCATCAGTGATCTGTGAAATCACTTTGTTCGTTTGAGTCGGATGCACTTTCTGTTCATTTACGTCTAATAATGACTTAGATTATGTGAATTTCCCTGTCTGCCTTTCTCCCTTTTTGGCATCTGCAATCTGTCAAAAGCGGAACATGCCCATGCGCTGGCTGTCTGTCTGATTCCGCTCCTGACACGAGCTTAACTACTTCAAAAGTAATCAAAGAATGTATCGGAAAAGTGAGTGGAGGCACTCCCTCTGTTGAAGGGAAGGAGCCAGTTTTGTTTGCTGTGATGCGCGACACATTCCGTCAATGGGATCGAAAACACAAAGCACTCCCACTGATTCTAATTTTTATTGTGAGTCTTCAGTTCTGCTCATGTGAATTTTATCGCACCGTGGGAAGTCTCTGGCGCTGCTGCCGTTCTTCAGCTCCTGCTTCGTGTGGGGAAGCTGAAGAGTCGGAGGCCCGAAGCCGATGCCTGTACCGCGGGAATCTGGGAAGTTGCGCTATATTGTTGAATCTTGAATCTTTTCTGCGTATAGTAGTTGCAGGGTGTTGGTGTCTGAGGGGGGAGCAGGGGGAGTAAGCCGTGAGAGGTGTGAGGTTCGATCGTTGAACCGAAAGCTGACCGACTATTACATCCTCTGTTGTGCTTTTAAAATGAAAATGATTTAAACTGCACCAATGGGGAGACAGCGTCCTGCGTCCCTGCGATGGATATTCCCTCCTCCCACCAACATCCCCCATTAACCTCCCATCTACCATCCAACACCCTCACAGATACAACACATACATTCTTCCCACTCCCCCTCATCCTCTTCTCGCCTTTCAACAGACTCAAACTCCCCCAACACACACACACACTCACACACTACTAACAGAGGATTACTGTGAAAGTACACGCAGTACTTTAATTAACAATAACACTCATTACTACTACCACACCGCAACTTGACAACAAAGACAACAACCGTTAACGCTGACCCTCATACCTACGGTCGGCTACGAGTCAACGTCTTAACGCTAGTGGCTATCATTTAGCAACCTGGAGTTAGCGTCCGAGTATTATTTATCGGCTTTGACACCATGATGATGATGTAGCAACTGAGTAAGACATGTTAGTTTAAAACAAGAAAGCCAGGAAATGTTGAATTGTTGGAGAGAGAAAATCAGAAAAACATACCAGCACAAAGGAGCTCAGTTTGGATTTGATCATATTCCAGACATCACCAGAATGTACCGGTAGATGTTCCTGCATAGTGATGTAGACACAGACTGTTTCCCACAGCTGGGACTTTGGTAGATGTCCCAAGGGAGAGACAGATCTTAGAACTTGGAAATTTAATAATTCTTCAACAATAACGCGATGTTACCGGACAAAGGTTAAGGCTGATACCGGCCGACCTGTCACTGGTACAAGAAAGGTTGGGGATCGCTGCTGCAGCTAGTTTTGTTTTAAACACATTACTTTTGTCTCCTTTTTAGTTAAGGAAGCCAGAAACACAAGGAAAACCCAGCTTATTGTTTGCTAGTCAAATTTTCAGTTGAAACTCCTGACAGAAGAACGTCGAAGAGTAAGAAAAGGACAAAAAAATGAAAGAAGAAGAAAGTATTAGTAAAAGGAGAAATAGACTGAAAAATTTGTACCGCCTCAGGAAACAACTTTTACAGCCTTTTCATCAAACAAATTATTTTAAATATTTTAACATAATAACTTGTGAAAGTATCTTTTAAGAGGACAAAAAATGGAAGACACCACAAGATGCAGGAGGAGGAGGAGGAGGAATCCCCTTTCCAGGATAGACAGACCTGCAACCATTAACATCCTGATAAATCCTACCTTTTCATGCCCCGGGGATTTCTTTCTCTCAAAGAATAAGTGAGGCAAACTTTCAGCCAACTTCAGAGATAACAACACTGAGAATGAATATTAATCACATGAGGGTCACGTAAGGTTTTAGATAGCAGGCACTTTGGATGAATTTAAATGAATACTAATCAGACAAGGTTGTATAATGTTGCAGAATTTTCAATAAACAACTCTCCGCACTCGTATTCTGGTGGATACATACCACCACCATTAACACTCGTCCCCTAAAAATGTTTATGTTTGTGTCCACTACGCTGTCTTTCTGTCATAGAGGTGATAAAGGATTTCACATGCACTGTACAATGTAAAATTGTAGTACTTGTGGTGTGTAAACATTACAAAATGTGATTGGCTAATTGGCAGAACCAATAGCATTTGTCAGCTATACATTGTATAAATTATGCAAATATTAAATTGTTATGCAAACATGTCCGAATTACCTGATGAGTTACAGTTAGCGGTTGGTCAGACTCATTGGATTTGGATAAACTTATTCTTGGCTAGCATCCAAGTTGTCTTTATTTGTGTTATTTATTTAGCAATTTTATAGTATTTGCTAATATTTTGCTTTAAAAAATGTCATTTACATAGCACTCAAAAATAAATTTTTATGTGCAAAATAAAGTAATGCATTTTATGTGTTGGGAAAACCAGGTTCGCTGTTTCCTTTGTGCAATAACTTAATGCGATGTTTGACAACATGCAGACGATGCACTGCTATACTGTATGTATCTGTATTCACCAACGTTTTGTAAAAAGGACAGTTCTATGCAGTTAATATAAAGCTTTAATGTATAATAATCTTAACTTTAGTAATCAAGTCAATTAACTCAAATAAATTACAATTAAAAATAAAACACTATTGTTTTATATACTACAGGTCTGTTAGCTGTAGTTTTGGTTTTACTGAGAGCCAGATTAACACTTATATCTTCTTTTATTTTGAAAATGATTTGTACATCCTCATCATCAACCACAGCCTTAACATCACATTAAGTTGAATATCACTTTAAACTGAGTCAAAAATATTTCAAGTGATTCAGTTTTCCAAGAAAAACTCTTGGTTCCCCCGAAAAAAAATTAAACTCTGGGGAGAAAAAAAAAGATAAGTGAAATCACTGCTCTACATTCCAGCATTACATTTAAATATTTTACGTGTATTTTATCTCATTTAAAACAAGTGCTGTTGCTCAACCGAGGCACAAAACACACACACACACACACACACATCTGTTGGCCGGGTCTTTTTCCTTAGACTGCCATTTAGGTTGATGTATTTTCTACTCTCTTCCCTCACTACTTTCTCAACAAGAAATATGATGAGAGACGGAGGGGAGGAGGTGGAGGACAGAGAAAATAGAGGCCATTAGGGACAGTTTATTTGCCACTATTGATGAAGGTGCCTCGCCATAACTCAAACATCGGCTTATTCATTTACCCCTAGGAGATAAGGAAGGTCTGACAACTGCTTTTGCACAGCCATTTTACACACACAGATTACATGAATTAATCTTAGGATTTTTTTGTTACTTTGAATTAATTAAGACTTTTTAATTTACATTTTATTAATCTTAATTCTATTGCAAACGACTTAAACCATGTAAAAGCTCTCATTTAGAAACCTTCACTGTTAAAGGATAAGCTAAATTAAACAAGTTAAGCATTAGAAAATGTAGTCCTTTTTTTTTTTAGGTTTGAAGTGACATTTTCCCTAAAAATGTTTTATTATGAATTGTATTAATTATGTTTGACAAAGGCTTATTTGTTTTAGTGCAAGGGCAATTAGTTTGTTATAATATTAATTGCATCAAATTAAAAAATTGACAAAGGCTTATTTGTTTTAGTGCATGGGCAATTAGTTTGTTATAATATTCCAATTGAAATCTACTCAATATTAATTGCATCAAATTAAAAACAGTATGCTCAATAGTTTGGATTAAATGCAGCAGTTTGTCATCAAATAAATAAACACATGCAATTGAATTCATAGAAATACAAGGAATTCAAGAAATACATTGGAAAAATATTAATAATATCCATTATTATCAATAATAATTTTTAAACTTCAAAAATCCAATACCATATGTGTTTTTTAAGTTGTCCGGGCATTAGCTTTACCTTAGCATTAGCTTAATCTATTTTTCGCCGCATGTTTGATCATGAAACAGCTATGAAATAAATTGTCATACTTTAACATAAGGGCCTGAGTACCACAGAGTAAACGTGTGGCTTTAACTTTGACTCGCGTCAATAAATATTTAACCTTCTAGGTCTTGTTGAAAATAAGGAATTGATTTCTGTTTCTTTATTGGCTTAAGCTAACATTTTATGAGCTAGTCGACCAGCAGCAATCAAAATAAAAGCCAATAAAACAGTAGCGGGCTATAAATACTTCAACCTAAAAGTAAACTCAGCTATTGGTTGGAGCCCAAACTTTTAATGACAGAACACAACTACAATCCTAGTATAGATGCACTGTTAGTTTCAATCATCATTTAAAGTGTTAGATTCAGAAGCCCCTAATCGGAGCAAATGTGTCACTTATTGGATTTCCAATCCCTTGACATATTTAGTCCAGTTTTAATGCAGTGGTAGCTTATTTTAGCCTACAGTGACAATTCTTTCAGAGGAAGATTTTGGCTGTATTCTCACCCTTTTATTTCTTGTAAGGTAATTCAGAGTATAAAGAAGGATCAATAAATAAACTAAAGGAGAAAAGTAGTATTTCATTCTGTGCTAGATTCTTCCGGATGGAAGACGAGCCACTTGGAGACACTGCACATTAGGTTCAATTTTCCATCCTTTACCTAAAAATAACTAGTTTCCAAGGTATTTTTATGCTTTTATACCACACCCAATTTTTCTCAGCTAATAGGCCTTTGGATAAAAACATTGGTTTTATATCAGTCACACTCACTTATCTGGGATAATGTTTTTTTAATATAAAGCGGAACGTCGGTTTTCAAACTTTATTCGTTCCTGAAGGCTGTTCGTGAACTGAAAAGTTTGAAAACTGAAACAATTTTCCCCATACGAATCAATGTAAAATGGATTATATATTTATATATAAAGAAGTACAAGTATATTAGATAACCTTGATATTTAATGAAATATCCTATCATATAACAAATATATACATATAATGCCCACTTTCTTTACTACAAAACATCAAGCGGGCCAGATTGAACCCCATAATGGTTCGGGTTTGGCCCACGGGCCGCATGTTTGGCACACCTGATCTAAGTAGTCACCACATTAAGTTCAAATCTACTGATACTTAATTTTCAGACCTTTCACCCACACATTTCATTCACTTCGGAAATTACGCCTTCAAAAACAACTGCAGAAAAACGTACAACAGCATGTGGACAAAACCATCTGCTCAAGAATTCAGCCTGTACATGGCTGGGATTTGAAGCTAACAACAATAAAAATCATCTTTTTTTTTTTCTAACAGACCATTGTTGGCTGGAGCTAAAAGAAAGCCAATTAACCCAAGTTAGAGACAGAGCATCACTTCTACCAGAATCCTTCTCTAACACTCAGGAGATCACTCTCTACCATTAAAGTGAATACGCTGAGATACGCCACGCTTTTCTAATTGAAACCTCAGGGACTGACTTTTGAGCTTTGGGAGGGAAAAAAGCATATAAATGTTAAGGAAGAGACAAAGAGCTCAAAGGATCAGGGCTCTCTGGTGAAAACAGTATGTTTCTGTGGCAGAAAGTGTTAGAAAAAGAGTGGCCTCATCTTTCACTAACAAACATGTTTCCGCACTTGACAGAGTGTTGGAAATTGGTGTTAGATAAGTCCGGGTCTAACAATAGAAGCCTTCCTCCGTAAACATTTCCATCAATTAATTATGTTCCACTCCACTCTCTTGAAAGATCTTTTTTTTTTTCTACCAGCTTTTCATTTATGACTCGGATTATTAATTCCAAACTTATCTCTGCACTCAGACATCATTCTTGCACTCGGTGTCGGTGGTTTCAGCAAAAGAGCGTCTGTGAGTTTAAGTGAAACCTGCACTATTGATTTCCTCTGAGCGGAGTAAATGAAAGAGAATTAATTAAAGAGGATTAATGGATAAATGAAAATGGGGCAGAGACACTTCCTGGGGAGCCATTAATGACTCCGACGTTACACTGGAGCCCTCGCTCATTTTGTTTTGTCGAGGCGACGTGACGATCAGCAAAACCTTGAGCTGCGGGAACAATGAACAGTAACTGTGGGTCGGACCTTCACAGTAGGTAAATGATGTGTTTCGGAAATTCTGAGCAGTTTGTGTCCATTTCAGGAGCATGAATCCACATGAAATGCGCACCGGGCGGAAGACACACTGCAAGGTGGTGAGAAGAGTGTACATTATTGTTCGGGTTTTTTTCCTCGCTAAAGTACATTAGAAATACAAGAATGGAACTGCATCACTGAGTTCAGTAGTAGTTCAGTTGAATGCAGTACGGATGGCTCGATAAAATGCTTTTCTTCATGTCCGATACCAATATTACAACCTGCAGTATCTGCTGTTACCGATATCAATCGGATACCTTTTTTTCTCTCCTGCGGCATGTCGCAGTCTGCCGTTGCGGCCACAATAGTGTCTCTGTTTATATCTCGCAAAAAAGTTGAGAATTGGGGTTATGTTAAGTATCAGATTGGACGAGCTATATCGGATCTATACTGATTCTGAGTATTGGATCAAACCATCCCTCTATACTGATTCTGAGTATTGGATCAAGCGATCTATAGAATGATGGTTTGTGGAAATTATTCTTCTAAATTGTTCTACGTCCGATCAACCTAATCCCCTAGAATTCAAAGTTGCATACCAGTGATCTTATTGCTATAGAGGAATGATCAACTGGGGGTCGAACTTGCACGCCAATGACTGAGCATCCTGCACAACCAGTCGCCCTTGGGGAGTTGATTAAATTAGTCTTGTGGGACTGAAGCCAACCCTCCTCCCAAAAAAAATCAATAATTGGAAGTAAGCCAATGTCATTAGGAAAAAGAACTAGCACCAAATAACAAAAATGTACCAGCAACCAAGTTTATGTTTCCTGCTCATATTGTTTTACTAAGGGGGGAGCTAGTGATGAACAGGCGAGATGATGGGGAGGTGATTGAGCTGGACAACAATCTCTTCACCATGTAGTCAATACGACGCTGAAGTCCAACAAGTGTGGAAAACATTACTAATCAGACAACAAGAGCTAACGTTATTAGGGAGGATAACGCTGCGTCAGAAAAAAAAAGGGGCAAATACACTTCCTTATTATATGTTTCCACCACACTAGAATGAAACAGCACTCAAATGTGACAATTTTAATTAAAGAGTCAGTGAAATGACTGATCTTGGATAGGGAGTAATTCAACGGTAGCACAGAAACAGGAAAGAACCACTGTAATTATGTTGTACAAAGAGGAAAAAGATAGACAGTGTTAATGACGTGTAATCTTAGCTTTTTAAATTCACAGCTCCACCTCCCGCTGTTCTCTGGTCTTCACTCTCACTGAATTATTTCCAACGGTGAAATGGTTCACACTTCAGAGCATACAGAGCCCCGTGGGTTCAGTTGCGAGGATTTTCTTTCATTGTAGTCTGAAATGTTAAAAATGAAACCAAACCCACCATTTTCCGACAAAACATTTGTACATGTCAGTAGCTTGGTAATTCAGCTATCTGTCCACCTCTATCCCTTTCAGGGTCATGTGGTGCTGAGGCCGATAACAGTGATCAACCTATGTCACCAGCCCAGTGGTCTCCAAACTTTTTCTGCTTAGCCCCCTTCATTCATTAGAAATGTTGGCGCCCGCGTAAATTTTCAGTGGTACAGGAGTAGCAGATACTGGTACACAAGACTAGAGTGCCCTCTAGCGGCTGTCAGTGTGAAAATAACAAGCATGTGAGAAATTATATATTTTAATATATAAGTCGCAAACCCAGCCAAAGGATGGAAAAAAATGTGACTTATAGTCTGGAGAATTCGGTACCTACTTAGTACAGCATGTGAAGTCTGGTTTGTAGTATAAACCTTGCACTGCAGGAAAGGAACTTTGACGTCAAAAGATGACGAAAAAAACCAAAACACAGTTTTGAGTTCCTCAAAGTAAGTCATATCTTGAATATGTTTAATATCCTTATTCGCTGTTTTGTCTAGTGTTAGTGCTGAATTTTGTGTTGACTTCTCTCTCTCTCTCTTCCTGGATCCTGGTGGAGACAGTTGATCAACATCAGCCTTGATCAACTGCATGGCTTTAAAAGAGGGAGAAGAATATCTACTCGTCGTCTCCACTAGAGCCATGGCATAGCCGGCGTATCTGTTTACGGGCGGTGGACCTTTTGGATTAATGTTGGTCCCTGAGTCAGAGGGTGGTTATGTGATTACTCTGTCTGATGGGTCGAAGGGTGATTATTGCCTTTCCTTTTCACTTCTCTGTCTTGTCATTAATAGTGTTTCTCTGGTCTGTTTTTTCCGCCCTCTGTCTTTTAGTTAAAAGTTTTCTATTTCAAATGTGACAATCCGTATGATTCTTTCTTTTAATTATTGCTACATTTTTAGTTTTTGAACCTAACCAAGTCGGAGCTAGATAATTATAATTTTCTTCTCTTCATCTATTTTCTTCACTATGTCTGTCCCTTACTCTTCAGCTACTGTAACATTCTTTTTAAATATGTAATCCGTAATCCTTTTAATTAGAAATGTCCGATAATATTGGTTGATCGATATTATCGGCCTAAATATGTAATATTTGTTAGAATCATGATCTTTTTTTCTCCGATAATGAAAACCCAATAACACAAGCCTGGGTTTTGCCAAATACGCTGGAATCGCTTGTAGGGTCCTGAGATGTTAACGTCAGTTTTGCGGGCAAATGGCTGCGTATATTGGTATCGGTTGATATCGGAACGGGAATTTCAATTTTATTGTTTGGACAATAAAAAAAAAAGAAATATATATATATATATAGGCTATATATTAGGTATATATTATATATAAGGTCTACTATTTCCACTAGTCCTGCTGTTTATTCTCATTACCTTAATGTTACTCCCAGTCCTTCCAGATTTTTTTTAATGGAAGTTATTGACTGAGCCATGTGCTGTGTTTACTACAACAAGTAAATCATGTATCATTAATTTACAATGGCTGGGGCTCGAACTGTGATTCAGCATACCAAAAAAAAAATAGGATGCTATGTTTCACATGGTGGGGCCAATCAATGAAATAGACATTAAAACAGTTTCTCGGAACAAGCCAATAACTGCTTGCCACTGTACAATTATGGGAGTAGAAAATTAATAGCCGGACAGAAAACGGACCGTAAACTGTCATTAAAACCAATGAGATTAAACATTAAATGGAAAAGGGTGGAAAAATGTATAAAACAAATTATGTCGCCTGTGGAACCTATTAACCTGTTTGTCAAACTGACCTTAGTCATTAAAGAAATAGTCTGCTGTACTGTGGTATTTACTTTGGTGTTTGTAAACAGACAGGTGAATGATGAATGAATGCAGACTCATGAATTCATGAATAGAACGCCTTGGTACAACGTTCTATGACTTTGCTGGAAAAAAGGGGTGTATTTAGCTAAGGACAGAGTTTCTCAAAGTGGGAGGTGAGACCCCTAAGGGCGGACGCAGTGCCATTGCGGGGGGGGGCTGGATGAAATGAATGGATGAAACTAAAGAGCAGATATTGTTGAATGCTGTAAACATTTAAGAGACTCCCTATTGGTTGAAGGCAGTGTAGAATGACTATTATTATTATTAATAATAATTAATTATTATTAATTATCGCTAAAACAAAGAAAAAGAAATACAGCTAAAATTATTTCTGCAAAATAAAAATATGAATGTATAATCAACCTCTGTTATGACATCACCATCAACCAAAAAAAAAAACTTTTTTTGGATCGCTACTTAAAAACATCAGTCTCCTCTATGGCTTGGCTGAATAATAATGCTAATGTTGCTAACCCAAACATGCTTCTTTGTATATGCAGGTTTTTATAGCATTTTGTAAAAAAAATTCTTCAGTATATTTGTACTCGTAAAGTATTGGCAACTTAAAGTGTCCTGCTCACTTTCAAAAGAAGGGAAAAAACCAAACAAATCCAACAGAGCATGTTGTCCTTGCTGACGAACACCATATTGTTTCTGTGACCCGATAAATACTCAGAAGAATGTTCCCTATGATTCATTTCTGGGTGGGGGGCGGGGGTTTGGGCACAATAAACCTTCAAAGTAATATTTCCGAATAAATGCAGTCCCTGCAAAACATGAGATGTTGCGTTAGAGGACACTCTCCACCCTCCTGTCTGTGCAACTCTTTAAAATGGTGGTTATCTGCTGTAAATCAATAGCCCTTCTCACTATAGGCCTGACTGGGAGCTGACTCAGCCTAATTACCATCTGGTCCGACCTTTAAATCACACAAATGAGAACAAATAAATAGTCCGCTGTTAAAGTACCATTGTCTTACCGCTGCCTTCAAAATCAGCACACACAAATTAATTGCAAATCCATGGAAATGCAACAAACGGGGGGCTGGAATACATCACATTGCAGGTGACAAATTGAACCCAGACAAACACCCGAGAAGTGACTGCGCGAGTGTCAAGTGAGGCGGTTAATCTCTACACCGTCTCAGGCCACTTAATTCTCACAAAAATATGGCGTACTTTCCCCTGTCCCTTCTGTTCCTGGTGTTCATTCTCCCCTTATCTCCGTAGTGTCCGTGCCTCACAATGGGAATATTTGACAGTGCTATTGACAAGACAGTTTCCACAATGGGCTAATAATGTCGGGATTTCAGACAACGAGAGAAACATTCAAATATTCCCCACTGCAGCGGTGGGAGAAAATTACGGTTTGAATGAGAAGCAGCCCAGAAACTTTACTTCATGTATTCATTATATTTGAAGCCATTTCATGCACACGCGGGGAGACTGTCCTGTGAAACAGAAACAAAAAAACAAGCACAGAGGTCGTCTGTGCGAGATGCTTATTACAACCTAGTTCTGTGTTATTTTTAGGCGACCTCTAACAGTCATACTAATTATGATTGGAGCAAAGGAGGAAGTCAGGTGACCCAGTATAAACAGAAACAAAGTCCGCATTTGGGAAGAGGTTGGGTTGTGGATGGATTATATTACCACCAGGGACTTCTTATTTTGACCTCTTTGTCCTTTTATGTTTGTTTTTTTAAAATCTATAGCTGAATGTTACATTAGGTCTACCTGAGAATATTACAAAAAGTCTGGTGTTTCAGCAGTTCAACGTGGCTGCCCCATTTAGAAAGTTCCTTGAAATGCAATAAAAACCTGTTCTTTTCTTAAACCTTTATTTGCAGAGCCAAAGGACAAAAGCTACATTTTTTAGTGTTTAAACACATTAACAGAGTTTTAATTTGTTAAAATAAACAACTAAAGTGATGCATGCGAATCACACCAAAGGGGATAAGCTGAAGACGAAGTCACTTTTTTTGGTTTCATTTAAATAACTTAGGTTCCTTCATTTCAGACGGGCTATAAATGAGCATCTATGTGCTACTAATCAAAATTAATCTGTTAACTGCATTAATTAATTTGTGGAAATTCATCAAGCAGGCCGGATTGAACCCCCTAGTGGGCCGATTTTGGCCCACGGGCCTTATGCTTGACACCCCTGTTTTGAGGCGTGGACTGTAACAGTACATGTTCATTATGTTGAAAATTTATATTTCATTAAAAATGAATATTTTCTAATACACTTCAATTTCTTTGCATACAAAATTAGGATAAAAACATGAGTTTGACGCCCCTGTCCTAAAGCAAAGTCAACTTGACGATTTATAGTAACGAAAAGAAACTCTACTCGATCAAACACTGATGAAAAGTCTCACAAAGACTCGGTGCCAACAAGATGAACAGTAAAACTCTTTAAGAATCCTCAGCCTGTTCTGTTGCTTCTGTCTAAACTATTAAGGATGAACTCAGCACAACGACTGCAAACCTTCAGAGACATGCTTCCTTAAAGGCACCATAATGGTTTTTATAGGACCTCAAAACACAGAGGTCCCAGTTGTGACCTTAAAATCCTCCCGTTGTTCTAAATCAATTAGAGTTGAGGATCAATAACTCTCACACTGAAGAACACACCTCACATTTCAGACCCAAAGACAACCGTTTTTTTTAATTGTCAAACGTCTGCACCCCATAAACAGCCAATGAACATTTAAGGGAGCGTCGAAGCATCAGTTCTTTTCCATGCTAAATCTAAAGCGTTGCTTATTCCCAAGTAAACAGGACTGAGAACAAATCAAATAAATCGCTTTAGTCATGTGGAAACACCATTTTGCAAAAAAAAAAAGACAGAGCCTGAAAACACTTTTGAATTATAGCGGCCAATTATTCATATGACAAAAGTTGAACGGTATTTCATGAACAAAAACTTTATCTAAGCCCTGAAGTCAAAATCCTCATCTCCAGCACTGTTACATTTCCAGTGTTCTGCTGAACAATTTTCCCTCAGTGATGCTTCTAATTTTGACTCCGCTCTTTTGCATCAGAGGATTTGAGATCTTGCCAAGAAACACTTATTCCCACTCACGACTCTTTGATTTTCTCACAAGTTATTAGGAGACACAATGGGAGGGTGGGGGAGAGGGGTGGCTAGAAAAGACTCGTATGAGGCGTTCAGTATTTCCTGTGATTTTATTTCAGGCCGCACGTGACAGAAGTGTCAGTGCACCTCCCTATGGTTATATAAAGATTTAGCGACTGGATATATGAAATGACCGTATGTTCGACTGCTGCTAGTTCGGTTCCTCTCTAAGGGTCATATAAATGGATGAAGGACCAGCAGAAGTCTCTCTGCTGTTGTTTATGAGGTGTTTGTTTCTGACAGCTTTTCTTCCTAAATGAAAAGGATTTTTCCCATTAGTGTCCATAAACTAGTTTCCCAGGTGTAACAGGTGACGGGAAAGACAGCCAGTACAGATTCAACATCTTTGTTGGACTTGAGACTGAGACATATGATAGCATATGGTCCAATAAAGCTCTTCTGTGTTTGGATGTTTTGCAGTTAAAAAAAAAAAGTGAGGTCGCCTGGAAACAGTCACATGGCGAGCTCACTTTTTCACACTGAGGATTTGGTTTTTGTTTTAACAAAGGTGGATGATTTTTCTTGAAAAGTAAAAATCCATATGCTGTTTACATAAAAAAATTTTTTTGCAGTATTACAGATGGTCAGCACATACTTTCTTTAAAACATCTGACACCCACACCCAAAGAAATTAGCGATGATGCTATCTCGGTAGCTTGCGTTAAATTAACTTTGGTAAAATAAAAATATCATTTTGAAAGAAGAAATATACACATATATACATGCCTATATATATATATATATATATATATATATATACTTCTTTTTGAGTAACAAGGTAACAGGTTGGTTTACCTAAATTACTTTGGAATAGGGTCAAGGGTAACTGTTAGCTACACATCTAGCTAACTGAAGTGTCCATTTTGTAGATTCAGGAATTACAGTGGATAGAACATGGTGCAAGGAAAGTTTGACCTTGACCAATCAGGTGGAATGATTGACAGGCAGCTCTGGGTTCCTAAATTCCCAGTCTCCATACTTGGTAAAACATTGTGAAGTCAAAAGGTTCCAAGACAAACCTTATTTGACTCTTTAAAATAGTTGGTTTCACCCCACTCAATATGTTTTGTTTTTTTTAAATGTATCGAGCGTTAGTAGCTTGCCTTCCTCCTTTCTTGCTTAAATACATACAAGTATCTACAGTGTGTACATCCAGTGTTTTATAAGCGCAGCTAAACCACTTAAACAGTGTGGCGGGTAGCCATTTGCAAGCAGCTAAATAGAGCCGTTGCCTCCGGGCCCCCAGCTGTATGGTGTTCTCATAAATATATTCAACAGATTGTTTGACTCCAGTGGACAAACTTCTATCCTTGGAGCAAGAATCAACAGGAACGGGCTGTGCGAGTGCTGCGTTCTAATTTGCCTCC
>NC_024323.1:4844218-4850310 GCF_000523025.1 Cynoglossus semilaevis | reverse complement strand
AAATGGAGTGGGAGGGAGAGCTTGTTTCTTAAAGGGTGGATGAACACACGTCGAACCGACCATCCACAAGAAGAAGGACGGAGAAAAAGAAGAAAAAAGAAGGTCACAGATGTTCTGTAGCAGATGAAATTACCATTCTCCTTGTGATGAGAACTGACTTAGTGAAAGATGCCCCTGAGACATTTAAACCCTAATTAAAATAGCATAAAAACATACATTTGTGAACTGGTGATACACATGCAATATTATCAAATAGGCAGTAGGACAAAAAAAGACAATTAGACACCTCAAAACCTTGAACCCATATGTCACTCATGACTGTCTCGTAACTCCCACGGCAACCTATCATGTTCCTTCTCTAAATCCAATCAGATCCAATCAATCAGACTTCTATAAGCAAAAAAAAAGTATATTAAATATATGTTTTCTGCACCCTGCTTATGTGTGTTTGGCATCCTTCAGCCTGCTACGCTAGCTCGGCAGATAGCGAACATCGTTTCCCAATAACGATGCTTAATATTCTTTTTCAACCTTAAATAGGGATAACTTTAAAACTAAAAAAAACATAACACCGAAATTGTATTCATCTAACACATATCACATACAACAGTGTTTCCGAAACTCACAAGTCACAAAGCTTCGCGACCCAAGTCAATAAACATTCGTAAACTCCTTGAAAACATGATGCAAGACGACCCAAAAACAAAACCTCTCGGGACCCACCTGAGCGTCGCAACCCAGTCTTTGGAAAGCAATGACATACAACATGTTAAACTGGTAAAAAAAAGTCAGCTAGCTCAATGCTAGGAAATAATATGAAGATGCTAGCAGTTAGCATGTACGGTGTAGCAATCATATTACCTGGGGTCATTTATTATGTTGCATTTCTGGCCAACTTTACGGAAACATAAGGAACGGTTATGGCTATTTTTCCATTAGATTATATTTTGAACCTGAGCTGAATATTTTTCCATTAGATTATATTTTGAACCAAATGAATATAAAAGAAAAAAAAATGCCCAAAAAAACCCTTACTGTGTTAGAACATTTATAGTCCTTTCACAACTGACAACAAAGCAAAAATCCTTGTTGTTCCCTTCAAAGCATGGGGGACAATGTTGTTATTTTAGTTCCAAATGCCTACGTCTGTTCTAGAGACGTGCTTCTGAAAAGGCAGCTGTTTTCTGCTGGCCTGATGAGGGAGTGTGATGGATGTTTTTATATGCTGCCGATGACATGGTACCGGTGGTTATGGCAGGATAACGTCATGGCATGATGCGTTCTTCGGGGGACACATATCAAGCCTCCATTGTGCGCTCTTCAGTCATCGCTGTTTTGGCACTCTGTGCTGCTCACACAGTGGAAAGCTGGCAACGAAAAGCTTTTGCGGTGTCAAAAATAATGACAGGACACTGCAGCATTTCATTCTCATTATAAAGTCCTGCGCTGCTCTATTAGACATAAACAAGTGGATTTAAGAAAGAGAGAACAGTCCGTTACTATACGTAGCAATTATTATTAGTTGTCCTTTTTCACGCCCCCCCAGCCCCACTTGGATACAGAAATGTTTTCACCCCCCGACTCACACATCCGCGAATCAAAATACTATTGAGAACCTGATAACGTATATTTTTACCACTGTAAGAGTTGCTGCCACCTACTGGAATGGAGGCTTGTTATCATTCAAGCATTACAGCCCTCCCAGCAAATCACCACGCCACCCGAAGGGGGCCCGCCCCACTGTTTAAGAAGTACTGGATTAGTCTGTGTCCTTTTAATAAACAGAACTGAATTTGACTCCCGGTTGATTTTACTCGTCAAATTCCATGTATGTTGACATTTAAGTCAACAACTCAGCTTCTCCTGCTGGACTAAGTGTCAATTCAAGCAAAGATTCCGGACTCTCAAATTCAAAGGGATTTTAGATCCACCTTTTGTCATTCAGGATGGAATACCTCGCTAATGGAAAAAAGAAATGGGACGACCCCCAAAACAATCTCTTGCGACCCACCTGAGGGTAGCAACCCAGTCTTACAATGCTATACGGTGCAACACCAAAAAATTTGTATTTGAAATTTAGTCCAAGTTGAAATCTCTTGGTGTTTGAACCTGATATTAGAGGATGTTACAGCAACAACACTAGTAATACATCTCATTTATTTTCTTTTTTGTAGTTCTGTAGTATCTCATTTATTTTCTTTTTTGTAGTTCACAAACTGCCATGCTATTTTTGACATCCACCAGGTAAGAGTTATTTGTTTAATTGTCGGCTTCGAATGCGATCTTATTGACAGAGGACACGCCGAGACGTGTACATAACTCCGATTTAACAGGCTGCTTATATGATGAACTATTTACAATTTTGATACCTCATTAGATGTTAGCGCGTGTCAGGGAGTGATTAATTAGGCCAGACTATAAAAACTTCTGTTTGTGTCAACTTGATGTATAATCTGTTTTTTAATCCTAATGAACACAAGAATTGCAAGCGCTGCACTCACATCAGCCACTGTGATTATGCCTCATCTCAAGGCTGCCAGCGTTTCTGTAGAGTGCACATCATTTTCATGAAGTCTGTGTGCCCACACACTGGGGAGAGACATCCTTAATTTGTACTTGCAGAGACAAACATTAGGAGTGTAAAGGACATCTGTGAAACCGCACATCAGCAACTGCAGCTCCGGCTTCAAATGCAGTAGAGACCAAGATGTTTTGACATAAGGCTGGAGGCGGGATTCTGTTTACTTTTAAGTCGTATTTTTTTTAGATCTAGTCTCCACTGGGTTTTTTCCGCCAGCAGAGGTCGATGAAATATCGCGGTGTTGCACAACATTGTTGACTATACGTAATTCTCAAAACAGTAACTGAATCCGACTAAAGACTTACTGTATATCCCTGGTCATAGTGTATGTTTTCCTTTTTTAATTTGAACAACAGTTCTAAAGAGTATTTGGATGCTGACAGTGAGTAGATAAAACAAGGAAAATTAGCACTTTTGTCATAGCTAAGGTAGATGTCAACGCTAAGGTAGCTGCAAGACGGACAAAAAATTTCAAATCTAATCTTAAATATGCCAAAAATATTAAATAATTATTATTAAATATATATATATTAAAAATATATTATTGTTTTATATAAATATAATATAAAACAAAATATATTAGTTCAAGCTAAAGAAGCAACAATAACATAAACAACAAAGGCGACAAAATAATAAAACATTGTCATAGCTAACTTATGTCATAGCTAAGGTAGATGTCAACGCTAAGGTAGCTGCTAAAAGAAGAAAATTTAACAAATCTTATAGCCAAAATACATTAGTTCAAGTTAGAGAAACAACAATAACAATAAAAAATAATTCAAATGAAAGCTAAGCCCGACTAGCATCTTAAATTAGCAAAACCACAACCAAATCATGCTTAAAATGTTAACTAAAAGATAAAGCAACACAAGCTGCATTATGTAAAATCAATGACCACAGAAAACAAAATACAGCTTAATTTATAATAAAGTTAGCAAAATCATCTGAAAAAACATGTTAAAAAATTAACAATGCTAGCTACAGCGATATGAAAGCCAGAGTCCTATGGGAAAAATTGTTTCAGTGTTCAAAACTTTTCGGTTCATGAATGGCCTTCAGGAAGGAATTAAGTTTGAAAACCACTGTATTATAAAACTTAACAGAAAGGCTTAAAAAAAATCTGGTAATTTATTTGGTCTCCCACTAAAAAATCTCACATGAATAATTTGTGGATCCAGAACTGCAGACTGGGAATGACTGGTGCAAAGTACCAAACAAAACAGCGTTATTGTCCAATATTATAATAAAATCATGCGAATTGTGACATTTTTTAAGAAAATCCCTCCTGTTTTTTCAGTGAAATTTGGCTTTGGGGTTTGAATGGCAGACTGTGACTAACAATGAAGACTCCCACACACAGAGATAATTAAACCAAATGCTGTTGCTGAAATACATTGACCATAAAATATGTGCTTTGATTTTGATTATGGTCCGTTCTGTGCCAAAGTCCGACTTTCCAGCAACATCCATAAATCTATGAACATGCGAAAAATTAAGACTCGCTTAATGAGTGAACGCTCTGATGGCACAAGATGAGCAGCGATGCCATGTTCGCGCACAGTGATCGCACAGCGCGGTGTTTAGCGATACACTGTTTACCGAAAGGGACGATGGACGCCATTTTAATGACAGATTACATCATGAGCGAGATGGTGGTGTGTACTTAGGCTTCTGGCTGTAGTCGCTAATGTCCTAATTTAAAAGTTCAGGATGGCATCAGGATGATGAAGGGATGACTTTACTCACTTATTAGGTTTAGAAGAAGCCGGTACATTAGCGAACCTAAAAGAGGTGGTTTTGTTTTCCAGATCTAGAATCTTATTTTTGTAATATTATACAGTAATGCACCATGAATTTTGATTTGCATTCCAAGTGCAACCTGCAACGTTGACCTTTGTCAACAACATTTTTGGTTTCAGATTTCCTCTGTTTTGAATGTGTATCGGAATTGTTATGAATTTACAAACTACAGTTCCATTATCAAAAACACTTACACACTATGCTAATGCTAACAGAGGACAGGACCAATTTCGTTTATGTAATCTAGGATCTAGGTCTAAGTCTGCAAATTAATAGTAAATTATTAACCTTCTAATGCTAACAGAGGACAGGACCAATTCCGTTTATGTAATCTATGATCTAGGTCTAAGTCTGCACATTAATAGTAAATTATTAACCTGCTGCGTGGCTTAAATATTTCTGCATTTTTCTCAAGTGTCATTTCTTTTACTTCTACACCATATTGTCAACACTCACCTGGTTAGATGTCAACTGGGCTGGACCGGTACAATCATAAGACAGTTACCTGTAAATAACAATAAGTATATGTATTAGATATTTATTCTTTTTATCTATTTATATTTAATGAAATATACCTTTACAAAATATCACAAATATATAGTGTTCATGCAGTTTTTATTTTTCAAAATTCTTCATGTGGGCCGGATTGAACCCCCTAGCAGACCAGGTTTGGCCCTAAATCAAATCAGAGAGTGTGTGTGTGAAGAGCATAAGCATATGTACTGTATCAGCAGGACTGGAATTCTTAAGCAAGCAGATTGGCATTTCCAAAGAATGGGATTATGGGAGCTCATTCTGGTTGCCCAGCTAGTTTTGAATTTTTTTTGCAATCTTCATTTTTTTTTTTTCCGTGTCTTTTTTCTGTTGGGGAAAGACGGTTGGACGGATTCAACCCAGAGCCACTGCATGGCAGGAAGAATCCCAGCACTGCGCTGTCACTTTCCCTTTGGCAATCTCTCATCTTATCTGTTTTCTCTGGCTGCTCAGACGCTGACCTCCTGACCTAAGCCAAAAAAAATGATGTTTTCTGTCTTTTTGGGGGCGTGCTTGTGGCCACCCTTCCCAAGAGAGCTTGGTTGGACCTCAGGGTTTTTTTATCTGTACTCAACATCAGCTTAGCTGTTTCAAACAATTCTGTTAAACAGATTGGAAATAATTGACCAAACATTGAAATTGGTTTGCCCTTTTGTTGATGCGCTATCACTCGATTGCTTAAACAGGTAATGGAGCTTTAACAGACCATTGGCTTAAACTTGCTGAGTTGAGTGATATGCAACGCTGCACCGACTTTGAAGTCCATGTGTTATAGAATATGCTCATTAAAAATTTAATTTGTTGCCATTGTGTTCTATAGCCAGCGAGCACACTGAGCTCATAACAGGAAGCCACGTTATTCACGGGGGAGTGCCAGGAGCATCCCCGAGGTCGGACAGGTAGAGCTGCGCCCTCGGATATTAGAAGAACAATGTGAGACGAGTGTCACAAAAAGACGAGGTTTGATTTTAACATCGGTCCGTCTTATGTGGCAGCTCGAATTAAAATTAAAACTGAAACATATTTGAAAGCATTTTGCCCAAGAAAATCAAAGAGACGTTTGTGCTACGAGGGAGTGACAGTAGCAGTGGGTAAAAGGTACACTCTTGTAAGATGTGAAGCAGATTCCTGTTTCACAAACATGTTTTCTGTCAGAGATGAGTCTGTTAATTGGCTA
>NC_024323.1:4827814-4844169 GCF_000523025.1 Cynoglossus semilaevis | reverse complement strand
ACGAACCTGTGAATGTGAACAGAAATGAGGCTTGTACTGGTTAATATTTAATGACACCAAGTGGGTTTGACACCCAATGGCTGAATCCATTGATGCAGCAGGCACATTTAAATTAAAAGCAGTTTTTTGTTTTTTTTTTTCAATTTATAAATTAAATAAAATATGAATATGCTACTGGCTTAAAGGTTTAACTTGTTCCATTAACACTAACATGAGGAGGAAGCAGAGTAGTAGAGGGTGATCTTTTGACTAGAAATGACGAGAAAATATAATAAAATAAAAAAAAAAAAAGCAATAAGAACAAGAGACAGCTAAGGTTGAACAGTTTAGAGATAAAGGTGGAGAGGCAAACTGCGGATGTTTTGGACAAGTGCCGACGGAAGATGGACCGTCAGGCTGGAGAAAAAGAGGAAGAGCTAAGGAAAGAAACATGGATGCGGTGAAAGAGGGAATGCACTATAGACTGGTGGCGTAACAGTAGAAGAAGGAAAGAAATAGAGCAGATGATTTCTCTTCTACAAAAACACAGGATATATTTTTTTGTCTGCAAGCGGCAAGTGGATAGTTTAAATAAATCATTATATCAGCCAACCGATATTATCGGCAGATATTAGCATAATTATGTAATATCGGTGAGAATCGTTATCTGCTTTTACTCCGACAATGAAAACCCGATCATGCAATGCCTCAGTTTCTAGCAGATGATGTGACGCAGACTGTTAGTGGAATTCTTTTTAGTCGTTTGGCTGGTCTAAATAAATCTAGAGATGTCCGATAATATCAGCCAACAGATTTTATCGGCCAATATTAGCATAATTATGTAATATCTGTAAGAATCGTAATCGGTTTTTGCTTCAATAATGAAAACCTATCAATGCAATGCCTGGTATTCCCCTGCCTTTAACCCAAACGTTGCATATATCGTTATCGGAATCAAAAAGTGTTTGGACAATATCGACATATCGACGAATAGATAATATCGGACATCTCTAAAAAAAAATCCTAACAATCATTGGAATCCTGTTCATTGTTTGGTTCTAGTATTTATTGATTGCGATTTCTTTGGTTTTCTTTGTGATGACTGGTCAAGTGCTTAACTAAAATACATGCCGCAACACTACATGTTCATGGCTTCAAACAGGGCTACTGCAGCAGTCACGTGACAGGTGCTTGTTTTCCACAAAGTCATTCTTAAAAAGGAGGTGAATACAACTCATTACACAGCATCAGTGGAATACAGGAGTTGGGCTAGAGAGCAGACGGCTATTCCCATTATCCCTAATCACTGGTTTGGTCGTATCAGGAAGGGCATTCAATGTAAAAACTGTGCCAAGTCACTATGTGGAACTGCTGTGGTGACTCCAGATGAAAAGACAAGATAAGATGGCTTGGTTATCAGTGGAGTGCAAGAAGCCAGGGGGCAGTGTTGCAGACTTCTATAATGAAAAATCATCTCTTTAAGTCATTAACATTTGTCCTCCACGTGTTCAACTTCAATGCTTCGTATTGCTCTCAGCAGTGATGTTGCTGATGTGTGGCAGCTGTCTTTTCATTCTGCTCAGTTCTATTCATTTAATCTGTCTTAACATAAATGCATTTTTGAACGCATATAAACGTAGGATTTATTTTAAAATGATCATTTGGCACCGACTGTAACAAACCAGGAATTTAGAAAGTGTTAAAGTCCAGTGTGTGTCAGGAAGATCAAGTGAAGTATTCCATTAGGTTCCCATTAGTTTTTTTACCTTGACCTTGGACCAAACATGTGTTCCCTTTGGGGCTCTGAGTCTGATGCAAGGTCATGGATGTTGGCCAGGACTGAACACTAGAGTGATTCAGAGTTTGAAAAAAAAAAAAAAAAAAAAAAACCTGATATGAATCCAGAAAGTGACTATTCACCTGTTACCTTGGCAAAAAAGATAAATAAAAACATTTATTTATTTTCCAATTTCTGTTGGCCTACGAGTACAATCAGCAGCACTTGAGTGTTCAGCAGCTACATTATTGTAGATTTTAGGTGATGATTTATAACAGTAGAACACGGTACTTGTGTGAAGTATGCACTAAAACTAGGTCTCCTATTGTTTCCATTATTACCCCCCCCCCTTTGCTTTATGAAATTTGACATAAAAAATACTTCCTGTGTAGCTTAGATTTTTTTTTAACTTTTCCATATATTTGATTGATGATTAATTGGTAACTGGCAATTATCAATCATAAATACTTGTGATATTATATATAAAAAATGACATGAAGAAAGATATAATTCCTGTTTTAAATAGTTTTTACTTTTTTAATTTTAAGTGTGTGGGTTGCATTTCAACATAGTATCTGTACTGTAGTTTTTTTTCCAATGAGTCCCCTAGACCAGTGTTTGCCAAACCTTTTTTCTGGACACCCATATTTCAAAAGTCACAAACCATAGCGACCCAAGTCAATAGACATTATTCATAAACTCCTGGGAAACATGATGCAAGATGACCCCCAAAAAATGTCTTGCGACCCACCTGAGGGCCGCGACCCAGTCTTTGGGAAACACTGCCCTATACAACCCAGATGTTGGTCAATTATAGCTTAAACTTGTAGATGCCCAACTATACTTGTCTATATTCTATGGAGAAAAAATAAAATATTCCAATTTACAAACACTTAATTATGATCTGTTGACCTCGAGATATAAACCTTAACAATATCCCAATTAAGGGAAACATCCTCATTAATACACAGAACTACAATTATACTTGTTGTTCGCGGAACCAACAGAGCTCATTAGGAGCTGGACGATGCAATTATACTTTGCTTTCTCATATAGAAACACTCACTTCTTCAGTTCAATATATTGATGCGAGACAAAGATGGTGAGTTATACTGCATATATTCCCCTTGTTTATGGGAAACATTACTTGACAGTTTGCAATCAGGTAAAAAACGAAATTTTTGACGTACAACATCCAGAATTGTGTTGACAAGAAGAGAAATGAGGGTGTGACTGTGGACGAGGAGCATCATTTAACAGAGCCTCAGGCACTGTTTTCTCTCCTCTTCCAGTAAGATGCCTTTCCTGCAACTCTGCTTGCTGTTTCATTATAATGAGGCTATGGGCTAAACGTAGCCAAGCATATCAAATATCCTGGAAGCACATACTAAATAAATCATTTTATTCATTCCATTAGTGGTGGATGTGCTTCCCCTGTAAACCATCTTGTGGCCATACTGGCAAACAAGAAACAAATGTTGTGCTTCAGTCTGCCATCGCAGTTGCCGAGATCAAGAAAAAAAACAAAAAAAAAAACATTTGAGTTCTGTCTCTGCAAATTGCAAATGTTCTTCCACATTGGTTTCATGCCTTTCGTGGCGTGCTGTGCCTGCGGTCAGCATTGTTCCCGATTCAACTCTTCACATTTTCACTCCCTCCTGAATTTGTAAGACCTGACATTGAACTGAAAATTCACAAAGGCCGCGCAGATGTGGCGTGAATGAGAGGGTGGGACACGAGTCCAACAACTGAAATGAGGTCTTGATATCCGGAGCGTTTTCAGGTGACTGAAGTGCCTGTGGCTACGGGTTAAGCTAAGTTTGCAGCGGTAGGGTTAAAGGTCGGTCATAGCATAGCAGAAGGGGAGGTTCGTGATGAGAGCAGAGGCAGTGATGTTGTTTTTATGTAGTAAATGAAAAAAAATGATGAAAATTCAGTAAGGTGTGGTGATGGATTTGCATTGAATGAATGTTAAGTTAATAAGGTTAAAATTCGTCCAGACTGTTAAATATAACTGTATGTCATCGGTAGAGAGATTGTGCATGGGAGTCAAATGTACAATCATCTTTACTGTCCAAAGTAGTATCTTTTAGTCTTCCCAAGATGACCAAGATTAGGAGAGATAAAAATGGCTAAAAAAGAAAGCTAAACACAAATGAAGCTCAGCCAAACTACACATTAAATGTAGCTTAGATACAAATATAAATATACATATATATGTATATACTTCAAAAATATATAAAAACTTTTTTATTCAATATATAAACACTTGACCCTAGTGGCAGGTAAGACGGTCTCGATGCTAAGGATAGCAGGTTACAGAGGCTATACTGGAATCAAATACAACTCCTACAAATTAGCAGGCAAAGACGGAAAATTAACTACAGTCAGTTATGATTGTCAAACATTAAAGTTAGGGAGTCGAAATATACACAGACACAGGGTTAACAGGAGACAGGTGAACAGGATTGGCTAATCCATTCTAATCATAGGAAATACAAAAGAGAGGACCAGGTAGATATGGTGCATGGACACAGATGAGCGGTAAAACATAAGCTAGCCAAAATAAAGACAAAGTGAAAAAAATAAAACATCCTTACAAATGACATTTTATTTTATTTTGTTTTGTAAATTAACTTGACAAATGTTAGCCAAATATTAATTGTTTTATTTTAGTGTTATTATTTAAATGTTTTTATCAAAGCTGGAATAACCATTTCAACTGTGTATTTATTTTTTAAATATATACTATATTTCAACCAGAAGGCACAAATGTGACCTTACCCTGAGCTTGCTGAAAAGAATCTGAGCTTACGCAGCCATATTAAATGTACAGTACTGTAAATGGCACATACAGTACGTCCTTGCTGTTTGTGAATGAACTCACTGCACTGTTCCAGAAAGCCTTGTTTGCTCATCACTTATGATTTGGCTCCAGTGTTTTATTTCCGACTTGTTAAACTGCAACAAAGAGTGACTTCTTTTTATTAACTTATATTTATTTTATCTTAGTAGAAAGCTAGAAAAACATAAAAAACTCCGCATATACGCAAACTGTCTTTTCAATTTGTGCTTTTGTTCAGTGAGCACTCGAGTGTGAGCTAATGCAGTAGCCAGTGCATCAACACTTGCATGAGGAGATAGCTGAGGTGCGAGGACAGGTCCACAAAATACTAGTATTTTTATTGAGGTTATTCAGGTTGAAGGCAAACAACAAGGACGCTGCTTTTTGTTTCTTTTTTTTCCTTCAGTGTAAACATGTTCTAATCAGACTTACTACAGGTTATCCTGTGACATAAATATTGAAACACCGTGTTTGAACAAAGCTGTTTTCTCTTCCTTTTAGTTGCTCTCATCGCATGCGGTTTTCTCTGAAACCTTGTACCCTATGATACTCCCATTATATGCATCCGAAGTAGGATAGAAGCTGACTTTTATTCATAAACTCAGTAACCCAAGAGTTTTTTGTTTTTATATAAAAAAATCATATTACATGTTTTCATTTCTAGATAAAAAAAAAATGTACAATTTAAAATGTTGTAAAATGTTGTAAATTTATAACGTTCCCAAGTGATTTTAATCATGACACGCACTATATATTTCTTTCAATTTACCTGTTCTGATCAGCTTTTATTTAGGTGCATTTAGGGTCATATTTGGCTTGGGAACCAGATCAGTATCAGTGTGACAGGTCTGGGTATGTGGTGAATGAATGTTGGAAAACACTGAACATCAAGGGTTTAAATTAAAAGGCAGAAGATATCAGTTTCTACAAAGCAATATGAACATTCAGATGATAGCCATTCTGGAGATCGCTTCATACTGTAGCAAATCAGAAGAGGGTTAGCGAGAGTAAGGTTCTTGTAAGACAATCTCCCTCCTTTTTTTTTTCTCACTCTAACCATTTGAGCTTTAATTAGATTCTGTGAGCAGCACAGTTCTGTGGCAATTATTTATCAGGAATGTAATTACACAGTCCATCACATTATCCAGTACCCATCTTAAATAATGGACATCAACTCCAGACAGAAATCAGGAAGCAACTTCTTTTCTTTGATATTACACCGACTTTCAGGCTCAGTGATCACAGCACAATGTACGAAAGAATTGATGTAACCCTCAAATAATCAGCAATCTGTGCGCTTTATTAGAAAACCAGTTGCTTCTTCATCTACTTTTAGCTCCTCTCCTTATTACATTGTGAACAAAACATAAAAGTAAATATTTTATAATCTATTTCACCATAGCCATCCGCACAATTTCACCCTGCCTCTCTTTTTTTTTTTAATCAGCGGCGTATGTGATTTTGTGTTTATGATGTTATAGAGAGTAGTACACTTTTATTGAACTGCTGCAGCTTCCATTTCTCTTAAGTTAACCTCACTGACGCAGGAATCTTTCCGCACCGTCCTTCCAGCCAACCCCGCCGGTGTTAAAGCAGGGCTGGGAATTAGGGGTGAGGTGGATTTGGATATCAGCCTCTAACAAGAGTAAAATAAATATTTGAGCTTCTTTGCTCCCTACTTATCATAACCGTCCAGCAACATAATGGACTTCAAGGACTTTGAGTTTGTTTGGCTGGTAATATTTGTCAAACTTTAGGTTAGCTTTGGCTACTTTTTAGCTAACCGTTAGCTCTTCTTGTAATCTAGTTGTTGTTTGTTTTGTAAATATGTTTATAATTCTAACTGGAATTTTAAAAAAAAAAACTTTTTTTTTTTATTTTTTGTTTTACCTATTACAGCAGGTACTTGGTTTAGAACATTACTGGAATACCAGAATATGATGTTAAACTAATGTACATCTGGATATTGGAGAAACAACGTGCTGGATTTTATAGACAAGTTTGTTTGGCTTGTTAACCATTAGCTCTTCTTGGTTGTCCTCTAGTTGTTGTTTTAATATGTTGTAAAATTCTATGCAGTATTCAAAAGACCCCACATTTTTTAATTGTTTATTTTGCTTGTTTCACCTATTACTGCAGGTCCTCGGTTTACAACGTCCTCGACCTACAGTGTTTCATGGTTATATCGCCATGTGGCATAAATTTATTAAAAAATCTTGTTCCATCATTCCCCACCCGTCACCCCTGTCGATGAAAATGAAGAAAGAAAATATATATTTGGTAAAGCATAGACCAGCAGAATAGGGTTTCTTTTTCTCCCTTTCATTCTTTTCTTCATATTGCGCATCTTTACATGCAGGTGCTGAATAGGCCGTGCCTTGTGCAGGTATTTGTCTACTCTGTGGCAGGGCCAAGGGATTAAAGAGGCAAGCACTGTGTTGCCATGGTTTCCAGTTCAGCTCTGTCTGCCTTCAACACTGAAGAGAGTTTGCTCTTTGCTGACCATCAGAATCACACCAATCACAGGTGGGAGAGCTAAAAATTATCAAAAAAAAAAACAACAAACATTCTATGGAGGCAAACATTGTGAGTCATTTTACAGTACACTGTACAATGGCCCTAATGTGTACAGCGATATCTGTTGAGACTTTGTGTGTGTGTACGGAACATTCTTGTTGTTTTTCTTAAAGACACCATCTGTCCTGTTCCCTGAGATATAATGTTAATATTATACCATTATTGCCTCCCATATTTTACCCTGTGTTTGCCAAGTGTTTTTAATTAATGTCTGAA
Source organism: Cynoglossus semilaevis (assembly GCF_000523025.1). Classification (NCBI taxonomy): domain Eukaryota; kingdom Metazoa; phylum Chordata; class Actinopteri; order Pleuronectiformes; family Cynoglossidae; genus Cynoglossus; species Cynoglossus semilaevis. The sequence goes on along the minus strand of NC_024323.1, from coordinate 4,836,775 downwards.
ACCCATACAATATTTTTGGCAATATGAAATATTTTACACCTCCTCTGTTATACTTTTGTCTGGTGAAGATAAACATACAGCATAAAGAAGCCGAATGTTTTGTTTTTGTTGTTGTTAAAGTTTGTTCATGAAGTTCATAACTTTACTTTTTAGTTGAATTTCTTTTTTCAATGATTTTCCCTAGGTTATCAAATACATATTTATACATTTGGGTTTTTTGTCAACATTTGTCAAACTCAAGGCTCACGGGCCAAATAGGGCCAATCATCACATATTACGTGGCCCACCAGAGCTTTAAATGTCTATGGTTGTCTTAATGTAAGCCTATAGTAAAGTCAAAACTTATATTTACTGGTTAAATGTAGTGGTCAAATGTTGTGTTTATAACATATGTATGTTGAGTAATTCTCATTTTTAATTTACCATAAACTATCTATCTATCTATCTATCTATCTATCTATCTATCTATCTATCTATCTATCATGTATGTCAATTCCATTACCTGCCTCCCAGCATTCTGGTCAATGGAAATATAATCATTTCCATCATGTCCCTGAGGAGAAAAAATGATGGAAGGCGCTTTCACAAAAGGAATCATTGACATTGATTGTATTTGTAAGAATAGTCATATTTTACTTCTGAGATCCCTGTCTTACTGCATGGCATTTAGAGACAAAGTCAGTCAGTGTCCAGTTCTGTTTTTCTGTGTCATCAATGTTGGTGATTAGACATCTAATTTAAGTTTTGCCTTTTGGTAAATAAACAACTTTTGGGCGTTTTGCCTTTTGGTAAATAAACAACTTAACTGGAGGTTAACGTATTGGTAAATCTGACTCTGAAGGAGTCGGTGCCTCACCGCATCAGTAAATTAGACAACAAGCTCGGTTGGATGTTATGTGATTAGCAAATAAACCGAAATTCCTCCTGAGCAAATATGAACAGACAGAATCATTAGAAGATTGTGTTGTTTAGACTCAGGGGTTCTGGAGAACCGATAGTTTGTTTGTTTTTCCTTCAAATAATCTCAGTTTCTTAGAAAGTCCACCACGTCAGATAGACTCATCCTGCAAAGGACTCATCCTGCTAATTCTTCATGGGACTTTATTAGTAGAGATTTAACTTAGTTTTTTTATCTTAAATTTATGTCAGAACTAAATTAAAAGCAGTGCTTTCTGTTAAACATTAGACTCTAAATCTTAGCATCTACTTTCACGGCTTTTAAAACACACCTAGGTAATAGTCTCTTTTTTGGTATAAGGACTATTTGGTCCATCTGCTAAAATTGAATGTATAGCACGTTTGATCCCACTGCCATGACTTCCCTTCCATCTCCTTGGGCATCTCAGCCTTTTTTTAAACAGTTCACAGTGTAGCCTTGAAAATGTGCACAGCTTCAGAACCGGTTCCATATCCTCAAGGACGATAAATATTGGATAATTTAAAAAAAAAAAAAAAAAAGGGGGGGAAGAAAGAAGACAGTTTTACTTTTCCTTTCTGTCAAACAGTGGTGGGTTTGAAACAGATGTGGACGGAGGTGCAGCACAGAAACCTGCAGCAATCAGGGGAAATTATAGTGGAAGTATATTTTCCTGGGCAGCAGCTAAAGGAACAAGGCTGTGAAGCAGCTGATCCTATTTTCACTGCAGCTCTGACTGCAGGCGGTACAGATCATCCTTTGGATGAGAGTAAGCAAGTTTGCAGTCCATTCACGCAATAATAATCACAGTTGGGTTAAAGGAGGAGTACAAAGAATTTGTGGAGTAATAAACACAAAACAAACAGTAATAAAAATAAAATAAAATAAAAAAAACCATCCCAAGAGGTGAAAAGGAAGCAACAGGGAGGTGACTAGGTTTCTGTTGGTTGAGTGAGAGCAGGTTAGTGTTGTTAGCCTGAAGCTAAACCCTTATGACAGGGGTGTCAAACATACAGCACTGATGTCTGAGAGTTGTTTAGATTTAGAGTTCTGACATTAGTCTACCATTAGCTTTATATAAAAGCAGGTCAAACACAATTACCACTAAATTACCAATGCAGTAAGTTTCTGGCATTTCACAGCTCTTGGTATGTGAACACAAAGAAGATATTTTATTTGAATTTGTTCAGAGAGGTCAGTGTTTCTTCAAGGAAGAAAACCAGACACTAGTCCAGGAGGTGGAGAGTCACATGGACTGAATAGGCTGCCAAGAACAGATGGCATTTCTTTTTTATTAAGGTTAATTTCATAAAGAGGTGTCTGTCACCATGGTTATCTAATCATAACAGCATAAAGGCACGCCGTGTGTCTTTGTTCTGCGGTTTGTTAGTTTGGTTTTATACTTTTCCATTTATCTTTCCTTTTCACCCTCAGGTTTTCCACAAGGACAGAAGGTTTTTCCCCTCTGTTGTTCCCTGGAGCTCCTCCAGTGGATCCCAGAGACAACCCTAAGGCTTGTACTGTTTTCTAGCTCTGAAGAGGAAGTCTGTCACTTCCACTGCAGGAGAAATGGCAGGCAGGATAAAAAAAAGTTTGGAGAGGGAGTTAAAACACAAACTTCCCTGCACTACTTTTCTTTTTATTAAGTCATTTAATTTTTTAAACTCCATACCATAACTTAATAACAGCCTCCACCAGAGTTTTCTAAAACACCGAAATACAGCAATGTACCCTGAACAGCCATAGGTGGAAACATGCCAAACTCCTACGACAGTGTTTGTTTTGACTCACTGAAGCTGCCTCACTTTAACCCTTTTTTCAATACAGGAGCAACAATTTTACAGTTTTTTTTTCTTTCTTTAAGGTCTGCAAAACTGCACTGAGTCTGGCTCAACTCATTACAGACTTGACAAATGTGGAGGAGACAGCGAGGACCGAGGTGAAATGGAAACCGAGCTGCTGTCAACATTTAAAAATCTGCTGTGTGTGGCACAAGTTTGGATTTTTCGACAGACGAAGAAAAAAGGCGGAAAGACAACTGACATGAAAATTGCAGGGACTGCGAGAGAGAGATCTGCGTTAGAGGGAAAAACACAAGGAACAAAACTCAAGAGTTCCCTACAACACTGTAGCTGTTGTTTTTTTAAGGGTCTATATGTTGGTTCAATAGAGCATTCTGGGCAAAAATACAACTGGATACGCTAACCACCGCTAAAAATGAACCACTTCTAGCTTGTCTTGTGGCCCCCAGTTTTTACACCACCTTCCAGATACAACCCAAATGTCAACCCTAGCTTGATGTACAGGCAAACATGCTAACTAATTGCACCACAGAGAAAAAAGGTTGGCGTCCGATCACGGGCAAAATGCTATGCTAATTCCAACTTTTAAAGCCCTAACATTATTTTCTCTGTCTTGCTCAAAAGGTTAGTTGAGACAAAAGGTAATTAAGAAAACCTTTTATTTGACAATGCTAGGATGCAACAGAAGGCTAATTAGCTAAATGTTACCCGTCCTTCCTCTTCTTCTTTTAACTGTACCCTTTACAGGTCAACCACAGCGGATTATCTGCCTCCATCTTAGCCGACCTCCTGCTTCCTCTTCCATCCAAAACCCACAAAAAAATAAAAAGAAAGTGAAGCAGAACTAGCAAAAGTGTCGCGTAAAGTGTAATCAGGAAACAGACAGGCGCCAAATGCCGGAGAGACAACGATGTGGTGCAGAAAGTCTATTGAAACAAAGTTTGAATTAATTTCCAATTCATCCAAAGGGAAAATCGAGGGAATACGGTGCAGGCAGGCACCAGGGAGAAAACAAGGAAAGTCACGAGTTGACCACGAGGTGGAACAAAGGAACGACACATGCGATGAACAATAACAACCCAACAAAGACGAAGAGTCCGGGAGAGAGGTATTTATACCCAGGACACCAGGTGACACCAGTTAGACTGATTAACAGGGAACCGCAGGACACAGGCGAGGGTGATGAAACTAATTAACCACTGCGAAACGGACAGGAGGGAAGAGAGACACAGACTTTTTCGTTTTCTTTTAGTCTTTCCATGTGTTATCTTCAACCCTTGTCCAAAGTCTTGAGGTTGATGTCTGATAATGTCGGTCGACCGATATTATCGGCCCGATATTAGCAAAATTAACTAATATCTGTAAGAATCGTTATCAGTTTTTTCTCCGCTAATGAAAACCCGATAACGCAATACCTGGGATTTGCCAAATGATAATCTGCCATAAAAATAGCTTTGGGCAAAAAACGGCTGCACATGAAAGTGAAAGTGAATAGTGGTCACCGATGCACAGCTCAGCACTGGACACAATAAAATGTCGCATCTGCCTTTAACCCATCACCTTAGTAAGCAGACAGCACCTAACTTCCTTAACTACCAGGTCACCACTTGCCCACTTTATCGGTATCGGATGATATCGGAATCGGAAGTTAAGTGTTTGGCTAATATCGACGTATGGGATGGTGGCAAAAAGTTCATATCCGACATCCATATAAATTCCAAAAAGACATGCTTTGGTCTCATAATCGACTGGACATCAGACCAATGTGTACCCCACACGTTAGCTGAGTCTAGCTCTAGCTCCCCCTGCCTTACAACTGAATTAAAGGATAAGCAGTATAAATAACAGGTGGGATGATTTGCAACACGTATAATAAGCTACGAGATGATACTAATTTACCTCAAAGACCCTCATAAGAAAACATCCATAAAATATAACGCAGCAATCGAACAAACAGAGACAAATTATCCCGTCCAATAAAAAGGTCAAAAGCTTTATTAGTAAATTAGAGAGCAGAATAATCGGAGCTCATCTGTCAAAGGAAGTGCTTCAGGTACTGTACTGTTGAGAGTGCAGCAGCATCGTGCCAAATGGGGCTCTGCATAGTTGCATCTGTGCACATGAACCCTGCTGCCACTGAGGCTCTGTTGAACTTTAAAAATAACAAGTGCTGCAGTGTGCAGAAATGCTGAAGAAGACCATTTGTGTCTACGCACTAATGATTTGTCTTTGACTTGTGCTGTTGAAAAGCTTGTCTTAACTTTTCTTTTGCCACAGCATTTCCTATTGAAACACTACACATTTCTTCTATTCAGCCATAAAGGTGTAATTTCACCTTGATATGTTTGATGGAGAACTTTAATACTAAAAAATCTGGAAGACAATAAAATAAATGTGGACATTTATTCGTCCTAGTATTACTTAATACTATTAACAGTACATTCAGTATCGAGTATATCGAAGAGGAAGGTAATGATGAAGCTACATTGGATGGATACGAGTCTCGGGGGTGATTTGTGACATAAGAATAGCAGCAAGGAATATTAAGGGAAAGGGAATATTAATAGGACAGTAGTAAGATCTGCTATGATGTATGGTTTAGAGCAGAGTTGGCCAACCAGTCCACCATGAGCCACAATTTTTACTGTGGTACTGCAAAGAGTCACATAACATACATGGACCCTTAAAAATAATAATAATAAAAAAAACTCTCCTACTCTGTTAAAAGTGTCCTGTCTTCAACTTTATATTTTTGAGTTCAAGTTTTATCCCTCCAAGTCATTAGCTTCAACAATACGTGAGAATCGCGTATCGTTAAAAAAAACTTGACATGAACACAAGAGCCGTATGCGGTTCCCGAGCCACAGGTAAAGTCTGAGAGGTGAGGTGGAGATGGTTTGGAGGAGAGATAGTAAATATATTGGACAAAGGATGTTAGAGATGGTGTTGCCAGGAAAGAGGAAGACCTCAGAGGACGCTGAGATAGTAAAAGCACAGTAGGCAGGTCCTTTATTTACCCATTGAAATGCAGTATGTTTGCATTTTCTGTCTATGTATTTCTAAAAAATGTAGATTCATTTCAAAACTCATAGAAGCACAGAAGATTTAACAGAAATTTAAACAGCTCTATGTTCTATAACGTGTCCAGACTAAACCTGGACATAAACCATATCTTCATCTGGCAGTAATAACCATCATCACGAACAGACATTATTCGGAGGGATATAAAAAATAAAAATCAATTCACGTTAATGTTTCAACTCAAAAGTGCCCTCATTATTCGCGGTATTGATTTACACTCATCAGAAGAAAAATCAAACTGTGAGCTATTGAGAGCTGCTGTATACTCCGAAGTCAATAAAGCCACCGCTGCGGCCACAATAGAGACATTTAAAGCAACAGGAGCTCAATTAAAGGAAGTCTTCATCATTTCCCAGAACATCTTGATGAGCTACCTTGCATAAGCTTGTACTGTTGCCGAGTGACTGATGTTTCCATATTTATTTTTTTTTGCAGAATACAACATTTGGCTGCCAGAAAAACAATCTTCCATAACTGGTAGAAATCTAAGACTGATGTTTCCATATTTATTTTTTTTGCAGAATACAACATTTAGCTGCCAGAAAAACAATCTTCCATAAATGGTAGAAGTCTAAAAGTAAAAAGTGTTTTTTTTACCAACATCGTCATAATTGCTTCATGTAATGGGTGGTAACGTTACTCTACGTTTTTTTTTTTTTTTTACCAACATCGTCATAATCGCTTCATATAATGGGTGGTAACGTTACTCTACAGCGACATAGCATTCACACAAAAACACACCAAACCACTCACCAGGGATGTCCGATATTATCGGCCGACCAATATTTGCATTATTATGTAATATCGTGTTAAGAATCGTTATCGGATTTTCTATTTCTATTTCTAAAACTGTTTTTGAAAGTCACTAGATGGCAGCATTGCAGCTCATTTCATGAATCTAGGTGGGGGGTTTTCTGTCCCCTATGGGGGCAAGTGTTTGCACAATATCGGCATACCGGACATCGGGAAAAAGTAATATCGGACATCCCTACGACTTACCATTGCTATCAGGTGCCAACGAAGGAAAAACACGAGTGGCTACGTGAGGAAAGCATCATCCTGGCGGAGGATGAAACTGTCACAAAGTCAAGTGTAGACATGCGACACATCTCACCGGGAGATGATAGAACACTTGATTGCTGTGTTCTCTCCATTAGCAGAAGCTACGTCAGTAATGCATGGAGCGTTACATAGTCACCGCTGGACATGTGTGTCTAATATACAGTGTGTGTATATATTTCTGTCTGGCACAATGTTTAATTTACCTGCGTCAGCACAAGGCGATGAAACGGACGCAGGAGTCACTGACTAGCTCTCAAGCAGAGCATTGTGATGTTAATGAAAAGCAGCAGGGGAATTTAAAAGATTTGTATAAAAACAACATTACAGCCACAAGATGTCAAGGTACGCCCCCTCCTTTGGTGCCTTTATTCAGACAACAAATTTTACTTTCAAACTTCCACCTTTCTTGCTCCCCCAAACATCCACGGGCTGACAGAGGTAATATAAGGCCAACCTGCTAAATTCTCAGGGCTCGTCCTGATGTCTTGATGAGTTCATTCTTCACAAAATCATTAGGGTTCAAATGTTAATGTCCACATTAAGATGCTTTCACGAAAACCCAGCGCCGAGCTAAAATTATGTGTCACTGACGCGGTAATTTCCCAGGATACTTGGGAAAACGTATATTTGAATTAGGTTTTTTAACAACTTTGTGGCTTGATTTATCTCCATTAGACACTTTTAATGGATGGAGGAAAGGGGAGGAATGACGTAAAAATAAAGCAAACACACATAAACGGGATAGTTCTCAGTGAGCCCTCAGGTTTCCGAGAAGTTGTAGTGGAAGTACTCTGCTGAAAGGATTTAAAATGAGCAAAGTTCACGGCAGTGAAAATGTCCAGGGACCGGCTCCGAAATTGGACGAGTAAAGCCGTAACAAGTCGGTAATGCTGTGCTTATCATGCAGTTTGTAATAATTATGTTAATATATTCAGAACTAGTATCAATGTACACAGAATGTGTAAAGTATCCAAAGTACATTTAATGAGTAAACCTGCTCAACCACTAAGTCTCCCCTGTTATACTCGAGACTGCAGTTAAGAGGCTAACAGAGGCAGTGTACGTATTTTAACAAATTATTCGGTCCGTACAAAATACACGGCTCAGGTAATGTTCGACGTCCAATACTTTGACAGACTACATTTAAGCTTTTATTAAGCTTTCAGAAGGAATAAAATGAATAGTGAGCGCCGTTCATCGTGTTATCTGTCTGAAGAAACGGGAGTTTTTACAGCACTGATAAAACTGCTGCAGCAGGCTGTGAGTCAGACTCACCACCCAGAGCATTGCTCAGATGTGTGATATGTTTAAATAATAAAAATAATTAGGAAAAGAACTTGCAGAAGCTGGTAAAAACTATGACATGCTCTAAAAAATATATAAATAAAACGACGCTACAAGCTAGATGCTAAGTATACTGTAACCTTTTCAGAAGGAAAAAAGGGTTTTGGTCTCATTAAATCCAATGATGTGCCTAAACCACAGCTTGGACATGGGGAGATGAGGTGTATTAGGGTACTAGAATTGAGAAAAAAACAAAACATATTTTTGTTGGGTTTTTTTTTTGTTATGCTTCATTAAAAAAACAGAAGAAAAACTGCAAACACCACTATACTGCATTTAATTGGCAAGTAATGCCTTATGCCTTATGAATGTAATATTTTCAACATTTTGCTGCATAAAGAAGATTGTATCCAGAGTTTTTATTTTTAGATTACTGTTTTTCAACCTATGTGTGATTTCATTTACCAAGATACGAGTACCAGTTTCCAGTTTGGGCGAATAGCTATACTTATATGGGTATTATTAGATTTCTACTTTCCAAATTACTCAGGGTTTTTTTTAAATGTGGGAAGTACTTTCCAAATTACTCAGGGTTTTTTTAAAATGTGGGCTGCTTTCCTCCAACAAAAATTGGAGGAAATATAACAGAAAAAATGAGAAGAAAAAAAATCGAATTATTTGTATGTCTTTTTTCCTTTTATAACCTTTTGTCCAGAACTGTACAATACGTAAACCGCCATCATCGCCGGATTCTCACGTTTCCAATGGTACTTGAAAGCACCTCTTGTGACATCAGCAACATATATATAAGTGCAA
>NC_024323.1:4792824-4827804 GCF_000523025.1 Cynoglossus semilaevis | reverse complement strand
TATATATATATATATATATGTATATATATATATGTATATATGTATATATATATATGTATATATATATATATATATATATATATATATATATATATTGGGCTATATATAAAGTGAGACAACTTGGGGAACGGAGAGTTGAAAAAGAAAAAAAAAAAAGAATGAAAGTTCACAACAAGTTCCTATGGTGAAATATTGTTCTGCTGCAGTTCTGAGAAGTCTGCCCTCCCTCAGGCCACAGAAACATGAATGACAGAGTGTGGCTCACGGCAAATACAGTACATTGTGCAGCCAGCTTCAATCACACAAATGTTTCACCTGTGTGTGATAGTGAATACAGGGAACAACAACATCACTCCCCGGCTGTGTGACGAAATGTGCAAAGATCCGAACCAAGAGGCAGCCAAGAGAGAAAATGGTAAGTTCAATGCAAAAGACTTGATTCAGTTGGGATTTTTTTTTTCTGGAAACAATGGTTTACGACATCCTCGACCTAGGGCGTTTTATGGTTACATCACCACCTCTCAATAAAAAAAATAAATTAAATTGAAATTTATTGATCCCGCACTTGAGAAATTCTTGTGTTAGCAGCAGATTTGCTACAACAGGCTTCCCCTTGGAGGCGCCAAGTATGTGATTAAGTTACATTACGCCGTAGGAACAGAATTCTGATGTAAATGTCAAGGTGCCCTGTACAACGTCAGTGGTAAAGCAACTCTTTGATATGTGTATGATAACAAAATTGAGAGAAATTATTCAGAAAATGTTTCTTGGTTGAGGATAAAAAGCATTTCTGTTTACCTTGGCCGCCGGCGGAGACGGAGAATAAACATCACTCTGGCATTGAGGTAGATTTTGCAGGTGGGTCCCATCATGGGTAGCTGATGGTTGTCAGATGACATTGATTGTCAGAGAATCTGAAAGTCACGACACAGGCATCAAAAAAGAGCATACAGTCATCTGCATATAGTTTTAAGTAAAGCAGCACTTCAAATTCTATGTATACTCTATTGTTGTCAGGAAGCTTGGTTTATTATAAAACACACTCCTGCGGTAAGTAAGCCAACTCACCAGACAGAAACCTAATATGTTACTGTACAGGAAAACTGAACGTTTCATTTCCCGGCTTCATGGAATGCTCATTAAAGTTGACAGATAGGAGGCTTTTGATACAATTTCCCATCCTCTGACTCCGTGAAATTAACATAAATATAGTCAGACAACTCTGACACGCTCTACTGCCTCCTGTGTTTTTTTTTCTGACTTCTGTTAAATCTCATTTTTAAGTTGCATCACCACGACAGTGACAGCTGCCTTCACCCTCAACACTTCCAAACTGTATGTTTTGTTTCACCCCTGAAGAAAACAAACAGCTCTCTAATGCTCCTCTCTATCTGGTGCCATAGTTTTCTGACAGCCTCTCTGTGTCTCTGTGTTTTGGCTAAAGTTTGTTTTTCTATAATGGAGATACAGAAGTCCAACATGATTCACGATGAAGGCCATTTCTTTCTCAACCGAGGGAGAATGCTGTGTTATAACTCAACCACCAAGTACAGAAAAATTGTGTTTACAGTGCAAGACCATAGTCTCTTTATTAAACCACACACCACACATGAGGAGTTACATGGGTTTGGCAGAAAAATCAAAGAAATGAAAATGTGTCCTCTCGTCTTTCTGAGGATTGACATCGACGTCACACAGCGGGAGACTCATTGTCTGAGACAGACTTATTTACAACTGCGGGGGAATGTCCAGAACACTGAGGCAGGCAGAGGCATCAGACACTCACCCACTGAGCGTTCACTCAGTCTGAATTATCCACAACTTTTCCTGCTCACATTAGCTCACTAGGACGCCATTTAAAGAAGAAAAGACATGGAAAAGACACTGGCAATACAATTTTTGATCTTGAATTCTATAATCTTGACCACAAGTGATATTTTTGTACTTTGGCAGGTAAAAAAAAAACGAAGGTCGGAATTCTGTTCCTACGGTGCTTTTTGTACTTTGGCAGGTAAAAAAAAAGCGCTCTCAACTAAGGTCGGAATTCTGTTCCTACGGTGTGAGGTAACTCGACTGTTGCAGTAAGTCGAAAGTCACATACTGTCCATAAGTACCTGTGTAAGTCACCGAACACAGTGGTAACAACATAATCTTGGACAGGGGTTTTCAACACCCGGTCTGGGGACCGGTGACGGTCCGTAGTTCATTTGGTGCTGGGTCGCAGTGGGACACTAAAAAAACCTCAGGAACTTCAGTTTTTACTAATTTACTGTCAAATCCCTTTACTTTTTTCATCAAAAAATATTCCAAAACAATCTGTGTTTCAGACGATACTAACAGAATAAAGTCTAAAAAAAATTTTTTTGGAAAATGTAATGATCTTTCAGTGATGGCGTGGTATTTCCAGTCCGCAGTTTCAGTGATGGCGTGGTATTTCCAGTCTGCAGTAAATCACATCAGAAGAGTCTGACTTACGCCTGGGAGTCATAATGGAGGGCAAAGAGTTTCCAAAAAAACCAAAACAAATTCAATGTATGGAGTACAACCAGCAAAGGTAAATAAAGCTGTCTTCCATGTATAGCGCTGAATGATGACGTATTTGTCCGCACAACTTGCCAACTAATTCCCATGCAAAACTTGTTTTAAAGCCGTATGTTGAAACGCCATGCAAAACTTGTTTTAAAGCCGTATCGTAACAATGGAACAAGATTTACTTAATAAATTTACAGCTGTAACCACGAAGCGCTGTAGGTTGAGAACACAGTACACCGAGGACCCCATGTATATATGTCTACATATACAGTGAAAAGGAGGAGTAGTAGAAAAGATAACAAAAAAGCCAAGCAATATAACTGCCATTAGATCCATGTGTGAAAAAGTAGTAGGAAGAAGTAGAGACTTTTTTTTTTTCGCTTCCCCTGAACACTTGTGTCAACACCTCTTTAAACGTCATGTGTATTCATGAGCGGCTCGATATTGAGCCCTGGGTTCTACATACACGTCCTGTGCCTTTACAGGAGAGCGGTGAAGTGGCAACACAGTTGAAAAGGATGATCAGCGCCTTCCCTCCCTCCACAGTCCAACAGAAAAGCCACCTTGTAAGCACATACTTTTATGAATAATGAAAGGCTATGCTTTGTAGGTAAAGGCTCCAGGGAAAGGGTTGAGCTGCTGCCTAGTTCTCAAAGCCTAGAGCTGCTGTGGGCCTTGTAACCATTTCCCTGTGTTGATCCGGCTGAAGGTGATATCTTTGTCACTCGGCGTTTGCATTTGTTCCACTTTTAATAGTTTGAGAGTAAACTGGGGGAAAGGGAGTGATAAATGTGAATAAATAACAAGTAATAATAATATTTTTCTTTTTATTTGTGCAGTTAAAATCAATAGCTGAGTTCTCTGCTGGTTTAAAAGGATTTCTCACTTCCGTTTCAAAATTCATCAAGCAGGTCAGATTGAACAAAAATTCTGTTAATTTTGACTAAGGGTTTGGTTCACCTCTATACACTCTCTCAACCACACACTCACACACTTTTTCCTTGTAATTTGTCTCAGCGATGTTTTTGCTTAGATTGCACACATTGGCTGCTACTCTGCAGAGGTCACCACCTGAGTTTACCTGCATTGAAAACACTGCAAAAATTACTTTTTGTCTCCTATCTTTTTACCTGAGCCTCTAATTTATGTGGTTGCAGGGTTTTTATATTTGTCTTCTAATTAAATGTCATAAGACAAGGGGATTTTAAAGGTTGTGACTAAGATCTGACCAAGAAGATGGTTGATTCCAGTGAAAACAAAAAGAGATTTTTAATAGTCAATATTCTCCAAATATGGCTGACTTTTTCAGTGCAGTGTGAAAAAAGTACATGGAACATTCTGGAACATTTCAAGACACATTTTATACCCAATGCACAGATCTATTTTTACCCAACTTGTGAATCTGCACATCTGCGTCAGCTGAAGGATTTCACTAGCAAAAAAAAATTGACAGGGTTTTTTTGGAAAACAGAATTAACTCAAAAAAATGATAACGATTCATTAGTGGTGGTTGAAGCAGCCCATTGACAACATCTGCAATAAGTTGAGTTTGTGAAATCGCATAACAGATGTATGTTTGATTGATCAGCGTCTTCCTTTCCCCAGATGATACGATGAATTGTGAAATCGCATAACAGATGTATGTTCGATTGATCAGCGTCTTCCTTTCCCAGATGATACGGCCACCTTCCTGCTCAGTACCATCCAACGGGTCGATGAGCCTTTCACCCTGGCCGCACCTGCCCTGCGATGTCTGTGTCTTTGTGCTGATAATGCTCGTTTACCGCTTCTCATATGTATCGCGCAAGTAAACAGTATTAATCATCGTGAGTGGCCGCCCTTCTGCCTTTGTATTTGTGTCCTCAGTTACTCTTAGCGCATAGCAAAGCCTTCACAGTGACAGATAGAAATACAACCGTATCAGCTTAACGGCGAGGAAATTAACAGCATGTAAACGCAACACAGCGTGACTGGTTTATAAATAAGCAAGTATCGTAGGAGACTGAAAACCTGCGGTAGTCTATTTTGTTTGAGTTAAGGACAGGAAATGCTTGTTTAGAAGTGTGGAACTCTTACAATTATCATTACTCAATCTCAACAGCGTGTATTATATTGTTTGTTTTGTTTTATTTGTTATAAACTGAGATTTTATTGCGATCAAAAAATTTGTTCCAAGTCACCAAAGTAACTGAAGGAAAGCTCTGGAACTAAAATGAAATTTAAAAAAAAAGATCTATACTTTTTCACTTAAAATCTTGTGGGCTAATATCTGTTTAGCTAAATAGCAGTTTTAGCATACTTAGCTACGGCTATATTTTTTATGCTATAGTTCAGTAATTTTAGAGAACTACTTGACAAATTTGTTGACCTACAACATTTGTCATTGTGTGTTTGTGTTTTCAGGCAAAGTTATTCCAGAGGCTTTTGAGCGATGCTCCGCCTATCTTGCTAACCTGTGCTAGATGGTGCACATGCTTTGAATTTTTAAAGATACTTTAAAAAGACTTTTTTCCATTTATATTCTAAACATAAGGGCTTTTTAAAGTATCTTCAGAACACGGACTTTCTCCGGATCAGACCATGTAATAAACATATGCCTGGCTGCTGTTTGGAGTCGGCCATATGGTGCATCTTTGTCAAGGTTATGCGCTACATGAAAAGCATTGTACAAAGTCTCTTAGTCAGTTCCTCGAGATGCTAATGATATTTTGCTTTTATCGTGGGACGCAGCGGACAAGGGAGATTTTTCCTCTTTTGACGGTGAGTGGAGGAGAATTAGAAGCGCTAGCCAGACAGAAGGAACGATGGCGAAAGTCATCTGTTTGAGTGCTTGAAATGACTGCTATTTTCAAATGGAGGGGCCGCTCACTCTTTTGCTTACAATGAGTTCGAGTCTGTAGTAAAGGAGAAGTGCAGTGATATTGCCTTCCACAAGGAGTACGAGACCTGATATGCAGAGTTTGTATTTCAAATATTTAAATTAGGTTGAACGTAACCTGATTAAGATAATGGAAAAAGCAACCGTATCGTTAACATAGTGAATGATTTGATAGAAAAATAATTGACATAAATTTAGCTTCGCCAAGGCAAAGAAGAAAAAAGAACATATTTGTAAGGAATGTCGAACATGACTAAAAAGGGAATCCAATTTGTCACTTCAGACTAACAAGTGCCTGTTTTTAACATCCAGAATGTGTAGAAAAATTATATAAATGAAATGAAAATGTGAGATAAAGATGGAATCAGTGCCGATGTCTAATACGGGGTTACAGGTTACCGAAAAGCTAAGAAAGAAGAGCGCCTCTGCGTCCAGGTCCAGGACCTGTAGCAGGAGCCTTAATTTAGATTTTCACCTGGAAACCTCAAAGCAGCCTCATTATCCTATTCAGGACAGTTTGATTCCTACCTCCAGACCAGAGGATGACAGTGTCAGTTCCTTATGGCTTTGTACCCTTTGGGATGTGGCCCCAAAGAACAAGGGCACCTAGTGAATAAATGAGAAACTGCGATCTCTTTTGGGACGTCCGGCGGCACCCACATGAATCTGAAATGGAATGCACTGTTTCATGCAGCCGGTGTCTGCCTGCCTGACTGTAGGTAACCAATTATCTAAGTTTTGATAACTAGATAGATGGACGGATAGACGGACGGACAGACAGATAGGTATGATAACAAGCATACCATGAATAAGAAGAAACTGCACATTTATTGTTATTGCAGTTATTGCACCTCCCTCCTCTCCCCCGGTTTTTTAGTCTGTCTTTGGTTCTATGATTCTCCCTATTGTCAGAAAAGTCCTTGGTTTTTCTTCCCACTGTTCCCACCGTTGCTTCTCACCGCTCCAGTCCAGTTCTGTGCCTACTTCTACTCGTCCTTGTGATCGCTTCCACCTGCCTGAATCTGTGTCACCTGTGTCATGCTAGTTATCCGGCCGTTTTGTGTGTATAACCTGCGTCCTTCCTACCTGCTGTGCCAGTTTTTTGGTTGTCCCCTGTGACAGCAGTCCCATCCTTCCCCTGTGTATTCCTAGTGTTATTTGTGCTGGTGTCCCTTCCTTGTGCATCCCTTCGAACTTCACCTTTTCACATTAATTTGGTCCAGTTGTTTATTTTCCTGATGGAATTCTCATTCATCAAGTTTCCTTGTTTCACAGACTTTCAGACCTTTGACCCCTCTTAATAAAGAAACCCATCATTTACCTCAAAAAAAAGTCGAGTACAATATGTTCACATCCTCTATCTAAGCAGTCCACAACCTTTTTTGTACCAAGGACCGGTCGGCCGGTATCAGCTGTTACTGCGAAAGGTAATACCGTGACAACTTGAAGGATTATTACATTTTCAATAAAAAAAAAACATTTTAGAATTTCTTATGTTAGTATCTGATTGAAAAATTGACAGATTATTTTTGAACGAAAAAAGTAAAGGGATATGACTGGATTATGTTTGAAAGAAGTAAATTAGTAAAACTGAAGTACATTTTTTCACAGTGTCCCAATGTGGCCTGGTACCAAATACCCAATGGACCAACACTGGTCCCTGGACCAGGGGTTGACCGTGATAATATGCTCCGTTAAAAATCCTTCTCACCCTTATCGTTAACCCAGCATTGATTTCTCCATTAGCTGATATTAGAAACATTAATGCATGCTCTGATGAGGTTTCATGAAGGCACTGTGAAGAATTGCCTAACGACACCGTGATGGGATAAATGATGATGTCAATTACAGCACAGGGCGATTAATCCACTGTAAATATTTACTCCACGATTTAGTTCATGTCAGAAAAGTGAGAAAATTCTCAGAGTGAAAGTGACAGATATGGGTTGATGATTCACACAACACTTCCTAAAATAATCTGCAGAGACACTCGGCCGTAAATACAGCGCGTCCTCCACAGCCTTATGGGAGCAGTAAACTAGGACTAATGTACAAATATGTTTACAATCATTTTCCTAAATGACTGATGAACATATGCGTTGGAGTCTGGGAGCCATTACCTATAAACATTACCGTTTTTTTGTTTTCAAAGGTTTGTTTTACGATGAATTGCAAAGACAGGCAATAGTAAATATTGAAAACACGACATGGACGTTACTGTTACAGTACATCATTACTATGTGAAAAGCTTCTTTTTTTTTCTTTCAATATCTCTTAAAACAGTTGTTAAACAGGGGTCACCAACCTTTATGGAACAATGTAATAATAATAGGTTTTAAAAAATACAATAGTAGACATTCTTCTTACCATCGTCACTGCACCCATTTGAATATCATCGCATCATTCAAAAAGAGTACAATTGTTGACCCTTTAACTGACTACTGTATTTTCTGAACTATAAGTCTCTCCAGAGCATAAGTTGCATCAGTGCCCTCTAGCGGCTGTCAGTGTGAAAATAAAAAATATAAAAACATGTGAAATTATATATTTTAATATATAAGTCGCACCTGAGTATAAGTCACAAACCCAGCCAAAGGATGAAAAAAAGTGTAACTTATGGTCCAGAAAATACATTAGTTTTATTTTTAGGACAGACCCCATGGGGGCAACCAGGTATCCCCAGGGCACCAAGTTGGTGACCCCTGGCCTAAAATATGTTTTATTTTGATTCTGCTGCTGAGAACACAAATAACCCAAAGTATTGTTGGCTTTTAGTTATAAAATACATATCCTTTATACATAATTCATTCAACTCTACTAAACACAGATAGAATGAGTACACACTGAAGTAACAAAAATCCTGTTTATGTAAGATGCGATGGTACATTTACCAGTCACAAACGACCAGCATGTAGATATTGCTCATGTATGCACGGCTGTATAGATTTGCCTGGAGCATGAAGAGTCCGTGTTAGTCACAGACACAGGCATCTTGCTTCACCGACCCCTCTGCCAGCTGAGGCATGGGCCAGGAGGGTAAAAAGCTCAGTAAAAGTCTGAGTGCTCTGTGCAGAATCTGGAAAGAAGGCACTTCGTAACTGTAACAGCACACACTGCAGGAGGTAGCGGGTTTTTTTTTATGTGGTGTGAAACAAGTAGTGTAGTTTTTAGAACCAGCTGCAGTGACTCACCAAACACCATTTTTTTGTTTTTTACTCAGCAGAGCTTTAACAAAAAAAATTGAAAATGCCCTGTCCTGTCTGCCATCAACACTCCGTTTGACCATATATGGAGCTGTGGTTCCACCATGCAAGTGTCGCATTTCTCTGACTGCTACTCTTGCATGATGTTGGCATGATGCTATATATAGCCTTCAGCTATGTTTGAAAACCTGTCAGAAGAATACACGTAACTCATTAATTTCCTTTAAACCTGACAAAGTCTTGGCGTTGACATTAACACCTATATTTACGATAACAGGACGGGATTCTGTGTAATAGGCTATATAAGAATGTCAATACAATGGAATGCTCTTACTTTCTGCTTTACCACTGAAAATCATTTAAGTCAAGCCTTGGTCTGCGGACCGGTACTAGTCCGTGGGTCATTTGGTACCATGCAGCAGCGACTTAAAAATATTCTTGTCATTTTCATTCACTTTGATGATTTAAAGATAATAATATGATATTTCATTACAATGGTTTGTAATGTAGAATAAAGTTTAAAATATGTCTTATTTTGAAGATTCACTGAGCCTCAATAGTATCGATAGCCGTCGGCTTTATAAATGTATAAACAGGATGGAATAGAGTTAGGATGACCACCATTCAGCTGAATGGATGAAGGCCCAGTGTTCCATCCAACGTTTTATAGATCTATGGTTGGTTTATATTAGTAGGAGCCAGGAACAAGGACAGAAAGAGACGTTACTGGTCTATGGTACTGCCCGGTAGAGGCCGACCAGTTTGATAAAAACTGTTGGAGAATGCGGATGAAAATGCTAAGAATTTCGTTTAGAGTGACCAGTTGAAGTTGAAAGGAAAGATTAAAAAGGCAGTAGTGAGATCTGCTATGATAAATGATTCAAACACAGTGTCTCTGTCTAATAGATAAAAGGCTGAGATGGAGGTGGAGGAGATGAAGATAGGAGACTTGAGGGACAGTTAAGGTGGAGCAGTTTGAGGAGAATTAGTGAATAAACTACAGAAAGGATGTTGAAGTTGGAGTTGCCACGAATGAGGAGAAGACAAGGAGATTTGCGGATGTTGTAAAATAAAAAAGCACATGGAAATATTTGGAGTAAAAGCAGAGGAGTTCGGGGATAGAGGTAGATGGAGGCAGAAGGAGGCTGAGAAAGGGAACCGAACCAAAAGAAGAAGAAGAATCTGACGTACCGTCCCAGGTGTACCTCGGCCTTGCCCACTGACTACTGGGATACGCTGCAGTTCCCCAGGCACCCTGAAAAGAAGGAGAAGCTGAATAAAGGAATAAAGTCATGGGCCACGCAAAAACCTTTCTCAGTATCAGGACTCAACACAGAGCTACACTTTGATAACGTCTTTTCTGTTGGCTATTAGTATATCTCAGTTTAATGCAAATGTATTTTTTGTTGGTTATTATTTATCACACTATTGCAATTTAATTCGTTAACAGTAATCAGACTTCCCCCGACTCTCTGGACGCAAGTGCGCAACGTTAAACTGTGACACAGTTTGTTGTGTCAACCGTTCTACGATGGAGCAGCTGGAGATCATGGAGGCAGCCTTAATTATCTATTTAGCTGGCGCCGGCTAATTATATTAGCGTACAAGTAATACAGTATTTGTGCTGCAGCACTAACTAAGCCACAGTCAGCCTAGAGCACTGCTCTCAAACCGATGGCCTGGGGGCTACTTCTGGCTCATAATCTCCCCTAATTTGGCCCCATGGTTAGTTGTCAGTAATAATTTAATTTTGCTATTGATGTAGTTTAAATAATAATAACACATACCATGGTTAGTTGTCAGTAATAATTTAACTTTGCTATTGATGTAATTTAAATAATAATAAAACATATTTTTTCTTTTTTAATTAAAATATTTAACTGCTAAAGAACACTGATGTGACCCTGCCAAAAAAAGGATAGTGGCAGAAGCGGCCCTCAGCTCAGAGCTTGAGACTCGTGGTCTCTAAAAATTAACTACTGCATATCCTTCATGTCAGTGTTTCCCAAACTTTTTTTCTGGGGCCCATATTTTAAGTTCCAAGTCCATAGACATTATTCGTAAATTCCTGGGAAATATGATGCGAGACGACCACAAAAAAAAATCTCGAGGGTCTCTATACCCAGTCTTTGGGAAACAATGCTTTGTGTAGTGGATATTGCATTAGACGTAATTTTCCAATGTCAATGAAGAAATTAGGTCTTAAGTCTGTAACAGTCAGTTGTCAAAGTCATGCAGGGGTTATTTTTCAGGCGCAACAGCGACAGAACGGCAGAGAATTGTGAACATTTTGTTTTTAATTATGTTGAATTTCGTTGTAGCAACAAGTGAATGATGTTAGTGCACTTCATCTGACATGACATGACATTTGTTAAAAAGATTCCCCACAGTAAAAAATAGAAGTAAATTAAAATGACAAATGTTCTTTTCCAACATTATATCTTGTAATAAAAATCAGACTTGACAGCGCCTCTCGTTTGATTTCAGCACTATATTTTGGGCGACAACGCTTCTAGTTCTCTCTGACTGCAAATTGTGCTTCACCCTGTCATTGCAAAAGAGGCATCTGCGTTACTTTAGAGCAACGGTGTCAAACATAGGGCCTGGGGGCCAAAACCGGCCCACCAGGGTGTTCAATCCGGTCTGCTTGATGAATTTTAAAAATAATTAAAAAATGCAAACACTTCGGGTCCGCTTGATGAATTTTAAAAATAATCAAAATATGCAAACACTTCATGTTTAGGATACTTTTTGTAAAATTCAATATGGCTCAAATTCAATATGAGCAAATAATAATAATAATATTGTATATACTTGAGTTTGTTTGCCTGAAAAAACACGGATTTATTGTTATTTATAGTTAAATATGTTATGATTGTAACGACTGTTGTCGGAAATACAATTAAAGAGTTATTAAACAGCTCAGTAGCTGTATCAAATATATGTAATAAATCAGCAATCACGCTTTGTCTCCCTCATATGTGGATGTTTCACTCCATTACAAACAGCAACATTACTACCTTTAATTCTTTGACGCAATCAAATTATTATTTCTGATTTACAGACTAGAAGGAGAGCCAATAAAAGTTGTAATTAATCATACACTTTATTGTCTAACGGGGAACGGAGAACGCATATTTTAATTATCCTGTCACTTTTATTTATTCCATTACAGAGAACCAATTAATATGTGTAATTACACTGGCTTCCCATTAAAAGGAGAACAAAAGCACTAAACGACATTCCTCTCAAGAACCAAGACGACGCTCCTTCAGCCGCAGTCTCTGCTCTGTTGTTGTGTTTGAGAATATGACTTAGCTGAGGGGAAGCACTGTCACGGAGTTAATAAAGTTGACTTAATAAAAAGCAGTGAGTCTATACTAACAATTACAACACCTTGTTATTGGGCTCTCTTTGCAGGAAAAGCAAAGAGTAAGGATGTTTGAATCATCTCATATGCCAGGCGGTCACATATTATATTTGTTGGATGGTCAGAGTTTTTCTGATGATGAAGGGCAAAAAACAACACAAAAGAAACAAAAGCGAAATGTAGCACAACAAAGCCATCTTCTGCATACAACGCTGCATGGCGACGTTTTGGTCTGCTCCGTCTGTGATTACTTGCCGTGCGAAATTTGTTTTAAAGTCGTACGTCAGAATGATGGAAAGATATTTTCTACGTTACTATGAAACGCCGTAGGTCGAGAACGTCGTAAACCGAGGACCTGTATATTTTAGTAACTAACTTTCAAATACCAAGTGAAGATTCAAACTGCCTGCTTTATTAACCCACATGATCTGTAACAACAGAGTCTAAGCCTCACTGCATATTCCCAGGTCGCATTGCTTTGACCTTAGCAATGAAATTTATTACAATTTACTATATGAATGTTTTTGTTAAATGTACTATGGTGCGGGACTATTAAGATGTGCTCTAATTTATCAGTGTTTTTCCTTGCGAGGTGTTAAGTGCTATCTCCACATCAGCAATTAAGATGATATCAGCGACACAGGCACTTGATCTGGGTGATTTAGTATATGCTAAAAAATATTCCTCTAATCACAAAAAAACACTTGTACAATAGGCTTGAGTGTTCCGGATTTATTATTTATGCAGCGAGTGTCTTATAATTATATTGCCGTGCATTTCCGTGAATTTAATTTGTGAGCATTCAAAGGTTTTATTTTCGTTTAAGTCTTTGCAACAGAACGAAGAAAACAAAGCAAATCAATATCTGCATTTTGGGTCTTGACATGTCACATTACTTTTGACATTTTTGACAGTAGATCCTCATTCCCGTTGTTTGGGTCTTGACATGTCACATTACTTTATTTTTGACAGTAGATCCTCATTCCTGTTGTTTTTTTTTTTTTCTCTTTTTTTTCCAATGCTAACATTGACTGTGCTTTAAGCTACTATCAAACCAAAACCTACAGATTCCTAATTTGTCCCCATCTGTCTTCTACAGAATATTTTTCAGTAGTTAGATTTGAAGAAGCCTCTTGGATGAAGAGGTGAAACAGAAAGGTGACAGAAAGCAAATGTAGCATAATCCAATGTTTCGCATACAACATGCAAATGTTAACAAAGCCGCGTGTCAGAATGATGGAACAAGCCTTTCTTAAATTCATGGGAGATTGCGACGTAACCAAAAAGCGCCATAAGTCAAGGACGTTGTAAACCGAGGACCTCCTGCATTAAGAGGTATAAAGACACAGGGTGAATTCATCCTTCATTAAAGACCTACACCAAGAAAAATATGTAAATATCAAAATTTAAGGCACTGCATTTATGTATATATTCACATGTTCTAATTTACTGGCTGCCAACACTGCATATTGTTAGGCCAGATAAGCTAACCTGCCAATCAAAGGTGGATAAATAGCAGTGTTGCCTTCGCTAAATCCATCACCGGTTATGTCGATTCAAATGTGTTTGACTTCACACCTCAAGCAAATTCAACCCTTCCCTCTTAACTTTTAGCCTTTGTACGAAGTTAAGATGTCGCTAGCCACAGCCAAAAGTATCAAACGAATAATTGAAGCTCAACGTGTTTTTACTTCACACTTCTGTCAACCTGAACGACTTGAAAGTTTAGGCGCGGAGAAGAAAACACCGTCACTGTCGTAGATAGAAATCTTTCGGTGGAAGTGTATTCACTAAAGTTAGAAACCAGTGACAGCCATTAAGTGCTGGTAAAATATAGAATATAGAAAAGTCCAGCCAACTCTGTTAAAAAAATAATGGAGCTCTCTGCTGTACTGACACGGCCTCTGCAGCGGGGAAGCTGGGGGGAATATTCAATTGGAAGGCTATAAAAGAGCATTGTCAACCCTGTTAACAGCCGACCCCTAAAAGCAATGTCTGGTTACATGTTTGGACGTAATCGGCGGAAGCACTTTCTCCGTGCACTCCATCACTCCCAAGGAGATTGAGTGCGAAGATAATGCACCAAGAAAGATGTCATAGTCACAGCTTAGGCCTCGCTCCTATACCGATGTAGTCAGACACCGCAGGCATCAACAAGGTGTAGGGACAAGCAAGTGATAAATCTAATACACGCTGACTGAAAGCTCCGATGCTGTTTTTCCTCCTTTTCATCTTTATTTTTTTGTCTTCTAAGACACGCACACTCACACGGTCCGAAGAGGAAGCAGATTTAGCTGACATGGCTTCCTCTTTTTTTTTTTTTTTTCTTCGAAAAATACGTTTTTACCCGCAACGACTGCTGATGTCATTAAAATTGCAACAGTCCGCGTCGTCGACTGCGCTGACCTTGTGTGACTGAAGAGAGCAGAATGTCATAAGTGTGGATTGTAATATATTTTTGACAGGGTTATTTCACAGGGTCACATGGGAAATGGAGATGTCAGTACAGCGTTGTCAGGCTATAATGTAAACGGTTATTTTACACGGCTGTCAGACGGAGCCCGACATCATGTAGATGCGAGAGAATAGTTGCCCCAGGATCACGCCCCGACATCTTGATCTACAACACGTACACAAGCGCCTTTCACCGAAATGCCACGTGTGTGAATCCACAAAATTATCAAAACATATAATGAAATGTCGTAAAACAATGTTGAAACATTTAACTCTTGGATGTAGATGCCGTCACCGGAGGGCGTTTGCACCGTGTGCATCTTTACATTAACAATCTGAGCCACCTCGGGTCACGGTGACAGTAATGAATTACTTGCTCTTTATGGACAGCAGGACGCCAGGGTAAGTGATGGTCCCTACATTTTATTCTGTTTAAAGATGTGAACTTTCACATAACGGCGCCTCCTGTTGATTAGCAACAGCCCGGAGGGTATAATCAACACCTCCATGGTTGTAGCTTAACCGCAGTATTAGTTGACTATTTTCGCAATATCTTAAAGGCAAATTTACACTTAAGCTAAAGCAAAGTTAATGTCGCTCTTAAAGTGTTATATCACGGGTGTGGGAGAAACACCTTTGAAACCAATGTGGTTTCTTTAATGATGACATTAAGAATTAAATAAATACAGGGTACACTATTAACACAGGGAAAAATATATTAAAAATATAAAAAGTGTTTTAAAAGGTGGAGCTTCCAGGTTAAGCTAAATTATGAATATAATTGCCTTTAAAACAAATGCTATAATAATGAATAATAATAATTTAAATATATTATATAAATATATTTAATATATTTATTTCAAATACATTTTCTAAATTACTCTCTATATATATTTATATGTATATATTTATGTATATGTATGTGTATATATGCATGTATATATACATATAAATATATCTATCTATCTATATACAGATTAATATATTATATAAATAAATTAAATATATTTATTGCAAATACATTTCCTGACTCTCTCTCTCTCTTACATCTCTCTCACATATATAAATAACTATGCCTACTTACATACAAATACACATGCATACATATATTTACGTGTATATATTCATGTATACGTTTGTGTATATATGTATATATAGATAAATATATCTATCTACCTATCTATCTATGTATAAATGTATATCTATCTATGGATATATGTATATGTACACATACTCCCAACAATATATTTATCATCACATTTACAGGCTCTACCTTCTGATAAACTCAACATGACAACATTTTTTAAACCAATCAGTGCCGACTTTAACCTTAGAGTCAAATGTGACTAGCTGAAAACAAACAAACTCACGTCCTTATGTCAGCGCCAGGAATATATTTGTTTTTTACTTGACTAATATCCTCTGTGTTCATTTGCAATTATTTTTGACAGAAAGTAAGACAGAATTCTCACAGCTCAGAGGTTGGCAGCACCGGAACCCATCAACCAAATAAGCAGTGCTATCAAGGGCAAAGTGAGCCAAGGCGTTATTTTAATGAGCCATATTTAAAATTCAGTGCATCCACAGTACATGGATTACACTTGGATCACTGATGCTTGCTGCCATTTCTCCTCCTAGCCAGTGGTGTCCTGTGCTGTAGCCCACAAGATATGTGGTTTTTAAATTTCAGCCAAATTTTGACAGCAGCTGATTCTTTTCCCTGTCCCTAAATGGATGCCAACTTTGAAAATTTGGTGGGGGACGTTTGATTGGATTGGAATATAAAATTCTTTAATAGTGTCATGCAGCATCAGATCATCAGCAGAAGCCCACCCACCAGTGATGCTGGGATTCAGGATCACTGCCCTACTCATGTTTCATGTAGTTGATTTTTAATCACAAAAACAATACAATTATCACAATTTGTATAACCACGGCTGTTTCTTTTACACTGCTTTGTGATTCACTGCTTTGTTTTTATCTGGGATTGGGATGAGCACCATGTGGCTGTGGAAAAATATGCAACATAGAGGTTAAGTGTCCCGCCTTGGGATGCATCATTCCACAGCTGGATTCAAATCCAGGTCTTTGGATTGAAAACCAATTCGCAATCCACAGAGCGTTTTTTTATTTTTCCCATTTACATTTCAAAAATAGACTGAACTGAAGCACCAAAAAGGAAATGACAGCATATGATGGACGCTATCTTTAATTAAGACTTAATCGTTGTCCTCACTGACTCGACCAAATGACCCAGAAATGACAGCTGGCTTAACTGTATCTTTTGGAAAAGCAGAACAACAAAATGAAAAAAAAAAAGAAAAGGACTCTGGCTAATGTTTATTCCATTTAAAAACAATTAAATATATAATATATATATATATAGCACATATTAGTCTGTGTATATTAATTTTAATGGTCTTTCAAATATATTTATTTATATATGTAAATACTGTATACTAATATTTATTTATATATGTGTGTGCGTAAATATATATTTAAGTATATTTTTCTTACTAAGTCCACAAGGTTATTTGTTTTAGATTACAACGCTAGTTCCATTCCATCCAATCACTGCACACCACCCCACCCCACTGTGACCAATGGTGTTGTCTACATGTGTATTTAGAGCCAGTCAGCAACAGATTTTCAAAAGATAATAACAAACACCTACACCGATACGTGATAAAATAATTATCATCATCAACAGTTTCTCCTCAGTGCTCCCAACCCCGCATGCCGCCAACCGCCAGCTGTCTCCTCATTCCCGGGAACGCTGTCTTCCCCCCCCCCTCCCCACCCTCAATCCCTCGCTGTGAACGCCACCTCTGCATCACATGTGCGAAGGGTTCCTCTGATCCAGTTATTGACTTTGCTGCTGTTGGTGCTCCCGGCATCTACTCCGTCCTGTCAGTCTCCTACATTTTTTATAACGAAATAACTATCAGCCCGGCTGCACCTGTTACTGCTAACACATGAAAGTGAATACGAAAGTTCCCAAATAAGAAGTGAAATGAAGAACTATTAAAGCGCAGAAGATGTTGTGAACTTTTTTGAAAAGTTTTGGGTTTGCATATTAAGACATTTAAGAGTAACTGATAATAGGTGACCAAATATAAACATACATTGCTATGGAATACTTTTAACATTTGGCATTTAAAAATAAAAATATTTATTTTATATATATATATATAAAACATATTTAATCAATTTTTGTCATATTAAATTTACTATTATTTACCTAAATTGGTAAAATGGACTTTTGTTCAGTTTTTTTACTGTCCTCAAAGAAAAATGTCATTATCTATATCTATCTATATCTATATGTATAGATATACATATATATTTATATAAATACATAATAATGAATACAACCTAATTAGATGTCAAGTGGGCCGTGTCCATGTTTTTCTCATTTGTTGTCATGCAAAGAGGTATATTAGATATTTGTTATTATTATGCGCTTATATTTAACGAAATATAATTTTACAAAAAATATTCTTAACATGAAGTGTATAGTTTTTAATTTCAAATTTGTTATTTTTAAATCATCAAGCGGGCCGGAATAAACACCCCAGTGGGTCGGTTTTGGCCCGTGGGCCATATGTAGGCACTCCTGATAAAAAGGGAGGGTGAAGCTTGACTTAAATGGCTTATGCGTGTCAATAGTGATGTTGTTGTGTGTATATTCAGGGTCTAATTTTCTGTGGTCTTATTGTTTTACCTAATTGTTAAGTCCACATTTATCTCTATAATCTGCTTCTCATGTTTTTTATGTATATATTTGCAAGAGTATTTTGTAACAATGAAACTTTTAATCAGATACTTGTATGTTTCTACTGGTGTATTCAATCAGCTTCCACCATGACTGTCCAATGAGCCTGGAGTATTTCGAAGGAAGAAAAATGGTATTGTAATTGGAACATTTACTGAATGCGTTATAGCCTGCATCGAAGTTCATTTTAACCGGCGCCAGTAATGAACATCTTGACTAATTAAATGTGGTTCTTCATTCAAAGTCATTTGTATTCATGGAGTATTGTTACTGCATCGATATGAGTCAAAGATAATGAAAAAACTCGAGGTGGTGCTGGGCCCACATCTACAAACTTGTGAATTTATTCGTTATGTAGATCTTGATATCCGTGGTTCGGAGCTCCTTTTTTTTTTAATGAATGCTAGGCATCTGGCTCGGGGGGTTAACAAGGAGACTCCATGTACTGTTTAACAATTCAGCCCACGCTCAGTCCATGTGACAGTGCATGCAATAGGGCCTGCACTTGTTTATATCGCTGGATAAAGTAGCCCACTGGCCGCAAATTAGGCATTCAGGCTCAGCGCCTTGTTGTGCTCCAGTATGACGTGTTCGGAGTACCAAAATCCATCTCTAAGCCCTGGCTACAACACAGACGTAGAAGTGACTTCTGGAGATGTCATCGCCTTTGTAATTACTCCCATGCACTCAGCACACTGTTCTGGGAATATGAATCTAGACTTTACCTTTAGTCTCAATGAACTCTGCTTTGAGGACAGTAAAAAAACAACAAAAAAACAAAAGTCAATATTTCAGACATGAATATATATTCATATTGAATTTAAGATGACAAAAAAAGTGATTTGATATCATTGTGTTTTTTAAACCCCACATGTTGAAACTATTCTGTAGCAATGAATAAAAGGACACAAACTTCTAATCCTCATTTGCTTTTAAAACGTATGTTTATATTTGGTCACTTATAAATAACAGTAGGTCCATGTTTTTTTTCCCTTTGTTTTCATCTAGAGAAGTACAAATATATTAGATAAATCTTCATATTTAATTAAATATAATTTTACAAATAATTTCCTATTACATGAAGTGTTTGTGTAATTTTTTTTTTTATTTTCAGAATTCAACACCAAGCGGTCAGGTTTAGGGCCACGGGGCATATGTTTAACACACCTGTATTATACGAATCAAAATAGAACTAATCCAGTTAAACTTTTAGCCATGTCTGCCTTTCAACTACTCTTGTCCATCTTCACTATAAAATGTCTGTCCAAAATGATCGGTCTAAAACTCACAGTAGCATTTTCCTTTACCATGTATTTAATTATAATTTTAGGATAGATAGATAATCTAAGTGAGTTCCGTTCGGGAAATTAGGAGGATGTAAATGCTTGTAAATCTAATAATTTACCTTTTCCATATCTGCAATTTGCATGAGTTTTCTAATAAATCATTAAGACCTGCTGACTTCTGAGAGTACTCGAAGACAGAGTTCCCATTAGAGCAATTAAAAGATTGCATCTAACGAGCCAATGTGAGCAGTCAAACCTCACACTTAACAGACATTTTTGCTTGACCTGTAATACATTAAAACATATTACATGCATAATTAAGCACAACCTAAGTGTTAACAGTAAGTAGATGGTCTCTGAGGTACAAGAAGACACACACACACACACACACACACACACACACACACACACGTCCATATGCCGACTGTTGCTCTGTATGGATAACCGATCTTTGTTTTTTTTTTGTTTATAATGACTTCTTCCTCAATCAAACTCTGTGCATTTTGCACAGATCAATCAGGGGGAGTCTAAAAAAATGTCAATACCTGAAATGTAGACTGCAGCTGCGGAGATTCTGGAGGTAACACAGCTTCCCGACGTGCGGTTGGCTGTTGAGATTCCCTCTTTGAACCTGTGAAATACCGAAGCATTGATTAATCCATCTGCGCTGATCTGAATTTTCCTTCAGTCTTCTTGTATCCCTTTGTAATATTCAAAGCAGTGTGCCCAGAATAACCATTAAATGGCCCTCTGCTCTCCTTGGGGTAAAGGAAAGACAGAGGCAGCATACAAATGAACTGTTTGCCAAGCAAAGGAACCAAACACAACTGCATTATCATTATTTTTTTCTTTTTTTCGTCTTCTAAGGAGGTACACACTATTGACTATACTGATGACTTAACTAAGAGCTGCGCTAATACACGTGAGTTATTTGACACCATGCTTGCGTGCGAGGGTCTATAAATTTTCACATTTCTTCTTCTCCCGTTTTATGCGGTTCCTCACTTCTTGTATCTTTTTAGGTCCTTCACTTTTTGCCCTCCTCTGCCCCACTTCTGTGATAACCTGCTCCTCCCCCTAACGTACTCCCACCTGTCTTTTTTCTGCCCCTTGTGTGTACACAACCCATGTCTTCCATACCTTCCGTACCAGTTTGTCTTCCTACCCCTCTGGTAAGCGTTCTCTTCCTGTGTATTCCCCATCTTCATGTGCTTCTTCCTGTTTCCCTGAGCTCTGTGTTTTTTGGCCAACTTGATCCTGTTTTTTATTTTATTTTATTTTTTTCTGAATCTTCACTTTGCTGCTTTGCCCATCCCTGCACTGGTCACCTGTGTTTCAGAATTTCTAAAACAAGGATTCATTTTGATCATTTTAAAATATATACTGGACAGTTGTTTGCCTGTTTTTAGGGGGACGATACGACGATATTGCTTCCTGTTTCATTCCTACGTTGTAGGTGGGTAGGTGGGTAGGTAGATAGATAGGAGGGTCCGAGCAGCCCGCCTTCAGTCCAGTTCATTTTGTATGGTACGCAGCAAAGTATGCCAAAAACGTTCCGCCTGTTATACCACAAAGTAGAGAATCCATGTATCCATTACGACCACATATGAACTTAATCATCTATGATGAAAACTCCGTACAGAAAGATTGACCTGCAAACCACTTATCTACTTGTTGTCAAGATGCGTGTTCGTGACAAGGTTGCCATCGTGTGGCCTAATGTACATTAGGATCCACTTATGAAATAGTTAACTAAGTTTGGTAAACTAATGGTTAATTTCTGTTGCTACTTTTGAAAGTCATGTTGCAAGTGTCTATTTTTAAGCAAGTTTATGTTAGCTGATCAAAGTTTGTCCAAATAAAAAAAAAAAAAACCATGGTCGATGACACAGCAAATCAGGTAACAAGCTGCATCCGCTTTGTATCACCTTTTTAGTCAAGCAATTTCTACAGACCGTCTTTCCGTGGATATCACGTGTTGCTTGCTTTTGGTAGAGCTAGCTGTGATTAAATGTTAAGGATTCGGTTTAGAACAACATTCATTAATAACAAATTTGAAACGTTAGCCTGTGAAGCTGTTGATTGATTAGCCCAACAGTTTAGGTGTCAACCCCTAATATTAACTTCGGCAGCACATAATGTATCTAAAAAGGTTTGTCTTGTTTGCACACCACTGTCTTACACTAATGCGCGTAATCATGAGCGGAATGACACATTTGTTGTGACACACTTTGTCCTCTTTCTAGCTCTCGCTGTTCCAGATGTGTCACCTCCCCCTCCCCCATATCTAACCGCGGTAATCAGACATCACTGAGTGGCAAATTATTCACTCAGAACGAATAATGCTCTATTTACATCTATACAACACTATCGCGTTGGCGGTCGTGTGTTCTGTTGTAATTTAATAATAATGCTAATAGGCCCGTTGCCTGTGGTTAAATGAATTATCTGTAAATAGATTTAGCGTGCTTGTACGGGTGTGAAATAAATGAGGAAAATAATCATCCCTTAAAGTGTCCTACTGATCTAAACTGGAAAACTGTAATTAAACGACACATTAAAAATACATTATTTGTTATAATAATAGATATGTAAATAATGTGTGATGGGTTTAGGAATATAAAAAATTAACTTTTTTTGTTCTAAAGGTTAAGGTTGTTTTGAGAGTATGTTGTTTAACAATAGAGCTATATACACCTATGTACTGTATATAACTGTTTACGTATGGTACTTGTGTATTCCCATGGTGCAGAAACAAAAACGCAAGCTCCCAAAACCATGTGAAACATAAGTACTATATATACATACATATATAAACATATATGACATAAAAATGTAAACTTTTTTTTGTCTTTCTTAGATTAGAAATCCCCTATTGTATCATTATGTAAACCCTATGGAAATTGATATAAATATATAGGTACAAATGTAAACATATATATTTTTTAAAAATTAATTAAGTGTTTTTCATTGTCTCAATTAGATAAAAAAAACAGTAAATGTAAATCCTATGGGTATTAATATAAATATATAGATACAAATGTGAATATCTGATATGAATATCTTTTACATTTAAAAAATTGCTAAATGCAAAACATGGAAATTGATAAATATATATATATATATATACATTCATATATGAACATATATGAATTAAGTTTTTCAACGAGTCTCTTTATATTTGAAACATGTTAAATGTGAACTATACAGAAAACGATGCCTGGATCGAGTTGAACAATGATGGAACGATGGTAAACTAGGACTAAACAGATTATGAGTCACATGCTGAATGCTTCTACAGTTAGCAAATGAACAGGTTGCAGATAAATGAAAAGGTTTTCAGTCTTTGTGCTAATGGAAGGGTCATGGCTCACTTTCAAAAAACATGCATTTGTGCAAAATTGGAGAGGCTTATCACACAAACACTGCGTTGCTCAAACCACATTAGGTTGTTGTAGGAGATAATCATCATATACTGCTGCCACGTCAACAAAGCCTTGGTCCAGCGGCCAATGCCAACATAAAAATGATGGATGGAAACGTTCTATCTGCCTAATATGAAAATGCATATTTTCGTCTGACTAAGGCTTGAACATTTACGAAGATATACTTTCACAAAGATTACGTATCTTCACAGAAACGCCTTGATTTTTTTTGTACCAGCGAAATGACAACGTTTGGCAATCCAGACCAACAGAGCAATCGCTTGATTGGTTTGCCTGCTTTCTGCCAGTAGATCTGTGTCTCTTTTATAATCTTGGCGCTTCGAGAAGAGAACAATCAGACAACAGTGACCACAGACTGTTGAGTGGTCTTTCATACAGCCAACACTGCAACAATTAGTATCCAGTGTATCTATTTCATATAAAAATGGCACTGAAAATAAAGAATAAAACAGGTCCATGTTTCCCCCCCCCTTTGTTTAAGAGCGCAACTTTTTTTTAAAAAATTCATATTTAATTAAATATAATTTTTTCACCAAAAAATCATAAAGCAGGCCGAATTGAGCACCCTAGTGCACCAATTTTGACCCATGTGCCATATGTTTGGCACCCCAGGTATAAACGATCAGTACATCTTCCTCAGTATCATTGCCTTTGAATGGTGTCACAGTTATGTTTTGAAAATATTAGACTCAACAAATCCAACCTAAGCGGTTACGAAACTTAACTTGACCCTTCTTCGGCGTCCACTGTTCGGATAAATGTTAAAGTATTACCACAGTGATACAGATTCCAGTTGAGTTCTTACTTTTCTGTTATTAAGGTTTGTTTCTTAAGCGAACCTCATGGAAAAAGACTCCGACATCCAACCATAAACATTCCTAATATTCAAGAAGAGTTACATTTGATTACACCAGTTTGTCTCATTAGTGCAGTTAAAATGCTAATCCAACAGAAAAGGCCCGATCCGCAGTTACGGTAATTGTTTTGAGTTTTTTTCCCCACACAATGCTGCAGGTCACAAACACCTCATCAGTGTTATCCACGTTTGGACAAATCAGCAATTCATGCACACAGCTGGATGAACTGTAGCCCCGAGGGCAAAGATTCCGCGTCCTTCGTTGATGAGTGGCAGGGTCTCCGAACACCTGCAGGCTAACTCGCTCAGCCGCTTTGTTTAGCACACCCCTCCTCTGCCCCCCCCACCCCACCCCACCCCAGGAACGCAGCAGCAGTTAAACTCTCAGCTGTTATCTACACAGCTGACGCTGTGTGCAAAAACACAGGGTGGGTTTGATTTCTCTCAAGAGATTATGTGGCAGGGGTTAGTGTTTGAGCTCAATTTGCAATGTTATGTCTGGCGCGCTGCCAGAGTGATACAGTGCGCTGCACTCCACCGATTTCATCGCATTAGAGACCAACACATTGGTACAGTGATATGGGAAATTAATGGCCACAGCCAGCCATTGTCTGTCTTACAGAAGATTCTGTTCATGTTTGAAATGAGAACCAGGCCGTTCACCGTGACTTTTCTCAACTTCTACTTCAAAGTTCACCCGTTTTCACATTTCAGATTTACTTTATTATGCTATTAAAGCAGTACCACCATAATGTAAAAACAAAAAAAACTATTAGGTGGTATTTTTTTTACTAAAATTGTACACAGGAAAGGAAGTCACATGAGACAGAAGGAGACTAGTCATACACTGGAATGTATTTAATGTCTCTCAATGTTGGTACCACCTGAGGGTCGCAAGATATTTTGTTTTGGGTCGTATCGCATCATGTTTCTTAGGAGTTTACGAATTATGTCTATTGACTTGGGTCGTGAAGTTTTGTGACTTTTAAAATACGGGTCCCCAGAAAAAAAAGTTTGGGAAACACTGGTTTAAACAGCAGGAAGTCAAGGAGAGACAGACGGAAGGAAATGTTTTTTACACAGCTTTTGTTATTCTTTATTATATTATATTTTCCTACTAGTATTGATTTATTTGTATTACTGCTTTTAGGGAATGTTTCATTCATTATATGAAATTACAGTGAAAAATAAGAAGAAAAGAATCATTGGTTTCTTTAATAGGAAACTGATCGCGATCAGCTGAGCAAGCGTAGCTGACAATGCAGTCAGAAAAATCTGCATTATTATACAAACTATAAAAGAAGAAAAAATAAAAACAGCTCATTTAAAAACAAGAAATTAGGGACAAGGGATATTTGTTAACTAAGAACTCAAACAACAAAAGAACTGTCTTTGAGCCAAACATTAACACTAATGATATATTTAAAGACAATTAAATCCAGATTGAATTATGCGATATGAGAACATTGTATTATAACCAAGAGGAAATAAAACACAAATGACTTCTCACTTCAGCAGTGCAGACTTTTATTCCCTTATTTATTTAATGGGGTAATTTAATTTGTCCTGACATCGCAATAACAATAATCTAAACAACAAGACAGCTCCTTTATATCAGCTCCCTCTCCTCCTCTAAATAGCATATTAAAGTCAGACTATTTCAAAATGTATTTCACCAAACTCCATCAGTTTGTTCTGTATTTATTGCCATCATTACTCTCTTGGCTGAAACTGTAGCGTCTCATCGGCAAATATTTAACTTTTGACTAAATGTAGCTTGAAAAAGAAGAGCAAAGCTGGAGCATCCGGGTAAAAACCACTACAGCTGCTGGATTAGGATTGAGATTAGCCTCAAGAAATTTAGGCCATTGAGGTCAACACTTTACCTACCTACATGGAAGTGATGGAAGTATCAATAGTAGTAGTATACTAGTATACTATACTAATCGATAGTATTTGATAAATGAAAAGGGTTAAAATTGTTAAATGGCCAGTATTTGTCATATGATTCATTAGGGGGGAAAAAAAGGAACAAAAAATATTTTGTATCCATGCAGTTATATTTTGTCATAGTCAAATGCCAAATGTTAAGATATACTTTATATTAATGGGTTAATGGAGACAAACCTTTTTGCCTTATATTTTATTTCCTAATTCAACCAGAGGGAATAATTTTATTTGTCAATCCCATCCCTATGTGCGATCCTGTATACCTAGATATTGCAGTCCTTTGTGAGAGGTCCATTGTCTTCAGAAGAACAGGAGTGGTTTGGATTTTCTTATCAGTCTGCGCCTAACAGCTGGACATTTGATACATATGTAAATTTGAAAGATCAACCATCGAGTGCACAGCAGGCAATTCACCAGATCAAGTCAGAATGGCAACCCATGAATTATGCATAAAGGCCACAGCGCTAGAACGGAACGGTGACTTGTGAAGCGGGGCACCTGTTGAATTAATCTGGTCCTATCTTAGATTCTGTTACATGACGTAGCCCTGTGTGACAAGTGACGGGGAATTTAAAAGCAGGGCTACACTCAAAAGAAAATAAGAGGTGGGAATAATCGCATCTAATCTAGCGTAGATAAGAGGTTAGTTTAGCACCAGGCGGCATTCAAAGGCAACAGCATGAGAGTACAACTCAGAGCTCAGCGCGACGTTTAGCCACTGAGGCGTTAGTGCATGATAGCTGAACTGAATGTCTGTGATCAACGTCTGACGGCAGATGTGGTGTTTTAGAGCAAGTTACAGAATCCGATTTATTAGATCAATTATTGTTAAAAATTAGGTAAAAAATTCAATTGCTAAATTGATGCACTTTAATCACTGCAACATTTAGGGTGATGAAGGCTGACTTTGAACACTGATTATTCTTGACAGAAAAATCATTTGGACGACTCATCAACGTCTAAAAGACCCGTTTCTTCTTCTGCAGTGGTGGAACGTTTTCTCCTCTGATTGGCTTACGCTCATATTTTGTCCTCAACTTATACAATTAAGTCTGTTAAATAGCGATGTAGAGATTTACATTTTTGAACAGAACCACGTTGTCTGCGGAGAAATTCAAATATTGTGCCGGCAATGGAACTCCCGTCCTCCCATTATCCGATCGTGTTTTGCACAAATGCTGCGAACGCGGGCGGCCTGCAGGCCTACGGGCTACAACTAAAAACATTTAATTGAACCCAGTGAGAGAATGACAGGTCCACAATCACTTAAAAAGGCGCATCTTGATTTTAATTAAAGTTTTGGAGATATTGTGAAAAAAATTTAAAAAAAAGTTCAGCAGTTACGAGGTGAGGCTGGAGGCAAGGTTGAGCTGCTTTCAGCATCTGCTGATGAGAGATACGGACAGACTGGACACATTGGATATCTCAATCTTTTTTGTGCTGCCAGGCATTGTAAAAAGTACAGCATCAAGGAGAAGACGAATAGATATGGTAAAAAATGAATAAATGAGGATGGTTGGTGAAGAAAAGAGAGGGAAATAATAGAGTGAGACGGAGGCAGACGATCAGCAGTGGTGACCTCTGGGGGCAGCAGACGAAAGAAGTTTCATCCAAAATGATATCCCAAACCAATGTGTTTCAAAATGTCAGGGTTGGTGTGAAAATAGCTCTAGGTTTGAGCCAAAGTTTGATTTTAAGATTTAACAGCAAAAGTCAACCGAATCTGACATTAAGGCCACAGTACACACATAAAACTAATGCAAACTAACCTGGGGTCTTATATATATTTATAAGCTTTTGAAAAACTTCTACTCCTGTACTCCACCACCACAAACACTGACAACTTCTCTTCGGTTATGCTGTGCTTAAACAGTATATTGAAATTAAGTGTTTTACTGCAAATACTGAATACTGATGGAATTAATCTAATACAAAAAATGAAAACTAATTAAATACTTTTTGTTTTGCCTTTTACCTTTAGTCCACTGTCATTTAAGGCCATTTAAAATACAAATTAACATGTTGATCAGAGATTTACATCTGCTTATTGTGTCTCCCAACATGGTTTAACTGTCCTAAAGAACACATTCTTATTGTAGTGTTTTGAAAGAAATGTTGAGATAGAATACTTAAAATTCAGACTAAGCAAAACAAACAAAAAAAAAAAACACATTTTTGCTCAGGTGAACAAACTGTCTTAATATGAACAATTGTGTACAAAAAATGAGAATATGTACAATATGTAAGATGAGACCACCCATAACAATCATTAGTACTTCTAAGTATGTAAAAGAGTTCCGTTCCAACGGCGTGATGTAACTCGATTTCTACCGCAAGTCAGAACTACGTAAATAGTTATGTCACTCCCCTACGCTAACACAGTAACGTCATAAACTAGGAAATAAAAACGTCTTACGCTTGGGAGACATAATGAAGGACAAAAAAACAACACAAACTAAAGAAATCAAATGCAGCACAATCCAATGCATGGAGCATGACAAACAAATGTAAACAAAGCCGTCTTCTGCGTATAGCCAATTCTCCTACTTTGCTCACCAACTAGTTCCCACACAAAATTAGTTTTAATGCCGTTAGCGTAATATACCGAATGATGGAGCAAGATTTTCTTAATACATTTTTGGGAGAAGGCGACGTAACCGCCGTAAGTCGAAGATGTCATAAACCGAGGACCTCTTGTACTATATACATTTTCAAATTTAAAAAGACCTCTGTGAGTTTGAACAGTCAGCCGAAGGGATGGTATTCCTTTATGCTCAAGTTTTGAAGCTAGCATCAATATATAGGATATAATGTAATGAATGTAAAGACTTTAATTGTTCGTTACCTCTGGTCATGTGCCATATTACAATATAATTTACGCATTTTTACATTTGCAAATGAGCAAATCTCATTTAAAAAGCCTTGTTTCATATGGAAATCAGTCGTGGAGTTCGGGGATGAAACGAGTTAATTAGTGTGTTCTCCGAGTGTCACTCCAAGCAGACTGATAGGTGATGTCAGGAACACCTCGGTAAATGAGGGACGGGGTGACACAATGGTAGTGCCTCAGGGAAAGATTTTCTTTTTTATTATTATTTTTGCTCAATCCAAGAAATAACACCTTTTGTCATTTGTTCCGAATAATAATCAGCTTTCTCTGCATTACTTGTGATTATCACATTGTCAAAAATAAAGCTGAAATACAGTAGCTGTTAAGAAAATCACGAGGTTTTTCACTCTTTTTTCTCTTATGTGCATGTGCAGCTATAGAGGAGGGGTGTGTTTGTTAAATTGTACCCAGATACAGGATTCACAGTCGTTATGTTGGGGGCTACCAGAAGATTACTGTCATTCGGTCATGTCTAGGGATGTCCGATAATACTGGCCAATCGATATTTCGGCCGGATATTAGCATAATTATGTAATATCTATAATAATCAATATGGGTTCTACCTCCGATAATGCAATGTGGTTGATATCAAAACCGGAAATTAAGTGTTTGGACAATATCGGCATATCGGATATCAGCAAAAAGGTAATATCTGACAAACCTAGTCATGTTGTCAGTTTATTATTATGTTTATTAGTTGTTCTTTGCTTTTTTTTTTACCCTGACAATACTTATGAGTCATATATCAGTTGAAAAAAAAAAAATCAATTTGTTGACCTGCTAAACAGAAAAGTGAAAAGTACACTGACCAGTGCTCTGCATTTCCTCAAGCTATTTTTTAGCCGGGAGAAAAGACCGAGCAGAAAGGGTATTCCACACTTTGCTGTCTGACACAGGGCAGGAAACAATGGAACGAAGCCAAATCTGGGCGCGAGCTGTGAGTTCAAACAAAAGTCTGTGTTCAGTTGAGTACAGGGAAGAACCCACACTGCTGGTGGGGTTCTGCAGTAGAACCGCCTGGAGTCCCAAACGAGAAGAACTCACAGCTCGAGGCCCCCCCTTAAAATGCAGGAGCTGCAGTCTGCGGTGCCACTGTAATATATTTTACCTATTGTTCTTTTATACTTTATACGACTCTTATACTTGGATAATGTCGCCTATAGTTCTTACTGTTTAAGTTTTTAGTTTATGTAATGTGTTTTTTACAAACGCAGTTCGTAGTTTGGAGGCAGACGACGCAAGAACAAACAAACAGAAGTGGCAGTTTCTTAAACATTCCAATCATAACAAAAACAACAATTTATATCAGGAGAAAAACAGGACAGGAACAGAAGGTAGGAAACAACTGTTGTTGTTTTTTTGTAACAAATCTCATAAACTCTTGTTAGTATACCTTGCTAAGATTTAGGGTTTCTTGAAGAAATTCCTGACCCAGAGTTTTTCTCCATACAACAGCCAGGTCAGACTGGGATTTGAACCTGGGACCTCTGATCACAAGTCCCATCCCATTCGCCACGTGCAACCCTGCTATTCCTTGTCATATTTAAGCCCCATTGTAGTGTATACGGTTCTCCCCCATAAAAGATGAAACACATTTATTCATCATTATCCCGTTGCTCTATCTCACACACACACACGCTTTTTCCACAAGTTTCCACAAGTTCCTCGGGGCTCCTGCCTCCCCCGCCTCCCGCAGGATCAGTCCAAGAACGTGTTCATTCTCTCTAAAGGAGGTCAATATGAAGACAGTCTTAGCCAATGAAATATCCTCACTGTTGTAGCACAGCATTTCTCAACTGTCATCACAATTCCAGCTGAATGGCTTTGAAAGATTGTGCAGCACAAGGTCATCTCTCAGTCACTGTGTCCCAGTACTTTCCGGCACATAGTATAGCAATCAGTGAAGGAGTGAGAGGAGGAGGAGTACGAGCTAAGATGAAGTAATCGAACAAAGGACCATTTATTACCGCAGCAGACAAACGCAATACAGAGGAATCTAGCAGTTGTCTTTAGGATTAGAGAGCCAAAGACTGATGTACCAGGTAAACATATGCCGAATATATATATGTGACATGCACATCAAATCATACAATATACTGTATAATTAGTAGTTTGACGCACACAACGTGACAGACTGGAAGGTAATGATTTTCTGAGACTGAACGCATTTCCTCTACGCATCCTCAAAAAACACGTCTATTGAAAGCTTTGTTTGTCTGACCTGACAGGAAACTGACATCCAAGCTGCAAATGGAGTACGGCCTTGAATAAATGTCCTGACAAATTTCAGCTGAAAATGTGATTTGTTAAGAAAACTACAAAAAATAAAAAAATTAAAAATTCAGACCCGAGGTTCTGTAATACTTTTCTGCCTGCGCCGTCGTCCAGTTGAATCAATTTTCAGCTCATTTTTCTCGGGCTGGGAAATATAAGACTGTCTACTGTCACACTCAGTTGCACAAGAGTGAAAACTACAGTGTGTTTCACTGCAGCTGTCCTCACTGAGGCTTTCATAGAAGTTAAAATAACCATGGCGAACTTGGATTTAAATAACTTCTATAATAAATGTTTAGGTTCAAAATTTTTAATCTTCATTTTCGTGCAAAAATGATCTGCAGAAAAAAGCGATAGTGAATTTTGTACTAATTCTGTTATCCACCTGACAGTAAAACTGTCATATTAACTAAGAAAATAGATTTTATTTATGTGTCCCAGAAGGACCAATAGAAACAGGGTCCTCAGTTTATGACGTCCTCGACCTATGGCGGCTACATCACAATCTCCCATAAATTAATGTAGAAAGTCTTCAGCCATCATTCTAACGTACAGCGTTTAAACTCGCTAACTAGTTCACTCGAGAAACTAGTTTGCGAACGGAGCAAACAAATCCATCGTCACACGGTGCTATATGCGGTAGAAGTGGTTTGTGTTGTTTTTTTGGGGAACTTTTACCCTTCATAATGGCTCCCAGGCATAAGTGTTAGCGTAGGTGAGTGACATAGGTATTTATGTACAGTATGGAAGTTCCGATTTATGGTAAAAATCAAGTTACGTCGCACTATAGGAACAGAAATCCGACGTTAGTCGAGCAAAACTGTACTGTTTAACTAGCCTTAGTCAATGATTTTTGGTTCTATGATTGAGAACCTTCATTTATACTACAAATATATAATGGTGTTGACTTTGAACCCGCACATACAGCCATTCAGGACCACGTTTAGTGCATGTTCTGTTAAAAGAAAACTTTTTATCTGTGTTGTCTGGTTTCTAAAGATACCTTTAAACCTTTTTTATACCTTTTTTTTCCACAAAAAAAGACATTTAAACAGACAAAACAACAGATGGCAAAATATATATATATATATATATATATATATATATATATATAAAACAATTTTCTTACTGAGTCACAGTGTATGAACAGTATATGAAACCATAGCTTCCGCTTGCCAAAAACCTTCCTGCTACGACCCATTATATAAAAATCATCCACTCAACCCCTGCAGGTCCTTTATCAGGCTGAAGACACAGCATGGAAATACAGAAACTTTAGCAATTACATCTCTTTCACTGCATTGATTGATTTTTTTTTCCCTTCAAATCACGCTGCGAAACACAAAACACAGCTTTCAGTTCACCCCCCGATTTTAACTGATATGGATTTGCTGTAAAATATTAAATCAGAATTAAAGCGAAAAAAGCCCACGGTGACAGGGAATAATTTAATTGGACTGAAAACATGAATAGCGCTTCCAACGACTCCAATACAAAGAAAAACACTCAGTTTCTCAGTGGTGGCTTGATGTGGATGTAGCGGTGACAGTTCTCAAGGGTAATGAGGCCCAGTCTCACTCTATTACATGGATCCATATAGGAACAAAGGTTGAGTGCAGTGATTTTCTCCTGCGCGATCCATATGTTTGCTGCAAATTATCCCGCAGAATTTCCACAGCGGGTCACAGAACAAGCCCATGTCTCTTTTTCGATAAAGCATTATAAGAAAATATCCCTCAGTTTGAAAAAGGCACAGTGGTCCAGTTCTTACTTTACACTGCGTACTGGCGGTTTAGTAATTGCTGTCAAATCATTAACGACTTTCCTGCTGCAAGGATCTGCACTGTCTCTACTACTGTTAAACTAAGACATTATAAGGAGACTATAATAGCAGTTAAGTAGTTCAAATAGGTGCTGATTATTATTTGTGAGGTCTGTCTGTCTCCCTTCCCTCCTGCCTGTGTGTTAAGTTAATCGGTGCGATCATGCTCACCTGTGTCTCTGTCATTAGTCTCTCTCGCGACACTTGGCGCCCTCTCGCGAACTTGCTCTCAGTCCTGATTGGTTCACTGTTCGTTGTCATGCCATGTCGCTCTTTGTGCTTAGTGTTTTGCTCTTCTGTTGTACTGATCGTTTCCGTCTCGTACCTAAATCCAGGAAGTGAATACATTTACATATCCATTCACATTTGGAGCGTAAATAAACTTCGTGCAACAGACTCCAACCAAAAACGTAACATTTATTGTTCTGATCAGAGAAGAGATCTGCGGTATTAGAACATTTCCAGGGGGCGCCATTCACCAAAACCTATTGAAAACCGCTGCTCTACAGAATATAACTAATAAAAATCTTCAAGCAAAACATGCAAATAAAAATATGAAATCAAAAGCAATCAATGCAAAGACTAGTAATAAAAATGACAAAATACTGCAACTACTGCTATCACTTACTTTCATTGTTATTACTGTATTATCATTATTATGCCAAACCGTGGGGAAACATGCTCATCGATCAGACATATTTCAAAATACAAATTTCCTCTTTTAACAAATCTAGCTCCTACACATCAACTCCCTCTGTTAACAGCTAAAACATGCAATTTGCAAATATCCCTCCAAATGGGGCCCCCTCTGCAAACACGTGGCCCTACCCACAGTGCTTCAAATTCTGACCAGTTATATAATCATTTTCAAACGCCACGTAAGAAAAACCATTCTTCCCTTATAATGGATTAACAACAAGCTGAACCACCAAATTGTGTGGAAGCTGTGAGAAAAAAAGTGCCCATAAATCTGGTAAGTACTCAATGGGAAACCACTAGGTAATAAAATCAATGTAAAGAATTTGTACACACACACACAAAAAAAAAAACCCACATAAAATCAGTGAGCTGAAGAAACAGCGTTCCATTTATACTAAAGTTAATTTCTCTGTCAATATGGTTTTCTTGTAGGTTTTTTTTAGGCGTGTCGTCTCCTGTCAACAATTTTGTGCACCACTTATCACTTCCTAAACACTGAAGTGCACTTTCCTCCTGAATCACATTCACTAATTTCATTTTGTCGGTCCACAGAGCCCTGGTGAGGCATTAGGATGCTGTTGCGACTGACAACTGCCCAGCTGAATCTGTTAAGACACAAACAAGCCAGTGCTCAATAAAGCCTCCCGGTAACTGTGTCCTATAGCATGAGAGAGTGCACTCCTGGGATAGGCAGCAGTGATTTTAAACATATTGCAAGGGTTGTTTTTTTTTTTTTTTTCTCTCCCTGACATTGTGAGCAAATTGCGCAGGCATTCATTATCCTGTAATTACCCTGCTGTTAGCTTTCTGCTAGATTATTCATTCCATACGTTCTCCACACTGTGCTGTGACAAGAAAGGTAAAAACCAACGAGAGCCGCAGA
Organism: Cynoglossus semilaevis; assembly: GCF_000523025.1. NCBI lineage: Eukaryota > Metazoa > Chordata > Actinopteri > Pleuronectiformes > Cynoglossidae > Cynoglossus > Cynoglossus semilaevis. The sequence goes on along the minus strand of NC_024323.1, from coordinate 4,793,486 downwards.
TAGGATCAACAACACCTACCTGCACTGCCATCAATAACAAAGGGCTACAAACAGGGAAGTAACCTGTTCAAGGCCACTGCTAAGTGCCCAGACATGCCCGCACACACACACACACACACTCATGTGAGTTCACATAAGACCCAGTATGCAGTACAAATACAACAGGAAACTGTATCTATTTCATATTTTTCATATTGTAAGTATTTTCTTACGTATTATATTGGAAAGATAGAGCAAGTTTCAGTACAGTACTGCAGAATCAAGGGACTTATAAAAAACTTTAATACATAAAAGCAACAACGGCTGTAAAATACTTTTATAAATGATAGTTGATAGTAACCACACAGTATTTTTGACATAGCTGGTTGAGTATGTTGCTGTTTTTGAAGAAATATAAACATTTTCAGCTTCACTTGAACTACTTACATTTTTACTAGTGAACATTATCCTTATCACCATGGTCAGTTTTTTTTTTCTCTCACACGGAGAGAAACATGAGACGTGATCAATTTAAAATGTCCAATTAACCAAATCCTAATTAATATGCAAATCCATACAGTCGAAAGCAAGAGAACTCATCAGTCCTGCACTGCATGACCGCTGACAGCCGTGACCAAGAGAAAAAAAAATATGTAGGAGTAAAGTATGAAAAACAAGAACTT
>NC_024323.1:4782935-4792779 GCF_000523025.1 Cynoglossus semilaevis | reverse complement strand
CTATAGCAAATGTATTATTCCAGTGATGTACAGGGCCATCACTGTGTTGAAATGTTTTGTAAAGAGCCATCTGAGTACCGAAATGCCTCTAATCACAGCCAGTAAAAAGCTCATCTTTCCCTGGTGTGTATGAGGCTTACATTTAAAAGTGATTTAGCTGCGGCCCACTAATGACGTCTGGTCCAACAGGAGTCTTTAACCATTCATTTTAACTTAAACATCCAGGCTCACTCCAAACTAAGATCTGGCGCCCGCCCCGTGCCTAGGCATGGCAGAGTTTCTGCAACACAGCAGCATTTATATTTTAACAGCCCAATATGAATTATGCACAATAAGCAGTAAGAAGGCATTTAATGATGCCACGCTGGTACAATGCATCTCAACAAACAAAGAGTGATCCCCCTGTCTTAGCTGCTGAGGTGGAGGTGCTGATTTGAACAAATCTTTGACCCCCATCCTTCTTGTTGCTTCACGTTTGCAGTAACTGCTCAGGATGAGCGAGGGAGACGGGAATGAGGGCATTACACCCTGTCAGAATATTGATCCGCCCTGACATCTAACGTAATGATTCCTTGTCAGTGAAAAAATGAGTGGACGGACTAAGTTTAGGTCGTATCGCCACTGACTTTTAATCTCGACTTCGCTGCAGTCTCCTTTTGACCTCGTCCTATATAGCGCAATGCAGTCATTGTGAGCTGTATTTTTTTTTTCTTGTGTCATCCAAAGAATCAAAGGGGAAAAAAAAAATACTCTATTTATAGTATTAGAATTTTGAAAATTTTTTTTTCTTGTGTCATCCAAAGAATTAAAGGGGGACAAAAATACTCTATTTATAGTATTACAATATTGAAAATAAAAAATTCTTGTTCAAGATATTTTTGTAAATATCAATATGAATAAATAATAAATATCTAATATACTTCCTCGAGAACCTCGAGATACGAGCATAATCCGCTCCAGGACCGAGCTCGAAACTCGAGGAGCTCATATCTCAAATCATGTTCTCCCATAAGAAATAACAGAAAAATAATTAATCTGTTCTGACCCTCTAAAAGAACGGGAAATTGCTGTGGAGACTTACACACACACACAAAAAATATATAGTATATAAAATAAAATGTTGTTTTAATTATGAGTTCTTACCTTCGAGACAGACGATACAGTAGAGGCTAATGGCGGCATGTGCAGAGGAGGGAGGGAGGAAGGGAGGGAAGAGAGTACTCGTATCTCGATGGTTTGCTCGTATCTTGAAATACTCGTATGTCGAGGTTCCACTGTACTTCTCTGCAAGAAAACAAAGGTAAATACATGGACTTATGTTACTTTATAATTCATTACGTTATGATTGTACTGGTCCAGCACACTTGACATCTAATTAGGTTGTATGTAGCTCTCTCTCACTCTCTCTCTATATATAGAAAGTTGGGAAATTTCCCCACCTTAAAGTTATATTACAAAAGCTATTTCAAGAAACGTAGGTACACTTCATTAAATTTGAATAAATGCTTTCTTTTTTCTTTTTTTTTTAAGTTTTTAAAAGATTTCTCTTTTAAATGTCTTGTATGTACAAAGGGCTAAAAGAAGATTTATCTCCACCTGTTGTAGTGGAGGCAAATACTCTTCTGTACATCAATCTAATGTCCTCCTCCAAGCTTGGCTTAACTGTCCATGAAAATGGAATGTGTGTGTTCGAAAACACTGCTCACTTTTATTTTTAGGCCTCATAAACCACACAGGGTCTGTTTGGGTTTTTCCTTTTCCAAACATTTGGTTTAAGCTCCAAAACAAAATTAAAGATTTCAAACAGAAATGAAAACTCAATGAGTACTCATAAAATATAAATAAGGCCCCAAATATTCTCAGTTATTCTGGGTATGTTGCAAAAGGTACAGTATATGGTGCGGTGCTCATCGGCAATGACTCTGTGTAAAGTAAAGTACGGAGCACGGCTTTCAGACACACACTTTCAGGTCAGGTAGGAGATCTACATCGTCACTGTGCTCAAGGTACAATATGTATGATTTTGCAGCTCTAGGGCCAAATAATCGGACAAACACTAATGTTGCTGGAGAGTGAACTTTCTCACACTTAGTGTGTGAAAGGGTGTTACAACGAAAAAAGAAAGAACTTGCAGTAATCATTTTCTGGCCCCCAGACATTGGTTGGCAAAGAAAGCATTGGACCTCAAGGGTGACTCTCTTTGTACCAACATGATAAAAAAACTCGTACACTGTATTTCTGCCTTAACAGCAGTAAAGTTAAGGTTGTAAAATATTTTAAAAGATTCCATGTTATTAATGTGCATTTACTTTGTTTTCATAAAGTATGTGCACATTTTAATAAATGCAGTGCATACACTGTACAGGGATTCCTCGATTGTGTCGGAATTCCATTTTATTCCAAAAACTGTGGGTATCATTCCAGTTCTAGGGCAAGTAAAACAAAAATATGCAAAAAAATGTATTTATATATTCTAGACAAATATTTGCTTTTTGGAATTCTGGACTGGTCAACCAGGCTCCAGTGTCTTAGTTAGGTGGTATATGTTGGTTTAAGTGGCCTTGACACATCAAGCTAACAATACTACAGAGTGATATGAAGTAGAACTGAACTTTTTTAGGATTTTTATGGGCCGTGCTTGATGCACAATGAGAACCTTCTGTTCTGCTTAGAGACTTAATCTGCCCTGAAGAATATGCAGGATCTCCTTAGAACAGTATTGTAATGAGATAGAAATACCATGGTGGATTCTCTAAATACCCCCTGGCCAGTCATCCATGTGTTTCACTTAAAGTTGAATCTACCTCCTTGGAGTTTCAACCAGCTGCACTTGAACAAATCCCTTGGCTTGATTTCCTTCAAAATTAATCTCCATCTGCTTATTCCCCTTTTAGATATTTATTCTAGTTCACTTTATTTATGAAGCACATTTGAAGCCAAAGTGTTGCACTAAGTCCACATACAAAAAAAAAAAAGAAAGAATGAAGCAACAGTTAGCATTAAATACATACGAAGCATTGAAGAGATTAAGAAACAAGAAGTCATGGAGCATGACATATAATCCACATCAAATCATTTCAAATTTTTAGTATGAATAAACGAGATAACAGGGAAGTACACAATGATGAAAGGTGAAATGAGAAGCGCTGTGAATGATACAACAAAGTTAACAAAAATCGACTTTTTTGCACATTCGATGTCTGATGGTAATTTTCAGGTATTAAATTTAGTTTGTTCAATATCTAAGTCTGAAAAAAAAGTTAGGTTTTTCTAACCTTGTCATCCTTAACACCATGAATAAAGTCTTTCATTCACATCTTCGTAATATAATTCATCTCTGTCTAGTGTGTACATGGAGTTTTTTTGGACAGCCTGACTGTAAACTACACAAATTGGTATTTCATGGGAATAGGATATGTTCTTTATAGTTGAACACTAAACTTGACTTCAACAAATTGCCTTTTGTTCTACCACTCAGACAGCACGCCATGGATACCACACTAAAGTTTAATCCCATGAAGGCTCATTACAGAAAACCGTTTTCCCAACAGAAGGTCTAAGGAGCAGAGACATATTGTACAACCACTCGATATTTAAAGGAGTATTGTCATAGTATCACTTTTCACTGCAAACCCTACATTCAGAACTTTTAATCTCTACTTTGTTCTCCTTTTTTATTCACTTGTGTTCCGTGGCTATACACTGAAGAAATCCTTTCAGTGTAATCCAGTATGTGCCTTACAGAGATATTCGTCATATTGGTAACACATTAATGATGTTTCTACACAAGGAGCACATTTTTTAACTTCAGCACTGGTCTGCACTGATTTCCTTAGCTGTTGCTTCAGGCAAAAAAAAAAAAAAAAAAAATGACATGACTATGTTGTACATCATTTATGCGCTGTCAGCATCAGGATTCAGTGGTTGCAACAGACTCGGTCAAGGGAACAAACATATTGACATGTTGCCACCTAATAAAAGATTAAGTCGCAGACATTGTTTGCTCCAATACATTCCAAATAGCAGCAAGTTATTATGGTTTTTTTTCTATATGAAGAGCATTTCAAACACACGGCGACAGCAATAACAGAGACAATTATTGAGAAATCGACAAATGCATTGGAATAACCCAAAGAGAGACCAAAGAAAAATATGATTCACACAAAAACATATTTTCAATAGACTTCACTGCGATTGTGCACAATAGGAATGAGCTTGTCACCTTCATATTGGAATATCTGGGTTTAAAGGATCAGCTGACATGGTTGTAGGAGAGTGAAGGTATAGAAAATGAACCGAGTTATCCCTATGGTCTAGTATACTGTAGTTACTGTGAGTGCAAATTGAAACCCAGGAGAAATACTTCTCTTGCTGAAGCCAAAATTAAGATCTTTTATTCACTATTTCCTCCCACGTAATCCTTTTCTAGGTTGCAGGGAGAGCTAGTGCTAATCCCAGTTATTATTGGGCAGTGGTGGACTGCTTACCAGTTCATCGTTGGGCCACATCTAGAGACAAACCACCATCATCACTCACATTCATACCTATGGTCAGTTGAGAGTTAAGAACACACACCTTGAGAAACTGTATAACAAACACCATCAGTAATCAACAAAAAAGTTAAACTGTTTGTTTTGGTTTTTTTTAGCTGTAAGACAAGTATGTTTTATTTTTTCGATAGCCCTGCCTGTCCACGACCTACCACCCTTTAGCTCAGCAAACATAACTGCATTCTGTCCCATGAGACTTTGCCATTCTTCACAGAGACTCTGTCTGTTGACCATCCACGCACAGTGATTCGCCATTCTCACTGCACGCTTTCTTTCTTTTCTGCTTTGACACTGCAGGGATTCCCCACTCCAGTGGAATCCAATTCATCATCTCATTTCAGACTTCAGACCAGCAATAGTATCGCACAAACTCTCATTGAAAGTCCAGGACTTTCCAAGAACGTCTGTCTGTGTGTCTGGCAGTAAAGCCATCACGTAATATCATTAACATTTAGGTGATAAATGAAACATAATTTATCGTAACTTTAAAGTCTGCACTGTTGTGAATTGTTGAGATGTGTATCCACGCTAAACTTTTGACAAGCATTGTTGCTGTAATGGCTGAGCTCACTTTGTTGATTCACTTTGGGTAGGACGACTCGGCCTGTCTCCAAATACCAAGTCGATCTGTTGCTACTAACAATTTTCAGTGCTCCCCTGAGGCTGTGAGCCAAGGTTATCATTTGTATCTAGTTAACCAAATATGTTTGATAAGCAATGAGCTTTTCTGAGGATAAATCCCATTGAAATTGGAGCAGGTTACATCTTAGGCTGGTCACCAGAGATTTGGTTTGCAAGCTCTCACTAGAAGACTCTCTGATCACAAGGATAACAACAGGTTGTGAGAATGTTGATGTTATTATATCTGACTGGTAGATGTTACTGATTTATTACAATTGATTTTTAGCAACAGGAGTCCACACTGTAGAGTATGAAGGCCTCAAGGCAGATTTCTTTGGCCGAGGCAACAGAAGATTACTGAAATGTGATTGGAGAACAGCCAATGTAAGCATACACTATTGAAAGGATAAGATTAACATATGTATAAGTATATGTATCTACAAATCACAAAGCAAGGGTCCAGGGTTGCCATGGCAATAGATGCGATTGAGTATTTTTGAGTTTCTATACAATTTGCTGTCCGGCTGAAATGTGAAGGTGCCTTAACTGTTTTTCTACTGTAAATGCACCTTAAACACCACATTGATCCATTACCACATGTCACTTTATACATCCATGTTAACCAGTCAGAAGGACGAGCATACTCAAGCCCATGCTGAAGCAACTGCAGTCCTGGCCTACCACTCTACAGTAATGGTTCTGGGGGCTGTACTGGTGGCTAGGCCGACCACCTCAGCTTCGAGCACTGGGTGAAACTGGACCAAGCTGGAGTATTATAAAGTCAGCACATATGGTTTTGTTCATGACATTAAGGACATGTTTTATGTACAACAGAAATCTTAAGGACATGTTTTATGTACAACAGAATTGCCAAATCAATTGCCAAAAACAACTATTGTATACTTGTGATGTAATATTTTACATTTAATCAAATTATCTCCCTTTTCCTATCAAGTCTCTCACAAAAAGGGTATTGTTGATAATGGAAGCGGAAATATTGATCACTTTCGGAGTGAAAAGTCAGTCACACATCACAAAGGACCTCTAATGTTAATTGTTTTGTTTGTGTAGCTCCAATCACAACATACCACACATCTCCCACAGAAAATTAATGACTAATGGCTAAAGGTTAATATCCACTCAGCTGAAAAATTAATCAACAATGAATTAATGAGATCATCACCTGCATTGACTGATAAAAATTAGTCCTCCAAGGGACTGTCTTGGATGTGAAGGCATCGATCTACAATATAATGCATTGGTGGCAAAGCCCTTGACCAGATGTCTAGAGTGATTGACCCACAACTGTTGGAGGTCACCGACGATAAAAACAACTGGACTGAAAGAAAACAACGTATTGCTTTTATTTTCAGGAAATCCAACATAAACAGGTATAAATAAAAAATAAATTGGGTCTCTGTCTAGAAGTCAAAAGTAATTTATTCTGGTGAAAAACACTTCCAAAAATGGTTCAATGTATCTTTCTCTCATATTAGGCCTGAGGTTTTGTTGCAGCACAGTATTTTCCATCTAAGGGCACTGATAACATTAACATACAGTATATTCTTGAGTCCAGGTAAAAGATGACTACTATAGCACTTTAAAAGCAAAAAAAAAAAAAAATAAATAATTGCAGAAAAAGTCTAGACAGATTATTTTTTCTCTCCAGGTACATTATTGTATGTGCACACTTGGAATTTAGTTAACTCTAGCTAGACATACATAACAGATACTGAGCATTTGTAGTGAAGCAAAGGGTTAGTTGGATGACGAAGTGCTCAGTTTATTGGTCCATCTACCTTCCTACTGTAACACCCATCTCATGTACCTATAGGACTGGGCCTGGGTTACTTTAGAAAAAAAATAATCAACAACTGAATATTTTAGCTAGCTATTTATCTCTGAATATGAATTACCTTGATATTATCAAAATTATTTTTATAATAGAGTATTATTTCGTCAAATATAAACAGTAATGACAATAAAACATAAAAGAAAGTCTTTTTTCATGGCAATAGATACATAATCTCTCTTTGTGTCCTTGACAATACATTTACATAAATGAGGAACCTTTTGAGAAAAGGCTCAGAGGGTGTCCAGGTAAAGCATTGGTCCTTCTTAAATTTATTGCTTTTACCAGTTAAAAAAGCAAAAACACCGTTTCTAATGTTACTATATATCTCCAATATCCAAGAATACGGACACACCAATCACCCCAACAAGCGTCAGTGCACAGACCAATTGCTTCCTGTACTATGGCGTCACAAGCGGATGTCATCGCTACTGTATGTCCAATACGTCAAAATTCGAATAAAATGAAGCAGAGAAAGAAAGAAAACCTTACGACAAACCCACACGCACTAACACATCCACAGTTGGTCCACAACAGTCTCTACAAATTAATCAAAACCCCCCGTTGCAGGCCTGAATTGTAGCATGGCTGCGTTGTGGCCTAAAACAAAATGGCCGCTTCACTTGTAAACAAGCAAACAAATAGAAATAAACAAATGCGAATCATATACTCACAACTTCCAATAGTTAGTAGATGCATTAGCGATGATTAAACCACCAACGGAGCTCACCAACAGCACACAAATCCAAACAGGCCCGTGACGACCCGCAGTCCATACATACGTAGTTCTCAGGAGTTTCGTTTCCTTCCAGAAGGCCGTCGAACTTCCCCGTCTTCCTCTCCCCATTGGTCACTGGCCCGTTCACCGTAGAATGAAAACGTTATTACATAACATTGCTTCAACATGTTACTTCTCTGCTCACTCTCTTCACTAGCGTTTCCACACGCCGCTAGCCCCCCCCAGCTCTCACCTGGAACTGCCGTGAAATTGGCCGAAAACAGCGCGTCCGCCATTGTGATCAAATTGTGATTGACAGCTCAGAAAACAAAGTGACGCGTATCTCACAAGCAGTACTTAAATCAAATTTAACTTAACTGGTCTTTTCCTTTCATATGAACTCAAATAACCTGTTACCTGTTAACTCATCACCTATTTTACCTTATTCTGTGTTTTAACCATATTTATAAATCACCATATTTCTAATATTATTATTTATATATTCATTTAAACAAAAAAAAAATCAATTGTTTTAGCAATGGCTACACTGCTCTAACCTTTGATCATGTACTGTGGGCTGTGACTAAAAGAACAAGATATTGAGTACAAGCAGCTGAAATGAATTTTCTCTGCAGCATGGCTTCTCCTCAATCTCACTACCCAGGACCCACTTAAGCAGGACTGTGACTCTTTGTATGCCATTTTTCAGCTCCTCAGGTATGCACATCTTTTTCATCACAACCTTCTACAGTTGTGATGCTCAGTCATTTTCTTTTGTCCTCCTTCTTGTGTATCTTTTCTATCCATTTCTTTTCACTGTCTTAAGGTTCTTGTGATGCTCCCTGCATAGCCCAGCAACTGATACACTGTACATTAACTACTATGTCAGGGCTGTCAAAAATAATGCTTTGATGACGTTGAATAATTCACCAAGTATAATCAAATTAACATTTTTGATGCACTTACCACACGGGATAATTCAACATCCACCATCCATCTGTTGTTCGTTGCTCCGGTACACCGTCAGTGAACACATTATTATTTACGCACACTGCAGGAGCCTAAATTATCATAACAGCCCAGCATGCCTTTGTGGAGGCTTCCACTTCATGTCAGACGCATGGCTTGAGTCATAGCAGCTTCACAGAGCTAAGTCAACGACTGGCAAGCGGACCGACACTATTGCCTATCTTAAAGGACCATAAACTAGTAAATATTGTTGTGGAAAAAGGTTTCACCAAAGTACTATACTATATTATTTATATACCATATATGTATAAATATATATAAGATTATATTATATTTTCCCTTATTACTCCGTATTAATAATCATTTGAATTAACAATAAATTAAATAAGGTGTCAAAGACATACGTGCTGCCAGTCATCTTTCTTTTGCAGCAAAACAGTGAAAAGTAAAAATAAAGATACGTTTTGATTAATCGTAATCAATCAATTAAACCTGTTAAGTTCAGATAACAAGTCTAAATTACAATGATTGACAGATATACATATACGGGTTATATATAGACTGTATATGTATAGATACTGAGGCTGTCAAAAGCTGATCTGATTAATAAGAACGGAGTGAATTTCATCAGATCAGCCTCAGCCTCACCAAGTGCATGGAAGGATGTGAGTCTACGGCTGAAAGTCTGAATGGTACAATTGTCAAAAGGATTGCAAGGGACTGACTTATTATTATTGTGTGGACAAGGGCTTAACCGAAAGTCTTGAAACTCTCGGCGTCTTCTAGTGACTGTCAAGATTGGACTGTACCTTAAAACCACAAACTCTACAAAGCAAAAATTGCATGCTTGACATTTTTGTTTCCAAGTTACGATTAAGCAACTTTTGCAAGACGTGATATGAGGAAACATCGAGTTACGAGTGCTCAACCGAGTTCCATTTTTCCAAATGACTTATATATTATACTGCAATACCCATGTTTTCCCAATAGATGGCGTAGAAAATGATAAAAGCATTTTAGCATTTTAGCCTGTATTCATGACTTTTACATGACTTTTACATGACTTTTACGAACGCTCCATCTTTCTGCTCCTGACCTGGACCCCTTTTCAATTTTAGGACAATTGTGGTCGCG
>NC_024323.1:4778229-4782899 GCF_000523025.1 Cynoglossus semilaevis | reverse complement strand
TTGACACTGTCCCTTCAATAACTGCAACCAGTGCTGCTTCAGCTGCTGAGATCCTTGCTTTCTTCATTTACTCATCATTCTCCATTTTATTTATATTCTAATCCTTAATTTTTTTTACTTACAACAACAGTTTATCTCCATTTTATTTATATTCTAATCCTTCATTTTTACCAAAACAATTTCAAATATTTTAATGCTTTCAGATACTTGAGATCAGAGATGCTATTATACAGTAATAAGGTCGGTGGATTTCTCTGCCTTGTGGTGCAGGTCACAGACAGTGAGGACAAATTCACTCTGTAGCAACACAGAGGTAAGGATTGGCTTCACAGCGAAGATTTATGGACGGAGGTTTTTCATTTTTTCGTTTTTTTTTTTTTTGTTTTACAGAGGTGGTGGAAGGAGAAACTGTCACAGGAAATGATTACATCTGGTCCTATAAAACCAGAAGTTATGTGAAGATGTCAAATCAATGTGTATTCCAGGCCCTTTGTTTTTGCTGACACTATTCTCATTTCTTCCATCCTCTGAGGCCGTAGGAAAAAAACAAAAACATTTGTTTGTTTTCCGATCTGCATCACGATGGATTATCCTGGCTACGTCGTAAAGCAGATGAACACTGGATGGACTTGGAGGGAAAAGATGGGTTTTCATTTTTTGAATTTATTTAGAACAGGGGTGTCAAACTTATTTTGGTTTATGGGCCGCATACAACCTAATTAGACGTCAAGTGGGCCGGATCGGTACAATCATAGCATAATTAACTACGTTTTACATCTTTGTTTTCATGCAAGTGCAAGTACTTTAGATCGATCATTATTATTCTTATATATTTAATAAAAATATATCTTTAAGTGTTTATGTATATATTTTTTTCAAAATCTTCTAAGCAGGCCGGATTGAACACCCTAGTGGGCCAGTTTTGGTCCACGGCCGTATGTTTGACACCCCTGATTTAGAACCTACCCCCTTGATGACAACAGAACGTCAGGGTCGGGGAGGAAAGGCGGGTATTTCTAACAAACGATTAGGACAGTTGCGTTTTATTCGGAATTTTGTTGTGTTGTTGGTAGAAGCTAAATTAAAGAGAGCGAACCATCTTGGAAGTACATCCATGCAGATACAACCGCTGCAGGGATAAGTGAGTGACTTTATAATACAATGAAAAAAGATCGCCGTGCAGAGAGCATGTAGATGCATTTTATTTTACGCTTATTTTGTTCTATGAATATTTATTTGATGCTGCTGGCGATAAACAAAACAAAAAACAAACAAAAAAAAAAACAACAAAAAAAATCTTGAAGTATATTTTTCTAATTCTGGCCACACACGTCTGTTTGGTTTGGAACGTTACATTTTCTTTTTTAAAGAAGACAATGTTTAATCGTCCTGCGTCACAAAGACAAAGTTAGTTTCAGGAGTTGACAACATCGAGCTTCTCTGCACAGCTGGTGATCATTTACTTAAATGAAGTGAAAAAAAAAACAATTAGCTTGTAGTAATAAGAACCTCATTATTCTCTAAAGTTTCAGCTTCTTTAATCAAACTATTCGACATTGCTTTAAACGTTTTTGTCTTTCTTCCCTGTGTTTTATTATTTAGGCCCGAAAGACAGGGCTTTATCTCAAATCTGATTGGTTGTTGGATGCAATATAAGACACATATTACATGGCATATAAGTAAATAGTTTGTTCTCATCATTTATTCTTTATCCCACTTCTTCTCTTAACTGTGCTGCTTCCACTCAGGTATACTTTATCCTATCGTATTTCAGCCTGATGTGTTGCCAGGGTGAAAAAAATCTGCCCTAAGGCCTTCAGAGTCAGCTGTGGGGGCGCTGGAGTTACATTGGTTTATACAGATAAAAATATACATGTTATCAGGTTCTCAATAGTATTTCAATTTGCAGCGGTGTGTCAGGGGGCGGCCTGAAAACATTTGGGACATTCTCAGCCTAAAGAGCCTTATAACTCATACCATGAATACGACGCAACGGACTGGATGGAGATAGAAAAGGACTCGTTGTTAGAACCGAATCGCACGGATAACAAAATCGAATCGGCTTCAAAACCAATTCCCACGATCCTCGCCGGGGCCATCCTTACTTTCTTTACCACAAATGGATTTAACTTCCCATTCATCATAAAAGAAAAGATGATTGACAGGCGTGAATGTTTCAACGCTGACACATCTGCAGTGCAAACAGCAAAGTTTCACTGATGAAACACAGAACTCAGCATGACTCTGAAGAACACCTGAAGGACACCTACACGTGTGTCTTCAGTTTTAGCTTCACTGTGATGTTTAACAGCATTTCACCTTGATGCACAGTAAGAAAAAAAAAAAAAACAGTGTCTTCGTGCTACGTGTTCAGCAACTTTATTTTCGAATGGAATTGGAATCGAATGGAAAAAAAATAAAAAACTTTCTTTTTTTCTGCTAGAGCTTAATAAAAGTTAGGTCATTTTGGTTATATGTGTGTTAAAATATATATATATATGTTTTTTAAGAGCTAGTGCTGAAGATCTCAGGTCTGGTTGATAAAGTCTCACGGGCAGCAAATGCAGCGCAACACGCAGTGAGATGCCGGCAAAGGACTTTCAGGAGTTGAAGGTGAGGCGCCTGTCGCCTGCAGCTCTTCACCTAACTTCGGCTGCTACTCCTTGTTCTATTACTCCCCTACAATATTTTAAAGTGAGCTGCGAAACATAAAATGCCAAAAAAAAAAAACCGCGGAATGACAGAGGTAAGTGCCGAGTTCACTGACAAACAATGCAGTTGTGCGGAAATGTCAAGGTTTATGTTCGATCTCTGTGTCTGTCCTAACAGCTGGGTGGAGTTTAAAAATGCGGGTCCTAACAGCTGGGTGGAGTTTAAAAATTTTTTAATTTGTTTTTTTTTTGCAAAAAATGAAAACAATGAAAAAGTGCACCACTGCTGTTATGCTTGAACGATAACAAGCCTCCAGTCACTAGGTGGCAGCAACTCATACAGTGGTTTGTACAGGTGAAAATACACATGTTATCAGGTTCTCAATAGTATTTCAATTCGTGGGGGTGTGTAAAAAAACTACAGTAAGACAAAGATTATATCATTATTAGGACCACATTAAGAATTAAAAAAAAATTGATTAAAAGTAAATGTGAGACTGAAATCCAAAGCGCTATGATGACTCAGTCAGTATTCTGCAAAAAAAAAAAAAAAAGGTAAATTTGTGGGTAAAAAGTTGTAGTTTTATGTCAAAGAAGTTGCAAAGTAAGTAGAAAAAACGTATTAGTTTATTATAACTTATGAGAGTCGTGGTCGTATGGCACAAACACTTTGTACCATTAGTATTGTGTATTTAAAAAAACAAGTCACATGTTATAATAAGCGCACCACTAAAAAACGCGAACCAAGGATGTGTCTAAAAGAACAAGCAGCGCTGCCTACAATCAGACAAACAAACGTGTAGGATTGTAGACTGTGTGTTCTCTGAAAGGACAGCAGGGACACAGCAGGCCCCCTTTGTGGGCTGTGACAGAGTAAACCACGCCCATGTAACAGGGGCGTGGCTTACTCTATCACACCCGTAAAGGGGGCGTGTTTATCTAACCACGCCCCTCGAAAGCGCTGACCACGCCCCTGTGACAGGGGCGTGGCTTACTTTGTCAAAGCGTGGTTTACCTAGCCACACCCATAATTGGGCGTGGTGTATCTAGCCACACCCCCTTTGTGGCTGTGACAGCGTAAACCACGCCCATGCAACAGGGGCGTGGCTCACCAGACCACGCCCATGTAACAGGGGCGTGGCTTACCAGACCACGCCCCTGTTACCAGGGGCATGGTTTATTTAGTCAAAGCTCACAAATGAGGCGTGACTTTCTTAGCCACACCCCATTTCAGCAACTGGCTACTTAGCTCAGTGGTAGTGACACAGACTGGGAAACCTGTGAGCGTGAGTTCAAACCCTGTCTAAGCAACCTGAAAGACATTCATGCTTTCAAAAAAGTAATACTAATAATTTATTATATATGCACATCATATTTGAGTTTTTTAAGCGCTTGTCTCAACTCATTTCTTTTAGCAGTTTTAAACAGTGCTTTTTAAAATAGGGGCTACCAGGGCGGGCTCAGAAAATTGGAGGAAAGATAGGAAAAAAAAATGAAAAAAAAACCCCCCCAAAACTACCTATTTCAAATTTGTTAAAATTCATTTTTATAACCATTTGTCCTGAGCCATACTTGATCCTCAAGCAAACATGTAGCTGGCTAGCGCAAAATGAACGGGATTTTGACAATGCGGAGAAACATCTTTGTTATTCATTTTCTTATGATAAACAAAAAATAAAAGTCATAAAATACCTTCTTAAGGTTAATGTTTCTTTATATATTTTGCAGCATTTTCTGTGGGTTTTGCAAAGGGAGCCCTAGCTTGAAGCTAACGCTGTTATAGAGAATCCATATATTGGCAATTTGGTGTAAAAAAGTCAGCATCAAATTTCCACTGTTAATGAGTAAATAATGTCTGTGTAACTGTATGAAAAACAGTTTTTTTTTTGTAGTAGATGAATTAATACATTTAGCTTATTTAGCTAATACCAAGTAAATACAGTAATTACACCAGCTCCGCAGCCTCCCATGTGCCCACTGATCTGTACGCCTCACACTGGGGTTGTGACAAAACAGCAG
>NC_024323.1:4776553-4778200 GCF_000523025.1 Cynoglossus semilaevis | reverse complement strand
AACAAAGAGTGTAAAGAGAGTGAAGAGTGTAAAAGACAGAGGGAGTGTCAAGAAAGACTGAGGAGTCACACGCACACACACACACCAGAACGCCCTGAACTTGTGACTCCAGGATAGCGAGACTCTCAGGTAAGTGTTTAGACTCCGTCTGACAAAGGGCAGTGCAGTGCTTACTTTGATTGAATCAATCGCTGTGTAAGTAGCTGCTGGTACCGCGGCCTCCCCAGGGTGACGGCAAGGTCTGCAGAGTGTGAACCAATCCAGCCATCCGTGACCCGAGAGCGGGGAAGATTAACAGAGCAATGCATCATAGCTGTATATGCAGCAATACATAGTGATGTGTAGCAGACTGTATTTATTGACTCACTGACTGTATTGATTGTCTCAATTGATAAAACGTCCAGAAAGAAAGAAAAAAAAAAGAGACTCACAGTGGGGAGAAATAAACAATAAATAAAAGCAAAATAATAAAAAAAAAAAATCGACCTGTCTTTTCATTGTACGATCATTTCATTTCCCAATTACTTCCTGTTTATGTATATATGTACATATATAAAGAAACATATATATACATATATATATACACATATATACATATGTGTGAGTGTGTGTGTGTGCAATGTTGTGTGTGTGTGTGTGGGGGGACTGACATTGACATTGGGGTGTTATTTAAAACCTCATTAATCTGTAATGACAGGAGACCATGTTGTGGCAGATGTTTATGAACAAATCTCTGCTCAGTCAGCTGCTGTTGTTCTTCACCCTCATTGACACGAATTACCTTGAAAAGTAATGGGATCAAAAAGGCATTCAGTTGTGCAACGCTTAACGGGTAATGTGCGTTTAGGAATCATGTCGGTGTATATTGCATCCACCTAAAATAATAAATAAGCGCTGACGACAGTTTTGTTGAGGGAAAAGAAAGTTTGGCTTCTTTTTGTTTTTTTTTTAACAGTGCATTTATCAGGAAGCAAAAAGATCGAGATATAAAAATCTCTCTATATATATATATTTTTTTGTTAAAAAATTAATGTAAATTATTGATACTTTTAATGGTGATGGCAATCATGTTCTGTAAATATACACATATATACATATATACAAATATATAATGTATATATTTATACATATTTGGAAAAATGCAGAGTATATATGTACATACATATGCATATATATTTACACATATATACATGGATATATACATATATTCACGTGTGCATATATACACAAATATATGTATAAATACATCTAGTAATGTATTTACATACAAATAGGAGTATTGTTGAGCACTGTTCCTCACACCGACACACATACCATAGCTCTGCGCCCTGTGCGGGGATCCGCCCCTTACTTTGGGAAACACTGCTTAATGTCAATCCAGTGTGAAAAAAGTTTGATAGGAAGAGGAAGTGTGCCCCTGCCTGACGCGTTTGTAGTTCTTAAATTGTGGGTTGATCTATACTGACGTGGAACAGAACAAAAACAGAACCAAAAAGAGCGGCAGTGTCACATGAACAACCGAGTCAACAGAACAACGGACTAAAAGTGCTTAACTCTAAAACGAACAATTGATTCTAGGATTTGACAGAACTTCCGTGACTTTTCTTCTGTAAAGTTAGATTTACTATCACACAGTCACTGGAGTTG
>NC_024323.1:4775493-4776383 GCF_000523025.1 Cynoglossus semilaevis | reverse complement strand
ATATATATACATACATATATACATATATATATACATACATACATACATACATATATATATGAAGTAGATAAAACATTCATGTGCTGGAGGTGTCAAAGAACTTGGGTTTTGTATTTATTTATAGCCAGAACTGAATAAATCCTTTAACGAACAAGTCAAAGGATTAATCCATAAGAACAAATAGCTGTGAGTTATTTTAAATGAATGCAATATCCCTGTGTAAAAGCAGCACACGTACTTTACTTTAATGTTGTTCGACAGACAAAACTCTTGGTACTTTTCTGACTCTAACTTCATGGCTGTGCCCGGTCATCAGCGTGCTGACGTTTCACCGAAGCAGCACGACAATAACGATAACATAACGCTCTCCCACAGAGTATTGCAGTACGTAAGTGTAGGAGTTAAGAATAGTACGTAAATCAACACTTTGGTAGAAGTGAATGAAGGATTGTCAGCCAGGAAATGAAACAAAAAGTACGAGGTGGAGCACAGAATAAAAAGAAAAAGAAAAAGAAGTACTCTTCTGTAAGTCTGTCCTTTTCCCTCTTCCTCTTTCCATCTTCTGAAGCAGCAGGACGGTGCTGAAAGAAATAACACAAAGCACTTTGTGGCCTTAGCGACCGAAATAGATTTTTGTGCTGAATGCTGGTGAGTGGGTGTGAGGGCAAGAAACTGTATTAAAGGAGGAAGAAGGGAGGAAAAACAGACAGAGTTTGCCCTTAGGTCTCATGAGGTAAGGACACTTAACTCATCGCATGCATTGACATAGTCAACATGATCTTTTTTTTTTGTCTCCTTCAAATGTCAGCTTTATGCTTTACAAACAAAAATGAATAAACCATCTCCTTTTCACAAATATAAATATATTTTATGCTGCGTATATACAGTGA
>NC_024323.1:4749349-4775450 GCF_000523025.1 Cynoglossus semilaevis | reverse complement strand
AGCATGTCAGTAAACTCTTGCTAATGGATACAGACAGCCATGAACCGTTGTCGTTTCTCAAGCACTCTCTCTGAAAGACATTGCAGGACGATAATAACGTTTTTTTGTTTTTGTTTTTGTTTTTTTCTTGTTGGGAGAAAGGCTGGTGGTGTGGCAGCGCCGTGCGGTTTCCTGCTGTCTGCTAGTCCTGAGAGCTGCGGGTTTCGCTTTCCTCATCCAGCTCCCACTCAAAGTTCTGGCCCGTCATTTGGTAGAACATCTGGTTAAAGGGTTTGTAGAACTTGTGGAGCCGCCTGATCACGTCGGCTTCGATATTAGGGTGAGTTCTCCCTTTAGACTTCCCGAGGCACCTGGGAGTGCTGCTGTCCTCGGGCTTCTTCAGACAGGGGAACCCTTTCGTTTTATTGAAGTAAAAGTGTTTGTCCGTGACAATCCGCTTTAGTCCCAAGAAGTCTTGCACCCTGGCCATCTCACCCGCCGGGTCGACGATCAGCCTTTCCCCGCTGACAAAGTGCATCTGGGAGAGAGGAAAGTACTGCATCCAGCTCTCCAGGTGAAGTGCGTATATTCCTATGCGTAGTGCGCTCCACGAGGCGTCTATAAGACCCAGCGTCCGGTTCTTGAAAGCCAGAACCTCGAAGGTCGGAATCTCTGGCTTCTTGGACAAAGTCTGCGTGTAGTCCGAAATGGCTCTGGTGACAGGATTCCGCACCACAATGATGAGTTTGATGTCCTTGGCCATGGAGTAAATACGCTTGGGGGCGTGGTTTGTCACAAAGTAACTGGGCGTCTTCTCCATGGTGATCTGACCATCCAGTGTCGAAGGCATCAGGTCCCTGGTAAAAAAAAAAAAAACGATAGCAGGGAACAAAAGAAAGAGAAGCAGCTTAGAATTGGTGTTGTCTATAAAACAGTCGGTAAAAGCTTGTTATCGTAGAACAGGCAGCAGCCAAATATATTTGTTAAACAACGTCAGAAACATCAATAAAACCTATTTATAAACATATTTATGGGCAGTGTAAATGTAATTAAGCACTACGCACTGCTGGGAACGATCATTCTGCAAAGCACGTAGATTTTTCGCGATTGCACCTCTTATCGACTTTAGTACAAAACATCTAGTTGAAAATGTTAATTATTGTTTGACGCACTCTTCTTGTTCACATTTGATGGCACAAACTCCTTTATTTATTGTAGTGTTTTAACCCAGACATGGGCAAACTGAGGCCCGAGGGCCGGATGCGGCCCATTCAGCTTTTAATCCGGCCCGCTAAAAAACGTCCAAATTATATATTTTCTATATACTGTATTATTATTATACTTCTGCCTTTTCCCTGCAATACCCACGTTTCCCCAATAGATGGCGTAGGAAAGCATTTTAGCCTTTATGCATGACTTTTACATGTCATTTATGTTAGTTCACACAAACGCTCCATCTATCTGCTCCTGACCCGGTGCTCAATTTTAGGACCAATTGTGGCCCGCGAGTTCAAAACGTTTGCCCACGCCTGATTTAACCCTATCGCCGTCCTTCGCATTTTGTTCACACCAAGCGTCCTCTCAACGGGTTTGCCTCTTGTCCCAGAATCAGAGTATGAAGAAAAGTTGACACAAGCTGTACAGTACAGGAACACAGGCACCGAGTCACCTAGACCCAAAGGACAACATAAGCTAAATGATGAGCTCAGGACAACGCTCGGTAATTTGACTCGACGATAAGGTCAGGACAAATAGCAGCGGCTCTATAAATGTTTTTTTTTTAAATACTGTTCTGTTGCATTATGGGTGAGTTAGGAGTTGAAAAATAAACTTGGGTGGCTCACAGGCTTTGGAAGGATTGGTAAGTGGTGCTGGAGAAAAGTACAACTGCAAATGTCAGTGGGGAAGAGGGATATGTCGTTGTTAGAGAAGTCAGAGTGACGTTTTTGAAAGCCCACCTAGCTCTCAGTAACAATCATATTCACCAATACACACTTCAGCTGGTACTGTTAGCGTCTGTGGGTATCCCAGTCACATTTGTGTTTTTTTTTTTTTTTTTCGAAGAATGCAACAGCGTTACCTTAGCATCACAGTTTCTATATTTGCAAATGTTTTGTTTATAGGAATCTGTAGTTAATAAATACTGCTTCATTAATGACGTGTAGTCCAGCTTCAAGTGCAGTATTAGCTTCTGGCCACAGACAATGTTACAAAATATGCAAAAAAAAAATCACCTTTTAATATAAATAAGTAAATAAATAAATAAACAATTTTATGTTTTTTTCAGATCATGAGTAATTAAAAAATATATGTATATATGTTTATTTATATATGTATGTATACACTGTATACGTGTATAGATATGTGCATATAAATATTTATAATTTGATAGTATGTAATAGTGGCAATTTTAGTATCTTTACATATTTTTGTTCAAAATATATATGCATATATGTATATTTATACATGTATGTATTTATGTGTGTATATCTATAATTTTTATAATTTGATAGTATGAAATAGTGACAACCTTATATTTTTACATATTTTTTTCATCAAAATATATGTGTATATATGTACACTTTGATAGTATGTAGTAGTGCCCATAAAATGTATGTGTCATACAGCTACACAATCAAGACACCAACATAAAATATATTCAATTTATATGAGTAAATATATATTTAACAGTTGAAGTGTAGGTAGATCACTTCAGCCTGGTCAATTATATAGTAGCTTCCAGGCCAAAATAGTGTGGACACCCCTGGGATAGATCCTTGTGCCGGGATCTGTGTTGTCTAATATCAACAGTTCTAGTTTAATGGTCCCCCAGTGCCAATGAAAATGACTTAAATGTCATTGGCTACCGGAGTACTGTTATCCACGAGTTAGACACTGTCATGACCACACTATACAGTGCTTCTGAAATCTTTATTATTATATATATATTATTATTAAAAAGTAGCGGCTTATGGTCCGGAAATTACAATAAAAAGCAGCCGAAACCTTTCAAACAAAGTTTTGAATTGAGAATTGTTAGAACTGTTGCAAACGTGGCATAGTGAGATGAAATTCCTGGAGAAATCAATCAAAATCAAGCCTCTGTATGGCTACATTATTGCAATAACATTTGACAACAATGGAGAATTCCCTCTGTCAAACATGTACATGTACACAAAACTGTAATACAAGCTAAATGTATTAAGTCTTGAAATTACAAGTAAAAATACCGGTTATTAACAGTGGACATTATGTTGCGGGGAGAAACTCACGGCTAATTACATCCATGGAGTAATATGTCGAGATGAAAGAAAAGAAGATGAAACGGCAGCTAAACAAGTATGCTCATTGCTTAATTGACTCCATCTGTGTTACTCCAGGAGCTGTTTTGGAACTTTAATAATGAGTTCACTGCATATCATTAATACCCCGGTGCCTGGGGTATTGTTTTGTCATACATTTATTATGCATGCTACACTCACACTCCGCGCAGGCAATTCTACTTCTAATGCACTCCAGCTTCTGCCACGATGGTTTCAGGCTGCCTCGTTTCTTTTCTTCTCCTTCCACGGTTGGGGACGGTTAATTTATGAAAGCTGTAATTAATTATCAGATTCCGGGCAATAATTCGTCGTACGATAGTAACGTCCTTGATGTGATGAATGTATCTTGGTCATTTGCCACAAATATATTTCCTGTCTCTTTTGAGGGGGGAACCGGGGACGGGGGGTCGAGGTGTGGATTTGAGAGCATCACGAGCGCAGGAGCACGTCTTGTTTGAACAGTTTCTATTTCGGTGTCGGTGATAAAACATAGCATTTGCCTGCAGCAAATCCTTATCAAATGTTTACACTGATGTTCGCCGCAATCTGGGGCTGTTTTCTTCGTTCGCGGCCCGTGCAACTCCGCCGCTAAATTGGTACATTAAATCCTCTGCGAGACACGTTGTTTATTTAACGGCTAACAAATACGGGCTCAGGAGCACCACAATAAAAAAAATAAAAAAATAAGAGAGGAGCAGAATCAGAACATGTTTATTCCCTTTACTGGTTAAGTAATGCTTCCGATTCGGACAATGACGCGTGGAAAAGACAACCGAAATCCTAAATGAAGTAGTTCCATTTCCCCTGTTTGTTGTTGTTTTTTCCCCCCTCACTCCTACACTGCCCTCTGTGGCAGACCCATCTTTGTTACGGTACAGTCACATCAATCATTTGCATCATGGACATATTCTAAATTAACTGTTCTCCAGCAAAGAATCCAATTTACTCAGCAAAACCTAAGAGCTGCAGCGCCGGTATCGACCACCCTCACACATGCACGCTCCCCTGGATGCTGAGCAGAATGTCTCACAAGTGGTCTGGTAATTGCATCTCAGTAACAGCAATGCCTTTCTGATGGGTAATTTCCCTCTGGATTATGTTTGTCTCTTGACAGTGAAGACATGCGGTTTCTTTTCGCGGCCTATAGTGGGATATTAAACATTTCAACAGATAGCACTGTAATGAGGAAGAGTATTCATTTTCATTTGATGCTGTCATTTCCTACAGTCCTTTGGTCACAGTCAAGAACGGCAGAGGAGAGGAGCGGGGCCGCAGGGTCTACGTACGTCCGTACGCCGACGATTACGGTTCTATTACAGTACGAGGGAGAAAAACAGGCCAAAACAACAGAAAAAAACGTTTCAGATTTTAGGGTTTACTTCTTACTTCTGGCTACTGCTATGATATTAAAAAAAAATTAAAAAAATACAAATAAATAAATATATACATTAGCATATAGTTTTAGCTTGCTTAGCATTATATGTGATTTTTGGTTAAGTTTTAACTTTGGGCCAATTTCTTTTTTCGCTCAATCTCATCCTTTTGTTATGTGGAGGCTTACTCTTAAAATTTAAATGGAACTTTTCTTATTTTTGTAAAGTTTGTTTTGAAGTTTCCTTTGTACACCGACTCGGCTTTATTAAATTGCTCGCTAGTCCTTTCATTACCTTTGAACTGGTTTGAAATAAACCTTTTCTCGTGATAAGTTATTTTTGGGGTACGTTATTGTTCCCAGTAAGAAAATTATTATTATTTCTGGCTTGCTAACTTTCTAGTACATAAATAAGACGTTGATTTATTTACGTTATAATCACATGACCTGTGTGTTCACTGACACCCAGGCAAACATTTTAACTCCAGTTCTGCGAAAATAATTGACCACAAATAGAGCCCACTTACTACAGCCCAAAAAGCCCATTTAAATACATTATGAGCGCTTTGTAGTAAAATCTCAAAAAATTTTACACTACGCCACCCAGTGACCCCTTAGAAAAACCTCTACTTTTTGTGCCTACGAACAAAAACACTTTGCATCATAAGAAGGTTTGATTCAAAACAACAGCATTTCGAATCACCTTGAAACAACTAACACCAACACTTACTTTATGGACGGCATCACAAAGGTAATGTGTTGTGCATCTTTGAAGCACATCCAATTGACAGGCCAGATGCACAATGTTCAAGGTTACCTTTTCCGAAGGCCGCTATCGGCGTAGCTGTGCTCAATTAACATCATTTGTTTAATGGCAGTACAATGGGAACAGCTTAAGCCGTAGACTTTACTGCTGAAGTTCTGACTGCCAGCCAATCAGTCATGGCTCATGTAGAGTCTCTGCGACGCGGTAGAACTCCAAAAAGCTGACAGACAAACACATTTGTCCATGCATGACAAACGACACCTTCGACTTCCGACTGAAGAACAGTTGACTATCGCTTTTGTTTTTCTCCACATCAGCTGCTCAGCTTAACACAGGTCATTCAGGTAAATGGGCGAATTAAAACTGTGGCACTTAAGAGACCCTTTTGCAAACCATCTGCTGTTTACTTCACTGCTTCCCGGCGTTGTGGCTCACGTCCGTAGCTTTATTTACATAGCAAACGAAAGCGTAGGGACAGAGGTTTTTCATGCTGGGAATAAATTTTAATGGTCTCCTTCATGAAGCGTGATGCAGTGGATATAAAATTGACCAAAGTCTGGGAGTGGGGATGAGTTTAAATGGGCTAGTACCGCTATCTATATTGACTTTGATTTTTTTTGGTCTTTTTTGTTTTCTCAAGTTTTGATCTTTTGTTATGTGAAGTTATATTAACTTTTTGCCAATTATTTGATGCGTCGACATTGTCCAAATGCTTAAATTATTTTTATTTTATTACGACAGGGGTGTCAAACATATGGCCCGCGGGCCAAAACCGGCCTGCTAGGGGGTTCTATACGGCCCATTTGATGAATGTACTTGTGCATATTAGCAGGAAAACCAAGGGGGAAACATGGGACTTGGACTTGTTATGAATGAGTTTGACATCCCAGTATTAAGGTTTTGTAAACCTCAATGCACATATATGCTGTCTTGTCATGGTATCATTAATATAGAATGTGCCACTGACCCTCAACTTTATGAGTTTGACATCCCAGTATTAAGGTTGACCCTCAACTTAGTTTAAATAAATCTCCTCTGACTGAAGTATACAACAGGAAATTCCACCTTATTATCTGTAAAAAAATTAGGAAAAACTCATGTGTGGCAAAAAAAAAAAAAAAATTGTATCCAAGAAACAAAAAACAAACTCTGTTACTCCCCTTGCATCAAAGCCTGTGATTTCGTAAGTTGATTTTATACCAACGCCACAAAATTATTCAGATCTGATAATAGCTCTGGCTGATTTTTGTCATTCAGACCATGCGCTGGACAAAAACAGCCACGTTTTTTCTTTGTTTTTTTTTGTAACGTTAGAAACAAATCTTTCTAGATAATCACAAGTCATCATGCCAAGTGCACTGGAACATGCTCAGGGAAGTAACCGCATGTATGATTCTGCTCTGTCAAACGAGCGCAGGGGGAATATTTTGAGAGATGATGAAGTTAGGGATCACACTAATTTACATTCTCACATGCTAACAGGCGCAAGCTGTTTCTGGAAAAATTGGGTTTCTCCAGAGAAGCTAACTCGTTTCTAATAAAGTCTGGCAGAGAAACCAACGCTCCCCCCAGTCTCTCATTTGGATTGATCACGGCTCAGCTGCACAGTATCAATCCACCACGCTTCCTCTATGTCAACTAAAACACAATCAATTATTCTAAAGGAGTCCACTTATAATAAGCTCCAAAGTCCTGGGAGAGCTCAACACAAGGACAGTCCTTCAGACGTCCATGAGGCTGAAGTTAACTCTCACGGTTTTTTTTTTTTAAAACAATATGGAAGACGTCCATGAGGCTGAAGTTAACTCTCATGGTTTTTTTTTCAAACAATATGGAATAAATGTATGTTCTTTTTTTTTGTGCAATTAAGGAGGCCTCATTTAAAATGATGAAATTTCCCCCACAAATTAAAAACAAATTTCCTATTTATAACAGAAACAGGAACATGCACTTGAAGCTAACTTAAGTTCCCAAACATTGATGTACACTGTGTCAGCTCTTTTTTTTGGATACTATTAAAAGCAATATATATAGTAATGAAAATTAGGATTTTCTTAGCCAGGCATACGATGTAAATGCCCAAGCCACCTCAGCTGACTCCTCTCTACGTAGATTTTTTTTGAAGACCATATTTCTAAGGGAGCGCCCCGCCACCCTGCGAAGAAAGCTCATTTCGGCCGCTTGTATCCGAGATCTAGTTCTTTCGGACATGACCCAAAGTTCATGACCATAGGTGAGGGTAGGAACGTAGATCGATTGTAATAATCATGACCTTGTTGCGCTTCGAGGGACAATTTGTGTCTGCAGCAGGTGAAAATAGAGAAGTAAACAAGAAAAAAAAAATAGTATTAAATACCTGCAGTTTTTACCCAGTCACCATGAAGTACTTAGCGGTAGATGTTTTTTCCTTTCTTTTTGTTCACAGTTAATATGTTTGTTTTGATCTGTTTATTTGTTATGCTCCTTCTAGCTGACCTTTTGACCTGAGCGCGTTGAAATAATGCATGGTGCTGGCCCTGAAAGATATTGGTGTCATTTATTATACTTTCCGTTAAAGTTGGTTTAAAGTTTTTTGTTGCAGTTGTTATGGTTTCTTATTGTGCAATTGGTCGGTAAGAAAAATAGTGAACTACTTACTTTTAATCTGTTTCCTGAAAACGTACAGTTTCAATAGTTGTTTTGTAAACCACTTATTAGGACATTTGGACAGCGTCCCAAGCCAGGACCAAGTGATGGATGAATACTCTTCACAAATTTGGGTAAAGAAGTGCACAGGAGGCGCCTGGGAATCAAACCCAGGACTCTCGAACTTGCAAGGCAGGCCTGCTAACCGCTACAGTGTGGAACCACATGGCTGCTAACCTAACATTTAGATTATATCATTAGAATAGAGCTGATCTAAGTCGGAGGAGTACATCTGTGGGCGTCCGCTCTTATAAGGGCCTGTTTGTCGTGATTAGCCTCGTGGTCATCTCTCGTTAATGAGATGAAGTTTCTCATTATGCGCGGTTGGTAATCAGTGGTCTCGAAGGTAAATTCATGACTTACAAGATTTGATTCATATAAAAACAACAACGTTTGCCAGGACCAGGGCACGGAGTCTGCAGGGAGGGCTTGGAGACAACGCTTCTTATTCACTGTTCACACCGTTTTTCACGCTAAGATAGAATTTCTGTGTACGCGGCCCTGACAATCCAAAGGCTCGCATTACTAATATCTCAGACTGGTAGGAGAACCAAACCTCTTATCTGTCGCCAGGGTAGCATTTAGTTACCGCCCCCGCCCCCGCACATACACTAGACTAAAAATATGCTTCAATTGAGACGGCCGTAATTCATCACATCCTCCCACCTTCACAATCTCACCTTAATACGTTCCGTGTCTGCCATGTGATTGAACACCTGTCGTACCAAAACGCCATTAATCAACATTACTCTCGCTGAAGTTTACTCACTTTGGATAATTTTTCTGACAAGCATCTCATGGTTGCATGGACACCGCACGTCATGTCCTGTCATCTTATAGAAAAAAAAGAAGAAACAAAAAAAAAAAGGGCCCAGGATACCTGTATTATCGCTATGAAAACGAAAAGGAATGACAGCTAAGTCTGAATGAGGCCTTTTTTTTTTATCTTCCTCACTGCCCAAAGATCCCCTGAAGACTGTCTCACTTCTAGCAGTGGACAGGTTGTCCCCTCCCTTCACATTACCAGGCTGCAGTGCAGAGAACCAGAAATGTATTCCATTGCCCTTTGGACACAAATGTGTCCACTAAGACAAAAGACGAAGCCCTGGCGATGAGAGCCAGCGTGGACGCTTGAATTGCCTTATCATCCTCCATGATTAGCCCATAAGCACGGCGCTGAATCCTGCTCTATATTCTCACCGCTTCAAAGTTCATGTAAAATATGGAAGCAGTCCATCCTAAAATCAAGATCTGAAGATTTTTTTTTTTTTTAATAGTGAGGCTTTGATAATGATACTTTCTGACTGTCTGTTACGTTACTTTCATCCTGTTCATCACCAGGTACCTTATCCTATGTTGTATATATTTTTTTTAATCATATATTTTTGTATAGTATGTTCTTCTGGACACAACCCTCTTCCTTAGGTTCAGTAGTGAGGGGCAGTGGATGGAATAAAGCAGGTGCTACAGCAGCTGCTGTGTCTGCTAATGTTGCAACGTTAAAGGGTAAAGTGTTGTCCGTACATTTTCTCTATTAATCAACACATTTTTCTTTCTTTTGTTCTGCCTTTCTTTGCCGTTTCCATAATGGAAAATCAGTGACGAAATCTTTAGCTGCTATAGAACTATAGATGGTAGAGTGAAGGTAGAGCAAATAAATAACAATTTCAATGTGATAGATTAGTTAGAGATTCTATAGAGCTGGGGTCCCCAACCTCAGGTTCAAGGACCGGTACCGGGCCACAGCATTCTGGTCATTTCTCTTTCTTAAATTTAAGATGGACATGTTTCGAAATAGTTCATCGGTTAGACTCCGATACTAACAGAATAAAGTCTAAAAGATGGTTTTATTTTGAAAATCTAACGATCCTTAACAACTCTCAATCACCGCTACCAGTCCGTGGTACGGACAAGTACTGGCTAATCAGTTCTTCGTACAAAAGAAAAATTGGGGACCGCTGCTATAGATTAGCGATATTAATATTTATAAATTATTAGTAGGGATAATTTTTCACGAGTGATACCGATACTAATACTGCGACTTGGAGTATATGTCGATTTCGATATCAAGCTGATAGTGTTCCTGTTTACGACATGTCACGCAATGTTGAGCATTTATTCTTCGGTATAAGATCGGACGGTGTACAGTTGTTTTTCCCGTGTTCGATCACGAAATTTTGAAAATTTGATCAGGCTTCACGTGTCAAATCTGTAAAGAGGCGACTTAGATTAGAGCTAGGACAGAATTCTGGAAAAAAAAAAAAAAGCTGAACGAAATAGTTTTCTATGCTGTAATTGGGGTTAGCTGTAGGTCAGGAGGTAAAGCACTTGTCTCACAGCTGCAGGGTTGTGGGATATATACTAGAATTGGCGATTTGGTAAGTAGACGGCAAAGCCTGTAGAATAATGGTATTTAATTGGTCGTTAAAGTTAGAGCTATGTTCTAAGTTCTAATTTCTCATGGAAAGCTGAACCACATCTAAAAAAAATTCGAAACATCGATATCAATTATAGAACTTGAACAAAAAACCATGTTATTCATGTTAGTTAATTCATAAACAATGATCACAATTGATTGAGAGTCGGAAGCGTTCCAGTGCCTAGCATGCGTTTAAGGAGGCTTCGATGTCAGCTAAGACACGAGGCTTGCGTCAATCCAGCCTCACCGGGTGCAGGACAGGAAGTGAGTCGACAGCTGACAATCAGACTGACACAACCGACAGATGGATTGTGAGGGACTGTAGACTGATTAATACGGTTGAGGACAAGAATTTCGCCGAAACTTTTTAAAAGTTGCACCTCTCCTTGAGCCATCATCCAGATGCACAGTAATTCCGACTCTGTGAAGAGAAATTTTGAGTAATAGTTTTTCCCATTTTTCTTGACATTTTTCCCTAATAATAATTCCATCATTCGGATTAGTCACTGTTATGACCCGGGGCTTTGTTTTACCCTGCTTTGCTTCACTCTGCATGGGTGTGATTGAGATGTGTGTAACAGGTCGCCTGAGCTGGTTGGTTCTCTGTTGGTGGCGCTGTGTAAGAAGCCAGATCTTCTTCTAGTTTCGTGAGGACTGTCTTTCACTGAATGTCTATTAACAGAATGTGTGAAACACGCAGTGTACAGATATTTTTTGGTCATATTTACAAAATGTTGCTTTATCTGGATTAATCATGACTTATTATGATCACTGTTAGGAATGTTCGCCAATATCTAATATGTTGATACAAATAACATTGTATGCATTGCGTTATCGGAGAAAAAACTGATAACAATTCTTAGAGATTTTACACAATTATTAGGGATGTTCTCAGCATTTTGTAATATCTGTAAGAATCGTTGTCGGTTTATGCTCCGAAAAATAATTACGAAACACTGTTTTCAGCCATCATCATAGTGATCAGGCAACACTTAACTTTAATTAACCACTGCCCTGCCATATCGGTATCGGTTGATATCGGAATCAGAGGTGTTTGGACAATATCGGATATCAACAAAAAGATTAGGCCAATATCGGGCAATATCAAGATGAATCCCCATTAGGAATATCTGATAATATCGCCTGACCGATATTAGCGGATATCCCTAATGGGGATTAATCTTGATTCATGATAATATCGCCTGACCGATATTATCGGATATCCCTGATGGGGATTAATCTGGATTCACGGCTAACCTGGGATTAATCAGATTTTTGAATTCTTTTTTGACCGACTGAAGAACGTCTTTTGAACCACAAACACTGCTGTATATATAATATTTTAATGGCTCTTTATAGTCACTTTTTAATTTATTGTTATTATTCATTTGTATAAAGCAGACGAAGGTTTAGATGTCCCACTACAACAGTGAGAAAAACTCAGCCGGCAGCACATCCTTTTTAGAGTTGAAACATTTAAAAAAAGGTTAAGATCCTGATCATCTTCCTGCGGATGATAAAAAAAAGGCACTCGCTCATCTTACAGATTCTGTGAAACCATTTTATGCATCCAAAATCCATTAAGATCATTCTATTATATTGGCCTCTACGCTGTCCATTTGTGCTCTCCTCAGTTTAATTCCCTTTTAAATAAAATAATTGGGCTGATTTAATGAGGGGCAGCGGCGGACTAATAACGGAATAAAGACCGTTAAATCATCATTTTCATTCGTTTTCACTGCAGGGTAAAATTTTTTTTTTCTCTTCAACCACTGTCTCTCTGCATACTGACTCAAGTTTGACCCCCGTCTTATATCAGATGCATGTGTGAAAGCAGCACACTGACAAGTATTGATCCAATGCTGGTGCAACTTGGAGTTCTTTTGAATGTTTTAGAAGATGTTTTTTTTTCCTCTTTAGGATGTGCCGCAACCAGTTAGCAGTGGAAGACTATCAACCAATATACATCAGATCAGAAGATTCAGGATGGGAAATGCAGAAATGGCTTTGCGAATAATAATCAACAACATGTGTCACATAAACGTAGGTAATTTAAATGACGTTGAATGCTCAGTTAGTCCGCTTTTAGAAGAACGTTTTTTTTTTAGCATCAACAAACATCTCACATGGTTTGTCGTGAATCTTACAGCCGCAGGACAAACACATGAGAGATGTTATTTTAGAATTATTTTGCTAGATACATGTTTTAAAAGTTAGTTTTTTTTTTTAGCATCAACAAACATCTCAAAAGTAAAAAACAAAGTTAAAAAAAAAGTAAAATATTTTTTCAACTATTTATATTTACTTCTGTTATTTATTCTTTTTTCATTTTATGTGACTGTTTTTACATTACTACTTGCATTCACACCTGTAGTCAGTTTAGGGTGTCACATAATACATATTTAAACCCCAATCCGTTTTAAGGCTGTGGGAAAAAAGCCCGCCCACACGGGGAGAAGACGTCCTCTCATGAGGGCCTTGGAGTCCATGTTGAATACCCTATATATAATATATAATAATATTACAGACCCAGGTCCCATTATAGTAATTATTATTTAACTGGTGAAGCAGTGAATCGTGTTCATCTCGAAACTGCCTAATGTCAAACATATCTGACTCAATGTAGAGTCAGTGCCTTTTTTTCTCTTTTTTTGGCTTCACTGCATTGGCAAAAAAAAAAAAAAAAAAAAGTGTTTTCATCTACTTCGTCATTATCTGACACCTCATGAGTAACGACAGAATATATGATGTGTCTGACATGTAAAACAGCTCAAACACATACTGCAGGAAGCCTTCGCAACGGGGGAAAGGTGTAAGCGAAGAAGCAAAATGTGGTTGAGGTTTACAACCTCAAGGCAGGGATGTCTTCGCTGTAACATCTGAGTCGAAAGAAATATGCTGCTGCTGCGAGTGTTATAATCATGCAGTCAGAGTCTAAGCTGCTCCATTACCGGCTAAGCTGACCTAACAGTAGGGCTTTTGCTAATCCAAATTGTGCTTTATCTGGCAGCGATTGCTCAATTCAGAGAGCCTGCAGGGAGGGGCGAAATGGCTAAAGCTAAAATAGCTCACCTGCTACATGAGCTATCGTCTACAGTATATTTATCTCCCGGCATCGTATTTGAACAAAGGTCGAGCCATTTTTGCAGTTGAAAAAGGCCCATTTCCATGATGGATTTTCTATTCGCTTCGGCTACGGCCAGCTGATAGTCCCTTAGGCATATTTTCTTTTGACGCGGGCCTAATATACTGCGCTGCCATTCTCACATCAGGATTAAATGGGCTGTATGTCAGTTATATATCTCGAAAAAAGGAGAAAGTACATATGTCTTACTTCGATGAAAGAAAAGCTGTAATTACATGAAGTATTACCCGGATATGTTCATTGATGCGAGGCCAAACTATTTGGGGTTTTCAGGATGCACCTGTTTTTGTAGCTGTCACTTTCTGGGATGCCAGCAGGCAGCAGGTATTTGCTCTTCTGCTGGTGTACTGTGGCTTTTTGTACACAGGTGCAGACATTAGGTCAGGTTGTGCTGTTTTATTTTCAAAAGCTGCTGCGACTGCACCTACTATCAGCAGTTCAGAGCAGGACACCACAGACACAGAGTCTCAGTCTCAGCCTCAGCCAGGCATGACATGACACAGGGGAAATTAATTTGCTAAG
This sequence comes from Cynoglossus semilaevis, assembly GCF_000523025.1. Classification (NCBI taxonomy): domain Eukaryota; kingdom Metazoa; phylum Chordata; class Actinopteri; order Pleuronectiformes; family Cynoglossidae; genus Cynoglossus; species Cynoglossus semilaevis. Next base: position 4,761,239 of record NC_024323.1, on the reverse strand, counting down.
ACCATGTAATAGGCAGTTAGGGCTTCTCTCCAACACGTAAGTCCTAACAGGCTTATGTCACTATTAGAGTTCCATGATTGGATGAGATTGAATGAGTTATCTCCTCTGAATAAGCGTTTACAGTCCGCAGAGTCAACACGAATATCGCTGCAATATCACTTGCTGAGGACAACAACTTCTGAGAGTAACTCTTGACGCACTCTACAAACCAACGTCGGGAGCACAGTGCCGACTGGAATCCACGAACTCTATGAAGCTACATTTTGAGTTATACTACTACGCAAAAATTCTTTCACATAATTTTGGATAAGTCACGAATAAAACCGAATGTGAATTCAATCACGATCATTCGCAAATAATCCCCAGCTACCCTTTAAGTAATCATAACTAAAATCGTATTCCACCGACAGCCCCGATCAAGACAATAAAAGTTACTTTTGAAAGTAACTCTCGACACCTTCTACAAACCAACATCAGGAGCACAGTATTTTACTTTTGAAAGTAACTCTCGACACCTACTACAAACCAACATCGGGAGCACAGTATTGACTGGAATCCACAAACTCTATGAAGCTAAATTTTGAGTAATACTTCGCAAAAAGTTTCTTGACATTTTTTTTTTCACATATGTCCAACATTTGAAAAAGTCACAAATAAAACCTAGTGTGAATTCAACTAAGGGATTCATGTAATAATCGTTATTAACCTGGATCAGTTACGACCACAATTAATCGTAATGAATCGCGATCTATCGTTATTAACCTGGATCAGTTACGACTGCGACCCCATGAATAATCCCTAACAACAACAACAACAATCACATCTACCAAATGATAGGTGCCCTGTGATGGCCTGACCACAAAGATAAATTACAACACTTGTCGACTACTTTTGCATGGGAAGCTACTTATGCACAAAAAAAAAGAAGTTTGGGCTGCCTTGCTCGACTTGTTTTCAAGAGTGTTATTCCTTATCATTTAGGAAACGGACAGACAACACCTCAGCTGTGAAATAGCTGTTGCGAGTCACTGAACATCTCAGTGGTTTTCAATACTTCAAGATAGAGTAGAAGATATGAGGATGTAATCCTCGACTGGATGGCGCCGTAGCCCACAGCCACGCATAGCGTGTTGCAGCACTCACAGTTAAGTCCTGCCCACACATATAAGCTCCACAGCAGAGGTGCTTTGACACAGCAAGTGAACATGCTGCAAGCACACATGACAAATGCGGGATAATGTTTTAGAGATACACAGATTTACGGTTGTAATCCCGGCTGCCAAAGGGAAAGCTTAAGGAAAAAATAAATAAATGTGTCATACGTTTATAAATAGAATATAAACCAAGGATAAAACCTCAATGTCTCAGGGATTTCTGAACTTTGGATTCTCGTACAGTAGATGTTCTCCTTTATTTTGAGAGTCATATCTCGATATTCTAGCTGACAAGCCCCAATATTTTGTTTTACTGTATAATGCTGTATAAAGATGATGTGTAAATGTGAGTGCTAGCCAAAGGATGAAAAAAAGTGCGAGAAGCAGATACTGGTACACAAGCCTAGAGTGCCCTCTAGCTGTCAGTGTGAAAATAGCAAACGTGATATATATATTTTTTAATATATAAGTCATGTGTAATCACATCATCAAACTATCATAAACATGAGCCTAAAACAGGTTAAAGTTTTACAAAATAAGCTACCATAGGTGGCTAGCATTGCGCTATAAGTCACCAAATATATCATGTAAATCTATACGTCAAAGTGTTGACTAAAATTTAGCTAAGAATCCCACTGTATGTGCGATTTATTTAGGTGGTAATACAAACAAAAACAAAACTTTCTTTTTTTTTTGATAGTTGAAGACCTTTTTTAATCTTTAGTATTCAAATAATATCCCGTATCCATGGTTAATGCATCTCACAAACTGTCAAGGTACACACATACACTTGAAAAGAGATGTTTTGGTATTCAGCACGGGGAGGGAAAAGACAGAATGTCTAAATGCAGATGAAGAATTCACTACAGAGCTGAAGAGGTCACACTTGGTCCCTCCAGCAAAGTGCTTTGAGCGTTTCAAGGTCACATTTCCAATAACAACGAGTCTGTGAAAGGAAAACTAAAAACCACCTTTGTCTTTACCCCCAAAAAGCGGCGCTGATAGCTGAGGGCAGATGCGTTTGTGGAATAAATGATAGCACGTATTACCGGTCTGCCGCAGACGACTGGAGAGTTTGCTGAGAAATGGCAGAGCATAGTCTATTTGGCCGATCACCACGTAGGTCAAAACATTCAATTCAGATGAAAACAAACAGCTTGAGGCGGCGTATAGTACGCGCTATAACGGCAGCACCTCTGTTACCATTAGCTTACAGGCAGCATATGGTTGACACTCGGGAAAATCCGATTTAGGATTAGAGCCATTAGTGGCGTCCAAAAAGGCTGTTGCTTGACACTTTGCAGACGGAGGATTTTCTGTTTTTTACATTTGCGTTCACAAATACTGACGTGGTGTTACCAAGTATGTAATCTACTTTAAAATACTCTCCCAAAAATAATATAGTAAAGCAGGGGTGTCAAACTCAAATTCACAGTGGGCCAAAATTAAAAACTGGGACGAAGTCTCTTCTCTCCAATGTAGAATTTTTCATATTTTTGCATAAACATTGAATCTGGAACGAACAAAGCTTTATCTGTAGCCTTTCGAGTTCCTTTTCATTGTAAATATTTTTTTCAAGGGCCACCAACAACAAAAAAATAAAAAATAAATCCAACAACAACAAAAAAAAAATAAATAATAAAAGTATGTGCTATAACGTAGCTTAAACACCGCTAACACTATAAATCTAGTATACTGTACATTTGATATGATCTAGCGGGCCAAATATAATTACACTGCGGGCTAGATTTGGCCCCCGGGCCTGAGTTTGACTCCCATGTAGTAAAATATTTGATAAAAGAAGCACGCTGCGTGATTTGTACTCTTTAAAATACTTTCAATATAGCATGTGTTCCATCAACAAACTTGTGAAAAATAAGTAACTGTGTAATATAAGCTCTACATTACTAGGTACTCTAACCTGGTAAAATAAATATTAAACATATTTACCTCTCAATAGCTAGCCTCTGGTTACCGCTGAACTCCTAACTATTAGCATTTCTATCGAAGTATGACTGGTGGGTAAAACTAAACAGGAAATTGTGACAATAACATGCCGCTTTAAAATTTACAAGCACGGAGCTCCATCTGACCCGCATGCCTGCAGGTAAATATGCTGAGTGGATAATGCACAGAGAGGCATTACACGCACAACACCGCCCCCCCGTCTTTAATAACCTATACATGCGTACAAGGCAATATGTTTGCTACATGGTCTGTTGGCCGCACAGTTAACTTCCTGTTGCCCTTGTACCACGCTTGTCAATATTTCCTTTGTCACATGTAAATGAACCGACCTCCTAAGGAACATTCATACCAGCAGGAGAACCATTGATCGTTGTTTGGGAAGCGGCGCATCTTACAGTTCCACCTTAATGAAGCCCAGTTTCACCACAGAACTGCCTGCTAATTGATACAGAGGGTTTTTTGAGTCTTGTAAGTCATCGAGCGCAGACACATTTTCAGGAAAGCGAATGTACTGCCGACGTTGTAAATCCTCACTTTCATCACAGTACATAAATACTCTGAGCCCATAAGGGCTGAGAAACATGTTTTAATTATTTTTTCTTCTCTCTATTCTAGATTTCCCCTTGTCTGCATCTCACATTGGTATTCAATTAGGTGCCGCGATCAAATGATCTCGGAGAGAAAAAAAAAAAAAAACGGCATCGCTGCGTTTTTTTATTGCGTCTCCCGGCGAAATGCCTAAAAAAGCAACACAGGTGTTTTCCCCACTTTTACTTATATACAAATGGGTATGTTTACATTTACATGTTTTTATTGAAATTGCCCATTTTATATCTGTCGGTGTGCTTTTTTTTTTACATTTTAGCACCATCTAGAAAAAACAAAACAAAACATGTCTCTCCGACTAAGAAGTGTTGTTTTTACAGATGGCAACAGATATTACAGCTATTTAAAGCTAAACTCCCAGAGGTGAAGGGATTTGCTGTCTGCCAGATATCTGCCAAGCAGCAGACTTTAGTTCATGACCGGTTCATCACCAAAGGTCAGAAGATTTGTTGTGTATTATAGGAAGCCCACAGAGCAGCAGACCATTAGAAAGCGAAAAATGAGTTTTTTTTTTCCCATGGTGCACTGCTTAATGTTAACCGGTCTCGGCACATAGAGATAAAATAAACATTCAATTTTTATTTATCCCATAATCCTTAAAAATGCTACAAATGATTTATCGAGACGATATGATTTGTGTTGCTGTTCGAATATTTGTGATTGAATAACAGTGTCTTCACAGTACACGAAATATAGAAAATTCATGAATAAGTGTCTGTTTACTTACTGTGACATGTATACGAGCATACGTGAGATGTTGATGGTGTCAATAAAAAAAAAAGTTGTTTTTTTTTGTTCAAATCAGTGAGCTAGAAAAGCTTCTTTAAAAAAATAAAAAAAAGGGCTTTTCAAAAAGAAAACATAAAAGAAAAGAAATCAAACATTGCTTTAAAGGCAAAACAGACAAAAGGCACATGATGAAATAAACATGAAGCTAAAATTCTTAATTAACCAAATGCAGGAAATAATAGAAAATGAAAATAGATTTGAAACACAAGAAAATATTCTAATAAACCTTTACCAAAAGGTTAAGAAAAATGAAATTTTATAATAATAAAAAAAATCTTAATTTTCCACAACTATGATCCCATTCATATAAGAAAACAAAACATATAATAATAATAATAATAATAAATAAATAAATGAAATAAAATAAAATAAAAATGTATGACCAAATCTGCAACTATTACTGTGTCGACCCTTGTTTTATTTGATGTCGTGTCTGTGTTTGTGATCATAAAGTCACATCTGGGGTGTGGAAATAAATTTGAGTGAATTTTGTAAAATAATAAATCACCCTGAAATTTAGATGTGTAAAAATCCCGAACATAAAATGTACGCTATAACAGAATAATGACAAATGTTACAAGCCCCACCCCCAGATTTCAGAAACTAAGCCCCAGCTGGACGGCCAAGCTGTCAATCAACCAGTTAGTTCTTTGCGAATTCACAATAGCGGAAAGAGAAAATTCAGTACAGATAAAGAGATTCGGTGAATGCACTCTGCAGTAAAACCTCGGTCAGAAAGACTTTTTTTTTTTTTTTTTTTTTACATCCTACAACAAAACCATAAAAAAGTGATTTTCGAAGCTGCAAACGTGAAGTGATTCTGTCTCATGTGAACGTGAGAAAGGCTCAAAGCAGCCTCAGCTCCCGTCTCTCCAGCGACTTAATCAACTAGTTCCAATGGTAGTTGAGGAGAAAAAATAAAAAATAAAAAACACCCAGGGAGACATGATCATGGCTTTCAGGGAGATATTTTAGAGTAAACAAAGATTTGTGTGAAGAAGAAGAACGAGAGCAGAACGTGGAGCTGATTTTTCATTTTACAGTAATGAACGGGTTTGTGTCAGGAACAAACTATTGTTTGTTTTTTTGTTTTGATATTGTTGCAGTTTTCCAGAACTCTGCTGATTCTTTTAATGAAAAGAGACACCTTTGATATCCATGAACATTACTTTAAAGAAACATAAAAACAATAATAATGAGCCGGGCTCGGAAAATATCACATTTGTTTGTGGATAAAATATTGCAAATTATTGCGCTCTGAAAAATATATAAAATTATAATGCCAGTTTATTTACTGCAGATTTGTATATTGGTAGTGACCTCTGCGACTGTGGGAACTTACAATATACGCTGCTCCAAGATCTCACAAATAGATGGATAGATAGATAGATAGACAGATCTAAATCTAGATTGATAGCTAAAAAGATCTATCGATAGATCGATTTCTAAGGTGGTTGTTTTCACATGTAGCACTCCAGTAGGGACAATAATTCACAAAGTGGACATAGTGATGTATAGAGCGGCCTAGAAACTATAAACCATCAAACATAAGGCCATAAACCTGAAGGAGAATGTACGAATAGAGGCATTTTCTCCAACATGAACATGCTGTAATGGAAGATTTCTTGCAGCTGCTGAATCACTGCTGGTACCCATTCAGAAAGAAACACTTAAGACACTTCAGGTTTGACTTTTTTTTTTTTAAACCAGAAGGCAGTCAGAACTGTGATAAAAAAAAAAAACACTTTTTTTTTATTTCAAAGACAATATAACTGGATAGATATTGCACTGCATTTCAACCAGGAATGGCTCGATCCAATTCTCAGAATCGGTATCGATAGAATATTTAAAAAAATGCCAAGATTGATCATTAAAAAAAATTGCCTGTCCAATTCCATACCTACGCCCAAATGCCCAACTTGACATGTCGTAAACAGGGACACCATCGCCTCAGCAACGGCAGCCTGCGGCACGATGGAGGACAGGAGTGAAAGTGAACTACTTGTCATTGTGACACAGCACACCACTGCACACACAACTAAATGTGACCTCTGCATTTCACCCATCACCAAAGTCAGCAGGGGGCAGTGTGAGGGGACGGTGCCATGCTCAGAACCTGAAACCTTCTGGACACAAGTCCACTCGCTTTACCACCAAGCCACCTCTTCTCCCAAGAAGAGGGCATCGGACTGATATTGGTATCGGCAGATGATCCAAGTTGCAGTTGCGTATGATGTAAATCAGCGAGTACGATTGGCCCTAAAGTATTTGGTTCTTTCTAGATAAAAAATATTACGCTCTGTACAATATTTCACCCTGATGCCAACTGAAAGAGGCGACATTTGGTCAATCTCTGGTATTTTAGTTTCTACTCCAAACTAACTGGGCTTCCACGTAAAATTATGGAGATGGTTATTTGACCATATCTGGGTCAAACAACAGTGTCATTCCTGGCTGTAAGAAGAAACCTGAATAACTGTTCATTTTTTGTGTCGAACCCTGGAGTCTACCATTGGAAGGAGCTATTTCCATCCATCCATCCATCTATTTTCATCCGCTTATCCGTTACCGGGTCACAGGGGCAGCAGACACCACCCAAATCACACTGCACCGTACCAACCCCCCCTGAACCTTCCTCCAGGTGGTGAGTCCACTGGAAGGTACCAACCTCCCTAACTGGGATACAAACTTGCCCAGGAGGTGAACCCTGGGGTTCCACACCAATGGGCCAAAGCTCCACATCACATGCCAAATAATTCTTTTTTTTTCTCAATCTAACCAAATCTCTCACTTCCTGCTGTTTATCTGAGCAGATGTTGACATCATTTTTATCAAACACCATAATCGTCTGCCGCATCGAAATGCAGTACGCCTCACGGTCTGCACTGGAAAACACCACTTGTGTCTTAGAGATATAATAAAACTGAGAGTGATGACCGGGGTGGATAATCTCAGATCAACTCCAAAAGGGGAAAAAAAAAGTTATTAACGGCGCGTAATGGACAGCGTTTTTTCATGTTGCACGGAGCGTCCCGGCTTAAAGGCTGTCACAAAGACGGACACTAATTTTCTTCTCCATTAATCCCGTGCTTTGCTCGTTCACATGAGCAAATTCTAAACAAGTATCCGACAAAACAGACTCTGCCGAACGTTGTTCACGGGATGCTGTAGAGGCATGTTATCATGTTGTTGTTGCTGTTGTTTCCCTTTTTAGGTTGTAACAGGAAAACCCTTCCCAGGGACGGAGGGGGGGTTGAAGAGACGGGAGAATTGCAGGACATATCATCAGAGACAATATTATCACCAGGTCCAGCTGATGATTGCCTCATTAAAATTGGTCTCTGCATTGACATTTCCCTCAGTGAGACAGAAAGCGATTAAAAAAAAAGCTTTGTTCTCCTCCTTGATGTTCATTATTTCTCACAGTTAAGGATGTTGACAACTCATCAAAAAAAAAAAAAAAAAATGGCGTGAGCAGCTTTGGACCTGAAAGGGATTGGAGATAAGCTGCAAATACATTTTTTTTGTCCTATTGTTTCGACTTAAAGACACATATAATTTTTTTTTGGGAGGGGGGGGGGGGTTGTTTAGTGACAGAATATGGAACAAAGAGATATCAGAGTATAAATGCTGCCTCCTAGTAATGACCTTTACTTTGAAAAATCCACGATCCACTTAACTCACGATACGAGTCCCGATTCTTTTCTTTTTTTTTTTTCACACAACATGAGCTTTGCACAAACAAAATAACAGCAAATGAAAATTCACTTTTCTCTACAGAAACACAGGGTTTAATGGTGGGTCACAACCAATGTTTTAGGTGCATACTGCCACCTACTGTACTGGAGTGTGTAGTCTCTCATTTGAGCTAATGCCCCCTACTGCTTAGACTTTAAAGCACGATTTTTTTATTTTATTTTTTTACCAATACCAAAAAAATAGCCTGAATCATACCTGCGACATGTTAAAAAACTCCAGACAGAGAAAAGTCAACCTCTGGGCCGAACTCTTTTTAATTTTAATAAAACTTTTTTTTTTTTTTTAAAGATTTTCGGTGGAAAAAAAATACTAAGTAATTGGTACGTTTTATGGAGAACAGCTTTTTGTCCTGTGAAGGGGCAGAGCTGTTACTGTAGATCTTTTTTTTTCCTTCTTCATCTGAGCTGGACAAGCTAATCTTTACAAAGCCACAGTTCTGTCATTTTGGCTGAACGAAGCCTGGTATTATCCCGCAGGAAACAAACAAAGAGGCTCTGAGACCAGACTTAATCTTGTCACTGGAGTGTCTCTTTTAACTACTGTTATAATCCGTCCGCCTTATTGGTACCTTCACACGCACTGTGTTTATGATCAAGTATGAAACCAGCACACCCAATCTTAGAACTAGTGTCATACATTTACACAGAGTCTGTAATTACCCCTGTTGCTTAAGTGCATCAACGCAGTAGAAGAGCAGGGTTTTTTGTTTGTTCTTGACAAGCAGCCATTGAGAGCTGGGTTGTTTTTTTTTTTCGTCACATGAATTTCAAAAATTATATTCAGTGATCCAAGACCAACATCAAAAAGGAAAAATCTGCGAAGCAGAGGCGAGATAGTTATTATATTATTTACGTATATATATTTACCCTTTACGAACCTCCCCCCACACTGTAATCTACATAGGGCAAAAACCAGGTCTTTCTTTCTGTATATTCATGGTACAGAGAGACAAACAACAGCAGATGGATATACTTGTCTCACCTGTTTGTATTTGTGACTAATACAAGTGATGGGATTTTTAACATGGAAAGGTTTCAAGAAAAACATGCAAAAGTATAAGTCAAAATTCATCTTCACAGAGTTGGTGGGTATTAGTCATTACTGCGCAACTTCCCTCAGTCTGCTGTCCTCCACCATATTAATCAGTCTACAGTCCCTCTCAATCCTCAACAACAAAAAAGTTGAGATGTTATTTTAAAACTTTTTTCCAGCAATGTGTTCAAATCACTCAATAGAAATACTGTATTTACAGTAAATCAGGGGTCCCCAACCCTCGGTTTGGGGACTAGTACAGTCCATAGGTCATTATGTACCAGGCCGTATTCTGGACAGAGTGAAAAAATGTACTTTTTTTTTACTTATATATTTCACTCAAAAAATATCCAGTCATATCCTTTTACTTTTTTCATTCAAAGACAATCTGTCACTGTTTCAAAACGACAGGTCATTCAGACTCTGATACTAACAGAAGAAAGTCTAAAAGATGTTTTATTTTGAAAAACTGCGGTATTACCGACCCGCAGTAACGGCTAATACAAATGTATTAATGCAGTTCACTGGTTAACTTCTATCACCTTCTATATTTTCAAGCAATCACGTCTCATTCACTCCTTCCATCGAAACAATGGATGTCTGTATCAGTATTTTTCTTCTGAAAACAGTGCTCCACAAGACACGCTGTGCTTTTCATACATCAGTTCCACTTGCTTTTTTTGTGATGTTTTGGTAATATGACATTCACCGTGTTCTAAATTGTTTGGCCCAGGCTCTGTGACAGAAAAGCCTGTCTGGCTGTCAGTCAGTCGGACCAGGACAAAGAAGCACAGGAGTGGAGGCTGCATACGCATTACCCCGTATAGGATCTGCCTATGACACTGACACTCCATCTGAAATGAGCCATGCTCAGACCTTGAAAGCCAACAATGGTGCCTCTAATGGAAGTGGTATCTCGGTGTTTCGGAATACCTCAAGACATCATTCCTTTTTTTTTTTTTTTTTTTTTCTCCTCTATCGGCAATTTTATCTCAAGCAGCAAGACAAGGAAAACAATAGCAGCTCATGCAGCCAAGAGAGACCCTCTCACCCTGCAGCTGACAGAATCATCAGCTGGTGCAGACTTTAATGATGGCACAACGGTCTCACTCACATGAAGCATATCTCTATCCAGTTCCAGGTAGAACAAAACAACAACAAGTTAATGAAAGGGGGTTTTTATCTCTTGTTTCGCTGGTCAGGGCGCTGAGAGGAATGAAAGTCATTCCAGTGACCTTTTAAAATTTTATTGGCGTTAAGATACGCGTGTTAAAAACGCTGGCGGTTGTTGACGTCGTCGTATTATCGTCGTAAAAAGTCTCCATTCCATTTTTCTCCCATCGAGCTCTACCCAGCTTTTCTAAATGTGCTGAACGATGGGCTTCTACAATACCACCCTGGGGGCATCGCCTTAGAGGACAAAATAATTAACAGCTGCGCCGACACTTAGAGCCGTGTGGTTTCACTCTTGTCGTTATCTGCATCTATGTCAACTCGCTGTGTCATCTCTATTGAGATGATAGACGAAAATGACGTCTTCTTTTTCTCCACAAAGGTAGTCTAAAGACAAATGACAGCTAATCTGTCCCCGGGATTCAAGTGTATGTGTGCAACATTTAGTTTCCATTAATACCTACACTGATATTGTCCAAACGCTTACTGATTACGATATGATTACGATACCGAAATGTAGTCCCCAAACGTATGAATTTAATACCAGGTCATCGTTTAAAGATCATTAAATACCTATAAATAATAATAGTAATAAAAAGTTCATGTCACCCCTCCCTCCTTTTTTTCTTGTAGTACAAGAACAAAATATTCATATTTAATGAATGATAATTTGACAAAAACATCACCAGCATGAAGAGTTTGTGAATTTTTTTTTACATTCAAAATTCATCAAGTGGGCCAGATTGAACCCCCAAGTGGGCCAGTTTTGGCTCGCGGGCCATATGTTTGACACCCCTGACTTATTGTTTTCAAATTGACAGATTATCTTTAAATGAACAAAGTAAAGGGATATGACTGGATTTTTTTTTTTTGAATAAAAATTAAGTTCCACTGAAGTACATTTTTTCAACGTGTGCCACTGCGTCCTGGTAAGAAATGACCTACGGACCACCACTGGTCCCCAGACCGGAGGTTTGAAACCCCTGGTGTACAGTACTGTACAAGAGGTTAAGTTAAGAGACAGGGTAAACAAACCTTAAATACATTATAGTGACTCAGTATCAGGTTAATTCTGTTAAGCTGTCAACCATCCAACCATGTAGAACAGGAAAAAAAATTCCTAAGTTCTACAGCTTGTTTTTGAAACATCATCTTGGCGGTAGATTGATGAGTGACAACTTTCATGTGATTGGTCAGGATTGTTTAGTGGTCGGGTTAACTCTGGTGGTCTGAAACGATCATTCCACTAAATCTCCGTGTCTCCTTCTTCTCAGACATGTTGTTCTTCTCCTCCCCTCCTTCACCCACCCCTGCCATTCTCGTGTGTGTCGACTTCCGGAGAGTTTGACACCCTTCCACTTCTTGTGGAGTACAACATTTCCTGCCAAGAACAAACTTTGTCCTTGTTC
>NC_024323.1:4731483-4749138 GCF_000523025.1 Cynoglossus semilaevis | reverse complement strand
TTCGGGGTTCCAGCTACAATTGTTATTTTGGTGAGATGTACTGTATCTTCTATTATCTCCTGATTTTCCTTTCCTACTGTACTTGAATGTTGCGCCTACCATCTCCATCTCCTACTTTATCATGACCCATTCATTTTATGGCTTCAACATTTAGTGTCCAATACATGCACCTACTACAGTGCACCTACTACAAGGGGTGTCAAACATACGGGCCGCGGGCCAAATACGGCCCATTAGGGGCTACAATCCGGCCCGCTTGATGAATTTGGAAAGTGAAAAACTGTAGAAACACTTCATGTTTTTTCAAACTATAATTCATTAAATACGAATATTTTCAAATAAATGCCGTATTTAAAACACTGCTAAAAAGTAAACAAAACAAGCCAGGACATAAGACTTTTGGACAGTATATAAAATATTATATAAAATCAATATTATGAACTACTCTTGTAAGACTTTTGGACAGTATATAAAATATATAAATATTATGAACTACTCTTAAAAATCCTATAACACTGAAAGTTAATATTCCTAAGTAGCAGTAAGACAAAACTACTAAAACCATTTTAAAAAATTATATTCCTAAGTAGCAGTAAGACAAAACAATGCAATCCATTTAAAAAAATAATAAATTAGTTAAATACAGGTAGATTTATGGTGTTGTGGCATCATTTTTTGCTACATTACACACCAAGGTCTCTGTCTTTTTGTTACAGACCAGTCCATGTACCCACATCGCATCTCCTTCAGAGAGTAAATACTTGAGCATGTTACTCCCCTTCTTACAACGTAGCCTTCAGAGAGTAAATACTTGAGCATGTACCGTAGTAATTTCAGCGTTCCGACTGCCCCCCCCCCCCGCCAAAAACACGCATTCATCAGGACAAGAGCCAGCTGAGGCTAATCAACAAGCCAAGGATGTGTATGTTGAAAAGACGGCTTCGCACAAAGGCACGTGTTCAATACCAGTGTTAAAACAATGTACATTCATCATCGAAAGTGGTGGCACTTGGAAAACACAAGCGTACAGTTGTCGCCACGACTTTTCGCACTTTCCTATATCGAAGGTTATTCCACGTTTCTTCTTCCGCCCGGCACTTGGATGAACTGCCCGTTGTACTTTCACATTAGCATTAATATTTTCTGAATGGCTGTCATTCCTCTGAAGGGAAAGTATTTTAAAAGGTTGCACAAAGGAAGCCGACCAAGGCTATTAGCGGTAGAAGTCAACGTGTTTTGATAACTGCTTTGATAGTGTGGCCTTGTGAATGAAAAAAAAAAAATATGAAGAAATGTCAATCAGGGCATCTATTGTTCACCACTGAACGAATCAGAGACCAGAAACTTAATTACAGACCATTTAACACGTATGGGATACGTTATCGGGATAGTTCTCTTTGACTGGACTTGGGCCAGTGCTGATCTTTTGTGCAGTGTGTACAGGTCAGTTATGCGTGACCTCAGAATTTTTTATTCTACTGATTTTTTTTTCGGGCAATTTTTTCGATCCCGATATATGACAAATACTGACCCTTTAACAACTTTTATATTTTTTACTCAATGTCACCTAAATAGTTTGATTGCTACCATTAAGGGACAAAGATGTCTAGTGGACTCGACCACATGGAGACACCACTCTGACCTCTTCTGGTCAGTGGTCACATGACACGATCAGGATCAGATAAATTGCAGCACCCTAAAAGATGTACTTTGCAGATAAATTGCAGCACCCTAAAAGATGACGTCACAATTCATTTATTGACGTCACTTTATTTCAACCAAACCACTGACTGTTGCTGTTTCAAAAACATTTTTTTCACTTATTTTAGAGACTTTTAAAGACTTTACAATAGGTTTCAATGTTTTTGTTGGTTTGTATGATAATTTATATATATTTAATTTATTACTATGTTAGAGTTTAGGTTTTTAGGCATGGGCAAACTAAGGCCCGCGGGCTGGATGCGGCCCGTTCAGCTTTTTAATCCGGCCCGCCAAACATTTCCAAATTATATAATTTATAATATCATAATACTTCTGCCTTTCCCTGCAATACCACGTTTCCCCAATAGATGGTGTACAAAATGATGAGCATTTTAGCCTTAATGCATGACTTTTACATGTCATTTCTCTTAGTTCACACGAACGCTGCATCTATCTGTTCCTGACCCGGGGCCCCCTGTTCAACTTTAGGACAGTTGTGGCCCGCTAGTCAAAACGTTAGCCCACGCCTGATTATCCAAGGAAAACACAAACAGCAGAGAAATCACACTTTAATTAGAACATGAGAAGTTGCATTTTTTTTGGTCTGATGCATAAGCGCTAACCACTAAAAAAGGTCGGCTACAAAAGTAACTTCTTTCAAAATGCGACAAAAAACACATACATACATTTACTTTGGTTTGCACTTAGAGTTCCTCAAACAAAACAAATAAATATTGTCTTCTTTATACTGGAATTATATATTCAATGTAAGAATATTACCTCAACATTGATAAATATGTTTAATGGATTTTTTCTATTCAGTTCAAGGTCTTTTTGCTGCCAGTGTCATGTTTCCGATCTCATTACTTTCTTTCAGTGTTCCACTTTAGATACCGTTCAACTGACGTGACCTGAGATATGACTTCATGCTAACAACATCACAGCCCCCCCCCAGCCTCAACTCCGCTTCTGTTAACCTTTGCACTAGTGTGAAATGTAAAGAAACCAAGGCCGATCTGGCGTCAACATTCTCCAGTAATGGATCTAACTGCAGCGACTTAATGTTTGTGCTTTCATGGCATTAAACCGCTCTGGCGCTGGATTAATGAGAAAAGGTTAGAAAAATTAGAATGTGAATTTAATAGAATAAAACCAATAAAAAGCTGAAGCAGTTTGTGTTGCTTTAGGAAACGAATGCAAGAGGATTATATGGTAGTGTAGAGAGCAGATGTTGGAGATTCATGAATCGTTTCTTTTGTCTGTAGGTGTTGGATAGGCATGGGCAACTTAAGGCCCGGGGGCCGGACTGCATACAGACTTTTGTGCTGCAGCGCCCCCTGTTAACGTAAAGCTGAACTGATCCATTCATGTCACGTGGCCGCTGTCCAGAAGGAAGCAGTGACTACATGTGATCAAGTCCACTGGACTACCTGTGTCCCTTAATGGTAGCAGTTCAATTACTTAGCTTACATTTTTTTGATGTACTTTTTATGACTTCATTTTATAAAAAAAAAAATTTAAAAAAAGTTACCGCAGCCTTTGCTCGTAGATCTGATATACACCCCTAATATATAGCCATACAGTGGTTAGCAACTAAAGATAAAGGTTTAAATTGTTCAATTAAATTAAACTGTAGAACCTTAAGAGAATGTATCTCCTGTTCCTTTGGAAGGACCTGAATTGACCCAATCTTTTTTTTTTTTTTTCAGAAACAGCTCATGCCCTGTCTTGAAGAAATGCCCCTCAGGGCAGAACTGTCCCTGCAACAAGTTATCACTGAAAAGACAATGCTCCACCATTTCTGGTCAGACTGAGAATGGATGACAAGACGTGCCTTTTTAAATTCAACATTTTTTTTTGCCATAACTTCCAGCCTGTCCCTTCGCACAATGTCCACACAATGATTCAGCGTTTTTACGCCGGCCCTAAAAACACAACCTACAGCAGGAACTGGGGTAATGAACCCGGAACCTTCTGGTGGTGAGCAGGCGTTTCGCAAATAAAAATAAAAAATGTTACAACAATCTATTAAAGCCGCGCACATTATAAATACAAATAATCAAGGATTGCGCAGGCGATCGTTTTCTCGGCCTGTGCTCGCACGCGATGAGCAATGAATAACAAATCATTGTCACTGTTTTAAAATCGTCTCTGGATGTGAATATTTAATATATGACTGCGATAGTGAAGATATTTTATTCATAACAGTCTTTGCATTCGCTTCTTCAGACTTTCTTCCTGCTGCCACCTCTCGGGATGCCACCTGCTCCAGGGGCTGTTATTGTATATTATAAGAGCTGATGTTCCCAGTGCATTATCAGAGTTTATGAACTGTAGTCGCTACACAACATCAAACAGACAAGAAAAAAAAAAAAAAAAAAAAAAGGAAAAAAGAAACTTTAATCTGCAGCCTGCAGCGAGCACCTTATCAGAAACTGAATTACTTGTGCCTTTAGTCCGTCTGGTGATGTAGTCGTTCCCCTGAGCCTCGAAAATTAACAGGTTAATCACTCAGAATTTTGCAGGTCGCGGCACCAAAAAAAAAAAATCCACAATTGAACGTTGATGATCTACAGCAGAATGTTGTTCTTTTAGCACTCTGGGGAAAAAAAAATTGTGAGTGTTAATAAATGTGGACGTTTTCTGTTCTCTCATAAAACAGTGTTTGACCAAGTAATGTGGTGTTCTTCAACCCTGGGGTTGCGACCCCGAATGGGGTCGCTTGAAATTCAAATGGGGTCGCCTGAAAAAAAATTTTAGAATATCAGTACGTTCGAATGACTGTGTCAGAAGGGTCAAAGGTCATATATGGATCTATCTGCTTTCAGTTACTGCCGGTATGGATTCTTTTCTGTGGTGTTTTAATGGAGAATCCCCAAGCGGGCCAGTTTCAGCCCCCCGTGCCGTATGTTTGACCACACCGCTGTATAGTGATCCAGTTGTGGCTACAGCCTGTGTGTAAAGTTGCGGGGACCTTGCCGCCACCTACGAGTCACAAACGCTCTGCGTTTCCTGTCTCTTCACCTGAACCAAATGAAAACAATTGGCCAAAATGACGACGGCGGTGTGTGCAAAACAACAAAAGGACGTGGGGATAGAAGGCGCCATTCATGTCATTCCCTGTAATTCAGGTATGGGTAATGTTTACTAAAAGCCACTATTTGTAAATGTATCCCATATATGCAATACAAAACCCTTTTAAGTTGCTTTTCCACCGAGCCCGGGGTGACTGATAAGTTTGCACCTGCACTGTGTGGTTACCATGGTAACAATAAGAAAGGATCATATCAGGGCCATCTGTTTATTGAAGGGAAAAAAGACACACACACAGAAAAGGAAAAGGAAAAAAAAAAAAGCAGAGCGAAATAAAAATCCGGAAAGTCCGTGCCGGTCGTGAAAAAAAAACAACCAGGGAACGTTTGCCCTACAAGAATATTAATTGAAAGAAATGTAAAAATGGCTGTTGAATAATTTAAGGAAAAGTGCGGTTTTCATTTTTACTGCTTCTGCGCTGGAGTATGAATCAAGATCATGTGCAGGCAATATATTAGAGCGACAGGAATCAGCGCAACAGAGCCGGGGCATTTAATGTGACCTGACATTAAGGAATCTGAACATCTTTTTAAGAAGTTGAAGACAAAAATGTTGTTGAAAGGTCAAGAAAACTTTTCCTATCTGAGAAAAAAAAAAGGGTCAATTTTTGAGAAACAGTGGACTTCCACCAAAACTAACACCTTCAGAAGAATCTGATCAAGGACCAGTCTCAACTTCCTGACTTTTAAGAGGAAGTCCAGCAAGGAAGAGATTGTGAGATCTCCAAGAACCTGTTTGAAAAATCTGGCAGCTTTTCACAAAAAACGTTTGTCCTGAACCGTTTGCCACGATTTTGTAGCAGTCTGTTGCCAGAAGCTAACGCTAAGGGCTAATACTTTAAACGAATCCAATTTGATACTTTAGCAGTCTGTTGCCAGAAGCTAACGCTAAATACTTTCAAAATATATGTTGTGTTGTCTTACAAAGCAGAACCAACAATATAAATTATTAAAAATAATTTAAAAAACATTCTATGAAGGAGGAGAATTACATGGTGTAAAGTACACTGTGCTGCTGTATCTTTCCATCTGTCTGCTTTATTTTCCACAGCTTTTTTTTTTCACAGCTTAAAATAAAACAACAACAACAACAACAAAAGAAACAGCCTGGTAAACACATTAGAAAAAGAAGAGAAAAACAAATTCAATTATTTGAATTATTTTTACTACAAATTAGCTCTAACAACGTAACAGCTGCGGGAGACAAATCCTGTTTATTTAAAAATATAAATGAATTAAAATGAACGTCCTTCAGGAGGGTGTGAGTAAAAATCAAGTCGAAAACAATCGTCGCGTTGGCAATGATTTATTCCGTGTGAGCACTTGGACTTATCTATGGCCAACAGACTTGACACCTGGACGTTCCTTCCCCTAATGAGGAATCTCCATCAAATTTTCAAAATTGTTTATTTTCTAAAGAACATCAGCATTGACTCACCGCACTGATGAGGTCTATAGCATAGCATTCACGGCCCCGGGCTAATTAGCAATGTCTCAGGGTCTGTGTTACCTTTAATTGGTAACTGTGGTGTAAATGCTAAGACAATAATTCAGCAACTATTAATGGACCATAACTTAGAAAACGACGTTTGACAGACGACCGTCCGACTGTAGACTTTAATGTGTGTATTTGACAGGGTGGTCGTGAATGATGGTTGTATATTATGTATACGGAAACATTTTTACCATGGGCCAAGAGGGAAATGAAAATTGTCTCGGCGGTTGTCCCGGCGGCAGAGATGACACATCAAAAAAATTTTTTTTTTTTTAAAAAAAAAAAAAAAAAAAAGGAAAACTGCCTTGCCTTGGGACCGAGTCAGTAAATACTGTAACATCTTATGTTCCCACTCGGATCACCTATGGTTTCATTAATCTTAGATATTATTTCTCTCAAGACAGACAGACGGAATGAGGCTGTTCACAACACGATGTGTTTTGATAATCACAGTGTTTTATTTTGAGGCTGACGTTTTCCACTGAAGTGTGTGGAGACACAGTGTTTGTGGCTGACATGTACTCTTAGTGAATATGCTGTGATTCAGCTTCTAAAGGGCATAAGATTTATTGTGAATCCAAAAAAAAAAAAAAAAAATCAATTTACAAAAGTAAAAATCTACAATTTGTGAGACCGATAGCAACACAACGGCCGCATTTTAATTTTTTTTTAATATAATTTAAATAAGCACTGTTTGCGAGTAGTGGCGCTTTGGCCCAGAGGGTGGCGCTTTGGCGACTGCTGCCCCCACGACCTGGTAACAGATAAGCGGATGAAAATGGATGGATGGATGTTTGCGAGTATGAGAGAAGACAAACTGCTGTTTGTGCTCACAATTATGTTGAATAGGTCACCATCGCATTGGTCAACTTGGGCTATGCCAGTACTTTTCAAATAGTGGGGCGGGCCCTCGTGGGGGGACGCGGTGAGGACCTTCCAATGGAGTGCACCACTGCTGTCATGCTTGAATAATAACAAGCCTCCAGTCACTAGGTGGCAGCATTTCATACAGTGTTTTGTACAGATATAAATATACATGTTATCAGGTTCTCGATAGTATTTTAATTAGCGGGGGTGTGGGTCGAGGGGGGGGACTCTAAGTTCCAACCAGCTGACAGGTAGGAATTACAAGTGAGCGTTCCAAGTGCCATATTCTGTCACTCGGAAATATGGTTGGGAAAAGTACTAATGAGTAAAAAAAAGTGTTAGTAAACTCGAAAACTCGGTGTGAGCCCAGCCCCAGCTACAGTACATTCGACGGTGGGAGTAGCCAGAGTGCTACAGCGTAGCAGGGTCACAAAAAAGCAAAACTATGTCCAGAAAACCACCTTTACTCTTCCCCGCCGTCCCAAAAAACAGCAACATACACTGAGAAGATTCACACTGGAAGGCAACAATAAAGAGCTCCTGTTAGGTTGATTTATTTATTGAAGAAGATTCACACTGGAAGGCAACAATAATGAGCTCCAGACCAAAATGTGTGTTTTAAGTACATTTTGTTAGGTTGATTTATTTATTGAGTCAGCTCCAGAAGCAACTAATACTTTGTTTAAGTGTGCTTTAACAGAGGACGGGTGAGAAATACGATTCTGAGCAAGACCAGGAAAACTGACCAACAGTAACGGGCGATGTCAGAATGTTTGTCTCAAGACGATACCTATTACTTTTATGACAACTGTTTTCCCCCATATCGATACAGCGTTGTTATATCATTGGATTGGATTGTGATTATACTTCTGCCTTTTCCCTGCAAAGTCCACGCTTTCCCTATAGATGGCGTAGAGAACGCCAAAAGCATTTTAGCTTCAATTTTAGGACAATTGTGGCCCATGAGTCAAAAAGTTTGCCCACGCCTGAGTTAGACGATATAAACATCTACACTTTCTGAATACGCCTAACAAATGCACCATCTGCAGGAATGAACATTTTCAAATGCATTTACATAGAAAAAAGCCCAAAGTTGCTTACAACACAAGTACGATCTAAATGGCATGCTAAGTGTCCTAAAACCAAGTGGGAGTTGACTAAGTGCATCTTCAAAAAAAATATGAAGCTGCATCATGTTTTACAAGAGGTGTTTTTTTTTTTGCATGCACAGGCATATATTACCGTACCTGATACATAAATAGTACCATCAGCTAAAAAGGGCGTGCCAAGGGACAAGTCAGTGATTTCATCAAAATGTGCCTTGACTATGATGGAAGCCCATCAACAAGCTGTCTTACACTGCAATGATGTGCTTTTTGATTCCATCGGGCATTGAAGGCAACCAGGTACGTACGGGAAACAGGAATGAGAATTCGAATCAGTAATTTGCAGGGCTGATGTCAAACGAACAGAAATACTCCTGACATACTGTAGATTCAGCATAAATTTCATCTGATTCCCCGCTTGTACAATACTGGTTTCTTATGTGTTGTACTTTTTTTTTTTTTTTTTTTTAAATTAGTGTCTATAAAAATAGATGCAGTGATCAAACGCACATCACGATCTGGGAGAACAAAAAGAATTCCTCAGCAGTCACTGGGAAAGTGAGACTTGTAACTTATGTCTATCTACAGTAAGAGCAAAGTAGAAGCTCCCGAGGGGCTCCTTCACATCTGCTGTCAAAGCCGGCTGTGTGGGGAAAAAAAAAAAAAAATTAACCTGATGTTCCAAATTTTATAACCCCAGTGATTTCCATCTCTGCTGTTGTTTATGCAGATAGCTTAACAAAAAAACAAAAGAGAAACAAAAATAAACAATTTCACCTGGCATTCTGAAGGAAAATAGTAATAATATTTAGGGATGTCGGCCGGTATTATTGGACCAATATTAGCATAATTACGTAATATCTGCAAGAATCGTTATCCGTTTTTGGTCCGATAATGAAAACCCGATAACAGAAATCCTGGGTTTCGTCAAATATGCTAGAATCGCAGGGTCCTGAGAAATTTACCTCAGTTTTGGAGGCTATATATACATATATATATACATACATACATATAAATATACATATATATACATACATATATACACATATATACATATACACACATACATATATATTTACATATATACATATATATATATGTGTCTATAATGTGCTAAAATCTCTCTGATCTCTATCAATGAAAGAGTCATTCATTTTTATCTGAATAAATGATGCAGCTCTAACAAAGTGGACAACTCCTACTTCAAGTTAAAAGACAACAAGGACTGTGAGCGTATAAAAAAATTGATGGGAAACATAAGACGGAAGTTACGGGAAAGGCTTCCAATTAAATTGCAATTAAGTATTTAGAACAAACCCATGAATGATTTGCTATTAAACACTAGATGATAATGTACTATTGATTTTATTATTATTATTTTTTTAGTATTTTCTTAAAAGCCGGAAAATTGTTTTCACTCATAAGGCTGTTATGCTGCATTTCCTAAACACTAGAATACACTTCCAAAAACATACAAATATACGGCTCGCGGTCCAAAAACGGCCCACTAGGGTGTTCAATTCGGCCCGCTTAATGAATTTTGAAAATAAGATTTTTTGTCATATTATTATTGTATATATTATTTTGATAATATGAATAAATAACAATAAATACCTAAGATACTCTACTTCTTTGCATGAGAACAAAGGGAAAAGACATGGACTCATTGTTATTTCTAGTTAATTATGTTATGTTAGACAATCTTATTTTTTGTGTTAGAAATAGATTTAATAGCGTAATGACGCCATTACTAAAGCAACAAACCCACGAAGCACAATTCGGCCACAGCTGTGACAAAATGTATATCAAAAAATATCAATGAAAACATTGCACTGCAATTATAACATTATTAAAACCACAAAATGCATTTTACTCACCAAAACCTCTGATTATTCATACACAAAATTAGCACGTTGTACAAGTAATCAGTGTGTTACATACCGAAGCAGTGGACACAGAGAAAACTGTTCAAGCCAATCCAATCCAATCCAATCCAATCACTCAAATCAACGCAACTAGAAGCCTGCAAGAAAACAACGATGTTGCCAACTCTAAATCTGATTGGTTAAAAAAAAACAAAACAAAAAACAAAAAAAACAATCTCATTGACAATCTTTTTATGTTCCTAACACCTACGTTACTGATTCCCAATGCCTTAGGGCAGAATTTTTTCACCCTGGCAACACACAAGGCTGAAGTATAATTGGATGAAAAACTCGAGTGTACGTGATTATTTTATAGACATTCATGAGAGATATATTGAAAAAGTCAGTGATTCTGATGCAGAGCAGGCTTCGCTGTCCTTGACCGTACGTCACCGAATGACATTTACTATGTTGTATTGCATCATTAGTGTACACGTGTGATAAACTACAGGGTGGGGGGGGGGGGGGGGGGGGGGGGATCTGAGATTTTTCTTCGTTCTCACCCATCATCGAACAGCAATTTCTTCTATTTATATATTGTAAAACCTAGCCGTCAGACGACGTACGTCTTGAAATCAACAGTAAATGTCAAAGCCGTTAATACGGATTTCATCTTTAATGAGCAACATCTGAAATATTTTAACGACCTCTCCACCTTACATATATATATATAAATCCTATAGAAACGGTATTGATAAAAGCTGTCACACACTGCACATAGTAAATGCACGTAGCGAACACTCAGTGGAGACACTAAATAGCGTGTCATAAAAATGTGCCTCATTAACAGCGGCATCATTAGGCTGTAGGCAGCTTTGGGAGCGGGACTCAGCCATGTCACTAAGACTGTCACAGATATGAATTGCATCTAAAAAAACCCCTCTCCTCACCCCCCGCCTCCCTCTTCCCAGCTGCACTGGCTGGGTGCAACAGTGGCTCGTGCTTCATGTGCATTTCAAGTTGTCACTGTAATCCATGTCACTTTTCCGAGCGCAGCGTTGTGAAAGCAACCCACTGTGCTGTAAACGAGATGAGATGCACCCCGCCGAGAGGTGGGTGTAAGATCTGTCCTTCTTTTTTTTTTCTTGACCTTCTAATGATCCAGTCACGGGCCAGGGATGGCAACAAGACTCTGAGGGTAGACATATGCGCGGCTTAGGCCACGGTACGTGAAATCATTTTTTAAGCAACTTGCTAAGCAGATAATGAAACCCCCCTGACACGAGGGAAGAGCAGTCCTCCCATTTTAATTACCTGGGAAACTGCCAGGCAAACAGTATTACTACAGCCCCCTGGTTGGTTGACAGCCTTTGTCATTTTTTTTTTTTTCGTACAGAGATAGGGAAAACTGTCAAGTAGCCCAACCCTCCTTTAAACTTCCACATGGATTTCCAGCTAATCCCGCTGCTAAGGAGGCACTCAATGGATGCATACTGAACGGAACTGAGGAAGCAAACAATTTTAGCTGTCGCTTAAGGCATGGCTTCATGTAAACAAACTCGTCAAAAATGAAGATTTTCTCCACCCATCATTCCTTAATAACTCTAAAGAGACAGAGTAATTATAGAGGGAGGGTATTACATGCAAAGTAGTGAGAATAACACAATATCCCCAAGATGTCATTTGATAAAAATATTTCCCCTTTTTTCATGATGAAAATCTACTAAAAAAGCACTCTAAAATACATAACTTAAATACCTAACAAATGTGGATTAATCACAACTAATCCAGTGAATCAACATTTCCAAATGTGACAAAAATATCTCTAAAAATCGCTGAAACCGAAAACCAAATAAGAGCGAGCAATTTTTGTTTTTTGTGACTAAATGACAGAATTATTAATATAAGAAAATGTCTAGACAAATAATCCTAAATTTCGACAGGCGAAAAAACCTCAAAAAAACATCCTAATCGTTGACCATGCTAGCGGAAACGTGAAAATTCTAGTCTTCTAGTTTAGTGGGGCCCACCAGAGGGCGCTAAGGGGGCATGAGAAAATTGCAAAACGAATGCAAAAAAGATAAAAGCTGCATCGATATCGGTTGATACTGCACGTTAATATTGAAAAGTTAATATTGGACGTCCCTAGTTATGATTGATTGATTTCAGTGACATCATTGTACTCTTTTTGCTCATCTATTAAATAATATAAAACTTTCTGAAATGTCTGAACTTTCTTAGATGCCGACGGAGAGGATAAACCACATTGCATTATATATTTCTCGTATGATGATATTTTTATGATTTCATGAAAAGTTCTTTAGTTCCACACTGAAGTGCCACGTCCAGGTCATGATGAAGGATGCTGTCGGGGCATTCTCCTTGATCAATGTTGTCTTTCCTCCTCCGTCATTCCTCCACGCCTGCACCTCTCCGTTCTGGCCCACTCACGCTAAGTTCCACTTGAGATCGCCTCATTGCCAAGGTACGCAGTGCACTTTAACAACACTCTTTTTCTCTCGTCGAGTACCCATCGAGACACGGACAAGCACGCTCAGAGGTTATCCGGGGTCATCACGTAACAGTGGCGTTGGAGATAACAGGCTGCGCAGCATCAGACATCACAAGCCGGCTGATAAGATGAGGTTTAACAAAATAGAGAGCAGCATTAAAGTGTAAAAAACAACAACAACAACAACAACAACAAAACCCCCCCAAAAAACTTTTAACTTGATAGCCGGTGAACAGCAGCCTCAAATCTGCACAGAAGTATTTGATGTTTTGCAAACTGCAACAAAATACGTCCCAAGAGAGGAGACGGAGAGATGCTGGCTCATTTGACTTACTGCAGAGACAGAGAAGTTTAACGTAGGGAGCACTACTTCTTTGCTGCAAGGTATACACCAACCCAAACACCTATATATATATATATATATGTGTATGTATACATATATGTATGTGTATTTTTGTAAAAAAAAATTCCAGTTCTCATTGTCATACTTGACTATTCCAAAACCATGCTGCTAATAGGAAACATTGTGGTTTTCGGCGTCTTTTGATCAGCCCACAGATGCTCCGCGAGCCCTCTTTAATATGCACCAGCCCACAGACCATATGGAGACGCTTCTCGATTACATGAATGGGCTGAAATCATACAGTACGAAAACCTGCAGTCATGAATATTTCTTTTACTTACGAGTCTGGCATAATAATCAACCGTTAATAAAGATGTCAGACGTCCTGGGACACATACGGGTGCAAAGAAAGGCTAATGCAGGGGTGCCAAACATACGGCCCGTGGGCTGAAATCGGCCCGACGGCGGGGTTCAATCCGGCCCAATTGATTTTTGAAAGTAAAGAAATGCAAAAACACCTCATGTCCATGATGTTTTTTTCAATTGAAATTTCATTAAATATGAATATTTTCTAATATACTTGTATGTAAAAAAAACATGGACGTTTTGTTATTTATAGGTAATTATGTTATGATTGTACTGGCCCCGCCCACTTGACATTTAATCCTGCATCCCTGGGCTAATGTATTTACACACACCAGAGATGTAGCATAGAGGCGAAGCTAATAAATAGTTTCCAAAAGTTATGAAATATTACATAGTCATTAGACTCAATTTATTATATTATTACATATAAAATTACTTTACATTCAATCACAGTGGAGCAGTGGAGATTTCATATCCACTAGTAATCACTATTATAGCCCCCCCCCAAAAAAATCAGCAGCCCTTTTTCACAACTTTCATCTTTTTTTCTTTTTCTTTTTAGTGGATGCCAATGTAAATATAGAAAATCCCAGCCTCGATAAAAGGGAAAAGATGATAAAGTCTGACTGACATCTCCTGTAACCAGGCCGCCAGCTCGCAAATCAATATACACTTAATAAGGGCTGACAGTAGACGTATAAAAATAGCCAGAGATGTTTTGTCGTTTGAAAAACCTTGATTATTAATAAAAAGGAAAAATAATACTGTTCCACATCCACAGTGTGGAGCAAACGTGTTATATGATTTAGTCTCAGCCTTAAGTCGGGCTTTTAGCTTAATGCTAATGTCCTACCAACGTGGTACGGTGCACTTTAACAGCCTGTGTGGCTGTACTTAATACTGTATTTTACAGTGATTCCTCCTGTTCTCTCTGTCATTCCTCCCCTCTTTTCTTCTCTTTTGTTTTTTTTTTTTTTTTGCCGAGACAGACGGCACACTGAGCCTGGATCTGCCGGAGATGTCTTCCTGTTTAAACAGAGACTTTTTTTTTCTCCCCCACTATTGCCAAAAAGCTTGCTTAGTGTGTGATTTAATTTCAGTTCTGGATAATATACATTCAAATTAAATATATTGGTTGAAAATACAATCTTATATTTCGAATCTGTACAGCCCAGTGAGATGAATGTGTCTAATACAATATATATACGTCAGGGGTACTCAATCGTTAGACACCTAAGATACTTCGGATGTTTTTATGTCTTAGATGTCAAACTCAAGGCCCGGGGGCCAAATGCGGTCCGCCAAGTTATTTTGTGTGGCCCGTGGGAGAATAAAAATTATTTTATGAAGTCCATGCAACAGAGTATCTAAACGTGATCATTTTTTTTATTAGACAGCAATTAAAAATATTCGTAATTAATACATTATGGAGTAGTTACAGCTTTACAGCTTCCATTTACGACCGGCCCTTAAAGGGGAACTGTATTGCTGATCGAGATTATGATGTTACCACTGCGTTAGTGTAGGTGTGACATAGGTTCTTATGTACCGTATGCGAGTACGACAAAAATCAAGTTACCGTAGGAACGGGAATCCGACGTTAGCGGAGGACCACCTGCACCTTAATCTTTAATAACGTTGAATAATAATAAGCAAGTAATAGGTGTATTTTTATACGTCTTATTTCTGCTGCAACATCCAAAACCTCTTCTCCCTTAGGATTCTACTCGCAGCTCCGTGTCCTTTGTGTATTCCTGTCTCTGTGCGCTGCAAATTTCTTTTTTTAATTTCCTGCATACAGCGCATTTTAAATGAAAGGAGGCAAAAAAAAAAGATAACGAGAAGATCACAAAAACCTTACGATTACTTTACTTATTTTTTTTTTTGAAAAAATACATACACTACAGTATGGCCCCATGATCCACTGGTACGTTCAGAGTGATGCCTGTTCTGATTCAATAAGATTTTTATGTGTTAACAATATGTGCCGTAACTATTGTAATAAGCTGTTGCAATTCTACATAAATATTCAACAAGGATGTGCCTCCACAAAGTAATTACAACACTGCTGGTAGATGTAGTCTATAGGGTACAGATCAGGGTGCACTGCACCAACTCCCTGAAAATAATCGCTATGTAGTAAATCGTTAAAAAAAAGTAAAGTATTATTTCATACAAAAGGAAAGTATTGCGTCAGACACGGGACAATAAAGGAGCGACAAAGGGCCGTTCCTATGATGTACAGTGTTCGCATCAATTTGCTGCCATGGTCGTCATCGGATAGCAGCAAGTGAGGCTGACGTTAATGACGATTCTCAGTACCAGTCTGCTTCACCTACTGAAAGCTTTTATTAGTGGTTGGAGGCACTTGTTCAGCAGAGCTGGTTAATTTTTAACATGTCTCTTCATTTATTTATCTTTCCTCATGCAAAGTCCCTCTGTGTCGTCCGCCGCGCGCCCCCCGAAGAAGCCTCACCGACGCGCTGCTATAGTGTACCGCCCGTGCAGTCACGCAGTGTATGAAGTGTCTGAGTGTGCAGCGGGTTGGCTCCTGTGACACAATCACAGTCGCCGAGATCGTTATTAAAGATTAATCGTCATCGCTCGCCCGCCTTCTTCGTTCTTATGTTGTTGTCTACGGGTTTGTTAAGGCGTTAAATTGTCAAAGCGTTGGCAGGCGGGGAATTTGGCTCGAAGGCAAATTGTGGCCTCTCACGGCCCAACTTGGACCGTTATTAGCCACTTCATGCCTCAACGAGTTAGCGTCCGACTTGCTCAACTTTTTTTATTTCTATTATTAATTTTTTTTCTAATGCTTACAGTAACTACTATATATGTTATCTCTAGTCTTTGTCTGATAAAGATAACTACTATTTTTTAAAATTTCCTACGCTCAATAGTCCGGAAATTACAGTAATTTTGGACACACTCTTTTGTCTTGTCTATGGATTTTTGTATGTACAGTATATAGTAACATTCGATAATTTGATTGGCTTTGACTATCTTCTGCTTAACATATATTGCTTAGACAGGGGGTCCTCGAGCTACGTCGGAATTTCATTCCTACAGTACGACGTAGTCGGAACTCACTTTCATAAGTACCTCGGTCAGTCAGTTACCTACGCTGACACACTGGTGACATCTAGGACAATCTAGGACATGTGTTGTACAACAGGCGAACGTAAACAACGCAGTCTTCTGCGTACAGTGCCAAACGATGAGCGTTCATCTGCTCTGCTTGCCAACTAGTTCCCACGCTAAATTTGTTTTAATGCCGTATATCCATCGGAATGGTGGAACAAGACTGAAGGTAGATGGCGAAGTAACCATGAAACGCAGAAAATACACACCAGGCCACCTGGTGGTAGATTTAGAGTGCGAGTTTTTGCAATATCCAATATTTGTTGTCACAGGAGGCGCCATTTGGGACATGGTGGTTCTTCTGGGCATCGAACCTAGACTCTGCTTGCAAGGCAGGAGGTGCCAGCTGTTACGCCATGGTACCACCAAATACTCTGTTCTTCTTGTTCCTTAATGGCCAACCACTAAATCCTTCCAATCACCACATTGAGACCGAGCCATCCAGCCAGTGATCAGCCAATGGGTGGCGTGAATCAAGGCCAATCCAAAAATATATACAAAAAAACTGTTCATCCCTCACATTCATAGCTATGACTTATTTAAAGTGAACATTGAAAGTAACGTATTTGTGTTTCAAGTACTGGTCTACTTGAACCAATGAGAGATCATTTTTGATGTGCGATATTTGAATAATGCCATACCATTATTGGTAAAATAAATATAAATAACGGCAGATTCCATTGTAAAAGCCGATGCCTATTGAAATTTACACACGCACAGGATACCTACTTAGTAATCCATTTACATAAGAAGTGCCTTAAAATGCATTGGAAGGCACTCTGATGTAAGTGCCTTCTAATGCATTCGCAGAGAGATAACGCTGATACTGAACATAATAACGATGCGGGCATACCGCGAGGATTACGTGGGATTGAAATAACCACATTGCTTTAACAATTTCGATGTCAAACGTATTAAACTGTTCCGATGTGACATTTGAAATAAATCGCGGCGTGTTGGTTCACGGAGGTTCTGAACTGAAAGGAGGGACTGTTAGGAAAAGAGCGCACGTAAGAAGCTTTGCATGCATAAACACCAGAAGACATAATGCAAGTCTTCTTTCCAATGTTTCATATTACACACCGTGCATATGAAACGTTAACGATCTTACGGCGGTTTCATGCTAATGGTTATTAGAGTAGTTTGATCACCCCCCCACCCGCCCCC
>NC_024323.1:4724250-4731407 GCF_000523025.1 Cynoglossus semilaevis | reverse complement strand
CCTCTGTGCAGTTATCGATTATCCGCAGAAAGGTAGGCTGTACAAAGACCAGTAAACAGCAGGTAATTAGTATTTCTGGACCTTTGGCAGGATAATGTTTTGTGTTGCTTGCATTTGTATGCATGAAAGCAGACGAGGCAAAGCTCGCACACAAAGATAACTGGGGAAACACGCGCGCGAGCTCAAAACCGAGGCTACATTTTCTCTCTAAGCCCTGTTTGGGAGCACAATTAAAAGATACTTAAGATTTTAATTAAAGCCTCCAAGATTGATAATCTGAGAAGCTTTATTGTCACTAACGTATGAAAATGGCATGTGAAAATGGTTCCCCGTGAAACCAGGCACTGAAGGAAAAATACCATTATAATTATTTAAAAAAAAAAAAAAAAGCTAACATAGGTTTCAGTAATGTGATATACCTGAAGTTGTGCATGAAAACATAATGCATCACTCCTTCTCCCGGAGGAGGAACGGCAGACTCAGAGTATAATTTAAGAATGTCAGGCTTTTATATTTCTTATATTTATATTCATGAAGTGTTTCAGCTTAAGGAACCCGTTGCGGTTCATGATATAATCAACACAGGCAGCTGCCTGGGGCAACAATGTCTCAGGAGGTGTATAAAAGAGGCAAATAAAAATTAGTTGTCACCCTCCTTAAAAAAAAAAAAAAAAAAAATCCTCCACTCCAAAAATATCTGATAACAACATATCAAAATCCAGAAATAGCTGCGACACGTATCAGATAATCTTTGCAGATAAAGATGATACATTTGTCCACAACTACAAAAGATAAGCTTTTCATTAATGTTTTCATCTTGCCTGGTAAATCTCGTGATTACAAATATACTTTAGTCTACAGTGCTGCAGCTAAATGCATTCATTAACGTATTATCACTTGTTTTCCAAATCCAACACAGTCCCTTTGTTTCATATGAAGTATTTCTGATACTAGGTTTTACCCTGACGCTCAGTCACACATGCAGAAATGATCGAAAATGTGAGAGTTTAAATACAGTTTGTCTGCTCCGACCGTCACAATCGAACTACACGTCGTCTTTGTGACGACGAGTGTGGACGTGAATCCAAACTCCTGCGCCGCCAATGTGACCCTTGACCTCTGGCTATTAAAATATTCAGCAAGCCCTGGAAGTTGTTTACAGACAAACAGTGTTCTGCTCACCTCCTCCAGCCGCAGGTCGTGCTTGAAATACTACGTGTGCGGCCGGAAAATGATTCATTCATATAAATAGCGACGGACATTTGACTGAAAAGATCAAGGACAACAACAGACAAGCTACCAAGCTAACAGACCAGCTAAGGCACGTCGCTGTCCCGTCTTTAGATTACCCACAATGTGTTGCCAAAATGTATAACGTTTGACTCACAAATCAAAAAGTCGCATCTTCCTCTTTTCACTGCATTATTGTCAGGAAAATTGAAAAGAAAAAATCAATATTGACATTTTTAGGACACAAAAACTAACAGTGGAAAAAAAGATCTCTAAATTGATGATACTCAGACACAAAAGATAACACAAGATGAGCAGGTAATACAACCATATGTTTCTGTCGTAGCTTAGACTAAAAACGAGCGCCGAGAGAGTTTTATCAGCTAGCATCTCAAGTCATTCTTCCGACTTTTTGACTCCACCCACAGGACGTCAACTTGTTCCCGACATTGTAACCAAACAAATATATCACTTGAAGGTGTGTAGTGACGATTTAAAAAAAAAAAAAAATAGTGACTTTGATTTGATTATGTCCAAATAAATATTGAAAAACTTCGGCAAAACGGATCATGTCATTATGTTGTGTCTTCTAACGTCCCACGTACGATATCAAGGTAATGGTGTTGGGGTCGACATCTGATTGCAAAATCCATTCAGTTTAGTTTTGAAAGCGAGTAAACATTACGAACACATTTTTTAGATAATCCGCGATGAGGTGACCAAAGGTTTTATTGAAAAGCTTTTAAGCTTATTGAGGGTTTTCTTTGCACATATTGCAGCTGGGTATTATGAGGACAGACTGTACAGCTGGGAGGAATCTTTGAGGTCACTGCAAAAATTAACTGCCTCTATCTTCAGCAGCAGAGGGAGCACACTGATGTCTTATTTCAAAGCTATTATTTAGAAACTCCCATCCTCCTTCCCTAAGCACTGATTACCAGACAATCAGCAGGTGGTTTCCTCCGTGTGTACTAGGCAACAGCGGATCATCAATTTCAACTGTGACATTTGCTGTCCACAAAATGAAATACTCGTATATTTTGAGCACGTTTCGTTCATAGAGAGAGATGGAAAACTGCCTTATACAAGTCAGGGAAGTGTGCGGGCGTGCGTCTGTGTGTGTGGAAAACACAACAACAACTTCTGTGTGGCATGACCCACCATTAAGGAGCATTTGTTTTGGATCACTTACTCCAAAATGTCAGCACCGTGAAAGGCTGCCACTGTTTTTCCAATAGAAGGGTCACTCATTCAAAACCCCTGCAGCTGTACATGTGTATACATTATGTATGGGCTGGCAAAACACCAAAGAAAGAAAATTAAAAACAACAAGCTTACACTTAATTAAATGTGTGTTTTTTAAAAAACAATGCTAGCATAAGGAATGATACTTCATTGGTTAAATGGAAAAAAACAAACAATACAATAACAAAAAAAATGTGAGATACAGATACTTCCATTCCTACGGTGCGACATAGATCAATTTTAAGTCAGAACTCACTTAAGTCCCACACACAAGTACACATAACTCACATAAGTACCTATGCGAGTCACCTACGCTAACACAGTGGTAACCATCATAATTTCAGGACATAAAAACATCAGAAGAGTCTGAGATACACTTAGGTGCCATAATGAAGGGAAAAAAGTCCCCCTAAAAAAAACCCAATTTAAAAAAAAAATAAAAAAATACATATATATATAAATATATATATATATTTAGCTAATTTAGCATTTTCCGCATATAGCGTCATGTTACAGTCAACAACTAGTTCACTTGCAAACACGTTGGCGAGTTTTAATGCTGTACGTCAAAATGGTGGAACGCTATTATTAATAATTAATTCTTAATAAATATATTGAAGACGCCATTAATAATTAATTCTTAATAAATATATGACGCTAACGTAACCACGAAACACAGCAGGTCGAGGACATCGTAAACCGAGGACCACATCAACAAATGTGTACTAGAACTTAATATCTATAATCTGATTGGTTACCACAAAACAGTAATGTGACAGTATGTTGAAAGGCAATGAGGAACAAACACGGGACAATCCATGTCCTTATTGTATTTAAATATAGAAAAATCCTATATAGGTAAGAGAGAGGGCCAGCACTCTATCCTAATGAATTATTAAAGTGCCCTTCTAATGAAGCTAAGCAGTCACAAAATTGAATAAACTTCAAGGAGGACCCAACTAATTAAAACAACCTTTTCAAAAATGCACATTTACAGAGGTGTTGCAGGTCAGGTTCAGTGGCTTGGTATTGCTGCCATGCTCCCTGATGGACAAGCCGCCCCTGGGCGCAGCTGTCTCTTTCCTGACACCCAGTGACCCGATCGATCAGGGCTACTGCCAGTCTTCTTGAGAACTGCCAATACCCAGTGCTCTGCCAAAATAAAGGCATCAATTGTGCATCTAGTACAGAGCTAAGCATCACTGCATAAGTCAAGTGCAATTCCAACAGGGAAGTCTAAAGTTTCACGCACTTCTGATTCCATCCTTCTGATTTTCAGTTCAGGAAGATTAAAAGACGCCAACAGTTTTTGGGGAAATTAAAAATAAAAAGAGCAAAACACAATGATAAAAATAAAAAACAACCATGATATATAACAAGGAAAGAAACAGTTCCTAGCAGAAAGGGATAATTACTTCACATTTTCTAGTGCTTCTTTCATCCATTGAACTGTAAGATGTGCCTGACAGAAATTCAGGTCCAATACACTATAAAAAAAAAAGAAGAAGTAAAAGCCAAACCTGCAACCTTAAGAACTCTCTGAGTGCTATTTTAAGCAAAAACAAAACCTCATTATAACACAAATCTGTGGAGACGAGTGAACGACGAAAGCTCTTTTCTATGAAATTGACGTTCGTACATACAATCTTACTAAAGCTTGTTGGAAATTATATAAAAATTAAATAGAAAAAACATTTCATGCCTTACACAGTAACTGAAGCTTCCTCATATCGATGTTCATAATCTGAGGAACTGAAGCTTCCTCATATCGATGTTCAACTTATTTGTCATAATCTGAGAATCTGAGAAATTCGATGTGTTTGTAAAGAGGGGGAAAACTTTAACTAAGTAGTTATTTAAAATATTAATAGAATTAAAAGGTATTGCATGCGTTTCCGTTGTTTGCTTTCATTTATTTTTCTATGTTGATATACTGTAGAACAAAGTTGTAAATGGTTTAACCTGGCTTTCTGACTGTTTTGAGTGGAATTTCACAGTGCGTCGAAACAACATCTTTGTAAACAAACTCTTCTTCATGAAGAAAAAGAAAGGATAACCAGTACTTTTGGTCAACTCATAAAACTGATGTATTAACAGAAAGGTTCAACTATTGTAACTGGTAACAGAAAATAACACAATGTACACTATTAAGCTTTGGTTTTACTCATTTGATAAATTCTCCATGAATAATGCGTTTACTGCTGTTTTTAATCTTTTTGTTACGTCACAGAATTACCGCATTTACGTGATTTATAACGTTTAAACTTAAACTATTTATTGAAAATGTTTTAAAAAAAAGAAAAAAAGAAAAGAATTTATGAAAAGAAATACAGTTCAAACTATTTCATACAGACAATTAGGAGTTAACTTACCGACGTCAACAGCTAGCAGCAAACCCGACACGAAAACAGCCGACATTTTTTAGCCACTTACCCGCAGCCTCTTCAGACGCGTGATGGACGCTGTGGAACTGCGCAGTATTTACGAAGAAAGCCTAGTGGTTATTTACATCACCCTAGTTTGTTTCCATCCGGCTTACTTCGACCTGTTGCTTGGTTGCGTCGCATTTAATCCTGTCTAAAGTCTGTGGTTCCGCCTAGCTGCTTAGCTCGTCCGTATTTATTTATTTATTTATTTATTTATGTATGTACGTATTTATTTATTTATTTATTCATTAGTTTGCTTGTGTTTGTATTTTAATTCAGGTCATTTTATTCCCTTTTAGTAAAACTGACTTAACAGTAATAGAAGCCTAACCCCATAGTAATCTATGTAAGGGGCTGCATTTATAACAATAATATAATAATAACTGTTATTATTATACTTTTTTTTTACTTTTACGATTATGACGTCACCACTGTGTTAGTGTAGTGTGAGTGACATAGGGGCTTATGTACAGAACGTGTTCCAGCTCACATGGAAAATCGAGTTACGTCTCTTCATAGGACCTGAACTCCGACGTAAGTCGAAGACCCTACGTTAATTACTTAATAAACACCAACCCTTTACCATCTGAAAGCTTCACCCGGAGACCGACTTGTCATTGCTGACACTAACGTGGAACGCGGCTCTGACACACTGGGAGAAGTCTGAAGCCGAGGCTTGTTTGTTGCGCTTCTATTATTAACAGTGCAGTGTTAACACTCAAAGCTCAACAGAATTGATACAGTGCAATTAACACGTGCGAATGGAAAAAAAATACATAAATCTTACAGACGCGGATGGCACGACTGTGTGGGAAGTGTGGCTAATTTCATACTTTAGTATAGACGCGGGTGAGAATGCTCCGGAATATTGTTCACCCACACGCTGGCTTGTCCAGATTAAATGGGTTGGACAGAGTCTCCCACAGTATTTAATCAGCTTCCCCAGGCCATTACCCAGTGTAGGAGAGTACAAACAGTCTCTAGTCTCTCTGTGCTAACTCCCATTAAACCAGCATGACAAGGGCAAGCACTAAAGGAGGCGGTGGTACCACGTGCGTGCGCTTTGGTGTGTGGGTGCATGCGTGTGTTTTGTGAAGAAAGAATGGGGGGGGGGAGGTTGTGGGTTGTCTTTCAAAAGCTGGGGATGATTGACAAGAGACAGGAAGTCCGCAGGGACGAAGTGTTAAAAAAGAACATCTGAGCCACAACTATTCCCTTGTCTAACCCTGCATGACCTTCATTAACGGAATGAATGCTGTAACTCTAAAGCTGTGGTTTCCCAGGAAAGGAAATAATTCAATAATAAAATAGAGTTTTCCAAAAAGAAAGACAGAACATACAACAGGAGGATGGTGAAGGAAATTAAGAGAATTATTTCTCTTCTTTCTGCTTTTTTCGACTTTCTCGTCAAAAACCGGTGACTCACCACAAGCCACACACCAGGGCTTCATCTGTCCTCGCTTGACTTTTCCCTCACGTAAAAGCAAACAAACCCCCAAATGAAATAAAGGCAGCGCAGTGAGCTTGAAGTGAGCGAAGTTTAGTTGGACCGCTACAAACTAAGTTACTTCCACTCTGTTTTGAAATAACTATGCAAATCTGTGACGTTTCTTGTTTTATTATATTTTTTGTCTTCTCCGATGTTTGACACACAGTTGTTTTAATGGTTGTTTTGTCTCAAGTAGCATGTATATACACATATATGTATGAATATGTGTGTATATATATATATATATATATATAATTAGGTTTCCTCTTAATAAATACATCACTTGTATATATATAAATATACATCCATATATTTATATATGTATAAATATATGGAACAAATAGAAATGCATACAGTATATTACTGATGTGTTCAATAAGAATAATATATATATTACTGAGTTGCATCTGTATATATTATATATATACTGTATACACATACATACACACATACATACATACATACATCTATACATATTAAGTGAAATACTGAAATACATGCATCAGACATTTTTTACTATCTATTTATTCAAAGAATTACATACTGTAAATATATATTTATATATTTTTTTGCATTTGTAAAGATTAAGGTATAGAACCCACAACCTCTAGCAGCACGGAAACAACAGCTAAAATCAAGCCACCGAGACAAGTTCTTAGACTGACTCAGACTCCTGTTGGTGTAAATATATGAAACACAGCGTCTCAAACAAGGACACACTATGATGTCATTATGATGCAGACAGAAGCTGCTGTGAGAGGACACAC
>NC_024323.1:4712380-4724207 GCF_000523025.1 Cynoglossus semilaevis | reverse complement strand
TACAATCTCTTCTTGTATCCATTAAAGTCTTGATTCAAAGGCCCTTTGGAGAAGACTGAGGAGATTTACTTTAGTCTCTACAATGTGAGCCACAAGAACAAAAGCAGGAACCAGATCCTAAGCTGGTGAAAGAAACATTCTGACCATCGCTGCAGGGGAGCAGAAAAAAGTAACTAAACAAAAGATAGGCCTAAGAGCAATAAAAAACCAAAACAACACATGAATAACATTGCATTATGTAAGAAGTGCTATTTTTCAGTCTTGGATGAATTACTGGTGAATATTCTATGGCAAAGTGATTAATATTATAGCTGAACATGTCTAAATATTTAATGCTAGTGAAGTTTTTTTTTTTTTTCAAAAACACTGATTAAATTATCTGAGTCACTGCAAATTCGTTAACTGCATTAAATAAAACTATGAATAATACATACGGCTGTTTAAGCGAGGATTTATATACTTAAAAAAAATGACATTAAAATATAAATGCCAGATCTGCCAATGCATGAATGAAGACGGCAGCGTCGTCTGTAAATCTGTTAAAGCATCAGAGAGTGAGATGAAGTTTGTGCCTGTGGTCTGTGGTTACAAATCCCAGCAGAAAACATTTTCAAAAAATGATAATGAGACCTGCAAAAAAAAAAAAAATTACTGAAAAACTGCTTTTTGTTACAGAAAAGTTCTGAAGGTGACCTTGAAATAACCCTGAGCAACAATAGCGACAAAAATATAAGAATGTTTGAATTGAAAAGCACTTATAATGAATTTTTTTTTTTTTTTTTACTTTTTTTTTTTAAAATTCACTTGCAGTAGGAGGCGGGAAACAGCAAGAAATGACTACAGAATGTGGAAAAAATAAAACTATATTTTTTTTTTAAATATTCGTTTGATAGTAGACAGTAGAGTTCCACAGATTTTTAGCTGTTCATTCTGATGGAAATTCCTCAGTGAAATTTGGGTTTGGAAAATGTGCACATCATCCTTTGTAAAAAAAAAAAGTCATCTGTCACCCTTTACCACTAGGAAGGGGACATTTTCTTCCTTCTGCATCTACATCATTTGGAATGCATCTGCATCCACACGCGCAGCTGTGAACGCACCACCACCGAGTGACAAATTGCAACATTATTTCGGCAGAACAACATCGGAAGCGGAGGAAGTCATTACTTCCCCTGATTTGAGGGCGTTTTCCTTCGGTTAATCTGATGTGATGTGTCCAAACGCAGAATTTTTATTGCGAGAAAGACTGCTTTAATGTTGTGACGACAAACCCACGCTGTTCAAATTAATCCGTTTTTGTTTTTTAGTGTGAACAGTTCAGTGATTCAGTCAAAATAATGATCATCACAATAACAGTATGAATCAGCTTCAGTCTTCAAAACCCACAACAATATCGGGAGATTTATCGGATCTTTGCTCGTTTGCTTGATTTGTCGTAACAGTTTCGGTCGTCCCTGCCACTTCAGCAACCAGCCATGAAACTGGTCAAAAGAAGAAAAAAAACAAAAACGCTTAATTCGTGCTGTCGTCTTGGTTAAATTCCACAAATCATCAAGAGGATTTAGTGATTAATTTGTCAACTGGGTTGAACAAGGATGAAATTGAAGACCGTTGGCAGTTTTTGGTCGTTTTCTTGTTTTTGTTTTTGGTCCATTTTTGGTCCGTCTTGTGTGTACATGCCACTGTTGGTGTGAACTCAGCCTGACATGCTGCTCATATCCAGGACGTAGAGAGGCCCAATTAGGAGGCCACAGACGCTTGTACAGCCAAATACTGGATCACTGATCACTGTAGGCAGAGCTAAGGCTGCTTAAGCCTGACACCATCTACTGCGCGAGGAAACTTATTAAGGCCGTCTCTCTGATTTGTAATAATTGGAAGTGTGATTGGGAACCCTCCTCGACGACGTTAGTTTCCACTGTATATTTAGGAGTGAGAATTATAGCCTTGTTAGTTTTATCATCCTTAATTTAGCCTGTAACTTCTGAGAAGAAGAATTTTTTTTTCTCTTCGCATTCACCCAGTCGACTCAGTTTAAAATCCCAGGACAGGAACACTGTAATGCAATGTGAAAATATCCTATTGCACAAACATATAAATCAAAGTTTTGTTATTATTCTTCATCCTGTCTGAACATCACTTGTTTGTTTTTCATAAAATATATTCTAGATTATCGGGGTCCACACAAGGAATGTGAACGCAAGTGATGCTAAGTTCCTGTACATGTAATTATGTTGAGGACAGAGGTGGAAAGTAATGGATTACAATTACTCCAATTACTGTAACTGAGTAGTTTTTGTGAGTAATTTGTAATTTTTTTTTTCAGGCTGCCCCTGGCAGGTGCCAAGCATTTCTCTGGGAATTGAACCCAGGACCCTCTGTGCTCTGCCTCCAAGGCAGGCATGCTAACCAGTACATTATGGAACCGGTAAAAGTATCTTTACTTTGTCTAAATTCCCAGGACCCTCTGTGCTCTGCCTCCAAGACAGGCATGCTAACCAGCACATTACGGAACCGGTTAAGTAAAAGCATCTTTACTTTGTCTAAATTTTACTCAAGTAAAAGGAGGAGTATGCAGCTAAAGAATCTACTCTAGTAAAAGTAAAAAAAACACTTAAATTAAAATGTACTTTGAGTAAAAGTAATTTAGTTACTTTTGATTACTAGATTACTGCAAAGAAGGGTCATAAAGTACTTGAGTCAAAATCCAAAGTAAAAGTAAAATGACCTATTTCCAAAACTACTTACTACTTACTTACTACTACTACTTAAATTACCTATTTCTAACTCAACTACAGTAACTTGAGTAAATGTAATCTGTTACTTTCCACCTCGGTGTGGGACAAATAATGGGTAACAGACAAAGGTTGTAGTTGGCAGGAGGAGCCTGGTGGGCTTGTTTATGCTAAACTCAACACAACACCTCACCACGGCAGCCTGGAGATGTGTCTGCGGCACGAGTTCTTCCACAAACAAGGATAAAATGAGACAACGGTGGAATGGTCTGCCGTCAATACATCTATATCTATATTTATCGACCCGGCGCGCTCCCTCTTTAAAAATGTCTGCGTGCAGAGGAAATGAGGACGCATGGGAGACAGTTAAAGCAGTGTGTTTGTTTCAATGTGCACTTATGGAGTTATGCATCACATTTTTTGGGCAACCTTTCAAATCTTTGGATTTATCGTCGTTGAAAGGCATTATGGCAGTGCTTTATACTTAGCTTCGCATAAGTGAGCATTTATTTGGATTTCTCGATATGGCGAGCTGAAATATTTCCAGTTTTACAGACACGTGGCCATAAAACATAAAGTCGACAATAAAAGCCTTACTGACAACGACGTATCTTGCACGTAAAGAGAACATATCAAAAAAGGGCATTCAGATTTCCAATAGTCACTCAAACTGCATCGTTTTTGTTTTGGAAACTCAAAACATTTGCGTATCTCTACGACAGGGTACCGTCATTTCCAGACTATTGAGCGCACCTGAATATGGTCGGCACTGGTCTGTAGATCATTTGGTACAGGGCCCAAGTGGGACACAGTAAAAAAAAAATTGGAATCCACAGGGGGGCCTTAGTGATCTGCTCCAGGGCCGAAGCTAACATTAGCTTCGGGGCTATTCACAGACAGAGAAACACTACTAGTATAACACACAGTAGCCTACCAGAAAAGTCATTGATCGCTTATCCATAAATTAGCCGCATTGTTTGAGCGGATCAAAGCGTGCGAAAAAAGTAGCGTAAATTACGATATTATTTTTTTCCCCGTGGGGCTTTTTTGG
Source organism: Cynoglossus semilaevis (assembly GCF_000523025.1). Taxonomy (NCBI): domain Eukaryota; kingdom Metazoa; phylum Chordata; class Actinopteri; order Pleuronectiformes; family Cynoglossidae; genus Cynoglossus; species Cynoglossus semilaevis. Next base: position 4,720,421 of record NC_024323.1, on the reverse strand, counting down.
TGGTGCCCACGGGCAGCCAAAGTTATGTGAAATGTAAGGCAAAGTGACAGAAATGCTAATCAAGGATCAAATCAGACACTGCATTACCGTCGATGCACATCAGAGCTTGAATGATTTATTAGGCAAAGTTGGAGCAGGCATCTCTGCGCTGAGCGCTCGTGGGTAAACACGACTTTAGCTCAGGGTACGCAGCTAAACAGCTTCTCCCTTCTGCTCTGAACACACAGCAGTTTAGCATAAGGTTGCCTGGTAATGTGCTATATCTGAGCAAGTCTCTTTCTGAACTTTCCTGAGACTGTATGATACACACACCTACATGAGAATGCTGTTGAAAACCTCGCAAGTTTATGTTTACGAAAAAAATTCATGTCTTTACTGCAGTTTAAGGCTCTCAGTCCACGGAGTAACTCAATTTACGAATCAAAGTCATGAAGCTTGCTTTTTTTTTTCCACAGTACTGTCTGCAAATGGCAGCAGGAACGCAGAGGAAGAAAGTCAATTCGAGTATCCACTGCGGTGATGCCAATTAATTCTGAATTTCTTTGTGAGTGAACTGTCGAAAGTGGGTCTGGTTTGATGGATAAACAATGCCCCGGTGCTTGATTTAGCTGAGCACTAAAAGCAAAAACACAACTCCATTCAATCATCGCTTTCCCGAAAGTGTTCTTATCATCTATCTGGGCTGAGTGCAAAGTTGTAAAGGGATCATCAACTAAAAAGCTGCCAATTAGACACTATTTTCATCTCATCAACAAAAGCCGCCGGCGAGGGCATTCCGCATTCGGGGATAAAGTCCAAATAAATAAGCAGCTTTTTGCACATGTAAACATTATTATAATTCTGTCAAATGTTTTACCGTCAAAACAAAAACACTGTTCAGTTTATATTATTGTTTTGTTTTATATTATCCTCACTTTGCTAATTGCTAGCTGGACTCTGAAATGTGAATGAAAATATGCATTTTCTTTTTGTTTAATAATACGATTTAAAACAACGTCTGCATCCTCCTGGCGCTTACTTGAACATATTTGGTAAACATTTAGCATGTTTTGCTGAATAGCATTTGCATTAGCTAACGTCTTTGTAATTAAATAATCTGAAGTAATGTCTAAATGTCCTCGAAAAAGGTTCCCTGCGCCAGACCACTAGAAATTAGAAAGTTTTAATATCAAGTAAGATTAACTAACTAACTTTAGCATTTACTAGCTTTTAGCCTAAAATATAGCTTTTTTTTCCCCTTTGTTTGGGTTTAGGCTAATTATAAATTAGCCAAATTTATGTTTCCGTAATGGGTCAGTAAACCCGCTAAAAATTCATTTTACAATTTGTTTTTTTCAAACATTTTTCTAACAAATTTCATATTCATAAGCAGAATTTAAAAGCAAGGCAGTAAAATCGTAAAAGCTAAGTCCTAAGAAAGTATTTACCAATTTGGGGGAAATGTAATGATCTGAAACAGATTTTTATTGGTTTCAATTTGGAGTATCAACACAATAACTGCCTGAGCTCCGTTTATTGCGTAAATATTTTTTTTTTTTTAAATATTTGGAAAACATGACTAAATCTGCACTACGGGAAGATTATTATTATTTTATCACGTCTACTTTCAGCTACGGCTACATTAAATATTCACCTGTTTTCTTTCTTAGCACCAAATCCACCGAGGATAACATCACTCTGTTTGTGAACATTTCTATTTAAAATACACATCTGTATTCATTTCATAGGGATTCTGTAACTGTAAGTCCTCTGGCAGACTTGTGAGGACGTGGCGCCTTACTTACCTTTTGTTCCATTACGGGCAGTATGAATCACTGTTGCATGAGAGTAGCCTGCAGCAGTTTATGCTTTCAAGTGAAAAGTGAAAGGAAGAATGTTAGTGGGAGATTAATGGCACGAAAACAATAGAGATGAGTGTACGCGTGTGGAAACGGTGCATGTTTCCTTTTTTAACTTAAAGTATATTCCGATTCATTCATTTATTTATTTATTTATTTACCCTAATGTCAGGCATTTCAAAACAGAAAAGGCAACTAAAAAGCCTTGCCAAGTTCTTTCACCTCTCCATTTTAACAGACGTGGAGAATGCCCTTGTAGGCTACATACGGACTTGTAACTCAGCTAATCAATATTTGCTAGAAGATCCAACTGATTTAAAAAAAAAAACAAAACAAAACAATGCTACTTGCTGTACACGCATCATCAATTAACAGTGATTCGCTTTGTGTTTGTTTGAATTCGTACCCTGCAAATGTACTACGATTTAATAAAGAAATGTAGTAAATATGTCTATTTAGAGTACCGTAATTTCCAGACTATAAGCTGCTACTTTTTTTCCCATGCTTTGAACCCTGCGGCTATTTAATGGATTTTTACAGGCTAACAGCACAAAGTGAAGGCAGCTAGCCCCAGAGCTAATGTTAGCTTCGGCCCTGGAGCAGATCACTCCTGTTGATCCCCCATGTGGATTCCATTTTTTTTTTACTGTGTCGCACTTTGGCCCTGTACCAAATGATCTACGGACCAGTGCCGGTGCCCCGGACCGGGGGTTTGGTCCCAGTTCACTGATTCAATCCCAAGTACTTGGAGTTTGCACGTTCTTCTTGTGTGTGGGTGTGAATACTCCAAAAACAGTAAGAGTGGGGGGTTTGGTTCACTGGACACTTCAAACTGATAATAGGTGTGAATGGTAGGGTGAATGATGGCTGTGACCCTGTGATGTGGCCCGGCCCTCGCCTGCTGGGATTCACTCCAGCTCTTTTTGTGTGTCTGAAAAGTATTAAGCAATAGAAGACCACAACAGACCAGGATTCTCTCACCCCTTACACCTGAAAGGCTTGGTCGCCCTGGACCTTGAGCAACATGACCTTGTTGGCAGTTCACAGCTGTTATTACCTTGGATCACTTTTGATAAATACTGAATACTGCAGACTGGGAACACCCGGCAAGTACTAGAATTTGGAAGATGCTCTGAATGAGGGATGGCTCGATCGGATACTCAGGATCAGTACCGTTATGATATTGATCAAGATTTCAGGCCGGAAAAATGGATGGATGGATGGATGGATGGATGGATATATAGATAGATAGATTGATCGATTGCTTGATAGATCGCTCGATAGATAGATCTTGTATAGATTAGATATTGATAGATTTGTGTTTTCAGAACTGCTGTCCCTTCTTTTGAATTATTCTGGGGCCCTTAGATATTTTCCGACGCAACGTAAACGCAACTAACCTATGGGGAATAGCACTATTAATTAAAGTGGGCACGGACCACATGTTCGGAGGCTTGAAAACTGTGTTGTGAACAGATTTGTGTTTTTCCCCGCACTTCACCAACATACGGTGATAAAACACGTCTTCCTCATAGCTCTCCGAAACCGCTCCAGTATGCAAGTGAGAAAAAAAAATTCAGACTCCGCCCTGATTTATTTGCTCCTATTAATGGGGCAGCGTTGAAGGAAGTGGTCTGTGGCTGCCAGCACAATTTCTGACCTATGAGAGGGCATTAAATCAAAGCATTAGGGCAACGCTGTAATAAAGAGGCTGGCTATAGCTTTGAACCTGCTCCAAAACCAACCACAGCACCTGCACATGGGAAGTGAAATATCACCACCAAGTATTTCTTTACACAAAGAGGGACCCGGCTGAGAAAGTTCACTTCAACGAGCGGTATCACATTTTCTAATATATTATATAAAAAATGTATCATAACAGTTGATTTTAAAACAATACAATTAAAATGTATTCATAGATTTGAAGTTTTGAGCTTTGAGTTCTAATAAATAGTGTACCAGGAATTGAAAGCACATACGGTCAGTACCCAATGATACGTTTTTCGAATCTGCCGTGCAGTAGCTCTGGGTTTGAGCCCCACCTACTGCAGTTCTCTACAGAAAATTCAAACTACTGTATGTCACTAGTATATTTACTACATATATATACATATATACATACATATTTACATACATTATACATAATTATATATATATATATATATACATACATATTTACATACATTATACATAATTATATATATATATATAATTATGTATAATTATATATAATGTATCTAAATATGTATGTATATATGTATATATATGTATGTATATATGTATATATATGTATGTATATATGTATATATATGTATGTATATATGTATATATATGTATGTATATATGTATATATATGTATGTATATATGTATATATATGTATGTATATATGTATATATATGTATGTATATATATATATATATATATGTTACAGTACCAGTTCCATGGTCCACAGACCGTGACATGGACGATGTGTGTGTAATTCAGCATGTTGATGCCGGAAAGTTCCTTTCCATCTGAGGTTGTGTTGACACGTCGGAGTGCTGAAGGCAAAGGTGTAAATAACAGGATTGCGTCCACACTCCTGCATGAACACAGCTATTGTTAATGTTATCAGCAACACCTGGCTCTTTGCCTACTGTGACGAAAAGGTCTGCTGTGAACAAAGGCATATATTTATGCCCGGTAACCATCTGCTTCACAACCTCCCCCTTCTCACGCTCAGCAGCCGCCGTGACCACATCATTTCACCCGCTGTTCGTCCCCCCAGATGTCAGCGCAAAGCAAAATACAAGACGCCTTGGCGTTATCCTAAAAATAGCTCGACGATATCGACGACTAATATTCTAATTATTGTCTCTGCGCTATTTGAACCGTTGAATGATTCCAAGCTCATCATTCGAAAAAAGTTCAGCAAGAGTTTAAAAGAATTAAAGGAAGGCGAAGGGGAAGTGGACGCTCACGTGCAACTGTGGTCGTTGAAATGAGAAAGTGAAGCTAGAGAGGACTGATTCAGAAGTATTACAGTACTAAGGTTTGCTGATCGCACAGGGTTAGTCAGCCCCCTCCAGGGCCATGAGTGGGAGCGCCTCCCACTGTTGGATTAGTTAGTGAATTGGTGCAACGACTCCCAGCCACTGTCGAACACTTCAAAGACAGCAGGATTCAGACACCCCGTGGTGCTCCTTCACCAAAAAATATCTAAATTATCATAATTACCAATAATGATTAGTTGCTACACTAAGCAGGGTTGCTAAACTCCAGGCAAAATCAACAAGCTAAGGAAGTTTTAAAGAAATATATATATATTTTTTTAGTTTTTTGACGTTGGGTCAATAAATATACTTTCAGTAATATTTAAATATTTTTGTATTTTTTTTTGCAAAATTAATTTGCATCTAAATTTATCTCATGCAAAATATTGCATTTTTTTCACTGATTTTTTCCTAATTTACTTTTTTCTATCTTCAATCTGATTCTGGCCTGAATTCAGGAACCAACTAGTCCTTTTTTTTCAGCTTTTCACTTTTTGGCCTAAATATAATTTTTTTTTGTTATATACTGTACGTAGAGCATGATGAGTGATAGCCCACTGTCACAAATGTGTATTTTCTTTTTTTATCAGAACGAGGATTTTTCATGGAGGTAGTTTTGTTTTAGTCATTTATTACACTGAAAGATTCTATCAAATATTTACTTAGTATGGAGTGAAACAGAGTACAGAGCAGGAGTCGGAGTCTCTGGCCTTCACAACACTATTTCGATGGGATGTGAATCATCTGGCAACTATTCCTACAGGAAACATAAGTTCCATATATGTTAAAATGACGAACTTCTCGAGAAATATAAATTATAATGTTCAACTGGCCTGGGACTTCTCCCTCGACCTCGGAATTCGGTAAATACCTATGTCGCTCACCTACGCTAACACAGTGATGACATCATAATCTAGGACATAAAAACATCAGAGTTACGGGAAAGAAGTTCATAAAAATACAACAAAAATGAAAGAAAGTGAATGTAGCACAATCCAATGTATGGAGAAGAACCGGCGAATGTAAACAAAGACGTCTTCCACGTATAGAGCCGCGTGACGACTTATTCGTCTGCTCTGCTCGCCAACTAGTTCCACTACGAATTTGGTTTCAACGCAGCGCATCGGAATGGGATATGGCGACGTAACCACGAAAGGCTGTAAGTCGAAGACGTCGTAAACCGAGGACCTCTTGTATTATGATTACGATGTTATAATAAAGGACCAAGACCTCAAAATAGTGATGATTTATTTATGATTACGATGTTATAATAAAGGACTAAGACCTGAAAATAGTGATGATATAATCTTAAATAAATAGTAAGCCGCAATATTGCAACAAATCGTTACTACAAAACCCTATCGAAAATGGATATATTCTGAGGTGCCTTAGAATATCATTGAACAGAACCATGGGTCCCGTCTGCTTCTCTTCGTCGACCATTACATTTACCATAAACCACGTTCCTCTGTGTTCTTTTTTAGCTTTATACTTACAATCCTTCATTTTTGGAAACCGCATCAAAACGCGGGGAGGTGAAGTGATTTCGTTCAATTTTCTTCGGTCTCTCACCATTTCACTGATGACTTTCCACAGGCGACAGAACAGGACAGGGCCCCAGGTGGGCCTTTCACTGGTCATAAAGAATGACTAAAGCAACAATGAAACCTTGGAGGGCAATTAGCCAAGTCTGGATCTGTGGGTTACCACTTATCGAGGGCAAAGGATTAGACGCTGATGTTGAAGCATCTGTCCGCCCAAATGTGCCATTATAAAACCAAAAAAAAAAATGATACGGTTGTGTCTCAAGAAGACACACGCGGCTCCAGATAAAACATATACAAAACAAACAAACAAAAAAAAAGGAATGAATGAAACCACCTTATTTTATTAGCAGTATTTGGGCATAGTGTATTTCTCTCTTTCTCTCTTTTTTTTTTCTTGCTAATTTTAATTACCTATCAATCCAAGTTCTCCTAACTGATGTGGGCCCAAAAAATATTAGAATATTATGTCAACATATTATTAGAAAATTCTATATTTCTGGGGTTTTATATATATATACATATATATATATATATATGTATATATATATATATATATATACATAGGGGCCCATTGTCATGTCTTCCATGGGGCCCCTTCTGACAGCTACAGGATATAAACAGCGTCCTTGAAGGTCACGTGACCAGTTCCAAGTCAGCCAGGACGAGTCTTTGGCAGGGCCATGACGCGAGCCGTACGAGCCCATTTTTCATGTCCGTTCTCTTCTGCACAATGCACCGCAGGCACAATGTTAGCACAGTACCACTGCCAGAGCAGGCACACAGCACACTGCCAGGACACTGCTGGCACACGCCCACTGGTGCAAAAACATTGAGGAGTGCGAGCTACATGGGGTGTTCAGGACTCAAAATCTTCCTAGTCAAAAAGTAGGGACGTGACGTCGTCTACAACCGTAGGTTAAAGCGGTCGAAATCAGACTAATCTTCATTTATGTAATTTTCTTTTTTTTTTTTTAACAGCAAGAATCTGACTTTTTCTGCCAGAGGAGCAACAGCTGTGTTAAAAAACGTATGTTTAAAGAAAAAAGAAAAAAAAGAATGGGCAAAACAAGGACGCAGACGCTGAAGCTCATTTGTGGACAAGACGAGGATATCAGAGTTCTGCTCCGTCCCCAGATGTGGGCTAGCCACGAGAACACTAGCCTTGGCAGGCCACTGTTGAAGGACGTCTGCAGAGACTGTCCGATGTGATCAAACTGACTGACAAACAACACAACAACCTGAAAATGGATATTTGTTCAACTGCGCAAAGTGTGGACATGCGGGTCACTTCAGGAACATGGACTTTTCACATTACAGTGTTATGGCAGCGGAAATAATCTTAATTTACAGCAGTGTTGTCGGTCGATCGATCGAGGAAGGTAGGTAGGTAGGTAGGTAGATAGGTAGATAGGTAGATAGATAGATAGATAGATAGATAGATAGATAGATAGATAGATAGATAGATAGATAGATAGATAGATAGATAGATAGATAGGTAGGTAGGTAGGTAGGTAGGTAGGTAGGTAGGTAGGTAGGTAGGTAGGTAGGTAGGTAGGTAGGTAGGTAGGTAGGTAGGTAGGTAGGTAGGTAGGTAGGTAGGTAGGTAGGTAGGTAGGTAGGTAG
>NC_024323.1:4698629-4712374 GCF_000523025.1 Cynoglossus semilaevis | reverse complement strand
GATGGATGGATGGATGGATGGATGGATGGATGGATGGATGGATGGATGGATGGATGGATGGATGGATGGATAGATAGATAGATAGATAGATAGATAGATAGATAGATATGGATGACTGAATGTCGCACAGCTTATAAAAACCTACTCTTCAATGTGTATTGTGTCACTGCTGTCAGAGCTAAACTGGCCTCTACATAGAGATGGAGTCTGTTCGTACGGACCAAACATAATGTTATGGTGGGTAAATTTAGCGTCACCAACAGACTCCTTTTTTCTAAGTGTCTGGTCGTATGCAGTGATCCATCTGTTCTGTTGTGACAATGCAACACCAGGACCATGAAATGATGTGAGGAAACATATGCAGACTGAACCCAATTAAATTACATCATATATTACTGAACTGGAGGTGTGAAATCCCCCCCCCCCCCCCCCCCCCGAGCTTCAGTTATTATCATGGTGCATTAGCTTCCCCCGTCTCCGGAGCCCAAGTTAAATTTACCTTTAAATATGCAGAGCATATGTGTTTATTCGCGTAAAAAATGCGTCGCTTTACTCATTTAAAAGATGCGAGCAGCCGCACAGGAGTTTACATTTATGTTTCATAGAACGTATTAGACATTTTAAGTGGAGAGGGGCAGGGGTGATGTTAAGAGGAAAATATGGTTTGACAAGCAGCCAATTTATTATTAATGCAACATGTTGAGAGTGGAAACCGCATCATGGAGCCACAGACAGAGAGGAGAAGATAGACGCTAATAGCCAACATTTGCTTGGTAAAATATGCCAGAGTGCTTTTGGGCTGACACACTGACACGGCTGCTTTGCATCTAACAGTGGACATGTTGACAAAGCTCTTATTTACTGCTGATTCCCGGCCCAGTGAGCTTAGTCCCAGTGTGATGCTGATTAGAAAGCCCAGCACAAAATAAGCCGGAGAGCCTTGTTCCAGTGCAAAACCTATGCTGGCTCGGTTTAACATATTAATACGTGCAGCTTTTTTAGCCAAAAAAAAAAAAAAAATCAGCATGACAATGGAATTACACTCTGCCCTTTTGTAGAGGAGGTTAAACCTCAATCGCACAGTGAGCGGTGTGTCCCGTATGATGTATTGACTAAAGAAATTCATCAAATAATATGAACCTTTTCATCACCCTGACGTTTTTGGTGAACCAGCCCTTCAGAGGAGATGTGATGGCAGATTTTGGTGAACCAGCCCTTCAGAGGAGACGGCGTTAGAAATGTGATGGCAGGGGGACGTCCTCGTCCTTTGGACCAATCAAAACTTTTGACAAATTTGTCAAATTTTGTATTATTCATTATTATCACTTTAGATGAGTGTCCAATATACGGTCCGTGGCCCAAAATTGGCCCATTAGATTTGCTCAATCAGGCCCGCTTGATGAATTTTGAAAATAAAATAATATATTATTGTATATATAATACATAAACACTTATATTTTTTGTAAAATATTTGTTTATTGTCATTTATAATTTACTATGTCATGACTGTACTGGTCCGGCCCACTTCACATCTAATCAGGCTGAATGTGGTCCCTGAACCAAGGTGAGTTTGATGGTAATAAATCATAAAAAAAAAAAAAAAAATGTAAGAAAAGCTTTTTATCTCCACTTTAAGCCAGAATTCAATGCTTAATATCAACACAAGGATTTTTTTTTTTTTTGCAATTTTGTTTCAGTATGTACTGAAATTAATCTTTATTTTTTCTGTGTTTTAATTAAGTTAGATATTTTTTAATAACCTTAAAATATTTTTGTGTTTATATGGTTTGCCCATTTTTGTTTTTCATACTTATAATTGAAAAATTCTGAGCTTGGAGGGAAATATGGGACCATGGACTGCTCAAAAATCTAAATACATACATAAATACACATCTAAATATTGACTTTTCTGTTTCTCTAACTTCAGAGGTAGGAAGATTTAGCTAAATCTTTAAATTGATCCAAATCACCAAGAAAAACGGGGTGTCAAACTTGTGGCACGCGGGCCAAAACCGGCCCACATGGAGGGTAAATACGGCCCACTCAATGAATGTTGAAAGTGAAAAAAAAAAACCACCATATGTTAGTGATGTTCTGTCAAATATTTCATTAAATATATATTTTTTAAAATTTATTTGTAATTATTTGCATGAAAACAAAGGGGTAAAACGTGGACTTATTGTTATTTATAGGTAATTATGTTATGATTGTACTGGTCCGGCCCACAGGACATCTAATTGGGCTTTGATTGTACTGGTCCAGCCCACATGACACCTAATTGGGCTCTATGTGGGCCCTGAACCAAAATGACTTTGACACCCCTGGTCTTTGGGTAGTCGTGTTTGTGTTCAGAACACGCTGAGAATGTTGGTGGAATGGTGGAAGCTTGACAGAAAGCAGCGTCTTTGTCACCGCATGTTTCTCAGCTAATACACTGTCTCACACTGTGCTAAAATTATCCAAAGGTAGCGCCCCGCGGTGATTTAAAGCAGTCGTAAGTAAACAACACAAAGCTTTGAAAAAGTTCAAATACGATGTGATGGGCATTATAACGAACCCTAATCTCTGAAGCCGGTGGACGTGTTTGTGTCTTTGTGTTTTGACAGTGACTCACGGGTGGAAATAGGGGAATTAGCTCAAGAGCCCCCGTGGAGTTCCAGCACATCATGCAGCCATGATTGAAAGGGTCCTGCCAGGTTGCTGCTCAAATGTACTTTTATTAGGAAAGGACGAGGTGAGTTTGTTTCCAAAGATGACCTCTGAGGCAGGAGCCTACAGTTTGTTTGTTTGTTTGTTTGTTCGATTGTCTCCATGAATTCTTGGCCTGTTAGGTAGGTGTGTGTCGGTGGTTGATTTCTGTTCTGTAGCCTCGGGTGTGAAAAAAAAAAAAAAAAGAAAAGTGAAATGAGTGTTTGGTCTCTGTATGTATTCCTTTATTTTTCATGTTGGTTTGTATTTTTCTTTTTCCTTTACATCGAACCCTATTTATTAAACTCCACATCTCAGAGGGTCGTCTTTCTGAGCCAAAGGATAATGAATGTTCCTGTTGCCGACGCTGCTTTAAAGAACATTTTCACACATTGGGGCATACAAACCAGATGGCACATAATTGTTTTGTTGATTATTAATGTGCAAAAAATGTGGACGGAAGTTCATTATCTTAAAAAGGTAAATAGGAAAACGGAACAGTAAATAATAATGGAATTTACCTGCATTACAAATCAGAAAATGAGCGGGAAAAAAATAATAAGATTAAAAGTAACAAATAATCAGAAAATTGAAGTAAAATAGACTGCAATAGTATAAAAAATACTATAAAGAAAACAACAAAATATGGATGAACCAGATTTATCTGTGCAATGGAGATGCATATCTAAATGTTATTTTAATTTCCTTTTACTATATACCTTTATGATATTTAAACAAAATATAAAAAATATAGAAAAATATTTTAATAGTTTTATCTATCTATCTATCTATCTATCTATCTATCTATCTATCTATCCATACATCCATCCATACATCCATCCATCCACCTCTTTCTAAATCGTTTTTACATCTCCAACAGTCTGAGACTAAGAAGACAACATCTGTGTTGCATCTTCCTGTATTCATACACGCAGTAACTGAACAGTACTAATACAACACTGCAAATAACACGCAGTAACTGAACAGTACTAATACGACAACACTGCAAATACAAGTGGCACAAATACAACCACTTCATTTCCCTCTCGTCTCGCAGCACTGCAACACAACGCAATCACGTCACGGACACACGCGTGAAAAACACACTCCCAGCAGCCCCTGCACCTCTGCTCCTTGACCATTCCTGTCAGAGTTTTCTCATTCACCGAGCAAATGCATCAGCTTTTGTCACGGGACTACGTTTTCCGGCAGCCAATCAGGATCTAGAAGGGGGCACAACTGCTCCAGGAGATGACGACGGTGTATCGGGATCTTGACGAGTATGATTGACATTCGTTTTAGTCCCAAGGTGGACCTATTTGCAGAGGTTTAGAGACATCATCACGCCGTCGTTCTGCGGAACAGAATGATTGTCACGGCGCGTCGTGGTAACAGCGGACTGCCTGCTAATAAACGTTTGACAGACACGAATCCCTCTGAGTAATTACCGACTTCAGTCTGTTGAATTCTGAGTCCAAAAAAGATAATTGAACAGGTGAAGCTGCGTCATTTAAACTAAACTTAAACTTTTTTTTTTTAAACTTATCTTTATTTGTCATTGTGATACAGCACAGCACAGCACACCATGCACAACGAAATTTAACCTCTGCATTTAACCCATTACCAAAGTGAACAGTGGGCAGCCGTGGTCAGCGCCCGGGGAGCAGTGCTTGAGGACGATGCCATGCTCAGTGCATCTCAGGGGTAACCTGGCAGTTGGTGGATTCGAACCTGGGGCCTTCCGGACCGAAGTCCGCTTCCTTTACCACTAGGCCACCACTGCCCCGCATTAAAAAAAAATACTTTTTTAATACATTTGTTATTATTCAAACAACATCCGAACGACGACACAAATGTCTCCATCTATAGGGCCGTCAGGGGAGAACACTTAGCTACGCTAAATGTCATGTGTCCCTCTTTTGATGGACACAGAAATAAAGTGGATATAAACCCAGTGGACCGTGACACATGGTCACTCCCCAGCAATGGAAAAACAAACAAACTTGGATTCAATTGTAACAATAGGTATAATAGACTGCCACACAACAACATCTGACAATACCAGGTGGAAACAGATGTGTGTGTGTGTGTGTGTGTGTGTGTATGCACATGAATTGCACTGAGGGCAGAATGAAAGCGATTGTTTCCGCGCCACCTTTTATCGGTATAAATTGGACAGAAAATGATTACTTCTTCATGAATTGGTGTTACAATGCAGATCAGACCCATGAGAGATCCTGAATGAAATGGGGAAAGTTCAACTCATTGTACTTTACATGATGGATGGATGGATGGATGGATGGATGTGTGATTGATTGATAGATGGATGGATAGATGGATGGATAGATGGATGGATGGGCAGACGGACGATGGATGGATGGACGGAGGGACAGACGGACGGATGGACGATGGATGGATGTATGGATGTATGCATAGATAGAGGGACGGATGGACAATGGATGGACGGAGGGGCGATGGATGGATGGATGAATGGATAGATAGAGGGACGGATGGACAGTGGATGGACGGAGGGGCGATGGATGGATGGATGAATGGCTGGACGGATGGACGGACGATGTATGGATGTATGGATGGATAGATGGATGGATGGATGGATGGATGGACGTATGGACGATGGATGGATGGATGGAAGGACGGATGATATATAGATAGATAGATGGATGGATGGATGGGTGGATGGATGGATGATAGAGCCACACAGACAACAACACTGACTCAGAGTCAATGTCTGTGAACTTGGTAAAAATAGATTGGATGAAAACAGTGTCAATTTAAAGAGAATAATTTGACTATATCCTCCTTTAACATCAGCCTGAATGATTTATACATTGGCATGTAGAGTTCGTGGGACACTGAACGATCAAAAACAACGGTCCTCTAAAAAGCCTCTCTCACACATGGACAACCATGAGTGACACTGAATCATATCAGATGAAACCGCAGCATGTGCTTTACGTGGATGTGAAACACCGCTCTGCCCACGAGTGATTTCTTGTTGCATCTGCAGAGATTTAGTCAAAGAAGAAATAAACATGATTACTCCTGTGGTACTGGCGAACCTCAGAGCAACATAATGCTTAGGAGTTTAATCAAGAGAAAAGACTTGCCGGGCAATAATAAAAGTCTATAGCTGAAGCGATCCACTCTCCTGACAGCGCTGGCGCTAATTAAAAAGTTTAATTCCACAACGGCAACCGCTGACGCCCAAGCACTCCGAGGTGAGTTCTTGTGAGTCGTCGTGCGCTCTTATCAGGCGAAGGCACATTCTGCCACGTTTTAGGAGTTGTAGGACAGGGAGGTGGAGGTGCAGCAGCAGCAGCAGCAGCAGCAGCAGCAGCATACAGGCTCAGCTGGGAGGGATGGCAACCTGCCTATTCAGGGATCTGGCCCACCTTGCTCTCTCCTATCTCGCCCACTGAGTGGAATCACAGGCTGCAGGTAGGGTGACAGGAATCCGCGGCTAAGCTGCCCTTGGAGCGGCGATGAGCGTACAAGCAGGACTAAACACGGGATAAATACTGGAGTTATAGCGTCTACTGCTGGTCTTGGCATCGGATCTCTCTCTCGCTCTCTCTCTCTCTGATTATCTCCTGCTGTCAACGGCTGTTTTGGGAACCAACCCCCACCCCCTCCCCACCAACACCTCTAAGGGGGAATCTGACTACTCTGTGAAGTGAAATACTATTGAGAACCTGATAACGTTTATTATTATCTCTACAAACAACTGTATGAGTTGCTGCCACCTAGTGGCTGGAGGCTTGTTATCATACTAGCATTACAGCAGTGGTACACTTATGTACAGCGTGCCTTATTCTACAGGATGCCCCTCACGCCCCCCCCCCCGGTACCTCACCGCCTGCCCCACTATTTGAGAAGTATAGAGGAACCACGTACTTGGTGCCTACAGGGGGCAGCCTGTTGCAGCACATCGGCTGTTAACACAAGAATTTCCCCAGTGTGGGATCAATAAAGTTAATTAAAAAAAAAAAAAAACACGAAAAGTCAGTTGGTAATAGTAAGTAGTTTGGGTATAGATTGTTTTTGCACTTAAGGGAGCACAACATTTTGGCTCACTACTCTGAAGTTTCCCGTTTGAAAATGATGTTTATGCATAAAGTAGCAGCCACTGCTAATGAGCTAATGTGGCTAGCAGTCACAACTGATAGAATGAAATCGTTTTTTTTTTTTTTTTTGTATGGTAGAATAAACTGCACCGGACAGTGGTGGCTTAGTGGTTAAGGAAGTGGACTTGGGTCCGGAAGGTTGTAGGTTCGAATCCACCAGTATTCCAACCTGCAAGGCACCACACTGGGCGCTCAAAAATCTGCCCACAGTTTACTTTGGTGATGGGTTAAATGTAGAGGTCACATTTTGTTGTGTGCAGTGATGTGTGTCACAATGACAGGGAGTTCTCTTTCCTTTCCTTTCCATTACTGATAAAAAATAAATAAATCTTTTTTTTAAGGCAAAAAAAAAAAAAAACAAGTCAGTAAGACTGGATGCCAAGACCCAGCCATCCGAAGGATTCATAAATCCGGATATATGTCGCTATCCGATAAGAGATAGGAAAGTAAATTCCTTTTGTTTTTGTTTTTTTTTTCTTCTATAAAGGAAGTCCAATTTAAATGTAGGTTCTGAGATTTAATACAAACTAGCAGGTAATTGTCCTCACTAGCATACAGATGAGAAGCAGTTGCCACATTAGCGATGTAATTCTGATACATGTGGTCAGTAATTCAATACGACCTTCAAAGGGCAATGATGGATGAGATACAGACACTAACAGGTCAACGGCTAAGTGTCTGAAACCACACTCGCGCTTCCTGTCATTACTACCTCCGCACCATGTAATAAAAGTTGGCTAACACATTTATAGGTTGGTTTGCCCTCTATATCTGGGCCACATGTTCAATTTTCATATGAGGTTTTCGGTGACGTTCCCTTGGTTTGTGCTTCCCAACCCAACCCCCATCTTGACAACACAAATATCTAGCGACCCCAGAGACATTTTTTTTCCTCATGTGAAATCGAGTAGCTGTCACTTGTGCAGTCACGTGATTGTTTCGGGTTGTTCATAATGTGTTCTTCATCGTAATTTAAAAAATAATAATAATTAGTTGGAAAAACATTTTATCCAGGAATTTTTTTTTAAATCAATTATTAGACACTTCAGGCGACCCAATTTCAATTCCAAGTGACCCCACATGGGGCCGCGACCCCAAGGTTGTAGAATACTGCCCTAGGGTTAAATGACAACAGAACATACAACAACTGACAAAAAAGACTGTTACAATTCAGACCCACTTGTTTCCATGGTAATAAGACCAACTGAGCTTGGATTTTGACTTTATGACACAGGAAGTTGCCCAAATTTCACTTGAAATGTCCTATAATATCGGCCAAGTGATATTATCGTCACGATATTAGCGTAATTATGTAATATCAGTAAGAATATTGGTTTTTCTTCCGATAATAAAAACCCCAATACGAAATGCTTGGGTTTTGCGTTTATTCCTTTAAAAAAATATTCGGTACAGAATGCTAATTTGTGGAATGCCTTTAGTGGGATATCACATGTGTTAATTCCATGGCGGGAGATTTGTGATGTGACCTAAAAATAGTTCTGGGGAGAAAATGGCTGCGTGTATTGGTTGGTATCGGAAACGGAAATTACGTGTTCGGACAATATTGACAAAAAGCTAATATCGGACATCCCTGTTTTTTTTTCACAACCTGGTACTAAATGTCATCTTAAAAGTGCAACAATCCTGTAACTTAGCCTTTTTTAAAATGTAGTTCAGGCAAGATTTTAGTCTCACTCCAGTCATGTTAACCTTCCAGAATGACTGACGACATTCCATTCTGTTTGACAGGACGGCTTTATCCCTGCTTTTGTGTGAAGAAACCCATTCAAAATGGACAGGTCCAACTTTTGTCGGCCGTCCACTTCGCCCAGTCAGAGCAGAGGAGAATTTAATTGAGCCTGAACAGACTGAATTATTAACCTCTCTGCTGTGTTATTGGCTCCTGTCACACCTTCGTATCCAAGAATTGATCTTATATGCAGCGTATAGAGAGTGTGTGTTATTTTTAACTGTTAATCTTCACCCTCAGAAAAATCAAAAAGAAATAACAGCCTAGTTGAGGTTCTAGGTTAGCACGCCTGCAGAGAGCAAGTAGTCGGGGGTTTGATTCCCAGAGGAACAACACAACTAGCGCCTGTTGCAGCAGATCTGCTGTTAACACGAGAATTTCAGTGTGGGATCAAAAAGTGGCTCCAAGGTCATTAAATACTTGACTACCACTTATCGGAGTGTAAAAATAAAATAAAAAACTTGAATATTTTTTACTTATTCAACTTCTTTGATAAAAGGTGGAATTTCCTCAAATATTTTTTGTGACATTGTCGAAGCAATATCGAGCTGTCGACCTCACAAGTGAGCTCTTGTCTGGCCACTCTCCAAAACTTAGGACTAAATATCTGCTGAGGACGCTCCTCCGACCGCGATAAATATTCATGTATGACCTACAATACAAACTTTCTCTGGCGCGACTCATCCCTTCTGTTGAGTACAACAACACTTTTGTGGAGCTGTGGTAAACTGTTCCGCTCACGATGCATCACATTTCCTAATCTCTGGACGGAGAGATTGAGACAAGTTAAATCCTCGTGGCTGAGGCTCATCCTCTTTACTCGGAAACGGAGGCAACGTTAGAAGTGCCAATTGGCCGACGGAGGTCCTGTGTGTATGATAATGATGACACTACATTTCTAATTGCCTGCTCGAGTATGCACGAAAACACTGGAGAAAGTGTCCGAGGGACACTTAAAAAGGGGAGAAGCACCAATCACCCATCTGGCCCCGTCTCCACACTTTTGTCGGAGTCACATTCAACGAGGGGCCCTGATGTGAATACAAACTCTGTTCTTGAAAACAGACCCCAACTCCATGTAACAAAAAGTTAAAGCCACAGTTAATAATTAGGGATTCACATTTTTCATGTGGTTCGCAAACTGTGGTTCGTTCGAATAGAAAAAGTTGGAGAACCACTGCTCTGCATAATAAAAACTTCATGGAATTTATAACAAGGCTTTTTAAGCATCCGCGGGCCCTACAAAATAACTTGACGGGCCACATTTGGCCCCCGGGCCTTCACTTTGACACGTGGTTTACAGCATGCGGCGCAAAGTTAAGTTGAGCATTTGAGTTTAAGTATCGGATCGGACGGGCTAAAGTTTTTTTTTTTATGTTTGGCCGGGAAACTGTGACCAACAACAGAGCGATACCGATCCTGAGTATCGTATCGAGCCATCGCGATCAATAATGTAAGAGAATTTTGTATATATAACGAATATATTCAACATTTAAGACATCAATTATGAATTGAATAAATGTGCCACAGCAACGTGCATGTGCAGTTTTTCGGGAAAATTCCTGAAAACCGAACCCTGTGCAACACTAATAAAAATTGGAAGGAAAAGCAAAAAGTGACTGAAAAATCATCACACCTTGAACTCTCCAGGTGTGAATAACTGGTTTCGGTTTCAAAACTAAGCATTTGAGGAAAATCAACCAGAGGCTGGATCTGACAGGAGGTCACTCCCAAAATGTCATCAAATTGTTTTGAAATAACAACCATTGAACAGCGGGTCAACGTGAGGCTCACAGTGTGGCTTTTGTATCGTTAGAGATCAGAAAGACACCCCTGCAATCCAGGTCTATGTCCTACCAGAGCTGGACTGTGAAGACGCCCGGGTCTAGGACTAGGACAGTTACAGTAACTTCAATTGACTTAGCAAATAATTACAATTGAAATCCCTCAATTAGAACTATGTAATATGTCATATGAACTTTCATAGAGAAAAACAAACTCAAAACACGGACACATCCGACTGTTAAATCGGAAGTGACTTATCGGGAATTCTACGATGCTGCTCGAAGTCCCGGGCCTACGTATCACTACCATTAAATGTACATTAGCCAGGAGCAGAACAGACCGCTGTTATGAAGACACAATGTGATGCATCATTTATAAACAAACAAACAAACAAACAAATGAGTTCCGAGTGAATCTCTCTCTCATCAGTTTCAGGAATCGGACGTGGAGGTTATTTTTAAACCTTACACATCTTGACGTCTCACGTTGACAATGAAAACAAGCTGGAAAAAAACCAAAACAAAACAATGACAGCTGAACAGAAATATTTTCATTTGAACCACCAAACGCAGAGCCAAGTGCCAAATGTGAAAGCCCTTAGAGTCGACTCTACTATTATTTACCAGTGCTTACTATTATTTATGGATGCATGTTATTTCTGTCTAATGAGCCTTTCAGCATGAGCATAATGAAACAGCTTGCATTAACACGGGGCTAAATTAACAGCCAAGAGTCTCCCGCGTCTATGCAGCAAGGATGAAAGCAGATGCTCCGCAACGCCAAAACACCGGCGCGACACGGCCGCGTCGGCGCAGAAACAGAAGGGACCCCGAGTCGGACAGTCACTCATTCTCACCAGCTCATTGACTTCATTAAAAAGGAAAAAAAAAAGTCTCGAATTCCTCCGGTCAAACATCATTATGTGCGAGCGACTCCAAACCGGGGGCCGTGACCAGCTGACCATGACTGAAGCCTCTAATTGATTTTCTTTCTTTCCATAAACAGAGCGATGACAAACAGGCTCTCTTCTGGATAATAAAGCTGCAGGTAAAAGTCGGGAAAGTCGATGGTCTCGCAAACACACCTAAAAAAAACAACAAACAAAAAAAACGAGTGCAAACAATTCACACTCCCCACAGAGAACAGAGGAGCAGCAGGAGAAAAGAGTGAGGCAGGGAACCCGAACCAGGGTTAACCAAGAACCAGGAGAGAACAACAGAAGTTCAAAGGTCACGCCTACCGTAATGCTGACTTGGGGCGAAGAAACAGTTTCCATATCATTTAAATTTGTCAGCAAATGAGAAAGTGCGCACCCTAGGTTCGCCTTTGAGATTTTCCTTCTTTTTTTTTTTTTTTTACAAGTTTATACACATATAGAGAGAGACTTAAAATTCTAAAAGGAATCCTTTTATGATTGATTTTAAATGTTAAATCATCAATACGACCAGGTTGAGTATAGGTCAATCTGTATATTTCTCGAAGTTAAAAAAATATTAAATTAATTAAATTTGTATAAGCTACATACATACGTGTGTTACACAACGCTAAAACCAATCATAAAACACCTAGCCACGTGGTTTGACTATTAATATATGCCCCTAGAACACATTTGTTTTCTTTTTACGTTAAATAATAGAGTTCCTGTTTTTGTTCTCAATTTATTTCGACTTAAGAAAATTTAACGCAGTCTCCTTCTTCACGTCCAGTCCACAGTATGTGACGAAGATGGACAGACTTTCTATGAAAAATTCTATATCATCATTGCTTGTATAGTGACTGTACACTACCGATTTCACATTAAACTTAGTGATAAAATATGACCAGTCCACAGTATGTGACGAAGATGGACGGACGTTCTATGAAAAATTCAGTTTTTTTCATCGTCATATTGAATTGCTTGTCTCTTGACTGCACATTTATAGGTTTAAAACGCTTTATTGGAGTTTGGTTTTCTGTGTTCTGTGTGCATTATTCTGATATTTACTATTTATAAACTGGGTCAATAAAGTTCCTGTATTCGTCAACTGTGAGAAAACATCACATTATAAAGTCCGGTGTACTTCTAAATACACCGATAGTGGGAACAGGGGCGTAAAACACGGCAGAATGGCGTAAAAAAGGGGGGGGGGGGGGGGGGGGGCGTAGGAGCGCGTAAACAAGTGGCGTAAACACTCACCTGTACCAGTCCAACCCCTTCTCGTAGTTCCTGTCAAAAAAATGTGGCTCATTTCCAACGGCTCTGACATCCGGGTGCACCCTCAGCGCCTCCAGCAGGGCTCGGGTCCCCCCTTTCTTCACGCCGATAATGATGGCTTGGGGAAGTTTCTTCACTCCGTAATCCGACGTGCAGTTCATGAGGGCGAGTTCGCTCTCCGTGGTGCTGGATTCCTGGCGCTCCTTCTTCAGCACCGTGCTGTGAAACGCCTCTCTGGTCGGAGACGCCTGCGTCCTAGTCCACTCCGCCGTCCTTTGTTCTGCCTCCTCGGCATGGTCCTCGGCGGCGGGGGACGCGGCGGTTCCCAGCGCCTCCGTGTACACGGCGAAGCCCTGGGAGGCGGAATAAAGTTTCTCCCTCAATGTCACCGAAGTTGTCTCCTCCGTCACCAGCCTGCCTTGATAGACGTAGTTCTCTTGCAGCGGGAACTGCAGCGAGTTGTAGCAGCTCAACAAGCTGTAAAACAAGTAAGTGACAGAGAGGGAGAGGGTAAACATGAATAAGATTTTCCGGGGCACTTTAGAGGTGAAAACCGAAGTGCTGGACCAAAATGCCATCTCTGATAGCAATGATCCTCTCAAAGAAGTGGCCAGACATCTTTCTACACCCAGTCTTGCATTGATAAAAAACCAAATGGCAATAATCAGTCACTATTAGCGCCGGTCCAGCTGTACCAGAGCGTCGAGCTGGACCGAACCAACCGAAACCAACCGAATCGCATTTTTTTTGTTTTTTTAATAAGGATCGCGATGTAATGATCGTTAGAATTCCAGAAGAATGCCTTTCCTCGGGTATCGATCTCTTATTCCCAAAGCTGTCAGACAATGTCAGAAATGACTGAACAGAACTTGCAGATTTGCAGAAGCTGGAGGTCTGGCGCCCTTGCCTAAAACTGAAGAGAGCATATGACGGAGACTTTATATTTAAAAAAAAAAAAAAAAGGATGGAAGGAGATATGAGCAGCAGTTTGTTTCAAAGTAGGCTTCTTCTCATCACCCCTAAAGTCCAGTCCAGGCGGAAAAAACAGGAGTGAATTTTTTATTCGGCAAGAAAAAGAAGATATCCAGAGTCGTTAAAAAGACGAATTGTAAAGTACGACCCTCTCACATTCACCTCGCCTCCCCCCCCCCCCCCCCCCCCCCCCCCCCCCCTCCTCCGCGCC
>NC_024323.1:4693228-4697067 GCF_000523025.1 Cynoglossus semilaevis | reverse complement strand
AAGTAGAGGCCCACCCCCCCCCCACCCCCCCCCCCCCCCCCCCCCCCGCCGCCGTCCCCCCTTGTTGAGTTCCAGGGTAAACACAAAACGGCTGCTTCGGCACAAAAGCATCCAATCTTCCCGCTGCCTTCCCCAGCCTGCTGCTCCTCGTCCTTGCGCCTTCTCACGTTGACAGGATGCTGCGCTGTGCGCATCGGCTGAGTGAGCTCATCTCAACACTGAAGCACTGTGAAGTCACACAACACAAGTGGAGCGCGTACACCCACTTTTCCTCCAGTCCGTGCAAGAGTATCATCGGATTCTAGAATAACTAAGGGGGGGGGGGGGGGAGGGGAAAAAAAAAAAAAAAAAAAAAAGAAAAAATCCTGGACCCCACATTTACGTCGACAGCGACGTAAAAAGATAAAAATCAGAATTTATTGAAAATATTTGAAATAAAGTTTAATCTAAAAACTCCATGTTTTTTTATTTATTTATTTTTTTGATGCAGATTATATTGTGGGGGGAAAAAAAAGATAAGCTCGTGTCTGCACCCTGCTGGTTTTTTGGTGGAATTTATTTAAAAATGACAGGAAAATGACAAAAAGGCTTTACAATGCAGTAAAAAAAAAAAAAAGTTAAAAAAAAAAAAAGAAAGAAAAATAGCAATAATACAATTCAAATTAAATGTTGGTATACACCGGTCTGCATTCGAAGGAGTAACATATACAGTTCCTACACATCTAGAAGCTGCTTAAGCTTAGTGTTAAAGCATATTTTTTCAATAACGAATGCCTCCAAAAAGGAAAATATAAGAAAAAAGTAAAGGGATATGACTGGATTTTTTTTGAATGAAGTAAATTAGTAAAACTGAAGTACATTTTTTCACTGTGTATCACTACGACCAAGTACCAAATGACCTACAGACCGGCACGGGTCCCCGGACCAGGGGTTGTGCACCTCTGATCTTGCAGCTTCTCAAGCCTTTAATACAGTAAAAAGCAGTGATAAAATTAAAAAGAAAAAAAAAAGATGTAACTTAGTTTTAAACTTGGCTATTTTTTTTTGTATTTCTTCTTCTGTGAATCCATTAAATTGCGTTGGTCAGTGGAAATGCTGCCTTCGTCAAACGGATTAAAACTCAATTTCAGTGCTTGTTTGAATTTGGTTTCTATTTTGGATTTTAAGAAAGTGTAGCGAAATTTGAAATAATTCAGTTAACATGATTACGAGAGCCGAATAAAATATCACTGTGTGGCAATTTATTTAAAATGACTAAAAAAAAAAAAGTTGTAAAGTTCAGAAACTGTCCACACAGATGCGAACGTAAAAGAGCATCATCACTGAAAAAAAAAAAAAAAGAAAAAAGAAAAAAAAAGCCATATTATATTCTAAATTCATTACTCATACGCACACACTGCAATTCCTAATGAGAATATGCACTAGAACCCGACTCGTGCGTTTTGTTGGCGCATCGTAGGGATTTGAAATTACATGCCACCAAAATGTCTCCCTGCATTAGAGGATCTCATTCATCACACACCTTCAACTCACCGGGAGAGCCAGCCTGACACCAAGTACTGGGTCACCAATTAATTGCTGCATCTCAATCTGAGCGGGGAGCAAGCGTTGAAATATATATATATATTTATATTTTAAATTATATATATATTAATATATAATATTTGCTAACGCTGCATAAAGTGAGGTGAACTGACTCTGCATCACTGGTTTCCTGTTAGTCTTTGTCGTTGGGAATATTCACTTTGAGTAAATGTTTAACAGCAAATGGAAGATTAATTAATTGACCTGACCAATATTTATTGGCTTTTATTTCAGTGGACTCCTAATCCTAACTAAGACGCTCAAATACTACAATACAAGGGTCCTCGGTTTATGACGTCCTCGATCTACAGCGCTTCCTGGTTACGTCGCTATCTCCCGTAGAGTTATCCCATCATTCCGACATAAGGCGAAACTTGCCCAATAATCTGCATAACTACAGAACTAGTTGGCGAGCATAGCGGACGACTAGGTCGCCACCTGGTGCTATACACCAAAGACGACTTGATTACCTTTGCCGGTTGTACTCCATACAATGGTTTTTTTGGGGGGGAACTTTTTGCCCTTCATTATGACTCCCAGGCATACGTCAGACTCCTCTGATGTGTTTATGTCCCAGATTATGATGTTACCACTGTGTTAGCGTAGCTGAGTGACACAGGTACTTATACGGAGTATGTGGGTTCCGGCTTAAGGCGATATTTAAGTTAAGTCGCAACATAGTAATGTAACGCCCCCGTAGCTGTGTTTGCCGGAGCCGGAGTCAACCCCCAGTAATCATGGGACAAAAGTGGAGTAAACCCCTTAAGAGAAAAAAGTTCGCATTTTAGCTAACATTCATATTTATCGTCAGTGTAGTGTCCAATCAACCTGATCCCCAATCCGTTTTCGGACTGGGGACCATCACTACAAGAATAAACTCAGTCAATCAAACTGGTGATGTTTTTGCTGTCAGACAGTGATCACCAACTGGAGGCTCACGGGCCAAATCTGGCCCAACGTGCCATCCAATCACGACTGATTTCCAAAACAAACCCCGAAAAAATATTGTAAGAGAAAAAATGTATTTTTATTTCATTTGATTTGCGTGTCTGGCCCCCAAGGTGTCTGTCTAGAAAAACTCTGCCCCGCCCGACAAATATATTTAGTGACACCTGCTGTAAGGCAGGAGCACTAACCACTGTGCTTACCACATCCTCACTTTGACCTATAATATTACACTATACCAAATCAAACGGTGCGGTAACAGACCACACACAGACAGACACCAATCTGGGACTGTTTGCCTCACGCAAATATAAAGGTTGTGTTGAGGAGCATGAAATCTCGTATCAGGTCAACACTGTGTAAAAAAATGCCCTCGTTTTATTTGTCAAATCTAATTTTGTTACATGTTTGCATGGACTCGTTTGAAACATGGAGATCTCTGAAAACAAGACTCACACATCAACAATGGAGGTGACTGCTTGAGGGGGCGGGAAAGTGTGGACGGCTGATTGGAGCACAATGGTTACCAGGTGTTTGGCACTCCGAGGAGCGTGGGAGGGTTCAGCGGATTTTTTTTTTTCTAGTCAGAATGTGTTCCTTCTTTGCCGCCGAGAGAAGAGAGTTCTCCATCGCCAAATGGCCTTGTGTGTAAATTCCTACTGTTGTCACACTTCTTACTGGTCTACGAGTCGCGCTGCGGGTGGTTGGTAAACAGAGTGAGACTCGCCGGCTGCAGATATGCCGTAGCGCGGCATTAAACTATTGACAACGAAGAGAAGCAGCAAATCAATGCTGAGTACGGAGCACAATCACAGCGAAAGAAAATCATATTGACCTGTGGGGTCTGTTATCTGAGCCTCTCGAAAGTTCTCAGATATTGCCTTGCACTGCGGCAGCGTTGTGCTGTACACTTTTTTCTAGCACCAAAAAAAAAAAAAAAAAAAAAAAAGCACCAAGTCAAAAAAATAAAACACAGCAATACCTCGAGATACGAGCGTCCCGACGTACG
Source organism: Cynoglossus semilaevis (assembly GCF_000523025.1). Lineage (NCBI taxonomy): Eukaryota > Metazoa > Chordata > Actinopteri > Pleuronectiformes > Cynoglossidae > Cynoglossus > Cynoglossus semilaevis. The sequence continues at coordinate 4,693,529 of NC_024323.1, read as the reverse complement.
AGTATTCCGAGATACGAGCAAGCCCTCGAGCAAATTTTTGCTTTGAGATACGAGTAAAGACTTGAGGTACGAGCACACTTACAGACGTCAACGCTAGGTGGCCGAGCACTTCCGCGAGTCTTCCGTATCTTGTTTTCGTTATCTACGTAAATATTTTCTATGTTTTGTGCAAGAAATGCACGATGACCATGAAAATAAAGCATGACATTGTTGATAAATATGAGCGCGGTCCCTGCTAAAGAAGGAATACAAATGAACGAAAATGAAAAAAAAAAAAAAAATAAAAAAAAGAAAAAAAAAC
>NC_024323.1:4670968-4692277 GCF_000523025.1 Cynoglossus semilaevis | reverse complement strand
GGGGGGGGGGGGGGGGGTGAGAGGCTTCCAATGGAATACGTCGTAACGCGACGTAACGCTATACGCTGAAGACGGCTTAGTTTACATTCACCAGTTGTACTCCATTTATATTCGATTGTGCTTCAATCGTCTTCATCTGTTTGTGTTGTTGTTTTGGGAACTTTTTGCCCTTCATAATGACTCCCAGGCATAAGTCAGACTCTTCTGATGTTTTTATGTCCTGGATTATGATAGGTACTTATGTCTCACATGGGTACTTATGACCTATGTGAGTCATAGTATGTGAGTTCCGACCTAAGGCAATAATCGAGTTACATTGCAAAACTCCATTGGAGGAGCAAAACTCCATTGTAAGTCAAGGACCCGTGCACTTTGCACCTCTCAACAATTTTTATCAGAATTTTTTACATCCACCTGCGAAGGAAATTTACGTCCGTACAGGGTTGCAAAAATGACTTTCAAATTTGGGGCGAGAGAATATCTTGGTATGGTTCTAAGAGACGAAATTTGGAGGTACGTTACCTTAATAATAGTCATTAACAAAAGGTCCTAAAAGACCAACATCTGCTCCCATTATTTGTAAAACCCTACATCTCCCTCCTGCATCTCTTCGTCTCCTTTCACCCACTTATCTTCTCTGTGGACTTTCTCTTCTTATTCTGCCCAACAATCACCTCCCACACTGCTGTCCCTCGTGGACCGCCCCCCCCCCCTACCCTTTGCATCTCGATATCTGTATCCAGTTCATTTTCATTCATTCACACATGTCCATCTTGGACCCTCTTTACCCACCGCGCAGCCTTAGCAGAGACAACTCAGGACAAACACCGAAAAAAAAAACACAAAACATTCTTTTTGTTAAATCAATGAGAACCACTCCATTTTGGTGAGTCGGTCTCCCGCGGCCTCTTCGTATTAGTCGAAGCCGAGGAGCTCCTTGATTACTCTGGGCTTTGGACATTTCAATATGAATGACCTGAAAGTAAACTCTGCCTGAACTTGTCTGCCTGAGCAAAGATGAACACACTTTGCGGGGAGATTTTGGCAGATACAGCCGTCTGGACTGTGACAGTGTAATCCAAGTCGGAATCCAGTGGCCGGTGCTACAGCTTCACTGGGGCTGACAGCCAAACACACACCGTTTTTCAAGCTGCAATTGGACGGGAGATGACAGAATGGATACAAGCGCTCATCCCTCAGTGGCAAGTGACTAGTGAGGTTCAAAATGAAGGCAGGTACAACAGGTCTGTGAACACGGACCTCAAAATGAAATCAGCGTATCATCTGCAAAACTGTTTATTTGGCTATTTTTCTATCAATCAATAGAAAATGGAAATAATTATTATACTAATACAATAATACATTAATTTTAATATATGCACAGGCCGGAGAGATACCAGGTCCTAGAGTGGAGTCCATTGTTTTGTTACTTGCTTTTTATGATAATGAGAAAATTCATGAGACGATGCCTTGGGGTGAAAGAGTTTTCCTCATAAATGTCTCTGGAAAAAAAAAAAAAAAAAAATTCCCGCAGACGGTGACAAACAACATCTTGTATTAAAAGTCAAAGACATTTGGTAATTTATAATGCACATCAAAAGTGCCAAGAACAGGAAGTACTGAGAGAAGAATGCATTGTTATAAAAATACCCCGTAGGAGCTCCATATGTAAATCACCAGCAGCCCAAACACTCCCGTGCTTTATTTCTGAAGCTGGCAAATCCATTTGGATGACTATCACACAAATGTCTTTGGGAAGCATTTGTTAGCATACAAAATATATCAGATATATGCCTAACGCACGCGGAAGCAAAAAGATTTTGTTACAAAGACAAAATCCTAACGATCAAATGATTTACATAATAAATCGACAATTAAAGAACATGTTTTTCTTTATACTATCACTGTAAAATACTGTGGTTTGAGACATGAAAGAAATTCAAGTGGATATCCTTATGAAAAAGAGAGAAAAAAAACCCTAACAACTTTGTTTCACAGGCTGAAAGATATTCCCTTTTTGACCCCTGCTCCACGGTTGGTTGTTTTGTTTCTCCAGTTTACTGTGATGCAGTATTTCTGTTTTAATGAAGGACATTTTCTCACCCAGCTCATATTAGTTCACATGACCGTGACCAATTCATGTCTTTTATTAACACATTTATTTTGTTAGGGCTTTTATTAACCACTTCGATTTTTAAAAAAAATTATATTGCAGATTGAAGAAGTGAATTTTGGATTCACAATACTCTAAAGCAGTGACCACCAAACCGCGGCCAGCGGGCCTAATCCAGCCCAGTGAACCGTCAAAATTCGGCCCACGGCTGGATTTCAAAATAAACATCAAATAATAATGCAAGATAAAAATGGGATTTTAATCCATTCCATTTGAGTGTCTGGCCCTCAAAATCTGTCTGTCCAGGAAAAGTCTGGCCCTTTTAATCAATTCTTAGAAATTAAAAGAAATTAAATTAAAATTAGTAGAGGGAATCTCTGGGTACATCACAAGTCCAGTTGTTACTGGTTTTCAATAACAGTTGTGAAGCATATTCTAATGTACTTTGTATGGTTTATATATAAACTATATAAACTAACATCGACTGTATAGATTCAGGGATGTCAAACATAAGGCCTGCAGGCCAAAACTGGGCCGCTACGGTGTTGAATCCGGCCCGCTTGATACATTTAAAAAATTAAAAAATATCCAAAATACAAAATAAAATACATAAATAATAATAATAATAATAATAATAATAATAATAATAATAATAATAATAATAATAATAATAATAAACTGATCCGGCCCACAGCTAATTAAGTTTTATACACCCCTAAGACACGCTAACAATTGCAAATATGAAATATTTTATATATTTAAAAAATATTTTTATATATTTTATATAAATATATATACATATATATTGATATGAAAATAAATGTAGCTTCATTATTTATTCATAAATGTATTTATTTATTTATTATTTTGTATGATTCAAATCCACTAAAGATGATATTCTACCGTTGCCTTAAAGTTGATGACATTTTTTTTTTTATTAAAAAAAGAGTTTTAGGTGTAACAGAAGGTAAAGGAAGCTCTCTGTTATAGAAAACAGACCCTCGGCGATGAGTATGTATGATGAGACAGTGTTAGTTAGTCGTCAAACCCCCACCGTTACTGACCATTCCTCTGTATTCTGCATTAAATATGATCTATTTCGCGGCACAGGACAGTTTTGCAAAACACGCACATGTTCCTGACTGGATTATCATACAAACTGTGCTCTTTCTTTCCCTCCACGGCTGCAAAAATTTCCTGAGTGGGCTGTTTGAGGCCCATAACTTATCTGTCACTTTTCCTTTTCATTATTGCTCAAACAGGCAGTTTGTGAATCGCTGGAGCTGCCAGCACAGCGTAGCAGGGTCAACTGTCAGGATGACTAATTGATACTGGGATTGACAAGATTCATATTGTAAACAAAACAGTTCTGGCACAGAAAACATCACGGGTGTCCTAGATTTGGAGAATGTCCTCCTTCTAGTGGACAGATTCTGTCCTATTTGTATTTCATGTGTGAGAAGACAACGTCTTGTTTAGTCCAGCTCTGGAGGACATGTCATTTGTGGCCCCTGGGATCCACAGATCAATTGCACCTCAGTCATTTCTCTCACCAACATTGATGCGGTCTTTGGAAGACAGGAACTAATACGCTAATATTTCAGCTTCCAGGAATTTTTGTCCCGTAAAAATAAAAATGATCAATTCGATCGGAAGTTTGGGAATCTGGTTTCTCCTTAGCAATTCAACTGGTATTCTGTATGTTTTTTTTGTTGTGTGTACCATAGAACCATATAGGAGGTACAGGATGATCCGTATTGAGACAGCAAAGCCAGAGAGTTTTTTAAACTTTAAGTTTTTATACCAGACATTCACCTCGGAGAAATTATTCTCAAACTTTATTTCGAACCTTTTACCTGCATGAATGTCTTCAACTTAAGAATTCTGACATCTTGACCCGCACAAAATCCTGTCGACTCAATGCAGACTTGACTATTAGCCTTTTTCGGCGACCTCAAAATCTGGTCACCTTTTATTCAACAAAGCGTGAAAATCTTTAAACTTTAAACCAGGGTTTTTCAACCATGGTCACGACTCCAGGTGGTATCGCCTGGAATGAAGGAATGAAAAAAAAAAACAACCACTTTTTAGCTAATTATTATTCTTGCATCCTGATTGACAGCTGCGGTCATGTGACTGCACAAGTGACGGCTACTGAAATGTCTCTGGGGTCGCCAGAAATTTGTGATGTCAAAAGCCGGGGGTCAGAAGCGGAAAAAGCTTGGGGTCAACCCTACATTATCTTCAATTCGTATTCCATTCCTGGGCGTCTTCCCAGTCGGAATTCGACTAAACTGTCCTTACGTAGGAACCTTACAGGGTCTTGACCTGATCTTTACTTTAGTCATTTGGACTCCATTTATTTTATTTTTTTTTAAATGCTAGGTGCTCATTCTAATACTTGAGGATCTTGACCTGCAACAGGAAGTAGACACTGGACCCTTTATCGATCAACACTCCACTCAAAATAAAGCTAGATAGGGTTAAAACGGTGTAAACGTTGCCTTTTGTTTTTGAATAGTGTTGTAAACGTTGCCTTTTGTTTTTGAATAGCCTTGATGTTTTCTAAGACTTTGTTGTCCTCCCTGCGTTCAGACGACGGCAGAGTGTCAGCGGCGAGGTGAAATGATAGATACTTTCCTTTACCTGATCAATAATTCTGCTCCGCTGCAATGTTGACCAGGCTGCCACACTGTGTGCTAATTAGATGATAAAAAGTGATGGATGTGTATTAAACTCGGCCGGCCCTTAACAGAAGTCCTCTGGGCTTTGTCCTATTTCCAGCTGACCTTTTGGAACTTCACTTTATTGTACACGGACGCAGTTATATCAATTTGTGTGATCCTTGTGATACGGCAATTAGGCAACAGTTGAAATAAATTCTTTCAGATGGATGAATGGATGGATGGATGAAAGCAAGGAAGGATGGATGGATGGATGGATAAGATAAGACTTTATTCATCCCACAAATTCAGTTTTGTTTTTTTTTAAGATAAGAGGATGATGGATGGATAGAAGGAAGGACAGGCGGAGGGACGAATGGATGGAAGGATGAATGAATGGAAGAATAGGTGGAAGGAGGGAGGGAAGGAAGGATGGATAGATGGACGGACGGATAAATGATAGACAGAAAGACGGACATAAGGAAGGGTGAATGAATGGATGGATGGAAGGAAGGATTGAGGAAAGGAAGGAGATAGACAGATAGATAGATAGTGTTGTTAGCATTGTTAGCTTTGTTAGCAGATAGATAGATAGATGGATGGATGGATGGATGGATGGATAGATAGATAGATAAGTGATTCTCAACTGATCATCTGGTAAAACATGACAATGAGATTTCACAAATTTGTTCAATCACAATGACTTTATAGCGAGAAGAGAAATGAATGATTCAAAAAGATTCCTTCTGGGGTTCCATGCACTGTAGGATTCAATAACGTCTCTGAATGGGTCATATACTTAATAGCATCCTTTGAAGACATGAGAATCAGATGACTAGAGGGGAAATGATGACAATGACAATCAGACAGTTCAGGGCTTCAGGTAATCTCCAATGGATTAGAGAGAGGGCACTTGAACAGTGGATTTCAAAGTGGGCACCACCAGGGGGCGCTGGGAGAGGGGGGGTCAGAACATAGGAGAGGAGATGAGAAGAAACATTTAAAAAAGCAATTGAAAAAATTGTCCTGAACCGAAAAACACATAAGCCGTTGTAATCGTTGTCTGATGGTACCTGAACTAGTGACAACTGCAAGTTTGACACGACGACATCCTGTGAAAATCTGGCAGTTTGTGACTGTCATCGAGCTAGTCTGCTTCTCAAGCTAGCGTGTACAAACATTTTCTTATGCCAAACAAATATAATTATTATTAAATATTAAATAAAAGTAAAAAACGTTTCAGCCAAAAGGTAATTCTGTTGGGGTGACCTTTGCATCAAAAAGTTTGGGAACCCTTGCACTAGAACCATTTAGCTATTTTTAATATACAGTATATTTCCAATTTAGCAAAACGAGCATTTTAGCAAATATGTGACGACAAACAAATTAAGCAAGAAATTATTGAACTGGTTAAAAAATTAAGACATGTTACTGACTTATTATTGTGGATTGAAAATTATTTTAACAAGAGACCAGGGCAATCAAACTGTGTTTATAGCACCCCCTAGAGGGGCAAAAATAAGCAACAACAAGCTTTGTGTAAAAATACAAATGAAATCGTGGCATTTGTTTGTTTCGAGTGAACTTTCATATTTATACTTTACAAGGACTTTATTATTTTAAAGAATTAACTTTTACAGTCACAGTTGTTTACTTGTGAATTTCGATTTTTTTTTAAAAACTCTGCCTTTGCATTACGGTGCACCATTTCAGCCTTCGCGTTACTGCGACTCTTTGTTTGCATTTTTACAACAAGCAGACAAATAATAGGGCAAAATTAGACCCAGCAACCGTCGGCACTAGCATCAGAGCAAAAGGCAATGTCTCGCGTCGGTTTCTCCTCGCCTAAAAATAAATCTCCTTTTTATGATCGCTCAGTGCAGAGCGACTCGGCTGATGATATCCATTTGCCCTTTTATCAACTTTTGCTTCTGATGTCATTTCCAGCTGAAATATTCTCCCAAGAGCTGCTCTAAAGACTGGTGTTTTCCCAGGGAATTATTACTGTACACCTTGGACTGGTTCTGTTCGGAGAAAGCTTGCCTTTAAACCGCGGCCGCTTCCCCTGAGTCACTGTTCTTGAGAAGTCCCCCTGTGGCTGCCAGGTGTGGCTCCCTCAGCATAATTAAGGTGGGATCTGCCAGGGCTTCTACGCCAGGGTCATTCATCAACTGGATCACCTGCAAGATTAATGTGCAGTTGCAGCAGCAGCGCTTCAATGGATTGCTGCCACTTGCTGTGATCATTAGCGATGGCCTCTGTATGACTGCAGAAGGCCCCGCTCCGCAGCGGTTGCAGAGATTTGCAGGTTTGCATACTTAATGAACAGTCCATCATTGCCTAATTAAGGGATTATTTAAGACCCTTGTGTCCAGTCCACTGGACAGTAAACCATAACTGAAGGGCAAACAGATAGATTAGCACCAGCTGCCTGGTAGTGCAAAGTGCAAACTAATGAAAGTGCTGACAAAGGTAAGCTAAAGGAGGACCAGTAGGTTGTGCATTATCTCAGAGCATGTAAATTAGTGATGGGAATTTTGGCTCTTTTGAGGGAGCCGGTTCTTGTGGCTCAGCTCACATTAAAGAGCCGGCTGTTTCAGCTCCAAAATGGCTTACAAAATTCTTCCAAAAAACAATGGAAAATTATATTTTTATAATACAACACAAATGTAACTGCTCTCAACTTTCGCTACCGTAATCGCTTATGCACGTCCCATCCACATATACGCACACAGCCATTCACAGAAAGACAAACGCTACTAGCATAAGACACAGTAGCCCACCAGAAAAGTTATTGATCGCTAGCGGTGTGAAATTTGTTAGCCCGTAAAAATCCACAAATTAGCCGCATCATTGTTTAAGCCACAGGGTTCAGTAGCGACTTATAGTCCAGAAATTACGGTATTACCCAGAGACTCTGCTAACGCAGGATTGAATGATCAAAACCAACACTGTGACATTTACATATATATAAATATATATATATTTACATATATATTTATGTATTTATATTTTTATATTATTATATAAATATATATTTACACATATATATGTATAAATTATATATGTACATTAGAACTTTTCCGGCCATATATAAATATATATATATCAGAGTCTGAACAAACGCAATCACATTCTGTCTGTGTACCACGTCTGTAGAAGAATGAATTGATTTTTTTTCCCTCCTTCCTCCAGTTTCTCACTCATTGTGTATTTGTGTGTATGTGTGTGCACACATAATGTGACGCCTGAGAAACTAGAGAAGAAAAAAACAAAAAGGCTCCGACTCCTAGCCAGCAGCTGGTTCATATAGTTTCCCTTCAAAGAGTCGGCTCCTAGTTAGTTTGTGAGTGACTGAGAGTACTAATACTAATAGTATTAATAGTTACTATTAGTGCTGGTCATAGTACCGGCACTAATAGTAACAGGTATTCACATTTACATTCCCTCTGTAACAAGTTGTGCCTACATAACATAAAAATCAAGAGTGTAAGAATTCTAAACGCAAGAAATTCTCTTGTGATAATTCAGCGCCAAATCTTAGCTTTGATTAGACTCAAGGACTAATCTATGCTAATTACTTAATATTTCATACAACGGTTAATGTTTGTTAAACTGACAAATATCAGAGAGACCCAAGTTCTGGTCTAATCGATCGTATGCTCTTAACCAACCAACCAAAACAATACAGGACCTTCTCGACTTGCATCGGGGTTCAGTTTCTAGCAGCGACATAACTTCGGAAACATCGGTATTTACACAAAATTACCTCAAAATACATACAAAAAACAGAACCTTTTGGCTGGGAAACTTGGAGTTAAAAATGGAGTTAGTCACAGCGAAAGGTTAAAAAAAAAAAAAAGCCATATCTTCCTAGTCGCAATGAGAGAACAAAACAGGTCGTGAAAAAATGTCTGCCCCCTGGTGGTATGTTGGAAAATAATTCAGAAACAATGCTTTAACCGGCACCTAACATCCTTAGCCAACACTTTTGCGCTATATCTGTATCGGTTGATATCAGAATCGGAAATTAAGTGTTTGGATGATATCGGCGGATGGTTGATATTGGACTTTTTACTAAAAATTATGTTTTGGTGAATGTACGTAACAAGTTGTGCCTACATAACATAAAATTCAAGAGGATGCCAACACCAACACTTTGGACCTTCGTAGATCAAGTTGATATAATACAAATCACGAAATAATCATACGTCAATCCATTTAAAAAAACAAAATTAAACCAAAGCAAAACCAAAGAGGCATCCTCTCGTTGTGAGAGCTGAGCCCTGCCTCTCCGGCTGTAAGCCTCCCGTATATGATGCTTGTTTTTCATTGACTGTGTCAGGAATCAAGAGGGCTAATCCCTCAGAGACTTCAGATGAAAGTTTGAAAAGAAATAATGAAAGGCACACTGCCTGAGGGTGCATATCGGGGTGAACGTACCGCGCGGCGGAGAGAACAGCAGCGGCGCACGACAAGCAGCAAAGAAGGAACATAACAGCTTCCCTCGCCGCCACCTCCGCCAGTCTAACTATAAATCACACGTTCTGTCTCCAAGACATAAACAAATAGGCGGCAGAGCACATCGGAAACTTGGCACAGCGTGAATACTCATGAAATGGAACATTTTTCAGCGCGTGCCTTTAACGTATCTGTGTGATCTGTAAAAATGGTTTGGAAACTTTCAACCAAAACAAAAAAAAGGAAACAGACGATTGGTCTGGTCTGTCAAAATCTCTCCCCTCAGTCAAAACATTTGCATTTTTGTGATTTCGACAATAATAATCGGGAGAATGTGTGTAGGAGTAATGATTTCCTAAATTAGATTTTTTTTTTTCTTTTGCGTATTTCCGTTTTTTTTGGTACTTTTCTGACTGCAGTAGTATTTATTGTTCAGGCTGCGTGGGGGTACAGTGTGTACTGTATCCGTCAACCTTCTTGGGAGGATTGCAGACAATCTTCTAATCCTTGTCTATTAAACTGAACAGCCATTTTTTCCGCATCCTAAATGATTTGCCAAATCAGATTTGATTTTTTTTTTTTTTTTTTGTACACCTCATATTCCTCCCTAAGCATTTTTACATATCAGGGTTGCGATCATGGGGTATGCAAACCTGGTGATGTATACGGCTCCGAATATTACCATGTTAGTATTTGGTTAAAATGGATTCCACATCGCAATGACAGGTCTGCACTGAGCGAGGAAATCACCGAGAGTTTGTGTCATTTGGTGGCCGACCAGACTCGCCTTTTCCAGTCGCACTCCAAGGGCTGCCCTCGTTATGTTAAATTACCCGTGGTAATGAATTAGGGATAAATTGCCACCCGCCACACTTGGGCAGCCAGAGGGCGCTGCACCTGTGGGCCTGGGTCTATTCCTGAGGATGTGGTGTAGGAACGCTGTCCATTTCTGTGCAACCCTGAGCAGATCCTTCTCACTTCTTTATTTCTGTCTGTGACACTGTTCCAACCTCTCAGTCCGCCCACTCTCTTCCTCTTTCACTCCAGTCTAATCAGGTAGGCTTCACTAAAAATAAATATTACGAATAAACATGATAAAGGATTATGTAACAAGAGAGGATGACCCAGAAAGAAGGAGATCACCGGTTCAACTCTTAGCTTGGACTGGACTACGATACTTTGAATAGTAATGATTGGTAGAGATAATGGATGGATGGATGGATGGATACATGGATGGATAAATAGTAGGATGGATGGATAGATGGATAGATGGATGGATGGATGGATGATGGTTGGATGGATACATGGATGGATGAATAGTAGGATGGATGGATAGATGGATGGATGGATGGATGGATAGTAGAATGGATGGATAGATGCATGGATGAATAGTTGGATGGATGGATGGATGGATGATGGATAGATGGTTGGATGGGTGAATGAGTGAAGCGACCACCATCTTTGTATTGTTAGCCGTGTACGCACAATTGCTCGTGTAAAATTTCATTGGTTTTTCAGAACAAAAAATGAGAAAAAATAATATTTTGGCAAATGCGTGACACATTTTACACTATATTCACCCAGAAATATCGCTAAAGTATGACATCGAGGCTAACATTAGAAACCACTCTGCTCCTTAGCATGCTATCTTCTGCCATGCTATTTTAGCGGCGTAGCAGAAGCTACATGCTACAGTAGCTTGTGCCAGATCTCGGCAAAAATTTTGCGTAATGTTGTAGCCGCGTGCTTCAGTCATCAAACAGTTCTTTCAAATGCAAAGTTAGCGCAAGGTGCAGGTCAGCTAAGGGGAATTAATGCTAATTAGAAGAAAACTATGAGTGACTTTAATCTGAGTTCAATCGTTCCAGACTTCCGTCTGCACTAAACGGCCATATTGGCGCCACTGTTGTACCTTAATGTTTGCTATATCAGGTTCACATTCAGAACCTGAGACGCCACTGTTTTTTTTTTCTTTTTTGTTTTTTTTGGAGCTGCAGAGCAGCAGCCTGCAGGTTTTATTAAACTGGCCCTTGGATTATTTTAAGTTAACATTGGTGCGAGTTAGAACGACTGCATATTCACCCTCATTCCTTCCGCTCCTTTGGGACGGCGGTTGAAGCGACCGCGTAGGGGCAGACAGTTGGATGTCAGACTTTTTCCAATTTGTCTTTGCCACCCTTCCCGATTGTTTTATGACGTGTTTTCCAAATAAATCTTCCCCCGTGCCTTTAAGTCTTGCAGCAGATGAGACGTGCAGACTTTTGACTCCGGATGGGGGGGGGTGCTCAGGCAGTGTAAGTGTACAGCACACCCCTTGAAATGATCAAATTAGAATGCTGTAGCGTTGGCGAGCCCTGTGCGGTGAATGGAGAACATGGCTAATAGTGCCGGCAGAGGAGCAGCCGCATCTGCATTCCGCTGGTCACGCGTGTGTAAATCTCCTCCTCCGACCTCCCACACATAGTAATGACTCGTAGGTAGAACCAGGCAACTCGGCCATTAACCCTTCCAATTATTCATGTGCAAATAAGCTTTCTTGAAGGTTACTGTTGTGTCCCAGGCACGTCTCACTCTGTACAAAGACATCAGTCCGGCTGTCGGCCGCGGTCTGTGTCACAGCTGCCAGCCGGAGACAGAGCGCGGACGAGTCAACGTGCCCCCGCAGAAGCCCGAGCTCCTGCCTGCGATATCATTTAATTCAGCTCCGTTGTGATTATGTTTTAATTGTTCCAGGTGCAGTAATTAAATCGGTGATTTAACGACCGCTTAATCAATTTGCTAATTGTGTACTTCCTTATACTTTCTATCAGTTTCACCAATTGGTTTTGGCAAAGGCACACTTCACTGATCACTCCATACACCGTACTCCGACGGCCAGAGGTTCAGAATGTGAGGCAGATTTTTCCCTGTTTTATTATTGGCGTTTAAAGTGGGAAACACATGAATCAACCTCAAATTATTTGTCCCCTCGTATGCGGCATATTTAATTAATCGTAATTAATCCTCAGCTTATCTGTGATTAGAAATGTAACGTATACATATGTCATATATATGTATATATGCAGGTATATATTTATACATACATACTATATATTTACAATATATATATGTATATAAATATAAATATATATTTCAATATATATGTCAATATATTTCATCATGAGTCAGATATTATTTGTACCAAGACAACATTTGCCCAGATGCAAGATTGGCGGAATCCACTATTTCTACTTCTCCGTTCGAGGAGGACCAGGGCTAGAATGTTGCCATGGAAATGAAATGTGTTTCTTTTTCACTGACATTTGATAAGCATCAAAGAGAGGTTAAGTTTATCTACTATGTCAACAGATAACAAAATGTTGGTTTTTTTCATTTAGTCCAGGACATACAAAGTTGTTATCTTACAAGTTTGCGGTGGAAGAAAGAAAAAAAATGTTTTTTTCTTCTCACAACAACGTAAGCTACTGAGTTTTGTTGGAAAAAGAAAAATTCCCATCGGACGTGAGAGATAATAAAAATCAATCAAATGCAATGTGGCAATATTTCAGTCTTTAACTTTCATTTGAAATATCGCTCTTTTCAGTTCTCGCGGCCGGCCTTGGAACCTAGCTACCGCGATAAACGAGGGAGCGCCGTATTGATATTTATCAATGACGGAATGATTTCTTCAGTCAATTCCTAGCCCATGCGTTAGCATTAGCATGGCAGATTTTGAGATATATATTGACAATATTTTGAACTGTTAACGGACATAGAGAACAAACTAGAAATGAGTTCCCCCAAACTCTTTCTTTGTTCCTTTTTCTCGGACTCACGTAACAAACCAAACCTGAAGATTTCCGTCTCGGCCGAAAGTGAAGTCTGAAATAGCGTCTAACGAGTCGAGTACAAATCTATATTTATGCGAGCTCATCACTAAAGAGGGACGGAAATAAAAGAGAGATAAATGTAAGCACGTTATCATTGCTTCCCCTCGGCGCTAAACATCATTTTCATGATTTGGACTCGCTTCCTGTTGGAGTTAATTACTTGGATTTATTTTATTTATTTCTTGTTTATTTATTTTTTTTGGTGTTTGTCGCTTGCGTAATTTATTTTATTTATTTCTTGTTTATTTTTATTTTTTTTTTGCGGTGTTTGTCGCTTGCGTGCACCTGCTAATTTTAGATAAAGACTAACATCATTTGTCGTGTTTGATAACAGAATGTTCCTCAGTCGGAGCTACTTCAGGGCCTGTTTTTTTTTTTTTTTTTTTGAGCCAGGCGCCTCATCGTTACCCTGGGAGCAAAGACGGAGTCTGCCGCTGAAACAGGAAGACATGACACGACAGAGACGGCAGCAGAACTATAATGAAAATGAGGACTGCCCACCTCCCGCACGATGATGGACATGTCTGTAATGCGTCCCCCTGCCAAATGTTTGTGCACTTTTCCAGCTGTTGAATTCGGCACATCAAACACTGTGTCACCGTAACTGCGATCATCGAGGACACCTCTCGTGTGAAACAATCCCACTGTTGCAATTTGAAGTGTATAAATCATACAGCAGGATGACAATTCTCATAAACGCCGCAGACCGCGAGCAATATCATCGTACTTCTTCATCATCCCCCGACCCTCGACCCCTTAGCCCCATCACAGATGAGTGCTCAGGGCATCATACACATCCTCACTAGCTCACTTGTTTGCTAACTTTTTTGTTGTTTTTTGCTATTTTTATTGTTGTTGTTTTTGCTAACTTCATTGTTGTTGTTTTTTTGCTAACATTGTTGTTGTTATTGCTAACTTGATTGTTGTTTTTGCTAACCTTGTTGTTTTTGCTAACTTCATTGTTGTTGTTTTTTTGCTAACCTTAATGTTTTTTTCCTAATTGTTTTTTTGCCAACGACATTTTGTTGTTTTTGCTAAAACTTCGTTGTTGTTGTTTTTGCTAACTTCATTTTTGTTGTTATTTGCTAACTTCATCGTTGTTGTTTTTTGCTAACTTCATTGTTGTTGTTTTATGCTAGTTGTTTTGTTTCGGCTAACAATTTGCTAGCATTGTAACAGCTAAAGTGCTGCATTTTGGAGTTAAAAAATTAAAAACAGCTAAAGTGCTGCATTTTGGAGTTGAAGTTAAAGAAAATGGAGTATGAACTGATCTAGAGCACATACAGCATAAGAAAAAAGAAGAGGGAAGAAGATTCCGGAGAAGATTTAGGATGTAGACAAATCCTGCGTTACAGTAGCAGAACCAAGGGAATGGAGGAGATGGAGACAACCACCGAAAGACTAGTTTTTGGTTTGATTAAAAACCGGGTGATTCAGGTTCCTGTTCGTATAACGGCTAATATACACCATATTCCCTCTAAGTACTGAATCCACACTGACTTACACAGTGCAGTGTTAAACACTGCCATAATCTGCTTAAAAACCCCAGTCAGGATTCTCACATTTTGCTGTTAAAAATTGTAATCAGCCAATCTAGGACAATTCGCAGACATTCAGAGAGCCAGACTGGAAATCCCTGCCAGATGACCAATACGCTGCCAGCTCATATTAGACTATTCATTAAAAATGATCCTATTTGTTTTAATCCCCTCCCGCTGCATGTTAGCATCATTTCTCATTTATTTTAAAACATGCATTTTACATTTAAATTCAAAAGAGGGACACGCTGTATGAGTGACTGAATAGGACAAAAATAACAGAAGTAGCAAAATGGGGGCTTGGTAGAAGACAATATATTTCGAATACATTTTTAGTCTACCATTTTTTTTTAAAGATTTTAGACTAGCAAATATTATATATATAAATATTTGATATAAATATAAATATAAATATAATATAAAATATATAAATATATAAAATATAAATATAAATATAAATATAAATATAAATATAAATATAAATATAAATATAAATATAAATATAAATATAAATATAAATATAAATATAAATATAAATATAAATATAAATATAAATATAAATATAAATATTTGCAGTTGACATGGTTTTTTTTGTTTGTTTTTTTACTTGAGTTTTTAAATCCCTGTTATCAACCTTACAAATCTCTTTTTGTTGAATGGAAAAAAAAAAAAGAGTTGGGATTTACTGTGGACTGAGATTAGGATTTCATTTGTCAGAAGAACAACAGTGGCCGGGCCAATATACCTACAGTCCATTTCATCTCAACCCCACCACCACTGAGTAACAAGTCCTTGATGTACTCTAAATGAAATGCTCCCCCGGTGTGAATAAATCTGGTGCAGAAATCTGGTTAGGCCGACGTTCATTTTCCAGTCAGTTCACTCCTGCGCCTCAAACCCAAGATGAGTACTTCTGTTAACAGCCCTGCCAGCTCAAATCTAATCCTCCAAGCTCGCTCTCCGAAATGATCCTCCCTCCTCCAACCTCGCAGCACGTAGTCTTAGGGAAAAAGGCGCATTTCAAAGACGTGAGCGCAGCACGGACATCTGAGTGGAGGAGAGGTGGAGTGGCCTCCAGAGATGGAAGGTTTTTTTTTTGGATTGATAGGAATTAGACCGGAGGAAAGTCTTTCTACGATGATGGGGATCAAACAGATTGTATAAAATATTAAACACAATCATTTTGTCCCTAATTCCTTGAGGGAGAAGGAGCTGCAGCTAACACAATCCAAATCTCATTTCTTTGATGGAAAGTTATTAAAATGTGTACTTCAAATCAAACCGTTGTTGGCAACCTTAAAAAAAAAATGGCTGCCAGAGGACAGGGTCTGGAAAAGAATCACTTTTTCTTAGACGGACTATTTTTGACAGTTGACGGTCCCGGAACCTGGGAAATAACGTGAATAATTTTAGTTTTGAAACGAAACACTACATATTTAACCACAATAGTAAAATCAATGCAATGAAATGTATTTTATCGTCAACTTTTTTTAAAAATTATCACTGAAATTAGTGATCATCAACTTGCGGCTCACGGGCCCGAATCTGGCCGGTTGGACCATCAAATTCGGCCTGCTGATGGATTCCAAAATAAACATTAGTAGGGATGTCCGATATTAAGCGATATTTACCGATAACGTGCCGATATTGTCCTTAGCTTCCGATTCCGATATCAGCCGATACCGATATAGCGGAGCATTGATGGCGTCCTTGTCACGTAAGTTAAGTCCCACCTGTCCACTAAGGTGATGATAAAAAAAATGAGCTGCAACGCTGCCATCTAGTGGCTTTCACTTTCACATACAGATGTTTTTCGCAAAACAAAATTTTTGAGGGCACATATCATTTGGCAAAACCCAGAGTTATCGTGTTTTCATTATAGGAAAGGAAAAATCAATAATTATGCTAATATCGGGCCGGTAACATCAGCCCGCCGATATGATCGGACATCCCTAAACATTAGACATTAGACGTTAAAAAATTTGAGATTTTTGTTTCGTTTCATTCAAACGTTCAGCCCCTAAGGGGTCTGTTCAAAAAATTCTGCTGCCCCCTGCAGTAAATGATAGCATGGTGCACCCACCTACACAATGAGCCGGGAGCAACCATAAGCCAGTGTCGCTAATGTGAGTAAAATGTCCACTGATGCGATAATCTAGGTTTAACAGATATCGCCGCAAAGTGTTCGGTCGGTTGGGGATTTTCTATACTTTAAGCTAGGGCGTCGATAATCTCTTAGTAGTAATAATCTAGATCGTGGAGTCACGTCGTCGTCCCTCTGTTAATGGTCTGGGTCAGATTTGCACGAATGCTAACGTTGTTTTCGCTGTTAAAAGTTGCTGAAGGTCTTAAGAGCGATTTTTGGGGGGATTGCACACGTATCCATGTTGGTATTCCTATGGCAACACTTCCTTGGTGCGGAGTGTGATCCTGCGTGTCGGGATTCTGCCGGCTGAGCAGCAGAGGGGTGGCTGAAGCAGAGCGAGGCTGAAGAGAAGACAGTGGCGCTGAGGAACGGGCTGCAGGTCTCGCCTCCTGTCTCCGTTTGACAGAGCTGCTGTAATCTGTTACAGAGCCACCGCTGCCTCGATTAACTTTTGACACATACGCCACGGCGCACTCGCTGCCGCACTGACCTTCCACTTGCGCGCATTCAATTTTACTCACTCCGACTACGGGCTACGGGAATCAGACGGAGACACATGAAATATCTGAATGTACGTGATTTTTATGAGCTCTACTCCTCACACAGAGAGTCCAGAGTCTGACAAAGGGAACTGTTATAGCACTTGGAAAACTAACGCTGTTCGCAGTACTGAAAGGTTGCTTTGACCATGACTGCTACTACAGATTTATAGGTATCGCAATTTCCGGACTATTGGGCACACCTGAATATAAGACGCACCCACTAAATTTAAAAAAAGAAGAAATTATTGTACATTTATGGGCCGCACTTCTCTATAAGCTTCACTTTTGATTAAATATTTTTTTCCCGAACAGTGCCTGTAACACGGCTGTTTACACGTTAGCTCTTTCCCGCCAGTGTTCCCGCCAGTGGGCCCTAGCCCTATACTGCAGTTTAGATGGATGGATGGATGGATGGATGGGTAGATGAAAGATGGATGGATGGGTGGATAGCTAACTAAATAGCAAGCTAGCTAACTAGCTAACTAGATAGATAGATAGATAGATGGATAGATGGATGGATGGATGGATAGATGAAAGATGGATGGATGGGTGGATAGCTAACTAAATAGCAAGCTAGCTAACTAGATGGATAGATGGATGGATGGATAGATAGCTAACTAAATAGCAAGCTAGCTAACTAGATAGATGATAGATCGATAGATAGATAAATAGATAGATGGAAGGACGGACAGACAGACAGACAGACAGATAGATAGATAGATAGATAGATAGATAGTGTTATTGCCATTGTCGTTAAAACCTAAACTTTAAAATAAAAGCTACAGTTGTAGTTAGGAAGAGAAGAGGAGACTTTAATTGTGATGCCGCTGTAGAGAAAAGAAGTCTTGCCATCTAATCACGGCATCATTATGACAACATTCAGGTTTTCAATAAATCGAACTGTGATGTCGGCCCCGGTACAAATGCCACTAAAGCACAAAGGCACAGCTCATATACCGGGTCAAACTAATCTCTGAAGCCAGGACTAGAAGTCAATCATATTGAGTAGGTACAGCAGCAACAGGTTATAGAGGCGACTCCCTGCATTTATTTACAGACGCTCACATAATTAACCTGCATGTGAACTGGGGTAGTGGAACTCATTCCGCTTTCAGACAACAATTAAAGGCCTTACCACAGATAGATGGGAAATTTTACCACAGCGTTTAGTCCAAAAGTGGATGTGAATATTGAAACACAGAGACTGACATTGACCTTTACGCGTTTTCACTGCTGACAATTTATCAAAAGTCACTCATCGTTGGCAGGTTCATTGGAAAAACAAATGGAGGCCAAAGGCTGCGTACGAAAATCAAAAGTAAAACTTAAGTTCGTACTAACAACATTTACGGTGGGGTTTTTTTTTTTTACGGTGACTGTTTTACATCCCCTTAGGATGCAAGATATTTTTATTGGCATTGTACAACTGTTCCGAGCTAGGCAAAATTGCAGTTAATTAAAGATAAGTAAACATATTTGTAAATATACATACATATACACAAATGTATATGTATGTATATATAAATATATACACATCTGTATATTTGTATGTACATACTGTACACATATATACACACATATATAGATATATATACATACTGTATATATACATATATACATACATATATATACACATATATACATATATATATATATTAGCCCAGTTCATTAAGAAATATAGTACAGATTTAGGCAGAAACAAAAAGCTATCTGTGAAATTAGCGTAACAACTGTCATTGGGCAGTAAACGTTTATTACCACTATAAAATGTTCACAGATTCAGTTTTTACCCCTGACACAAACGGTTCTATATGATAGCTCGGATTATTTACAACCCGCAGGACATTTACTACCATCAAATCCACCATCAGTAAATGTTTTTTTTTTTTTTTTTGGACCTGGACAAGGTATATTTGTGCTGCCAGTCCACGTTCCTTAGTAAATACTAGTAATGGAATTTTGAACCTAAAATAAAACCAGACAGACATCCAATATAAAGCGATAAAATGGCTTTGATGTGTGCCGTAACACTCGGCGTTTCCCCTGAGTGCTGGGAATGTACACAGGAAGATGACACACATGTCTATTCCCCCGGTGTTTCAGCCACTGGCCACATGGACTCACCGATAAGACGCTGAAATCAATAGTCCACCTAGTGCTTTATGATCTTTGTGTAGCACAAGTGCTTATATAGCATCTGACCCTTTGACCCACGAGTACATTTCTAACACTTTTTTGTTACTGTCTTTTATGTAGCCAACCCACCCTGAAGGGCCTAACATCAGTGGACGTCAGAAGTCACTAAGTATCACTTTTCTCCTCTCTCTTTTTTTTCTTTTTTTCTTCTCAGCACACCTTGGCCAATTTTGGTATAGAATCCAATCACACACACAAAGAAGTCTGGATCCGCCCCTAAGGGCGCAGCGCTCAAGAACCCATAACAACCCTGGCATCCCACAATGAATTGTTGCCTCTAACAATGTTGTGTGCTTCCTGGCTATTGAAACAAAGGTGAGAGTTCATTTGTTTTCACGAGGTGTGTCCAGGGGAGGACGGAGACAAATTGCACAACGCTGTAGTGTTGCAATTTGGCCGAATGCCTCATCCTGAGCCTGCGTCTCCCCAGAGTGTCCGACTGCTGGCGTCAGGGCTGGGGGGGGGGGGGGGGGGGGTGGGGGGCAGGACGGTATCACCTCCTACCCACACAATCAAAATATACCGTGCAGCATGCCTCTCAAAGGTGGGCTCAAGTAACTCCGTAATCCGACACTTAGCGTTGCGCGGATCATTAGAAGGTCACGCTCTGATCTCCGAGAAGCAACAAACAAGCCATATGATACGGTCATGTTTCAGCGTGACACATTTAGCAGTGTCGAAATTGACAGCGCGGAGTTCAGACGGGGCTTAAATCAAAGGCTCAGATCCTATTCATCTTTCACACTCTTAAATGCTTTTGTGAACAAGAATCCTCTTTTTTTTCTGACTTGGCTTCATTTGGGACCAGTGTCGACTTGGATGAGTGGTTTTCCATTTCTTCCTTGGAAATATGCAATTAATTGGCATAGCGTTATACTGCGGCTACAGCGGTGTGCAGAAATCTCCACCCAGCCTCGCGTTTGACCCTCAAAGATTCTGGTGATCTTTCCATTTACAAATACACCGTAGTATTTAGTGAAAGACTTTTCAGTCTTTAAGGCACATCAAAGGTTTGTTTAGCTCAGCCTCTGCTTTAGATACTTCAATCCATGTTGACTTCTCAAGCAGTACTTCGTACTGTATATTGCATATATATGTGAATATATATACATATAAGTTTTATATATGGGCAATACTTCTTATATTGCATACATATATATTGCATATGTGTGTGCAATACTTCTTATATAAGCATCTGCATATATATGTGAATATATTTGCAATATAAGAAGTATTGCACAAGTTTTATATATGGGCAATACTTTTTATATTGCATACATATATATATATATATGAGTGTGCAATACTTCTTTATAAGCATATGCATATACATGAATATATTTCAAATATAAGAAATATTGCACACACTTAAGAATTTTTCATGTGCAATACTTCTTATATTCTTATATTGCATATATATGTGAATGTATTTGCAACATAAGAAGTATTGCACACATTTTTTATATGGGCAATACTTTTTATATTGCATATATATACTATATACATACTGTATGAGTGTGCAATACTTCTTACATAGGCATATGCATATATATGAATATAGTTGCAATATAAAAAATACTATAGATAGATAGATAGATAGATAGATAGATAGATAGATAGATGGATAGATAGATAGATAGATAGATAGATAGATAGATAGATAGATAGATAGATAGATAGATAGATGGATAGATGGATGGATGGATGGATGGTTGGATAGATGGAGAGATGGATGGATGGATGGATGGATGGATGGAGAGATGGATGGATGGATGGATGGA
>NC_024323.1:4645461-4670921 GCF_000523025.1 Cynoglossus semilaevis | reverse complement strand
GGGGGGGGGGGGGGGGGGGGAGAGGTAAAAATGTAGCCATAGAAGAGCGGCAGCTAGATGAGGGAATGATGCAATTTCTTCTTTTTTGTGTGTGTTTCCTTGCAAAAAGTCTTGTCAGATAAAGGCCTTGACTTTTATGGAAATGAGTAACCCAGCCAGAGGCTGTACATGTTGAATGAAGCACTAAGGTTGAGTCAATCCATATTGGCTGCTCGTCATGTCCTTTTTTTTTTCCCCCTTTCTCTCTCTTTCCTCTGTGTTAAGTTCCAATTTGAACTCCTTTTTTTTCCATCCAGGCCTTTCATCTCATCAGAGTTGCCACAATTTACACTTTGTCTTTCAATTTATCCCTGTTTGATGTAGTGCTGGGTTATCAGTTCACCTCATGCCTTGCCTGCGTCAGGCCTCTGAAGGCTGCTGGGATGATGCGCAGTGGGGCATTCACTGCGGGTGAATATGAGGCAAGCCCTCCTATTTCCCATCAGCCACCACCAAAAACATCCTCCTCTTTTATTTAGTGCCTGCACACATGTTCAATTTTGTCTTAGGATGCAGGCATGGAGGAATATTCCCCGTGTTGACACCATAAGTCTGAATTGGATTAAAAGTGCTACTACTCTGTTGGGGGAGCTCTCTGTTCTCATCTGTCACCTGTGGAGGTGTTAAGATTCAAAGGGTGAGAGGAGGAAAAAAAAAAAAAAAAAAGCAGGGAAGCAGAGCCGGGGGGTGACTTGATGTTCAACTACTGCCATCTACAGTACAATACAGACACAGCCACCTTTACGCTTCTTTTCTTTCACTATTCATGTGCAGTGATCGGTGTCTATGCAGAACCGACGAGCTCGGAATACAGAGCAGCCGCATACTATACGCCTCAGACGTCGCAGCCACAAATACCTCACGGCTAAGACGAGTGTTCAGCAGCCGTGACTCTGTTTAGAGAAGGACGCCGGCAAAGCAAACAGCCGTTGATCTGTTTATGCACTGAGTCAAATGAGTGTAATTTGTGAAGGTGGAATGAGAAGAGAAAAAAAACATGAACCATAATGGTTTTAGGAAGAATAGCTCACTGGGTGCGTCAAATGAACCCTCGTTCGTTTCGTTTCAGCACCAGCGGGCGTAGGATGCTTCCTAATTGGTTGTTCAAGAACATTAAGAAATCTCTCCATTTTTTTTTTTTTTTTTGACAGGCAACAAAAAACTTTTCCTTTCACAGATCAGAATCTGTAAGAAAAGGCGATATAAATTTTCAATTAATATTCTGTCTGTTACAACAGTGGGCCCCGGCTGACACTGCAGTGAGGACACATCAAATAAGGAGATCTGCGGGTCTAAAACTCAATGTGTCTCTTTTTTTTCTTCTTCTCATAATTCTCTTTTTCTGTGCTGGTGCATGTGTCATGCACGTAAAAAAAAGGAGAAAAAAAATCCTCTGTGACTTTGTCACCTTTGTGACCTTGCTAATAGAAGATATTGTTGTTAATAATGTCGTAGGAAAATGTGAATCTTAAGGAAATCAGAAATTAAACACGTTAATTGATCAAAAAGTAGTCCATTCAAATACCTTGAACGGTAGGGTTAGCCGCGGAAGAGGAAAATCTAGCAATACAAGAGTCTTCCCCTCACTTGGAATAAGGGTATCACCTGAAGTAAAGGGTTTCGGTGAAACAGAGGCCTTTTTCCCCACAGTCTGTTCAAATAACATCGTGTGCATTGACTGCATAGTAGAACAACAATAATTGACATACGTGACAGTAAAATTATCGGATGCCCCTAAAATTTGAAACATTACAATATTTTCCGGGACTATAAGTCGCACTTTTTTTCATCCTTTAGCTGGGTTTGTGACTTATACTCAGTTGTGACTAATATATTAAAATATATGATTTCACACACTTGTTAATTTCACACTGACAGCCGCTAGAGGGCACTCTAGCTGGCTGGTGCGACCAATATTCTGGAGCAATTTATACATGTTTTTTTCTTCTTTATGCATTTTTTTTGCTAGTGCGACTTGTACTCCAGAGCGACTTATAATCCGGAGAATACGGTAATAATTTATTTACTTGCAGTTACTGTGCTGATAAAATGTACTGTATGTAAAATGTAAATGTATTTATTTTTTGTCACTGTTGTGGCACTCAGTGACCCTAAGTCTAATTGTAGGTATGGCTATGATTGACAGGTGACCAATCTAGGATTTACTCCTGTCAGGTCGACTTTGCTCCAGCATTCCCTGAAAGCCCAGATAGGATAAACATGGTAGAAGGTAGATTAAATACCCTCTCCCAGTTCACCTCTGAGTGTCATGTAAATGTGAGCAGTGTATGTGTACACGCTCAGGTTGAGGAAACAGGTCGGCATCACCAAAATTCCACACAAAATCTGCCAACTGCCTCTGTGACCCCAGCTTTACATTCCTGCCACCTGTCCTTTTCTGGAGGCAGATTTAAACACCCTTGTTTGGATGTGTTCCGTAATCCCCTTATCCCAGACCGCACACAGAACTCTCTAACCTCTGATCCGCCATACAAGCTGTGGACGTGCTTCTCGACATTTTCACCTCTTACACGTTTGAATTTCAAAGTAAAAAAAATGCCACTTGCATCCAGCAAGGTGTAAGCCACGTATTCCTTGGATATAGAAGATAGGATCTATAAGATTCACAGGCCGTGGAGGCCTGTCAACACTAGCATCAGGGTGACAAGGCAGAAGGATGAAGGAGCAGAGGGCATGAATAAATGAATAATGAATTCAGTAAATAATTTCACAGCCAGCATCTGTGTGGGGCCCACTAGGTACAAAGTGGGCTGATAACTGAAACCTATATGGCGGAGGTGCCACTATGAAATGATGTGTCCCAAATGATTGATCTATATGAATTACTGTACTATACAATACAATAGCAATCCTCAGGTACCTGTATCTTTGTGATCTAATTTGGTATCCATGCGGTAGACGTTCTCGCAGGTTCCATGTTTACATGTAAATAAAGGCCACTTGATGTCGTCGGCAAATTCTGACATAGCTGTTGTCTCTTCAGCAAAACACTGTCACAATTTACCACAGACTGCTAAAATCAAACAGACAGCAGGAGGAAATTTAGAAAATATATTAGCAAAGGGTAAAATAATCTAGCCTATAGTGGTTGCGAAAAAAAAATTATTATTATTAATTAGAGTTGGATAGAGTAATTAAAAACATAAAAAAATTTTTTTTTTTTTGCAAGGCTGCAAAAACATTGTGATCGGCAGTTGCTTCCGCTGCTTCTTTTTCCAGTCGAAGAGTAGCTCGTAGGCAGTCACGACGTTGTCGATGTTGTTGCAAAATTGGACCGATCGAACCATATCGTCATCCCATTCCTGTGACATCTCTTGCAGATCCAAATCCGGGATATGGTATATTTTATATATAGACAGTTTCAAAAACCCGCAAAGTCGTGAATCCGCGAAAGTTGAACCGCAATGTGGGATCAATAAAGATCAATCTGATCGAGTCAAATACTTTTTCACACTCTTAACCAGTTACCAAAGTGATAGAAGTGACGTATAAAAAACGTATAGCTAAAATAAGGATTAGACAGTCCTTGTGCATATAAGCATTAGGCTGAACTTTGCACCTCGCCGACATTTTCTGTCTTCCAGACATAATGAAATTCCCTCGACTCCTGTCAGCCCTTACATGCTGAATGAACAAGCACCTGCTGTGCTGCTGTGTGGAGGGAACAGAGCTGGCAGCTTGTAGATTAAATAAAGCTGTCTGGTCCGTGCCAACGTAATGGCTTCTCAAACCAAAGTTAAATGTAATACTGATCCCGTGTCATTGTTGCTTTGTTGGATAACTCAGTCTGGGGTACTGAAGTGAGCGAGCTATGCACATGGCCCATTCTGGGCTCCAGCTGCGGTCATTGTCTCCATTGCGTTTCCCCCCCCCCAAAAAAAAATAGCTTTTCAACTGTGAATGCAGCATCAGCAAAAAAATAAATAAAATAAAAAAAGCCCAGATGTATCGTGTAACCTTTAAACCGCTGGCTTCTATATCTGGTACTTTGGTGGAGTTTTGCACTTTCTGTACTGTAGTAATGTATATTATTTTAAGGTGTTATTAGTTTACCATAAATCAAAAAATACCCACTCCAATACCCAACACTACACCTGTTTGTGTAACTGTGTAATTCATTCTGGACCATGGATCTGTTAATACACATTTATAAATAAAAACATGTGCATTGTTATTTTGCTTTTAATAATAGGTAGCTGTGAGTTGTCTTGCTGCTCCATACCTGAGATTGATACAGGAGGGTCTGAGCGGAGAGCGAGATGTGATTAGACACTAAAGTCAAGGACAATTGATGTCCATCTACTTCTCTTGACTGTCCTTCCTGCCATACTATGTATTAATGGCAGCTTCATGTTGGACAAATGGAGGATTTTATCAAGATGGATCAAGGGGTGCAGTGAGGAAGACTGTGATTAAGCAACACTGGTGGCACTTGGTGGGAAAAACCAGCGAGAGAAAACAGTGATTACAACACAAATAATGGCCACACACAGCTGTGTGGGGGTTTGTTGGTCAGCCAACATCACTGCTCACTAGTGTTATTTATTATTAAGGTATAAATTAGATTAAAACATATATTGATATATGTTGATATCAATATATGTTGAAAGGTTTTACATTTTTAAAATCTGATTAATCAGAGAAAATCTGTGGATTAATCTTGATACGTCAAGAGGAATTTACATTTCCAAACATGATCACATAATGCTAGAAAAAAAAACTAATAAAAGATATGTATTTAACGTTTGTGTTTGTTTGCAAAACAGACACATATATATGTTCACATAAAAATTTACACAAACATATAGTCACAAACACACACGTGTGCAACTTTGCCAAATGCATATATATGTATGTATATATGAGTATTTTTTGTGTATATTTATGTATATATTTATATATATGTTTCAAAATGTGTGTCTGTATACATATATGTACTATTTATTTAATTTTCTGTTCTTGAATTTTATGGTCATGTTTCAAAATATATATATGACTATGGTACTTTCTGTAATATATTAAAAATATTAAATATTATATTAAATATATGAATACATATATTTTTTAAAAGTTAATTAATTAATATCAGTGTATTAACAATAGAGCCCAGTTGTATATTTTTTAAAAGTTAATTAATTAATTAATATCAGTGTATTAAGAATAGAGCCCAGTTAAAGCTCTTCCCTTTAACTGATTCTCTAAGGTAAATCAAATGTGTCCAATGCCTATTTCCTATCACAGGAGCTGGGTTGCAGGGTTAGATACAGAGAAACTGAAACGATAAATCAAAGAGAGAACCAAAGGACACAGCCTTAACTACAGGGGCTGGTGTTAAAGCTTGTTTTATACAACACAGTCCTGCCAGCACTGGGATTTGAACCTACAATTCTCTAATAATATGCTTTATCCTAAGCCACAGGCTGCCTTTTAGGGATGTGAAATGGTTTATAAAACAACAGAGTACGGCTGGTGCTTGAACCCAGGACCTTGGGAGTGAACCTGGCAACCAGTGGTCAGTTCTCTATCTCTATTTTTTTTAACACCTATTTTAAATCTTTTTCAAATTTCAAAAAATGATTTCAGACATAAAACAACATTGTTTGTCAATCCGCTGTACTCTAACTTTTAATTAAAATATTTTCTTTTTACTGCACTTTTGTAACACCGCTGTGCAGCACGAGCTATAAAACAACCGAGACGGAACTCGAACAGGACGGATGGCGCAGCCCGGAAAAAAACATTGAGTGATAATATCAACATTTGCTTAGTTTCTGACACGCCGACACCTTCATCTTTTCTGAGTCATTTTTTGATGAGCCCATTGCGCTACGTCAAAACAGAGACCGTTTCTTTTTTTTTCTTAAATCAATTTCAGTATGAAATATGAAATGCAATTTCTTATTACATGACCGCACACACTGGCGGCTGCCATGACAAAAGATCAATCCTAAACTGTAACAAATGGCTGCAATTCATAGAGGGAAATGGTTCCCATTTGTCCCCAGCTGGTCAATACGCATTTGAGGTCCAGCGGAGAGCTCTTAAATGAATGTGCGTTGGCTTGTTTACCCGGTGGAGACAGAGACATAATTTCTGACTTCGTGTCTCTGGCCATATTCTGTCTCAGCCTTATGGCCTGATTGCTACAAAGCCATCTTTCTAGAGAATGTCCTGGGAGGATGAGGCCTTCTCATTGGCTGGCTGTGTCATATTCAACACCAGGCTAAAGAGATGAAGACAAACACAGTGGCTTTGTATGCCTTAGCCGCCGTCACCTTTTTTTAAAGGGCACTACTTAGGTTGCCCCGCCACAACATCATGCAGGCAATTTACCAAAGTGAAAATAGTTGGCGGAGGTCGGAGGGAGCGCGATGCTCTCCGCATGTGAAATAGTTGAGCAGTTCAAGGCGGCTTAGGAGAAGGGTCGGATTCCTGATCAATAGCTGCTGATGATTCTAATTTAGCACATTATTAATTTTGACTTGGTTGTGGATTGACTGGTGGTGTTGAAGGGACAAAGACGAATAGGTGAAAAAGGATGACAGAATCCTCGCTGGTCATTGTTTCCCAAAGACTGGGTCGCGACCCTCAAGTCCACAGGAGGTTTTTTTTTAGAGGGTCGTCTCGCATCACGTTTCCCAGGAGTTTACAAAAAATTGTCTATTGACATGATAAATGTTTTAATTTCAAGAGCTGTATTAAAAAAAACAAGTCAAAAATAGCAAAAATAACAAAACAAATATATATATACATATATACATACATATATATATACATAAAATAAAACCTTTTTTTTGAGCTTTTTAAGCTTGCATGATTCAATGGAAATATGGTAAAGGCCAGTTAAAGGATATTCCATAAACTAAATAAAATATTACAGCTTAAAGTTAACCAAAAGCTTGAGTAGAGAACCTGCTGTAAACATACTGAACACTAAAGAAAATGTTCCTGTAAACAGCAGTCCATCAGTTCCAGAACATTTTTTCCATGTACTGCTGTAGGTCCCTGCCTGCACTAAGGACAAACACTCTTATTCTCTTATTGATTCACTGCAGCTATGAAGGACTTATTTAAAACAACCGAGCTATGATTTGGCGCATTGGTCATCTCGGCCGCCGCACTTTACTTGTCAATAAACATCCATTTACGGTGGCATCCGACAAATGGGGAAGGAATTCAATTTGCCGGCATTTATTTGAAACTATTTTGTTTTATAGTCTTGCTGACATCTACCATCAAGCAAAACCAATGTGGTGGAACCCACAGAGTGGCTGCGGGCCGATGGTGGATTCTCCCTCCATTACTGCAGCAACAGATCAGTCCACGGACGATGTCGTACGAGCACGACCGGGTGAGGGGAAATATGCACGGATATAGGCCACCCGTGTCCAGGGCAGAAACACTTAGCTATGCTGTTCCGGACCAAGGACAGGGGCTGTGACCCCCCACACACCCACCCCTCCCAGTGCAGCTGCTGACAAGAGCAGACTGCCCTCACTGCCGCTGGGCCTGTTAACCCTGCAAACAAAGGCAGAGCACAAGCCAAACTGTGCATCAGCTGGACTGAAGCTGAAACTTTATTTTAGTAAAACGCGGTACCGTGGATGATTCTGGAAACAGAATGTGAAAATCTGGACTCACAGTCAAGGTAGACAGCCCTGGTTGGCTCGATTTGGTATTGAGGATAGGTGGCAGTCTGATATTGGTCAAAATTCAAAAAGATCAGTGACTCTTGGTTCTAAACCACTGGTTCTCAATTATTTTCTGTCATGCCCCCCCCGGAGGACAGAAATGTTTTCATGCAGACCCCTACTCCAACCCACACCCCAGCAAATTGAAATACTATGGAGAACCTGATAACGTATATCATCTGTGCAAACCACTATATGAGTTACTGCCACCTAGTGGCTGGTGGCTTGTTATCATTCAAGCATTACAGCAGTGGTACACTTATGTCCAGTGCCATATACCATTGGAAAAATATATTTATATAAATTTACATATTTCTTATATTTACATATTAACACACAATGGTGTCTCCAAAGTAGCTTCATGTATAATATATTTTGGCTTTATTTTAATTATAAATAAAAAAGGTACTTTTTCGTAGTGACTTTATTTAACATTTATCTTTAATAAATTCCCCTGGGATTTTAAATAAAAAGACAAAATGATTATAGAGCTATAGTGCTAGATTATAGAATAATAATCCTATAATTTAATAAAATCATATATAGAACACATATTTGAAGACATTTTATGTGATTTACCGACAGACCGAGTCAATACATTTTATAAACAATGACAATAATAAGGTTTGTGATACAACGTAATATCAAAATTTGCTTCTGGCATTAATAGAGCAGAAATGAAAAACCAATAAAGCGGATGTGCACCGTTAGCACTCAGCCACCGAATCAATACGACGGTCCTGAGTTATTAACACTAACACTTTACTGTTGTATGTCCGATAAAGACCGCGGGCACTAACTCCTCCGTTTAGTATCTGTGTAATATCATCTCTTCTCAGACTTAAAATAAGCTTGTAATATATTGGCCTGTCTATGGGTGGCAGTAAATGTACATGAGAAAGCTCTGCGGGTCACAGGTGCCAGTTCATTCTGACTGCACTTAGATACAGGCATGTTTTCACACAGTGTAAGGCATCGAATATTGTACATTTTGGTAAATAATACATTCATTAAATTTGTCCAATAAGGTTGCTGCGCATCCAATATATATTAAACCAGGGTGTCAATAAGGTTGCTGCGCATCCAATATATTTTGAATCAATATAGTACAAATGTATTCATTTTTATTTTGTTAATCAATATAGTTCAAATTTATTTATTTTTATTTTTTGATAAGTAGATTGGGAACTACCAGCCGATCCCAAAGGAAATATCGGTAGAGCAAAAAATAAAAATAAATAAACCATAAATGTGTAGTAGTGACTATATATGGTGCCATAGAGCTACATGCATTTTATATGACATATAAATTATATATATTGTGTTCAGTTTATATGAGTAAATATAATAATAATTCACTGTGGGTAGATCCCGTTAGCCTGGTCATTTTATTAAGCCAAAAAAGGTAAGGGCACCCCTGCTTTAAACAGTCTGAAATCAAATGAGCCAAGGACCACTGCTGCCACTAGGGGGCTACATCCAATAAAAAAACCAATATTTTCGAATTCTAATTTTAGTGTTTTGATTTTTTTCAGTACTATATATACACTTTGTAATTACATTGTATCCTCATTTACCCCAATCCTGAATAACATAATAATGACTGCACATATTAAAAAAGGTTTGAAAAAATATTTAAAATATTTCATAAAGAGCAACAATAAAACAGTAAGACATGGAGTTGCAGGCCACATTGTAGGGTTTGGAAGCCAGAAGTGGACCCCGGGCCAGAGTTTGAGACACCGGGCTTAAGCTGTCGAACATACTTAAGAACAATCTCATCCAAAAAAAACAAAAACAAAAAAAAACTTTAAATGCAATAAAACCTGTCCTACTGTTTACTACTGTGTCTGACTGGCTTCTTACAAATTCTCTTAACTACTATATGTAAACAAAAGAAGCCTCCGCTGTCCTTGGGAAAAAGTTCAACATCAGTACTTTGTTTACAGCTTAGTTTATCTCTGTTTGTGTTGATGCTAATGACTTAGACTTTTCAGCCACTAGGGTACAGTGTTGCAACCAGAAGATAACAGACTTAATTCCGGCTCCTTAGTGTGTGTTTATGTGTACAATTATAATTAGGCCCCATAATACCCCAGCCATTCAAAAATAAGGTTAGCCCTGTGTACCTTGCTAGCATATGTTATTAGCCTAGCTTAAATGTGAAGAGTTATATTAGGAAAGACATTGGACGTTAAAAACAATAATCAAAAGTACATATGACTGAGCAATTATTAGCATTACAATGACATTGTTGCTATCGTTGTTATTATATTGCTTAAGACCAAAGAGTTGACAGTCAATTACAATGACTAATCATTAATATTTAAGGATTTTACCGTATATCGCAGTCAGAATTACACAATCTGAGTGAGCATTAATTTTTATAGTATGAAACTATAAAACAGATTTAGTTGCAGGGTTCATTTACATCATGATTGGTGAATTGACGTGCAAACCCCTGACGAGGTCACGAAGGGCAAGATAAGTGCTAATCACCGTTTGTCGGAATGCTAGTTACAGAAAAAACATGCAAGAAGAACACGTATAATAATTCCAAACTGAGGAATAGTCACGTCGTTGCCACAGTTTTACTATGCACGTTTAATAGACACAGTTCACCGCAATAGAAACAGCAATGGCTGGTCTAAAAGGCCACGATTTTATGTTCATAGCTTGGCTAATTATGGCTTACTGTTTCATTTAATGGGACTTGATGTAGACTAATGTCTTTTATGGGTCATTGTGCCCTGTGACCAATAATGTGTGGTTACATTTTTTTATTATTATTATAAATAAATGAACCTCACATTCACTTACTTAAAAATTGAAGATTTTTTTTTGCATAATTAGGATCCTGAAAAACAGAACAACATGTTCGTAAACATAAAAATAAATGTTAAAAATTGCATCTGTTCAGTTTTCTACTAATTTTACTATTTTCTACTAAAATTTTGAAGTAAAATGTATGAAACTAGTTAAACTAAAAACAAAAAAAAAAACAAAAAAAAATAATGCCTAAAGAGGCAATAAAATATCTATACACTGGCAATCCTTAATCAACCAGAAAGCATATCAAACGCAAGTTATTTTATGAATATTTGCATGATAGGAAACAGCCTGTGCCAGAAGAAGAAGAAGTTCAGAATCTGTCCACTGAGTGGCACTCTTCTCATATCCATTAGGACTATGTAAAGCAGATTCACTCCTTGAGTACAGTATGTCTGGTCAGAATCACCTTCAATTGTACCAGAGGTAACATAAACACATTTAACTTTAAAATAAATAAATAAATAAATAAATTATATATATATAAATATATATACAAATGTATATAAATATATATATATATAATATATATTTATATATGTATATAAATATACATGCCTCATATACTATACATATATAACATATACATATATAATTAAAAAATATAAATAAATATATATATATATTTATATATATGTATAGTATGGGAGGCACGTTTGCCACTGACCTTTCTTGATTGAGTGTAATAGCATACAGAGCAAATGCAAAAAGGTCACTGCTGGAGACAGCTATAATATTCTAATTGGCTTTTTCTTTTTCCCAGGGAGACGGTTCAATTGCAGGGAGATGCACACATTCACAGTTCAGACGGGTTACATATTTAAGGTTAAGTGTTTCTGTGCTGAACAGTGTCGAGCCGTTTCCTCTAACTGAATGCTATCAGGCCGGGGCATTGCATCATTGCCGTCCCCCTTTTTTTTCTTTCCTTCAGTATCCTGTGAGTAACTCTGTCGTCTTTACTTCATCAAATTAACGCTCAAGGACTTTTCAGCCGAACCCATTCAAAATGAAACATGCGGCACGTCAAGAAGCAAGGAGCCACCGAAAAAAAAAAAACCCAACAAATTCAACGCCAGTATTTAGCCTGACATTTAGAGAGAGCCGGTGCTTCTCCCACATGTTGCTACTGCTCCTTCTTGGGGAGCAATTTAACGCCTGTGCTCCTGTTGCTCTCTGGCAGCTCATCCGCAGAAAACATATTCTGTTCTGTGGCTGTTGAGCACCTTCGGGTTTCAGTGACTGCTCTTATCTGAGGCGCTGTAATAATGGGCAGGCTCTGTGCCCAGTGTGAAGATTGTTATTTTGATAGGACAAGTGAGCCTCGCACGCAGGTTACAAGGTGAAGAAAGAAACTCCTAAAACGTCGTAATAAGCCAGGTCTGTGGCTGACGTTTGTCTTTACAGCAGCGCTTATTAACGTTGAAATAAAATCAAGGCTAGCTCTTTTGTTAAGGTTCTCCAAAAACGTAAATAACAATAAACCTTACAAAGACACCTGGTATTACTGATACAACCACCAGTGTGTGACAATGATACTACGGTTAGGAGGCTGGGGTAAGATTTAGCCGTATCTCTTCTAGGATTTTGCTAGCTTAGCTATATTTTAGCAACATTGTTCATATATAGCTTTATTTAGCTACATTTTGCTTTTTTTTTTTACATGTTTTTATACCAACAACCAATTGATTTTTGTATCCTATTTGTCATTTTACTTTGTAGCCATTGATTTTTGTATCCTATTTGTCATTTACTTTGTAACTATTTTTGAAGCCTAAACTATTTTCTGTTGGATTTTTTTTTTGTCGTCAAATTTTTTTTCTTAAATGTAACTTTACAGTTACATACATACTTAGAGTTTCATATTTTATCCCTTCAAGGCTAACTTTGAGACACTGTTTGTGTATACCACTAACATGATTGACAGAACAATAATACCTGCTTAGCCAATAAATCTGATATACGAGCCGGGCTAAATCTTTTTCTCTCGGGATTTGCTTATGTCACAGTAAATAATAAGGACCCTAACAGTCCATCATTAATCATCTATTGAGGTCAACTGTAAAAACAATTGTCCTTGAGCCATCGCCTTTTTTCTACAAAGCTCCAAACCAAGCCTATTTTCCCTCTGCAAGACTGCATCCATTTCTTAAATCGTTCACGCAGGATGGGCAAAAACTTTGCAACATAACTCCTCCTAAAACAATGAAAACCTTTCCAGCTGCCTTTCTAAATCTTTGCCTTTACTGTCCCTGACTTCCAGCTGCCTTTCTAAATCTTTGCCTTCACTGTCCCTGACTGCAGCAGCAGCAGCAGCAGCGCAACAACAGCATCAGAGGCAGATAAGTCACATTCGCAGATGTTTTACAATAGATTTGGCTTAACGACTCATTTGTCGTTGGTTATGCAAATGCGGTGCACACTAATTAATGTAATCAGGAAAACAAGGGGGGGGGGGGAATAATTGGGACGTATCGCACGGCAGCCGTGTGCCTTCACTTAACAAAAGGTCACGGTGACAGAGTGCAAACTTGGGTGTAGTGGGTTGCCATTAAATTCTTTATTGTGACCAATTTTGGCGCGGACCGTACTGTAACACTGTTGGGGGAAATTGTATGGTAATGAAAAGCTGTAGTCGGCGTTGCAGTCACAGTTTTACTTGGGATTCAGACCACAGTGTCTTGCAGTACGCTCTGGACAAATGGCATCATGGCACTGGCAGATAGATAGGATTCAGTCTGTAGATGATTTGTTAATGATTGATGGGCATGTCACAGCGCTCTGCAGTCACTTCACTTCCCAAGCACTGCTGCTCTGCTGCAACACGAGTGGATTTTCATCCCAGCCAAGTATTTGTTGGCCGGTGCAGCTGTTTTAGTCTCACCCACCTACCTCAGAGTTTGGAGCGATTGGAACTGGAAATTCAATTTTTACATGAATTAAAATTTAATAAATGTAACTGTATTACACGATTGATACACTTTTTTTTTCTGTCAGGGTTAGTTAGTTAGTCCTAAGATCCATAACGGTTCAGCCCAGAATCAGTAAGTCTTCTGGGACTATTTCTGTCCGCTTTTTTTCCCGTGGCCTACAGTGTCACAGTGGCCTGAGAACACGAGACTGATTGAGAAATATACCTATAAATATATAAATATATATACATACATATAAAAACTACGAACAAATACTGTTATTTTTATTTGTGTCCATATCGGTACTTCACAAACAGTGGGGCGCGGTGAGGTGTCGGGGGGTGGGCGTGAGGGTCTTCCAATGGGATATGGCATACTGGACAGAAGTGTACCTACTGCTGTCATGCATGAGTGACAACAACCCTCCACTCACTAGGTGGCAGCAACTCATATAGTGGTTTGTACAGACAAGAATATACATGTTATTAGGGTTCATGCCATCTTTTCTCATAGGGCGTCAGGTCGACACTACTTTCGTTCCCACCGAACATATTCCCATGATTATAACATATAATAGCTGCTTGTGTTGACATTGTCCACCCAAGATCCTGTCCGAGACGGTTTGATTTACCAGACCGCTCAAAATGGGGAAAAATCTCATTGAAGAGACGGATTGCTGAGAGGGCTCTCCAGCAGGCCTATAAATCATTCTTTAATCAGAGTGCACTGAGAGTGAGGTTACACACTGAGACCCATCATTAGCAACTCTTGCTCTCTGATGTCTGTGGCTCTGCTTTCGCACTAAGCCTTCCAAAAATCCAGTGCTGCTCCTCGTTTTCTTTCCCCCCTTCTCCTTTTTACATGTATTCTATGCCCGTCGTGCTACTCCTCGTTTTCTCCCCCCCTCCTTTTTTACATTTATTCTATGCCCGTCATTACATAAAGGATCATATAATTTAACCAAAACATTAGAGAAAGAGAAGTAGGTGACAAGGAAAAAAAAACATCGGGACACGGGATGACCTACATCTGAGTTGTCTTCATGTCTTCAGATATGAAGATGTCCAATTTTAAATTCAAATCACATGACTGCTAGATGTTTTAATGCTTCGGGGCCATGTGGTATCCTGTCATTAACACATTTAACAACTGGTGGTTTTAAAGTACATAAAATGATCACGTTTGACATTGAGGACTCACTTACACACCACGCTGCCCCCGCAGGGCATTTTTCTTTGTGGAAATGAGTGTATAATATAACACCAAAGATTGGACAAGAAATGGACTAAAACGATCCTTTAGACTTTAAAGCTGAATAAATCCTTGGCTCAAAACAACACTTGAAAATAGTTTACAGTAAATGGCTCGCTGGTTTTGAATCCCAATGTGTGTTCTGGAAAACAAAATCCACTTGTTTAAAAACAATAAATGACATAAACAATAAGCAACACAACAGCAAAGATAAAATACTCCAGAGACGATCGATTTGAATGTTTAGTGGCTCCAAAACTGCTGACTCTTTGCCGTAACCTCAACCATGTAACGTATCAGGGGAACAAAAACGGAGTTGCCTTTGACCGTGACAACAAATGATGATGTTTTATGATGTTTTTATGTCCTAGACACTCTGTTAGCGTAGGTGAGTGACACAGGTATTTACGTTACGCGAGTTCCGACTTACACTGGAAATCAAGTTTTGGTCTCGGACCCCCTCTAGTGGTAGAAGTGATAATGATTTGAAAAAAAAAAACAGATGAAAGGAAACCATTACGTCTAGAAATATTTAAGTTCAATTTTTTTTTGATACTTTGTTTAGGGGTCCATCCAGGCTTATATGGCATTTCAATTCAAATTTCAATTCAATTTTAGTTATAGAGCACATTTACACAAGGCACAACTCCATGTGCTTTACAGTGGTTTAAAGCATTAAAATATTAAGAGAGCAAGAAACAGAAAGAAAGAAAGAAGTGGTCACAGTGGTAAAGACCCCCTGTCCTTATGAAGACTCGCATCGGCTGAAGAACAACTCCCAAGAAAAACCCTTAATAGGGTAAAAAAAAAAAAAAAGGGTGACAGACAGAGGAAGGGACATTTAAACAGTCCAATAAATTGTGTATAACTCACAAAAAAGGAATGTTGACAAGATTGACTTTTTATCTCTGCAATAATAATCCACATGGAATTATATCTGCAAAGATAGATTTTAACCAACAAACTTCTCACCCTGGGAAACACACACACACACACACCTTTCACCATCATTGTCATTTTACCGTGTCAGATGAAATAGGGCGAAGAAGAAAAAAAAAAACACACACTGAAAGACATAACTAACCCCTAAATAAAGAGTCAATGAATCTCACAGCCAGAGGCTGAGAGATTTTCTAGAGTGTGCAACACAATAATAGGGTCACACCGACCTTGTCTTCCTTGGCCCACAGTGGTAGGTGAAATGTTTCAATCAAAATGTCTGAGGACATTTTGATGAACCGTTGTAAGTGGGTAGAATATGTTATTATACAATGTTAGAGACAAAACTTTAGAATATATTCTTTGAACCGCAAATCTCTTTTTAAGTCAAGTTGATGTATTTTCTTTAATTACTCTATAAAAAAAAAAGTGATATACAGTGGAACCTCGAGATACAAGCCTAATCCGTTCCAGGACCGAGCTCGTAACTCGAGGTGCTCGTATTTTTCCCATAAGAAATAACAGAAAAAAAAAATGTATCCATTCCGCCCCTTTAAAAAAACTCCCTTATTAGAGCTAATACCAATGGAAAAACATGTTTTTAATTGCTAGGAGGCGGAGGGAGGGGGGAGGAAAGAGAGTTGGCCCGTACGTAGACACTTGATTCCGTACCGTACCTTACACGTAAACTTCGTAATTTACATAAACTTAGAATTAAGAAGTTACTTTTTTGATTTGTATTCTTTCTTTAGCAGGCACCGCGCTCATATTTATCGACAATTTCATGCTTTATTTCCACGGCCATCATGCGTTTCTTCTTCTCACTACCATCCTTACCGCTCACTTTCTTAGGACTCATCACTGTTATGAAGAATAATGCACAAA
This sequence comes from Cynoglossus semilaevis, assembly GCF_000523025.1. NCBI lineage: Eukaryota > Metazoa > Chordata > Actinopteri > Pleuronectiformes > Cynoglossidae > Cynoglossus > Cynoglossus semilaevis. The sequence continues at coordinate 4,654,357 of NC_024323.1, read as the reverse complement.
ATAGAGAGAAAATCACATAAATAAGTGAACAAAATACGGAAGACTCGCAGGAGATGCGTACGGAAATCATCGAACACGTAAAGTGAACGAGCTCACTCACCTAGCGTCGGTGTCTGTAAGCGTGTTCGTATCTCAAAGCTTTACTCGTATCATGGGATTTTATTCTTCTTCTTATTCTGTATTAACAAAAATATAGTTTCATCTTCAAACCCCTCAACAGTTGTTTTGTCATCACTAAATTTTAAGAAATAAAAATGAATGAGAATCACTGCAGTAAAAAAAACCCAGGTGGCTAGTATCTATAAAAGCAAAATATTAGCCCCCCCGGTTAGCTACCAGATAATGACGCAGATCCCTTCGGCAGTTATCTAGAGTTTGAGTTTAAAAACTAAAACTCCAACTAACTATTCCAAATCTTTTTTTTTTAAATAGGACTCTAGTTCGGCCTTACATCATTTAGAAAAAGTCCAACACACTTTGAGCCACGTACCACGGTCATTTAGGTCTTTGGTGTTGATGGCTCCATGCTGGTAGGAAGTTGTCAGAGTGAAAAGTTCTACCACTATTAAAAACTCTCTGGCACCTCGCTGCCAGCATGTATTCATCCAAATCCTTGGGCAGAGCTGAGCTCACCTCTTTCTGAGTTCAGCACAGAGTGTGCACCGCTCCAACTAACATGCAGAGTGTTCCTGCTNGCTGAAGTTGAGAGCCTTGGATGAACAGCGACTTAGTGACAGTAAAGACCAGCATTTCAACCAAGTTTCCATATTTTATTAGGATATGTTTGTTGTTGTAGCTATCAATACCTAGCATAAAATACGGAACGTACTTTGTTTAGTTGATATTTACCAGTTGTCCACGTTAACCTCAACATCGACGCTGTCGTTTTTGTATTGTCAATTTCTCCATTTTTAAAACGGTACTGGCAAAACACACACTCTCTCTGCAAAACAACATCCGCACTTACGCACGGAACAGGGTCAAACCAACGATACGGTGACCATCCAGAACCAAAATAGTGACAACCGTCTGACTCTGGAGGGGCAAACAACAACAACAACGTCCTCCAGTGTCCAACTTAGGTCACTACCCTTTTCCACAAATCTCCGTCCCTATTGATCTGCGACGATCGCTGACTGTTTTGTTTTGCTTAATGCACCTTATAACGCGGTGGGCCTTATGGTAATCAGAATGGTTTTTAAAGTTTCCCTTACAAAGACACACACATTGTAAAAAGCTTTTGCATACACGTCGTTAGGCTTGTTTTCCTGTGTTTCTCCAAGAATACAAGAGATGAGTAAAGAGAACATTTGGTTATCATTTTAACACTTATCATCTGAAGGTTTTGTTGCAGCTTTGCACCAAACACTTGGAAAATAGTACAACATGTTTTTCCTTTTTATAACCTTTTTCCTTGTATTTCGAACGGCTGTCGCAATGACAAGGAGAGTGCAGGAAGTGGTGGTGCATGACTGATACTTTTACACCCACTGTTTCACCTGCCGGTTATTTTTCATGAATCTTTTTTGTTGATAAACCAACCCTTTAAAGGGGCTGTACTTATGGTTTACATTCAACAGGGGAGACATGGTACGTGGACTCTTTAAAAACCATAAGGTTTCCTGAGGGCATGATTTATTACTTAGTTTGAAATGAACTTGAGTAGCATGCCAAAATCTAGCCATCGTTGCAGCTTTTTCGCAAGGAAGGATCTGATATAAAACAACTAGACCAGAACTCTCTCAAAAACAGTTGGTCAAAATCATATTAGCCAAAAATAGCATGACACTAGCATGGACCAAATAAACGTCAGTCTACATTTTGCTAAAAGAAAAAAAAAAATTGAAAAAAAAAAAAAAAAAAAAACTTATTTAAAGCTAAGCTACAGCAGGAAGTTACCAAAGACATAGCCAAAATTTTGCCTGAAATTAACCAAAATATGTAGCAAAACATCTGGCCAAAAGAGAACTTATAACTATTTTTAAAAATAACTAAAAACCGACCCTGAAATGTCAAAAGATGGCTAAAAAAAATAATTTCACATGAAAGCAATCAGTCAAAAAACTTTTTAGCTTAAAGGACAGAGCTAAACTTTCGAGCTGGCACTGAAGGTAGGGAGGAGTTATATAAATAAGAGGTTGGAGACCAAGAAGTGGCAGAACAGATGCAGCACAGGAGAAGAAGGTAAATAAAAACTTAGAGGTACACAGTGACACAAAAGGAGAAACATAATTGAACTGTCAGGACTGGATGTGAAAATCAGTCCATATACTGTGGATAAAAGTTGCCCGAAGATGTAGCAAAGACAGCTAAATAAAATAAATAAGGCTGTGAGCTAGCTGGTTGGATGGCCAGAATATTGGGTAGATAAGAAAAAATATGCAAAAAAAAGAAGAATTTTTTTTTTTTTTTTTGTTATACCTTAAATAGCCATTTGTTGTGAACCGCACAACACAAACTGCTGTAATCATCGAATTCTCGAGCTTCCAATGGTACCTTAATGCACCTGACAGCTGCAACTTTGGCACGACAACGTCATAATCTACGCAGACCCGATGGTTTGTGCCTGTTATCGAGCTAATCTGACCCTCAAGCTAACGTGTAGCTCAAAATTGATGGGTTTTTGACAAGAAATTGACCAAATAGTCATGCCTTTGAGGACTCAAAAAATCAAAAACAAAAAAAAACAGGCCAATTAATTGCTGCTGAAAACATGTTCATTAATAACTGTCTTATACTAAACAAATATGATAACAATTAAATAGTGAATAAAATTAAAACACAATGTACTAAAATTGATCTTTTGTTTTATTTTGTAGCATTGTAGCTAATGCTCTTTCGGTGGCAACTCCTGAGATAATTCTGCCAGTACTAGGTCAAGGGCTAAAATGAAAAAAAAAAAAAGATTATTATTATTTTCTTTTTTTTTTTTAGAGTCTGTGTTTTGTGATAAGCACCATGTGGTTAATTAAGTTCAATATTTCTGTCTGGAGCAACCTCTATAAATCTTATACAGTGTTGTTTACTGAACTTAACATGAGCTGGAAGAAAACATACAGGGTCCTAAAGGGAATGCCAAAACACGAGAACTACCAGAGGCGATGTAATTCAAATAAGTTATTCCACCATTTGTCTCAGAACAGAAGCCAAGCACACGCCTGGTCCCTGACAGACACCTCTTCTTTCAAATCCTCACAGAAAATTCTGGGAGGAAGAGTAACCGAGATGAGCCTCTTGGAGGATAAACAAGGTGACAAATCAAAACAGATGACAGTAAATGAGATCTGAATATGTAACAAGGACCAAGAAGGATTTGAGTATAAATTATGGATAGCCGGAAAATTTTCGGTGCTCTAAAAGTTCCCTCTCGCGCTTCAATTATAAATGTGCCTCGGTGCTCCAGCCAATCTGTGTGAAACACAAATTTTTACACTGGAGTTTGTGACCAAAATATGGCACCATGGATCTTTTGTTTTACACCGAGGCATGTAGATTTTTTGGTAGTTGTTTTTGCTTTTACCGTGTGGTTGAAATAACAAATATTGTAATACCACTTTATCCCGTTTAAATGTAAAGTAAAGAATGCTATCTAAAAGTATTTTTGGATGTTAAAAAAAAAAAGATGTGAAAAACAAGATGTTTTTCCATATGAAAACCTGTACATAACGGTATGTAAAGAGGGTCGTTGCTAAACAAAGTGTTTCCTGGTACCTGCCTGTGTGAGCGATGTATTTGCATACATCTCTATGCATTTCGAGAAGCAACGCTTCGCAGAAACCGCCTGCAACAGCTGCTGAAGGCTGTGTGAGTGTCAGTTTTAGTTTTTCACAGGGGTTCTCTTTTTAGGAGCACTGACAACCCTCATGGACCAACATGTCTGATGAGCTGTGAGGCTTCTTCAGTGAAAAGGGGAAAAAATATGAATAAGTAATTACCAAGTCCAACGGTAAGAAGCTGCCTGGTAGAAATGTAGGCTGGGAAATATTCAGCCGCATTAGTCTTTCCATTCAAAACAATCAGTTTAGTTAGTTCTCTTTTACAGAAATGCCTTGTCTTGTTAACAAAGTCTTGTTCCATCATTCCAGCTGATTAATACGTTGTCACGCAACACTATACGCAGATGACTTGACGCTTTGTTTACATTCGTCACTTGTTCACCTGATATTGGATTGCGGTGCATTCACTTTTTCTCATTTGTGTTGTTTTTTGGAAGGAATCTTTGTGCCCTTCATTATGGCTCCCAGGCGTAAGTCTGACTCTTTGATTTTCTGTCCTAGATTATGATGTTACGACTATGTTAGAAAGATGATGAAGATGGATGGATGGATGGATGATAGATAGATAGATAGACAGATTTGGCAACACAAGGTGCTAACATAAAGAATACTTTTGTTAATTACTTATTGACCATGACCTGGATGACTAACACTCTTCATAGACATCTTTGTTAATCACTGTTTATTTCCCTGGTGATCGCAACATCACGCCATTAGGTTAGGCCATGGTCACTTCCTACGTTTTACTATAATAACTCTGCTTATTATAGGTATTCATCCACTGAGGATAAATACTAGATTGATTCACTGAAAAAACTCAAGAGGACTCTTAGACAAGAGGTGGAACATTTTGTAGCGAGATTGAGATTGTAAGCACCACTTTTTTATGTTGTTTTTACCCACGAAGGTACATCAGAGATAGAAAAAAAAAAAAATCTGTCACAATCACAGAACCCGGAAACAAAGAGCCACTGAAAAGACATTGGAATGCACTTAACAGCCATCAATTGATTCATGTTGCATTTAGGAAACAGACACAGGGCTGAAGTTGTCTATGCTCTCAGATAAATCACTAGTAAAGCAACCCTTCTTCTGGGCGGCTGAAACCCTTAATAGCATGTGCAAAATCTATCAACTGTGTGGTTTGTCTCAATCAATAAGCGGCTGAGTTTGAAAGTGCTGGTGACATCTTCTCTTCTGGTGACACAGTTCCATCATTTAGATGAAATAACAGAGCGGCTTTAGCAGATATTAGGGTATATTTAAGCACGCGCTGACACTGAAATGTAAAGTGAAGAAGCTGTAGGGCATATAAAAGCTTCAATTTCAAGTGCCAAAGGATTAAAAAGATGATCACAACTTTAAATCAATTTCTATCTTAATCTCGGCAAAGTACATGGGTTACCACGTGAACATGGGTCAGAGCCATCTCAAAAACAAAGCAGTTTCTTCCTATCTCTTGCTGTGTAAGCCTAAAGACGAAGCAAAACGTTAAGCCAGTTAGCAGGGTTAGCTTGAACAAGGCTAGGGGTTGACTGACTCTTCAACTAAAAATGCTACTTCCTAGCAGGGCGCTAAAATGCCACTTCCTGGCACATCGTTAACACACCAATAACAAAATAATAGTAGCGCACTGAGCTTGCGGGCTTTAAATTGCGTACTTAGCACCACCTACTGTATGAGCCAGGCAACAGAGGATGCAAGCTAACATCGGTGTTCAGTGGTTGAGTTTTGTTAAATCGTAATAAAAAAAAAGAAGTTTGGTTCGATATACTCGAAATGTGCTATCAACTGAATGAAAAGTTTAAGAATGGGGAGAAATATCGAAAGTAAATTTGGTATCTTAAGAAATTTGATGAAAATTTACTCGGAAATGTCATGGTTATCTCTCTTGCTAAAATATTAATCAATATTAATAGAATTTTCGTCCACTAAGCCGAATCACAGATTCTTTGTAGGGAACAGGGGAGTATTTTTTCCATTGCTAAAGTTGTGTTGTGAATTTTTGAGATCTCTCCTGACAGCTAAGATTTCTGTATTTTCTTATTCTTTTTTTTTTAACGTGATAGCAGCCGGATCTACACTGAGCTGAATTATCTTCACCCTATGAGATCAGAAACTCTTTGTCTGCTGCAGACAGGCAACTGATACGTTCTGTCAAGACAGACTGTGTGGTAATTACACGATTTCGTCTACCAATAAGATGCCCAGCGGACTACGGGGGGAGGGTGTTATTTTCATACTAAGACTTGGTAATGTGAGGGGGGGAAACACAAAAATACTTCTGATTTGCACAACGCAGGCCAAATGTCAGCAGCAATTAGCTGACACTGCGGTTGGTGAGCAGAGAGGTTGCCTGCTGCTCAGTGGCCTTTCATCAGACCTTGGTTTCTGTTTTTGTAACTATTCTAAGTAGATAATCAACAAATAACACGGAATGAAGCTGATAAAAAAAAAGACGATAATATGTTCGTAATAGAAAGGGCAAAGAATAGTGATTACTGTGTCTGTGGTGGTGGCTTAATGTAATCTTAAAGTCAGAAAGAAGTTTTGACTTTCAGACTGTTTTTATTATCAAACTCTTTCCAAAAGTGAAGGGAATCTGTGTGTTCCAGCAGTCACTTTAACAGGAGGCAGTGTGTGACATGATTTCACACGTTATTGGAATTGGACTGAGAACGGAAAAGTGTAACAGTCATGAAGATGATTGGCTTCTGGAACAAAAAGGACAGCAACTGGACTTTCCTAATGGAAGAGAACAGTCTCATCTCTACAATGTCTCTGTTTTAGTACAAGCAATTTCCTTTCTCTGGAGTGCAGCACACAAGTAAGAAAATGGAGGGTTTTATGAAGACAAATAGTAAAGCTTCATCTACTCCCGTTTCACGGCAGCAGGTGTTAATGAAAACAGAACTTTTTGATTGGGCCATATCGTCTTTGTCATTATCTCTACTTTGTGAACCTCCAGCTCTTCTTCACTGCATCTTCCAAATCGTTATCTTCTGTACATTATCTCATATCATAGTGCACTAGATCAAGTCCACTAGACATCTTTGTCCTGTAATGGTAGCAAATAAACTATTTAGGTTGTGTAAAAAAAAAAAAACATTGTGTAAAAATAAAGAAATGTAATTTGTTATGAGTGATATATTGTGAAAATACATATTAATGTCGATAAAAGGCTAGTATTTATCATGTGTTTTAATAGGTTCAAAATATATTATTATTATTAAATGTCAACAGACTCTAAAAAGAGTGAAAATTTGCAACGGTTTGAAGTTGACAGCAATAAACTGGCAACGTTTGGTGCATAGTTCAAGGGAAAAGCTAAAAGGGACTCAGCTGTAACCTCTGTAAAAGGACATAGTATTCTTTATAGTATTTTTTTTTCTTTTTAGCATTAGGGTGAAAAAAATATTTGGCAGACGCTCTTTCTTTCAACAAACTGAACTTTTTACTTCTATTTTCTGTCTTGTTTTTTTATTATTATTATTATTATTATTATTGTCAATATAACCTCAAAAATCCTAACTGAGAAGCTAGTGATTTACAGGCAACCATTTATTTCTCAATGCTCAAGTGTTACCATGGTTACGTGCAACCTAGCCCAATACGACCACATTATACGAATTGTTTAAGCTATTTTTTTTCTGACCATGATAAATAGCTAGCAATTAAAAAAAGTAAAATAACATGAAAATAATAATAATTTGACAACAGCTGAATATACTGTATTTGGGTAAATATAAAAGAAGAAAGTTTCAAAGAAGACATTTCATCATACTTCATACTAAGTCAGCCATTCCATAGCCAGTTGGTAATAATAGGTCACAATAAACCTGTGCAATCACTTTTCTTGTGCGTCATAAGCTCTGAAAATTGGCCTTCTGGTACTCAAGCAGCCATTAGGCCCATTTTACAAGTAAGATATTCTGCATGAGATCTGTTCTAAAAAAAAAAAGGCAGCATTTAGCAATTACCATATTAACTCCACATGGACCTGGACTAGACCTGGAAATATAAGACTACCATGACATGAAACCATCTAAAAGTGTTCTTCACGGCCATAAACAGTTAACCTTTTCCCACTGATGCCTAACAGTCTGGCTCAGCCTTCTTCTACTGCACACATGCCCCATTCTCTCTCCTTTTTTAGATAAATTGTATTGCACGAAAACTGTAAATACTGTCAGCCTAAATTGGAATATCATTGCAAGTGTAACTTATTGACAAAGAACAGTACATTTCTTGACCCTCTTGTTGACTACCGTATTTTCTGAAATATAAGTCACACTTTTCTCATCCTTTGGAAAATTTACATTTTGGTTTTTTTCACACGGGCAGCCACTAGAGGGCACTCTAGCAGGCTGGTGCAACTTATACTCCGGAGTGACTTATAATGCAGAAAATAAGGTAGTTTTATTTTTAGAATATAGCCCGCGGGCACCTTAGGTAGTCCATGCGGGGTACGAGCTGGCCCCGGGGACCACGTTGATGACCTCTGCCGTCCTTATTTAACAATCTATTACAAATCCAAATGCAGAGTTAAACAACCATTCACAATCACACTGATATCGATGGTCAATTAAGAGTGTCTTTATGTTTTTGAACTGTGGAGTGAGAATATGAAAACTCCATACATGAAGATCAAACCAGCAAATAAGTGTTTATCCTGCTGCATGGCAAGTTTGCTAACCAAATCCCATAGGATCAGGTTACATAAACCAACAGCATTATTTTCTGAAATATAAGTCGCACTTTTCTCATCCCTTGGAAAATTTACATTTTGTTTTTTTTTCACATGGGCAGCCACTAGAGGGCACTCTAGCAGGCTGGTGCAACTTATAATCTGGAATTACTTATAATGCAGAAAATAAGGTAGTTTTATTTTTAGAACATAGCCCGCGGGCACCTTAGGTAGTCCATGCGGGGTACGAGCTGGCCCCGGGGACCACGTTGATGACCTCTGCCGTCCTTATTTAACAATCTATTACAAATCCAAATGCAGAGTTAAACAACCATTCACAATCACACTGATATCGATGGTCAATTAAGAGTGTCTTTATGTTTTTGAACTGTGGAGTGAGAATATGAAAACTCCATACATGAAGATCAAACCA